>NC_141701.1:93371117-94086117 GCF_971803275.1 Cyanistes caeruleus
GTATGCCATTATTTTCGTCCTGGAGGTCTGCAATGTCATGTGCTTGTGATCTGTCTTCAGCTGCTAGACTCAGACAAGTTGAATTGTCCAGGCAGCACTGCAGCAGCAGAGAAGCCCAGCTGTGCCATGGCCATAAACAGAACAGTGTTTTCTGTTTAGTGCCCACCAGCAGGGAATTCATGTTATTTACTAATACTTCACCATATGTCAGGACTTCACTTGCTAGTTCATGAGCACCACCTTGTGCTTTCTGATGTAGATGGGTGGCCCACAGATGATGAATCTGAAGGGCACTCCTCCTAACTAAACCCATCCTAAAAATTCTATATTTTTTTATATATTTCTACTTGGAAATGTGAGTAGTAGGGGCATCACATGGTGGAGATACATGGTGGCGGGTGGAGGATGCTCCAGGAGGTGCCTGACAAAGTAGTTCAACCAGCTAGTGTTTGCAGGACACTTTGGTTAGTGCTGTGAGTGCTCCTGATGTGGTGTTGGCAGTCAGGGGAAGTCAGGCAAGTTGGGAATATAAATCAGAGATCAAAACAGCATGGATGCTCAATCCCCAGAACTGCTGCCTGAGGTGCAGTAGGTGTAGCACAGGATAGGATGGTGTAGAGACAGGCAGCTGATGTCCCCAGAGGGCCTTGCACACTGCTTTTAACTCTACTTGCACTTGGGCTTTCTGCTGTTTGAGCACAATCCATATCCCAAAGCCAAAGATATGTCACAGAAAGGTCCTGGTTCCTCCCCCCTCACCCCAGTTTTAAGCCATGGTGACCTCAGAGAGCACGAGACTGTGTTTTTTATTTTTTTTTATCTTTGTGAAAGGAGTCTTGTTTGCTTGCTGGCCCTTGCACACCAAGGCACTGTTGTGTTACTTAAAATTGTAAATTATGTCTGTTTAAGAAAATGTCAGTGTTTTTTAAAACAGAATAACAGAACTGGAAAAGACTTGGCTGTGCTGTTTGTTACACAAGTTGCAGGCAGGCAGAATGATGCATTCACCATTATGAGCAGATTCAGGGAGACTAATGACTGCTGCACAATATAGCTTCAGTTCTTTCAAGTAACATGATAGTTGTTTCTTTGCTTGCCAGCAAGATTATCTGAGCAACGTTAATGCTCGTGCGCTGACGTATAGGGGAACCATCAATATGGGGCTGTGCCTACCAACAATAACTCCCTGCTCCCACTTGCTAATTGAAATGACCTTTCTATCTAAAAAAAGAAGAAAAAAAAAAAAAAGATTGTAAGAGAAATACAGCTCTGATGGAGGGGTTTGATTTCTCTGGAACTTATTGTACATATGGATATTTCTTGTACATTCCTCAGGAGTTCTGTGAAACAGTTACTCAGCTTTTGGATAGGACTAAGTTATAATGAGTATTTTTGGTTGACAGCCTCTAAAACCATGCTAGGAGAATCTCTCCTACTATATAATACTGGTACATGCTTGACAACCATGCTGTTTCCAACATGGATAGTCTCTGCAAACCACATATCCTTTGAGAAAGAGAGTGAATTAAGAGCAGAAAAAATATTCCGCTTGACCATTGACACCTGCCCTCAGAGAAATTCCTCTTCTTCCATCCCAAATGGAATCTTACTGTTCTTCAAAATAGCAATAGCAAAAAAAAAAAAAGAAAAAAAAAAAAGAAAAAAAAGAAAAAAGAAAAAATAAAGAAAAAGAAAAAGCAGCTGGATCTTTATTGTCAGTGTCTATTTTATGTGGAGCAATATACAAACACAAAGGAACTTAGAGCAAGAACTGTTGTGCTTTTCAGTTTTTTTCAGGAAATATCATGAGAAAATGGCCTAAACATGTGGACTGTTTGCCTCTAGTTGCATAAGAGTCTGGCTTGGCTTTGATTCACCTCAGATATCCAGAAGAAATTAGAAGAGATGCACTGACTTTGTAGTGGCTTCTTGGTATATTTTTGTTTGTCCACTTGTTTTGAAATATTGCTCACTGCTTCTATTCCCTTCCTCAGCAGAGGTGCTGCCTTTCCTGTGTTTTTTCACCAAACATTGAGGTTAGACTCTGCTCTTCAGTGGTGTCATTTTGGGAGCCCACAAGTGAGGCTTCAACCACAAGAAAATGGAAAAGATTATATTGACATATATGTTTACTTATTAAATAAGGAGAAAAAACTAACAGAGGGCTTCAAACTGGATTTGTCTGTGTGGGAGTACCGTGTTTGAAATGAAACATGTTTATGTAATTTTTTTCCCATGAGAATCACAGTTTTCCTCATCTGACATCCAGGTTTCTCATCAGAGGATCTGGGAAAATAGGGTATTTCATCCACTATTATAGTGACTCAGAGCTCTGGCCCCTTGAGGGTAACCAGTCTGAACTCTGATCGCCCTTTTACCTCTCACATTTGGTCACAGAGACTTACCTGGGCCACCAAGGACTAAATTTTTGGGTTTTCTTTCTATAGGTCTAGTTTTTGAAAATTTAAGATTTTCAGAAGAGATTAGGGGTCTAATACAAAAGATATTGAAGCCAAAAAGGGTCTAATTTTCATAGAGTGACTAGTAGTTACCCTTGAAATTCAGACCAACTTTGAAGCCTGAGATTCATACTAGGTGTCCCTAAATACAGCTAAAATCTGTCCACATATTTGTATTAAACTGACATTAATGGGTACAATGATATGATACATATTTCCTTAATGTTCTTCCAAGCCAGAACAAATTCATCTTTGTATCCCAGTTGCAAACTTCTAGTTCACAGGTGAATGGGAGGATCTATGTGTTTTCTTCAATGTATGACAGGTTTATAGAATTCTCTGAAAGTGTGGCTTTTGGATACGTCGCAAAAGAAGGAAAAATGTTTTCTTTCTCTGGCTAGCAGCCACCATCTAATTTTAGCTGCAATCTTCAAAGGCTGTAGAATGGGCACTGCCTCTTCCCCAAAATGTGTTTTCCCTGGCCTTGACACACACTGGACTAAGTTGCTATTCAGTGCTAAATTTGCTTGCGTGCAGCTAAAGCCTGATAATCTTGGGTCTCAACTAAGCCAAAGCTCTTTAACTTGTTTTATTCTGCTAGGCCATATTAAAGAACAAAGCAAAATAAAATAAAAAAAAAATCCAAATGAAACAAAACAAACAAACAAAACCCAACAAACCATGCAAAACCAACAAGCCGTCTTGCTACACCTTACTACTTAAAGAGAATTGGGTTAAGTTGGTAACAGTCCAGATGCTGAAGAAAAAGACGCTGATGTTTCAAAAGAGGATGGTGCTCATGGATCCTGACACAAGGATTAAGAGCCAACACTTAAGCATGGAGTTCATGATGAAAAGGGAAAAATAAGATGCTATTTGTCTTTATTCATGTTTTGTGGGACAGTTTCTCTAAGTCCACTTTCCTGCACTATTTGGGTATATGCTGAGTACTCGTGATGTGTAAGGTGCTCATTAGTAACATCACACTTCTAAACAGCTTCTGCCTTCCCTCCCAGACAGGAGTGCATTGACAAGGGGAAAACAGTTCTCATACTGCTCCTTTGCTGTGTCTGAATATCATCTGTTCTTCCACACCTGTATATGTATGTGCATGTGTGTATATACCCACTATATATATATATACATATATACACTCACACATATAGTATTCACTAGGATTCCTGACAGTTTAAAGGTTACATTTATTTTATAGGCATATTTATACTACTTCTCATGTACAAATATGTTTTCTTAAACTCATGTTTTCAATCCTCTAAATAAAGCTGAAAAATATAATGGACACTGTGGATTTATTATATATTTAGAATTATTTTTAGACATAGCTGCATTTTTTCCAGTTTTACTTTTTCAACTTGTAGGTCTTCAAACTGTACTGAACAAACCCATCTACAAAAACTAAAAAATATTTTTTAGAATGGTAATGTCTTCTAAGATGTTCATAAAGATTTAAAAAAAAAAAGGGAAAAAAAAAGAAAATAGTTGTGCCTCCTGTTTAGCATGGTCCTTCTTCCCTCCATTTTGATTCTACTTCCACTTCTCACTGAGATCAAATAGGGCATTCAGGTCTTTCATTTTAAACCCGGGAAGCAAATGGTTCATATTCCAGCAGCTGTCTTTTAGAGCCTCTTTTCTGCTCTGACCTTGCTTTCTTGCTTCTGTTATTGGTCTCAATCATTGTTTAACAGAATGAGAAAGTTCCATAGTTAATTATTCTGCTGCCCAGTCCCTTCTAAGTCTGTCTTCTAATAACAAAATATAGGATCAGACATCCATGTGAATACTAACTTTATTCCTCAGCTAAAACACCATGCTTTATCTGGCTGAGGGTAGGATTTCCAAGGAAGCCTAAGAGGGTTAGATGGCTGAATCTCATTGAGCTTCAACAGCCAGCTCACATTAAAAAAAACAACAAAAAAAAACCCAACAAAACAATTATAAAATCATATTTTAAATCTCAAAATCTTCTACTATCAGGAAAGAAAAAAAAAAAGCCCTTTAAAGACTAAGTCTGATTTAAGTTCTTGACTTTACTCACGGACCACTGGGGCTCTATTCAAAGTGTTATGCTGCATATAGACAGCCCTAGACTGTGAAAAGCCAATAAAAGGAATAAATAGGACACAAGGGCTAAAGAAAAGGTTCATAGTTGTTTTTCTAACCATTCCATTAAAAGCTATGAAAGTCTGTTTCTTTTCTCTTCACCTCCACTAATGACTCTCCTCTAAATAGCTCACAGAGACTTTTAGAAAGGTTTCATAGGAAAAAGAGGACCTGTATGGCAACTGTTGAAGCAAAAACTGGTTTCCCCACTCCATCTGCCTGATGTCTGGTAGGCATCCTTATAAAGAGATCAGAGCAAATGTTTGTGTCAGTCAAGACTTTTGAAAAACAGGGTTCAGATAAGTAAATGTCAATTGATTCAAGTCAGGTGATCAGATGCTCACAGTGCTCACATGTGTTTGTGGTTTACTTTTACTTTTTGAGATGCATTGGCCTCATCTCTAAGGGTGGAAAGTACATAAGGAATTTTAATTGCCACTCCTCAAAAAATCACATTCTTGAGCAAACCTGGCTTACTGGAGAGATTAATTTAATGTATAGACATAAAAACATAACATGGGTTTCCAAAGTTTGTCATTTGAATATGCTTGGCAAGCAGATTTAAAAAAATTTATATTCTTTCCACATCAGCATCTCATGGCTACCCCAGCAATCCCACCACAGCTAAGAAAACTAAGCATAAAAAACAGGCATGTTTATTTATCACTTTTTTAAGGTGATTTTTACCCACTAGACTGAATAGGAAGCAATGCAAAGTCATCCTGTCTGGTAGGAGTTTTGGAGAGGTCTGTGTTTAAGCAGAAGATGTGGTGTTCTTTAGTGACATAGGGGGAACTGCTGGGGATGAGGGGAAAAAAGCTGGTTCCTTTCCATTTTCCTTGACATAAGTCTGGATCCCAGAGGAACTGGGGAACCAGGACTGAAGTGACTCCTTGAGGTGGTGAGTCAGCAGCACACCGCTGGAAACTGAGGAACTGCACTTGTGCTCTTTGTCCTCTGAAGGACACCTTGCTGGACTCAGGAGCATTTAAAGCAGCTTTCTCCTCCTTTTATCCTGATATTCATATTTCCTCTGATCAGTGGAAGACTTGCCTATATGCTTGTCTGGTCTATTTTCATGTCTGAGCTAAGCATATTTTTATATCATGAGCTGTTCTAAAAAGGAAACACATGGGCACTGGCATAGCTCCTAATACTGTACGTTTTAAGATTAATGCCAGCCAACAGCAGCAGGGGAAGACTGTGAGCCTTAAGGAGGTGGAAAGAAATCCTACTCAGAAATAAATTGCCTTGGTTTGGCTTGTAGAAACCTCTCAAAAAGCTGAGCTGGTAGAAAAGGAATGTTACCAACCCTTGCATCCAAGTAAGCAGCAGCAGCTAGCTTCCGTTCATCCCTTTCTGGAGCAGTGACAGCTGTGTGCACGATAAGATCCGTGAAGCCCTTGGTGTGCTTTGGAGAAACACACTCACCCCAGACTAAGAACATATAAAATCATCTGTCAGCACTGCCATTTCACTGGGCCCTAGCTCTGCCACCATTGTGCAGGGTAGAGCGACAGGAGAAAGAGTGAGAAGTGTGAGGAGGGACAGGGGAAGGCTTTCCAGAGATGGAAGCAGGAGAGTGTCACAAAGCCATGTTTGTCCATCTGCCCATCCAGCTCTACCTGGAGTCAAACACCTGATATGGACCACGGAGAAGTCAGTGCCCCAGCACCTAACAGTGAGCAGCTGTTTCACTTTAAAGCTGCTCCCAGCCAGCAGTTGGGATTTTTATGAAGGGATTATGAGCAGTTGTTTCACAGAAAGAGAGAAAACACTGTGCAAAGTCATAGGGGCTTCCCTTGATGTTATCATTACCCTGCTGGCCCACCACATCCTCTGGTCTAAATCACAGAGGCAGATGTGCACAACACTGACCTCTTTGTCCTGCCATCGGCACCTGACAGAGCACTGGCAAACCTGAGCCTTATCCTTTCTTCAGGGTTGGAAATGACTCCTAGGCCCCTCATAACCTCTTTTCCAGCTGGCATTTCCCTCTCCTGCCTCGTTTCCCAATGGCTGTGTGTCAGCCCCTTGTCCTACCTGTCTGTGTGCACAGCTGAGAAACAGCTGCAGAGGTGGAAACACTGCAGCCAGATGCTGCTGACAGAGCAAGGAGAGGAAAAAGAGAGCTGCTGAGCATCTGCCAAGACAGAAGCAACTCAGAGCAGTTTTATCGAAATGCCACAGTGAGAACTATGTAAAAAAAATATCATTCTAACCTTTTAGAAATGAGCCCTATTAGCATGGGTGTGTGACATTTTTGAAAGTCTGCTCTCTATAATTTCTTCTTTCATCTGGAATTATCTTTTCATTCATACCCATGCAACTATATTTTAGGCAAATTTGCAGTTTCTTGAGAATTCAGTGGTCTTTAGCTACAATTGAATCTTGGGATGTTGGCCCCTGCTCCTCTTCCCTGGGACAGGAGTCTGGAAAACGTGAGGCCATCTTTCCAGACCCAGAGATTTTGTCAGCTCTGTGGTCATGAAGTGATTCCACCAGTCTGCCTGCCTGCCCATTAACTAGGCAATGTGAGCAAATAGGAGCTTGTGTGCATTGTGCCAACTTACACAACTGCATCTGCCTCAGGCAGGTATATTTATAGCAAGCAGGAAAGCAAGCACAGAGAACTGCCACCCTTCCTTTTAGTATGTCCTTAGGGTGGGATTTTTTTCCATCCAGGTAGATTGGTGAGTCAGATGAATGTAAGTAAGAGAGGTTTAAGTCCATGGGAGTAGGAGCTACCACATGTGGGGTTTATACTCAGCTTTGCCACTCACCTACAAGGCCACTTCATGAGAATAGTGTCGTATAAGCAAAGGCAATTTTTTGTAAATAGAATGTGTGATAATACTACAAATGAGCTCAACTGAGACACTTTAGGAATTAAATTAAAATAAATCAATGTTAACATGAAGACTAGGAGACAAGACGAGGAAGAGACAGCCCAGAGACTCTGACTGGGTCTTCTGAGTGAATTCTTAGTGCATCTACTTATTTTGAAAAAATTATAGCTAACCATTGTCTTTACTCATCTATAGTTGCTGCTGTCACTGTTTCTATAGTCCATTTAGTGTCTAAGACTATCAGTCTAAGACTGTTATCATCAGTATTTTCAATGATACTGACATACACAGACACACATTTCTGTTTCCTGCATTTGACTAGGGTATGTCATATACTGTTTTGCTCTATTTGTTTGGTCAGGAATTCTATAACTCCTAGGACGAAAAGTGCTGATAGAGCTTTTCTTTTAGCCTGGTAAAAACCCAGTGGTGGTTTGTGGAGACGTGAGCTCCAGCATCAGGCTCGGTGTCCAGGTTGCAGAGGAAGGCTCAGAGTTGCACTGGAAGGTTGGGAAACTGCTCGCAGGTTATTGGCTCCTGTTGGTTTTACACCTCAGTGTTCCAGGATTCTGTGTGCACTTCTTCTCTAGAGATTTATAGATTCAAAGACTCACAAAATGGTTTGAGTTGGAAGGGACCTTAAAGTTCATCCAGTTCCAGCCCCCCTGTCATAGGCCAGGACATTTTCCCTAGATCAGGTTGCTCAGAGCCCCATCCAGTCTGGCTTTCAAAAGTTAGAGCTTTGAGATCCAGAATATCTCATTTGTTTGGCTGGATAAATATTCAACAGGTTTTCAAAAAAATGAAGATAAAACACGTGATTCAAATTTAAATTCCTGTTCAGTACAGAGAGATTTATTATTATTTTTGCTACTGTTATTTGCATTTTAGGTGACACTACCCAATAACTCAATTTATCTGGCTAGACATTTACAAATATCTTGTGCTAGCTATTGTACAAATGTATAAAAGATAGCTCCTGCCCCAAATAGCTTACATAAATTTCACACTCCCAGCTCATTCAACAAACTTTCTGAAATATTTCAGAAGAAAAACACTGTTGCTGGTATAGGATCAATAACTTTCTATCTGTTGGTGTTCAGTATGGAAGTTGTGTATTTTTAAAAGGTAGGGAACATAACACACATTTTCTTTCTTTTCCTACTTTTTTTCTCATCTTTGCATGTTAAGATTTGTTTTTTAAAATTTGTTTCTGATGGTCTGTTTCCATTATGCTTACATTCTCTTCTCCATGACCACTTATTGCTGTGTTTTCATTTTTACTCTGAGAAATGACAGTATTTATGACAAGTGCAAAATGAGATGAAAACTGACAACATATGAAATACTTTAGTCATAGGAGTGAAAAGTAAATCTTCTCACCATTCAAGAAGTCGCCCTCTTTCCCTTTCATTCAAAAGCTGCTGTGTGTCCTAGGAAGCAGGATTCGAAGCTCTGTTTTCTCAGTTTTGTCAGGTGGTTTTGGAAAGGAGATGGTTTGTATTAATCAGCCAATGGGCCTGGAGGGGAGGCAGCAAGAAACATAGTCTTGCTCCCAGCATTTTCTCCTTGCTTCACTTTGACCTCTTATTTTCTGGATTTGGCTTCTCAGTTGATGACTACCAGCTGTGTAGGACTTTCTGCACCATGTTGCTTCTGTCTGTTGCTTCTACAGGGAAGTCTGGAGAAGACAGAAGGTGGCAAATAATCTGTAGGAGTCCCTTCAGATAGTACCCCCCTGAAAAGGCTTTCTAGGCTCAAATTAAAAATTTTGCCCTAAGAAAGAGTAAGACTGAGTAGTACAATGTTTTTATAGCCTTTGCTGAAGAGGCAATTCAGATTCCTATTAAGATTCTTATCTAAGGAAAGTTGGAACACCAAACTCTGTTCCAGCTAGATTAAACAGGAGAGGATATTTCACAGAAAAGTGATATTTTAAGCGTGTAATATTTTTTATCTCCACATATAAAGAAAGCACAACCCTGATAATTAAAGCAAACTAATTTTGGGGGGAAGGAAATCCCCCTTTCACATTCAGCTCCCCTTGCACTGTCCTTCCATCCAAAACCACAACAGAAGACATGATGTCTTGGAATAAAGGACCCACATTTTTATATGGTTTTATATTCTTTTGTGGTGCTAATGAAGCTTTATATTATTATAATGGTATGTATCCTCATGTGTAGTTACAGGAATACTTACAAGAGTTACATAAATATATAGATAATTTGTACAGATTATACAAATAGTTGCTATCCAGGCTCAAAACCTAGGGAAGACTTTGAAGATAACAAGAACAAGGCTATGTCTGTGCAAGGCTTTTTGCTTTATGGATACCCAAAAGGAAAACAAAGGTAAAAGAAAAAGGAGATATGCAAAAATCAGAATCCAGTCAGAATGAACCAGGTTTTAAAGGATTCCATAAATTTAGACATGAAGCACTCAAGGGAAGAGATTTTTCTTCTGAACAGCTCTGCAAAATACCACTTGACACCCCACCTCCCTTTCAAAATTACATCAATGAATTAACTTAGCCTAAAGCAAAACATACTAAATCGAATATTTCAATATTTAGGATTTTACAGAAAAAGAGTGTATCGTCCACACATTTACCTACCAGCATTCAATTCAGCTCCTGGATTTCTGGATGAGTTCATTCATGATTCAGGGATTCAGATAGGAGGGGGATTTTCAAGACTAATGTTGTTTGCAAGAGCCACTGTTAAGCTATACCTGTGGAAAAGAACTGGTGGATTTTGAAACATGACTAAAGACAGCAAGGTGGGGAACTCAAAGACATGTTAAGTTTCTACATCCTTAAATTGAAATGGGTTGTCTTCCAGCAATGCTGGTGATCCACTCTGCCCTTCCTCCCTCACATCAGATTATTCCCCCCAGACTAACCAACTGTTGTAGCTTAAATGTAAATATATGTCTACACCTAATTTGCCCACTTATGGTCGTTTAAGAACTTGCAGTGTCTTTTTCTTGAGTATGCTCTAACAGTATGTTACGAATTTTTAGTAAATGATAAAAATGCTAGACTTTGTGGTACCAGCCGGTCCATATATCCATCATGACGTAAAAGACTTGGCCTTCTAAAAAACTCAGCCAGTATATGCCAGACCCACCCAACTGATATAATAATAATGCACAATTTTTTGGTTATTCCCAATAAAATTGTTAACCACTATCTGTTGACATTATCACTTGACTTAGTCTTACTTTGAAGCCTGTTACAAAGGTTGGCAAGGCTGCAGTAGGCAAACATTACTTTTACTGTTTCAAGTACAATGCTAGGTGATATGCCCAAAACCAGATATGAAATCATGCTCTTTAAAACCGGTTGAAACTAATTGCACTTGAACTATGCAGGAAATTTGTGAACAACTAGTGTTTAATGAAAGAGAATATCTAGTGATTTCTGACCCCTAGTGCTCAGTCTTTTCACTTGAAGAGCCCTGTTGAAGCAGAGAAAATTGCACATCACTTTTAAGTGCAGAAGTAGGGAATTACAGTACATTAGTATACCAGGGCTTTATGTACCTGTAAGACTAGAAATACGTTCAGCCCATCCCAAGCAAAGTGTTTATTGGCTTTTTTTTCTGTTTTCAGACCCGGCTGCTTCAAAGGACAATTTTAAGTAATTGCTCATTTCTCTTTGTAAGCGCTAATAGATCTGACTATATCTCATCTCTTCTTTTTTTCCTTTGCACAGTGATTTATATGCATAATACATGCTTTTCAGGCCATTCTGCAGCAAGAAATATTCAAATAGAAACTGATGTGACATATATGACTTTTACTTCTGAAATTTTTTCCAGAAAAAAGAAAAACAAACTCAGAGTCTTCACACAGCTCACATTTGTAGGCCAACAGTAATCTTCAGATCTAAACAATGCAGACTTAAACCTCTAGCTCTCTTTGCATTAGAGACACTGAACTGGAAAAAGGGTAGACTAAACGAAAAAAAAACAGGAATTAAATGTGTCTGTCTCAGAATGATGAGATAAAATGCAAGGACCTCACTCTTGTTTAAAAATAATTTTATAGAGAAATTATTTCTCTGGCATTTGTCATACTACCAAGAAGAATATGTTATTCATCAGAAACCTTTTGCAAACAACTATTTTGTTATTGAATGTGGGCTTTAAATGTCATAGGACTAGGACTTTAAGATCAGGACCACCTAGGAATCCAGAGGAGGATCTCTAATCCAACCACATCAAATTAGAAAATGGTAAATTCCAGACTGCTTCATCTTCCCTTTTTTTTTCCCTTACCACTAACTTATTCTTTCTCTGAATCAAAAGTGCTATTCAGCCTGCAGCCATATGTGAGCAATCACAGCTTGACACAGGGTACTAATAACACCTACTCCAGTCATCTACTCTTAAATTGGAGCGTTGCCATTGATGTGTGCTGGCGATTGCTCTGGCTTGTGTAAGCTGCACTTGGGAAGCAGTGGGCACCACGGGAGAAGGGGCAGGAGCCCCACACTCCAGGCCAGCAGCAGCACCAGGCCCCAGCAAATGGAGCACGGCCATCTGAAAACGGAGTGGGGTCAGAGATCACCCCTCAGCCTCATTTCATAAGTGGCCCTAATGTGCTCCATAAGCACAGATCAGCAAAGAGAGTCCGAGTCAGCCTTCAGATTAACATTTGTTTTCATTTTTTGGTGGCTTCAGAACACACAGGGGTCATTGAACTGCTCATGCTGGCGCTGTTTTGCATTCATGGTCTGGAGGAAAATAAAGTCCTAACCTCTGACCTTTCATTAGAGTAGAGCACACAGGAGGTTAGAGGTGAAAAGGAAAAAAAAAAGGAGGGAAAAAGGTATTATTCTCCCTCAAAAAATAAGTGGCTCCTGTTCATGTTGCAGGACTGGCTTGTCATTAGCACAGAAATGTATTTGCGAATAGGTAAAGTTATAATGTAGCATGGTACAGTGAAGTACTACAGAAGATTAATTTTCTTCAAGCATAGCTGAAGTAGCTCTTTCCTCTGAGTTTTATATTCTTTGAGAAGAACAGGAGCATGGCCTGTCAGGATGAGGGTCCATGCTGAGGAAGGGATCAAGTCCAAGACATTAAAGTTGTTAGTTTTGCTGATGATTCCAGTATCCCTCAACATTTCATTCTCAAATTATTTCTTATATCAAACCACTTCCTCGGAATTTTTCTATCTTTTTTTTTTTTCCTCAAGAAAAATGTGTTGTTTTTGCAACTTATATGCATGTGTTTCCTCTGAGGAAACATGCATTTTTCCTGGTTTTCACCCAGCGTTTTATTAAAATAAATACTATCCATAAAGTCCAGTTGATGCTATGTGAAGTTCACTGACATACTGAAATGAGGCAGTGGGCTTATGCATCCTTCTGCAAGCCAGCAGACAGACAGAAGCAGTTTCAGAACACTTTGTGAGCACTACCCACACCACCTGAATATTTCAACAAAAGGCCTGATTTTCCACTGCTTTTCCCAGCCTGGTAATTGGTACTGATGTAAACTGTCGATAAACTGCAGCTCCTGGCTCAAGCCTAATGATATACTTGCTCTTTCCATGGTTTAAAGGGATGCACACAGTGCCAGGCAGTGTGACGGACGGGAACAGACTGGCAGGCCAAAGAAACAGCTGTGCATCTTAGACCTCTCCTATGAACCAACAGGAAAACTAAACCCACATCCCAAAAATATTTCAGCGCCTGAGGTTGGCAAGGCTAGCCCTGGAAAGGACTCTCTGCTTCTGAGACTACCCCTGGGGCTCACCAGCTCCCTGCTCCTCCCCTCTCCAGAGAGGCTTCTGGGCCAGAAAAAGCAAATTCATTCTCCTCTGTACCTGGTTGTAGTTAGACGTTTAGGCACAGCTCCAAGGAGACCAGGGCAGATATCCAGGGAAATTTAAACCTGCAGCATGCTGCTAGAAATCTTTTGCCAAAATGAATCTTGACTAAAACCCATCAGGATGCCATTCCTGATGGCTCCTGTAATATTTCAGAGTTGTTTCATGAAGAGCAGGAGTGTGTTTGTGAGGTTGGTTTGGTTTAGTGGCAGTTCAAGACCCCTATGAATTAGGCAGAAACACATAAGCTATGCTTGACAAAAGGATATTTGGGTGGATCCAGATCTGTAACTTGCTGCCAAGCTCTTCAGAGGTACAGAGATCTGCACAGGTTTCCCTGGACTCTGTTGTACCTCCCCTCCTCTACTGATGCTGGGTGATCAATATGTCTCACCCTCAGCACATATTTTCAAGCATCCAATCAGGATAAATATATTTATTGTGTAACTTTTCTGTTACATTTAGGCTATTCCAATTTTAAAACATTTTGTTTGGATTTGTTTTCAATTAAATATGTACATTGTGTTTTAAATTATATCATATTGTTTCCTTCTTTTTTTGGTGGCCAAAGTAATTAGCCAATAGAGAAGAAATTTTGAAATCCATATCTGGGTGTAACATGAAAATTTCACTCTGCTATGGTCACACTGCTACATTGTGCAACAAGGAATGAAAGCAAACAAGTGTGATTTATGTAACTGTTCCCACTGAGAACTGTGAATTATAAACTCAGAAATTAAATTATCTGTTGCAATTGATAATGTCTGCAGTCAGGGCAAATTTGTCAGAACAGCTCAAGTTTGTTGAGGGTGAATGAGGTAGGAAGAATTTTATTCTGTGGATTTTTTGGGGAACTTGAACCTGCATGGATTTGTGTGAAATAATCATGAAAGTTTTGTAGAAACCTTCACTGAGAAATTAGCTTTGTATTAGTACAAATGTTGAAGTTTCCTCTCCCAGCTATTTCCTGAGTTGTAATGGAAAACAGCAGAGACCTGGTGAAGGCTGAGATGTGTTTGCTCAGGTATTTTGAGCAGATAATCCACAGCACAAGTCCAGTACCTAAGCAAATAATGGTGAAAATTGTGAGTATTGTAATTGTTGTGCCCATTGTAAAATTGTGTGTGCACCAAGGAGTTATTCTTAGCCTTTACCCTGAGTTACCAGAGGTGTAACTGAGATACTGCTCAGCTCAGTGCCGACATGGGGCTTCCCAGAACAAATTTCTGGGGCTGCATGGATGCTAGCAGAGTTTAACTTACTGCTGTCAAATCTTTCTAAGCACTCTGAAGCCACAGACCTGTGGGTATGAGGAGGTACAAGAAGTTGATATTCATGAAAAATGCATGGTGTAAAGTGAAAAGCAAACTGTGCAGCCCTGTAAGGAGGAACATTGTAGAATTTTGCCTCTGGAGGAAGAAATGTGTGAGGAAGCTATAGATAAATGCCTCGTGCAATAAGCATGGCCACTGGCTAATTCCTACCCTTAATACATTTATTCTGTGCCAGCTTTTCCTCCCTGCTTTCAACTTGTGGTTATCACCTAGATGAACCTAAGAAGCAACACAGTTGTTACACTATATAAAATTATGTAGACTTGGTATAAAGTAGCATGAATACAATTTTTTTCCGAGGTCTGACCTCACTATTAAAACACGAGACATGCTCCTAATTGAGTTTCCAAAAACACTTTCTTGAAGTCAGCTGTGTCCTTAGAGGGAGTTATGTTAGGAAAGGCTTTCTGAATCACACCTAGTAGTGAACCGTAATTAGCCTTCTCGTTATTTACGGAGGGCAAATAGGCACCTAACAAATTTGGATCTGTGGCTGAAAGAAGTTGGATGTGGGATCATATTGTGGGCTAAAGAACCTTTCTCTGTTGTTTTGAGACATTATATTTACTGTGAGAGCACACACAGCTATCATAGGTCAACCTGAGTTATACAAATATGGCTGTAAGAAAGGCAGAAAATCTACATCTCTTTTCAAAGAAAATGTCAGAGGGCTTTATTTTTCCTTAGAGGAAAGGAAAACCCAGAAATTCATGGCAAATTTAAAATGTCTGTCTTCTTGAAAATGAAACTTCATTTCTTTAAGAATGATAACATCTACTGATTTAGCTAGATAAAAATACCTAGTAATTTAGAAAGTATTAATATGTAAGATAAATATATATAGGTATCTTGCTTTTGAATAATAGTGGTTGTATGAAATGCTGAAGATGGTGCTTCCCTATACAACTGAGTGTATTTGCTATGTTGATACATCCCTATGATAGGAAGTAACAAATCTTGAAAAGAGGAAGCAAGACTGGTGGTAGCTTCTACATGGAACAAGAACTCATGGCTTTCAAAGAGAAACCCAGTAAGTTTGCAGCTCTATAATACAGATAACGAAAGCTCAGTTCCAGAAGCAAAGATTAAGATGAACATGGCTATCCTTTCTCAAGAGGGGATTTCTGTCTGCCTGAGTCCAGACACTACCTCCTCTGGTCCTTGTCTGGGTCCAGCAACATTCTGGCCTACTTTTAAAACTGTAGCATATCCCTTTTCTCTGGATGGTAAGGGACCATTAGACTGTTAGTTATATAGAGATGCTTGTGAGCTTCAGAATTGGTCAGGTCATCCACACTTGCATAGGCTGTCAGCCTCACAGGGTTTCCAGGAAAAAACCATTCCTCAGATCTAGTCAGGATCTCATGTTGGTAACAGCCAGAAACTTAGACTCAAGTTGCTATTTTATAAACTGCATTTTACAAGATCTCTGCCATATTTTATCCTATGTTACTGGCCCAGATCTTTACCCCAGTCTGATCCTCTGCCCTAAATTTCACTACAGATGTAAAAATTTTGGAAATGTTGCAAGTTTGAAAAGCAAATATTTTCCTTGGAAATTATAGAGGGTGAGGGGATGGAAGGAGATGTTCAGAAAAAAAATAAATATTCATTTAGGGAAAAATTCCAGTATCGTTGTAAACATTACTTTAAACATTCTTTCCCTGTTCGTTCTGAAACAGAGTATTTCACATGAAAGGCTCCCTTTTTTTTCTCCTCCAACATTTCCCTACTAAACCCAAGGAAAAAAAAAGCCCTTCTAACATACTTTTTTTGTATGCATTTACAGGACCTTTTTTCCCAGGCCCTGAAGTTTCTAAACATGTTTTAGACCCTGAACTTGAAAAGATGTAGGTTGTATGACATGTGAAAGTCTGAGTCACTTGAGGGAGTGGTTGTATCCACAACGTACCTAGTCTGGGGGAATAACACCCTTTCTTCCTGTGGAAATGTGGGAAGAGCTCCCCCAGACATTTTCAGACCTGGAAAAAGACTAGTATGGCCAAAAGCCTTCGTGGTTTTCCCCACCCAATTCTTTCAGTTTTTCTTTTGGTAGGTGCTGTTCTACCCTCCCTACTTTCCTGCACTTAGGCTTAGACCATCTCAGCTCCAAGATCTGAGTGAGGTTTCAGAGGTGATAGAGGGCTATTTGTCAAGGGCTCTTTGGCTCACTGCTCTACAGCAAGGCTCTGCAGCTGGGAGGTATTTGGGTAATGTAGAGGTGTGTATTGGTCAGGATCCATGCATGCTTTCATACCTGCATCCAGCAGAATGTATCCAGGGAGTACAGCTCACATGACACTGTGCTGTCAGGTTTTTCTTTACCTGCCATTTAGGGCTCCACTGTATTTTCCTCAACATCTCCCCAAGTTGCCAGTCTAAGCCTTTACCTGATGAGTGATAGCCCTGATTTATGCACCTGGGATGTGGACTCCTGTGGCTGCTGCTGCTGCCTGAACGTTTTTTGGTGCTGTCAGGGGTTCATTATAATGAAGAGACACAGGATGGAACCTGTCAGCCTGTGGGCATGGTCTGTGCTGCAAACCATAATGCATATGGCACGCTGGAAGCTGCCTCACTGGCAGAGTAAAAGCTGCTCTCCCCTATTCTGACATGCTTGCACAAAAATACACAAACTGACATTTATAGGAACTGGTAGTCAGCTCTATAGATAAGGGAGAAGAAATATGGGCAAGAATAAATATTCCGTATGTGGTAGAATGCAGCTTGAACTACCAAATACTTTAATGTTTCAGGCTTTCAAATAACACCTCCTGCAGAACAAGGAAAGTGTAGAACCTGAAAGTGGTTTCTACATCTATCTTTATTTTATGTATTATTTTGTGGTTCTGTTAAATCAACGCTTCTATTCCTCCAAAGCAAAACTGGCTTATTGATTCAAGATTTCTAAAAGCCTGGTATTCTAACAACTACATTAGAGAAGAGTGGTAAAAAACCCGACAAGCTACCTTCAAAACATTGTATGATGTTTTGTATGAGAACAGATCTATCTTTCATGCCTAGTTTCCTTTTTCTGCAGGGTTTACACATTTTGTTGGGAGACACGTGGGCTGATAAAGCAGCATAACCAAGGCTTTGATGTGCAGCCTGGCCACCAGGACAGTGTCTGGGGAAGTGCACCCATGGCTGGGCAGCAGCAGCAAGTTCAGAGGAGTGATGGGTCAGCTCAGAGCTTCAGGGTGGCTCCTGGGGCCTCACCAGCACCGGGTAGCCAGAGGATGGTATAATTGCCTGTAGTATTTCATCAGGGGGACAAACAAGCCATTTGACCAGCAGTGAAGCTCTTTGTTGCCCTCTGCAGGGACAGGAATCAGGAACATTATTTATCAGCTATTGAGAAGAAAAAGGGAAAATGGAGAGGAAAAAAATAAAGAAAGTGGTTTGAAGAGTTTTGAAAGAAGACATATCCCTGGCAGCAAATGTTGATACATTTCAGGTTCTTTAAGGGCCCTTCCATTGTTCAGCGATTTATACATCTGGCTGTATTTTAAGAGCTGACGTGTTATATGCTTTAAGAAGATAAGGGGTTTCTGCTCAAGGAAAAAGGGATGTGTATCTTGTGAAACCAGAGCAAACAAGAAAAAACAACCATGACTTCTGAAAAAGGCAGTAGTGTCTGGAGGGAGGTTATAAGGAAGGTTCTGATCCATTTTTCTCAAAGGATCACTAGAAACACAAAATATTTTATTCTGCTGTGTTATACTTATTTTTAAATTGCAAAGCAGCTGAATTAACTAAAAGGTAGAAGTGAAATCATTAAGTACAAAGCAAAAATAGAACCAGAGCTCCATTACCAAAGTACCTTTCTCTGCTGTCTCAGCTTTTCAAGGGTGATGAGATGACAGCTTCTTGTTTAAGTTTTCACAGATTTCTTTACAGGCACATAACCCATGAACTTGTGACTGAGATCTATACATTATACATACATTCATAAATGAACATTGACCAGGTTTTGGAATACTTGATGATGAACTCATACTGCTTAAGTTCCTTGAATATTAACACCATCTCACAAAATTCTATATATTCCAATATATCTTTTGCTTTACAGGGTATTTCTGGCTTCTGCCTTTCGAAAACCTCAGAATCACAGATTCTATGCTGAATAAAGAGATCAGGTGACTATATTTGGGAGCTGGAGTAGAGATTTTATTTTGGTTAATGCAGCAGATTAATAATTGTTTTCCATGTAATTCTGCCCTGGAACACAAGGAGGAATAAAATATGATAAATAGAGGGGAAAAAACCTTTACCACCAGTCTTTCATTTTTTGTTTGATCCTATGCCCTGGCAGCTGACAACAGAGCTTCCATTGCCTTTGGTGGATTTTCTAGGAGATTAGAAAAGAGATGTCAAAGATTTTAGGTCTATATTTTGGTTTATGACATCTTTCAGTGGATGATGAGGCTGAAAATGCTGCAGTGTTCACTATAGCAAAGTCTAGGCCATAGGGACTCCTGTCCCCTGTGCTCTCTCACACTGTAAGTGCTCAAACTGGTCTGACCAAAATATCCCTCCTTTCCCACTCACATTAAATGCTTCTCCCAGCTCTGCCTAGAGCAAACCCTTCCAGTTGCTCCCTTTTTCCCTGAAGGAGCTGGAGAGGGGATGGGAGCCTGGCAGCCTGATGGCTGCTGCTTTGAGGGAGTTGGGGGAGCTGTGTGTCTGCCTGGCAGAGACTGCCAGCAGCTACCGCCCTTCATCTCTGTGCTGGGTTGTGAGTGAGAGTAGCTGAGCCATCTGGGTGGCACCTGCTTCTTGAGCAGCTTTCCCTGGACTCTCCTGGGAAAGGAGAGCAGACCAGGTGGAAGTGCTTTACTGGCAAGATCTTTGGCTGCCTGTGTGTAAGAATGGCTGTCTGGCCTAACCAGAGGGCCCCATGGAGCAGTGTCCTGTCTCTGGAGGTAGCTGAGGACAGACGTGTCAGAAGGATACAAGCACAGGCAAGGGATAGCCATGTATTTCTGTTCCCACTGTCTCCCATGGCTCAGGGTGGTCCTGCACTGCAACCATGTCTCTGTGCTCAGCCTTTTGTTAACTTTTCCCCTGTTATCTTGTCTAATCACCTCCTGGAGCTCCTCAAGCCTTTGGCAGCAGCAACATCCTGTGGTAATGAATTTCCATAGTGCAACAGGTTAAAAAAGGTACTTCCTTTTTTTAAACCTACCACCTGCTAATTTCATTTGAGTCTCCTAGCTCTGGTGCTCTGACAGGCTCAATCCCTCTGCACCTTCTCTGTGGTGTTCTTGATTACACAGACCTCAGTGTAGGTCTCTTCTGATTATTAACTCTTCCTTTTAGGAAAGCTGTCTCTTGTCAGGTTCTACAGGCCTTGAAAATGGTTTTAGCCTCACTGATACGGAGAAGGATTGACGCTTTAAATATTCATCAGGTGTTGCAACATGTTTCCTAAATATTACTTTTTTTTTCTCTTTAGCAATTTAATCTCATCATATTCCAGGTGGCATCAGTTGCAAGTCTGTTCCTGTCTTTATCTTACTGCTGGCAGATTACAAATACATAACAATCACACAGAATATTTTACAGATATGACACAATATGAACATCTATGTGATCTGTCGCTATGGTAGTTAATTTCTCTTACATTTAGCTGATTCTGGGTCAAAATAACTCTCAATTAACATGAAAAAATAACCTTTTTTCACATTTTTTATATGTGAAATAGCTTAAAAGATGAACGTGCAGAAAGTTGTGATTGCATGCAGTCTCTGCTGCAAGGGAACAGTCTAAGCGTAGTGTCTTCTGTGTTTTAAATCAATAAAATATACAGGCCTGCAAGCAATAGGGAGAGGTAGACTCGATAAATTACTGAGAATGAAAGGTGAATAAAAATTCAGGGACCTACAGAACTGTTGTAGAGGCTTACTTGGAGGGGGAAGGGAGCTGAGCATCTGACTGGCTCCTTCTCTTCTGCTTGAAACTGCTGCTCAGTCCCTAAAGTTGCCAGCTTGTCTATTTGATGGCTTGGCAGGGCTCTGCCGGGAAATGTGCAAATTGCAGCTTGTGGGAACAGGGGAAAAACACAGAAACAAGACTAATGTGGAAGAAGAGCATCTAACCTCACAAAATCAGTTTTTAACCTGGAACTGCCAGGCCTGGTTAAGGAGAAGGATTGGTTTCTTGTAACTTTAATCACATTTGAAGTAGTTAGCCTATTAAGCCTTGTTTATTCCATGATTCTATTAGCAGCTTTGATCCATGTCTGCAGCTCTTCCCCACATTAGGGGATGTATAACTTGTGGCTGCACTAAAAGAAGTGGGAAGAAAGCTTTTGCCCATTGCTGCAATAAAAAAGCTGCCTCGTGTGTGGCTCAGGGAGGCTGATGAAGCACTGCCCTACCCTGAGCATACATGCCTCTGGGAAAATGACAGCAATCTCTGGGAAAGAGGATCGACAGAGGAAGTAAACATTTCATGGCTGGATATGGCAGTCACACCTCTTAAATAACCATCCTGGAAGAACAAATGTCAGTAAGCCAGTGGTCAGGAAAGCAGTCATATTCTGGGTTTGGTTGGGCCAGAAATATTGCAAGAACAGGAATATATGAGATATTTTAATACTTCTGCTCTCCCTTTGAGTCAAAGCCTGTCAGGGCAGAGGCATGGGAATCTGCAAAAGAAACCAGACTGCACTTTTGATCAAAAAAAAAAAAAAAAAAAAAAGAAAATCATGTCACTTTCTTAATCCAAACCCACAGGCTTCAACTTTATGAGGACACTCATGTTTTTCCTTTTCTCTGTGGTTAGACACCAATGATAGAATTGAAGAGTTATGCCTACACTAGACAAGCTACAATTTAAAGCCCATTAAATACTCTGTAGATGGTTATAAAAAGTATTCTGGAGTCAAATCTCCTTATTTCATGGTGAATATATTTATTTTCATTTTTCCTTTAATCACTTAACAGTCTGAAGTCTTCTGCATCTATGCAAATATGCAAATGATTGTTTTGCTGTTCCTCTCAAAGTTTTGCTGGAGCCAGGCAATTCAGCTGCCATCCATTCCTCCTGTTTAATACAAGTACTGAGATATAAGCACAGGTCTGCAGACAATACAGTTCCTTTAGCAGAGTCTGCTCTAACTTGTAGGTCACATTCTGATGTGCCATCTTGAGCACTCCCTTGACACTGGAGATCAAGAACAGGGTTTTGTGGGGCAAGAGCTGTGGCAGAACCAGGAATCTCTTTCATGCATCCTTCTGACAAAGGGCTAATGTACAATTTCATAGATAATTAGTTAATTATTTGGCTTCAAAGTAGGTAGGAGATGGTCCTGACACCCAGGAGTCTACAGTTCTGTTTCTCAGTTACCTCACCTCTAATGGGGGTGAATAATACTTATCACCCAAAGGTGCAAAGTCTTTACTAATTAAAGCCTTTCCCAGCCTGAGGCTGCTACTCTCCCTCTTGGGTTCTGGCCTATCCACAGCTCTTCCATGAAGTTGTGAGTCTGCTGACAAGAGAAATCAAGTCTTATGTTTTGGGAAGCAGTCCACAGTATTGTCTACCTCTTCTGTCAACAAACTCAAGAATGACCTTAAAACTCTAGGCATTCATCTCTCTGTTGCCCTTCAGATCTTTGTCTTGCTTACTCATTGCTCTCATTTTTGTTCTTGTGCCATTTCCACTCCTATTTTCTATCTCCAGCATCCAGTTCTCATTTTTGTTGTTGTTGTATTTGTTTGTTTGTTTTCTTTTTTTTTTTTTTTGGGGGGGGAATGGTGGTGGTGGGTTTTTTTGTTATTTCTTTGTTTATTTAATTATTCTTGAACTCTAGTTTCACATGTGACATTAAAAGCCTGGGAGGTAAAATGTCAAGAAGACAAAGAAAAGCTGCATCCATGAGACCAGAGTGGATATAATAAAATCAGAATATAGACAGAAAGCATACTTCATCTAAATGTTTCCTTAAAGCAAGAAGTAACCCAAGGTAGACCCTCCAACTCCAGCAGTTATTATTTTTTTATTAAAAGGCTCTACTGAGCCTACTCTACTCACAGAATTCATGTGTGGTCTATCCCTCCCTGCCCTCATGACTGGAATTTTTTGGTAATACTGTTCGTACAAAGAAAATCATGCTTCATTTTAGTTGACTTGAACAACTGATCACCATCTGCTTTACAACACTTCTTTTCTACATCTATGACAATTTTCCATCTGCTGTACTCCTACCTAGATCATGTCTGTATTCAAAAGATGTCGTAGAGAATACTGATGTACTTTTCCTTGTAAAAGCAGCATTATAAAAAACCTTTAGCAGGCAGCTACCACTGTGTGCATTGGTGAGGATGTTGGGTGTGTAGGTGGTGGCAGTGGCCATGAAAGTGTCTAATATTTGGAGAGTTTCTGTGTATGTATTTATCACTGAGAACACAAAAGAAAAATATTTTTTGGAATAATGTTTCCTTGTAAAAAATCTAACTCAAAGATGTAGTCATCTAGGTCTGAATTTGGTAAATGTTTCATCTCTTGAAAGATTTTGTCCCCATATTCTGTCATAATTGGTCGATTTTGCTATGGTTTTATTGACATGTAACACCTTACCTTCAGAAAATAAGTCTACTGTCATAAAGTTGATGACATGCTCATATTAAATCTGATTGTGAAAAGCATCATATTGTTTTGGGAATACATCTGGATAATGACATGAGCAGCCTTGTCTAGTCACCTGACTTCAGTTTGGGTGGGAGATTGGATTAGAGACACCCAAGGTCTCTTCCAGCCTGAACAAGTCTGATCTTGTGATCCTGTGACTCTCGGACATGAAATCAGGACATGGACAAATAAGACAGAAGCAAAGTTTTCTGGCAAGTTTAGTAAACATCTCCTGAGTTAGAGCTCCTCACTCCCAGCGCTCATTTTCTTCTGTGGAATTGGTCAGAAGAAGAATCAAGTACTGTTTTTTTCCAAACACAAATCTGATTAATACTCATGATATTTTTCTTAAAATAAAATTTAATTTGGTTCAAGTCCCTAAAATAAGTCCTTGTGTCTGCTTGGATGTCCTCCTCAGAAGCCTCCTTGGCTCTTTGGTTTCCTCAGAAGTAGAACAGATCATCTGCCTTCCTACATAAGTTTCTGGTTCTCTCAGAGCTTACATTTCCAATTTTGTTGAGTGGGTGAAAAGGTATAGGAATTGAAATGTGACCATTTGTTATATCCTAACAGACACAACTCTGTTTATTAGCAGAGAGGTGGGTGTCTGGAGGAGCTGAGAGGACCATTCACTGCGTTCTGTCTTCCATCACCATGGTTTGCTGTATGTGGCATTGATTTGGGGAGAGGGCATCAGCAAATGAACACAACTCGCAAGGCAAATATTTAAAATGGGTTAATGAGGAAATTCTTTTACTTGGCACAGGTTTTGCTTTATATTTTCCATTCACTACCCAATCTCTCAAAAGTCTGGTTGCTGCTGGGCACGTCTCACACTGGCTTGCGAGCTCCCTCACCAGTGATACACTTACCAGGAGGGAAGCTGGGTGCTTTCTCACCCCCAAAAGAGTCAGACAGACATGCTTCCACTCAGGATGCACCATTTTGTAGAGGGCACCAAGCAGCCATGTTACCAAGCCTCTGTTTCAGCTCACTGGTAAAAGCTTCTGGACTCTCTTTTGCTCAATTTGGTTCTAATTCAAAAAGCTGAATTGTGTCTATGTGTGCCCATACAAGCATATAAAATTTATTCTGTAACCACTCTGTGCTGGATGCAAACATTTGTCATTCTGTTTTTTGTATATGTGGGCCAGTTGGCAAGTTTGTCACAGCAATTTAACAATCAAAAGTGGCAATGCCTAAACATTGGTCTGTTTTCAGAAGTATGCTTAAAATGAATGTGTCTTTCAGGGCCAGGTGCTGCCTTCCCTAAGGAGTACTCAAGCAGTTCTTTACTTCTCTTGAAAATCTGTTTTAGGCAATGGTAGAGCTGACTCATTGTAAGTAAAGATGTCAGCATCTGGCCTCAAATGAGCATTAAATAGATATAAAATAAAATAGAGCATAAAATAGATATAAAAGATACTGTATCAGCTGGTATGTTCCCTACATGTACATACTTGTTTATATTTTTTTTAAGAAGAAAATTGTGTGTTCTAGTTACAGATGTTATTTTTAATTGTTATCTTTTATTTTTCCCCAGTATTAAAAAGAAATTTTGTCTATAATACACAGGGAAAGTGCCTAAGATTTGTTAGATTTGAAATATGAAAGATAGAGTTTTTCACTCTTGTCATAGAAAACTGCTCTCTGCAACACAAAATCTGAGGTTTGGGGTATGAGATTTTCCTTAAATTCTAAACAAAATTTCCCTCTGCAACTTCAGCTTATTAGTTCTGCAACTGAATCCATTCCTCCTCCCCAACAATTCTTTCCTCTCCATGTGCAAGCCCTGAGTTGTTATGGATGATGAAAAAGTGGAATATCAAGGTGGGTTTGCCAAATACTAGGCTGAATGTTTCCCTTCAATTTGTACTTTAAACTTTATGGAGAACAGGAGAACCCTGAAGTCCTGCAGCCTGTAGCTGTCTGTTGTTAGCAACACTGAGTGAAATTTATTTCCTTATCTGTCCACAGTCTGAAATGTAATCCTTTAAATGTATGAAGACTTTTTTCCTTCTTGCTTTAGAAGTGTAGCTTTCCTTATAAATCTCATCCACTGTACAATTAAGTGGTCTCTGTTTACGGTGTATGTGCAAGGCAAAAGATTAATTTTCTAATGGAGCATGGAAAAATCTTCACAGAGACCATTTCCCTTATTTACAAAAGAATGTAATGTGCAGGACCAAACCTGTCAGCTCTCACTTATTTCAGCTAAGACTTGTTCACTTTCAAACAGCTTTTTACAGCACACTGTCGCTCTCCAGCAAGGAGAAAATTTCTCAGTGTGATTCAGTGAGACTTCTCACTCATTTAACTGTCAGCAGATGAGAATTCCTGTCTCGTGAACAGAGGTAACAGGAAGGTGCTGTTTGTGAGTCCTCTCAGCTTTGTGAGATTTTCTACATGAGTGAATGTCAGAGAAAGTTCTTTTCCAAAAGAAAGAGTCTCTGCTCTGAGCCAGAAGGACCTTCTCCATTTTCTGCTATGGAGATAAACACTGTATTCTGGCTGTAAAATAACATTTGTAAGAAAACATCCCACAGTAGTGGAGGTCTGTAGCAGGCTGAGGTCAGAAGAAAGATGTATGATTTTGCCTTTGTTAGTCCTGCATATTCTCTGCTGTCAACGAACGATGTCTTTTGAGCAAAATGTACTCAACCCTTTAAGCATGCACTTAAATATTTAACAGGAAAAGAAAATATTTATCTATATAGTACCTATTGTGTCTAGAAGGATTGGTTGGGTCCAATTCACCACCCAAAGAACCAAGCAATGAAATAAAAATTTAGTCTAGGATAGTAATGTGCATAACATGATATAAAGTACTACAGAAGTTTGTTCAATAATGATAATAGTAAAAGAAAGCATAAAAGAGAAGGCAAAAGCAAGTTAGTTTTACAGAGCTATGCAGCCAGATGCCAGGAAGACTTTTATGGCTCCTAGTATCTCTGTCAAATATCCTCAACCTTACTGGCAACTCAGAAATGTGGCCTGCATTACCCAAACAACAAAATACCCTGCAGTGGCTGTGACCTGCAGCAGAGGGTTTTACAACAAAGCTCTTACTCAACAAAGTCAAGCTCAGGAGTTTGTGCAGACAACAATTTTGTCAGTAACTCTCTGTGCTGGTTTTGGCTGGGGTAGAGTTAACACTCTTCACAGTGGCTGGTATGGTGCTGATTTGGATTTGTGCTGAGCACAGGGCTGATAATTTAGAGATGTTTTTGTTATTGCTGAGCAGGGCTTGCACAGAGCCAAGGCCTTTTCTGCTTTTCCTACTGCCATGGTGTTGAGGAAGCTGGGGGTACTTGGAAGGTTGGAAGGAGACACAGCCAGGACAGGTGACCCAAACTGACCAAAGGGATATTCCAGACCACGTGACACCATGCTCAGTATATAAAGTGGGAGGGAAAGAAAGAGGAAGGGAAGGATGTTTGGAGTGGTGGCATTGGTCACATTGACACGTGATGGGGCCCTGCTCTTCTGGGGATGGCTGAAAACCTGCCTGCCCATGGGAAGCAGTGAATTAATTCTTCAGTTTTTCTTTTCTTGTGTGCATGGCTTTTGTCTTCCCTGTAAACTGTGTCTCAGCTCATGATATTTCCATCTTTTACCCTTTCAATTCTCTCCTCCAGTCCCACTGGTGGGGGAGTGGGTGAGTGGCTGTGTGGGGCTTGGCTGCTGGCTGGGATTAAATCAAAGCACCATCTCAGGGCTCAGGCACTCTAAGCTGTGGAAATGTGTACAAAATTCCAGACAGTTTGGGAAATTGTCCTCACCTGCAATCCACTGAATAAAGTTTAGACCTCTCTTCCACACAGATGATAACTGCAATTTGCAATAGGTCTTGGTTCTACTCTTGCCCTTTTTCTTGCACTTCTGCTGTCTACAAAGAAATGCACATGTGTTCCTGAACTCTGTGCTGATCTAACAGAGAAGTAAGTCTGTGTGCTTTCTTCTCTCATCCTTCTGCTTCTGTACTGAACAGGTCAGAATTTAGTCTGCAGCAAGACCTCTCAAGCAGTGGCTGGATCCACCCCTTTTTTTCCTTTCACCAGTTAACTGGTTCTCTATGCTTCCCATTTCATTGAGAACTATGATTATGTTGGCTGTTTTTAACTGATAACTGCAGGCTTTACTGAGGAGACTATAGTCTGAAAGCATTTAAAGAACTGTGTGTATGGTCACAAATACAACAGGCAGATGCCCATAGGCATGCCTGAGTTGGGGTGCATGCTGTCCTCTTCCCAGTGAGAAGACTCTCATGCCCTGATGTAGAAGCTGGGAATTTATTCCATCATATTGAGAAATTACTTAAACAAAACTTCAGCCACTTGTACTACCAGAAACATAATCAATCCTAGCCAGTAAATCATAGCACCTTGGTGTTTTGAGGAGCAAAGATTCTTCAGTATGTTAAAACACTACTGAATTTTTACAGTGAGATAGGATTTGTAAAGCTTCTCATGATTAATGTCTTACTATTTAAATAACTGATAAACCACAGTGAGAGGAGTTATGATGCCTGTGGATTACGAGTAGTTACGTTTTAAACAGATCCCTACACTTTCTGCAATTGGAGTTTTTCTATCTGAGCTATAACCCACACAGGAGCAGGAATATGAGCTCGTGTTTCACAGATCAGATATGATGGATATCTGTACTCATACCTGCTTTCTTTTGTTTTAGATCATGTTGCAGACCACCTGTTTGGGTGATTTTTCTGAGTTACAACTAAGAAATTTTCTTCATAGCAGATTTTTCTCACTTTTATCCAATTCTTAGTATTCCACTTGTCAAATAACAACTTCTTAGATAAATAGGCATGATTTTTTTTCTAGCTTGCCTCCTAGGAACTCTTTTAGGTAACAATAAAATTCAGCCGTTACAAAAAAACAGACATTGGTAGGTGTGCAACACCCCAGATCAGAAAGAGTGCATTCTTTTTGCTATCTGCAAAACACAAGTAAAAAGCCCTGTTCTCTCCATTATTCTGACTTCTAAATCCCAGGTAAAGGAATGTCTTGGCCCATCCAGGGCTGCTCACTCTGGCAGCAGCTTTCTCTGATGCTGCAAATGTAGGGCATCCCCTCTTCCTCCATGCAAGAATGCCAGACATCAAAGGGCATATCCCATGAATTCCTCAGCTGTGCATCTTCACCTGCAGATATGTCATCTTGATGATGCTCACTGCCAGGACAAGTTAGAGCAATGCTCATTTTACCCTGCTTCAGAAGAAAAAAAAAAAAGCAAAACACCCCTTACCTCTCAAGAAAACCATTTCACTACCAAAAAGGCAGTGTGAAACTTCTGCTGGAAGAATCAAACTGTAGTCCTCTGCAGAAGAGTGAACCTGAACCTAGGCATGACTTACCAATGATAATTTACTTGTCTGGCTTTTGGTGGACAAAAGGAAATATCATTGCAGGGTCATATTCTGTTAGAAAAGGCCCAGATGGTTTAAAGGCCACTCAGTGAGTGCTTTGGGAAGTGTGCATGCCAAACTAGAGCACAGCACTCTTGATAAGCTCAGCAGCTGGTCAGCAGCAGCTTGCCTTGGGTGTGTTGGTGAAGTTAAATCAGCCTATTCTGCCAAAAGTGCAATGCTGTGTTATAGTTTCTTTCAACAGGTGAAGGACTGAGAACACAGCAGATTTAACTGTCCTTCAGCCATACATGTAGGGTTTCCTGCTGTACAGTCACTGAAGGATGCACTGACAAACAGGTCTCAGTATGAAAGACTTGCCTCCAGAGTAGGATTTTAAATTGTTTCTCCAGTACTGTCCAGAATTGTCTTTCTCAGCTGAATCAGCCTTACAGAAAGGTTAGAAAGCTTCATGAGACAAATCCCTAAATGAGTGAGAAAAGCAAGAGCAAAGCTGTACTCTGGGACTGAGGAACTGAGGAAAACACAATAGTAGAAGGATGTTTAAGCAGAAGGCTAAGTTCCAGGTAGGAAAGACAAACATGTCAATGTTTTGGTGTTCTTTCATTTTGGTATTGTACTTAAATTTAAACTGCAATAGTACTACACTGTAAGAAGGGTGCTTGGCTTTGTTGTGCTCCTTGGAAATCTCAAGCTGCTCAAAGCAGATTTGAGCACAAGATGAGAGACATGTGAGGTTTCTCAGCTCAGTCCTCTGCGCTTGCAGGAAGCCACATTCTGTGGTCCCCCTCAGAAACACATTTGGTTCTGTCTTGAAGAAACTGAAAATCTTGCTACTGTTCTGTGTAGTGGGATCTTCATCTCTGGACACTGGTGAATAGAAACCTTCTTCTACTTCCCAATGTGCTTGTATCCATGGCTCCCTCTGTCTGTTTTTTCTACTGCCAGGGCTGACTGATAACTTCAGTGGTTCTCCTTCACCTTTGTGCATTTATCTTGAGCACTGGTATTTCCTTAAAACTTGCATTAAGCTAGGCTGTTCTGTTCTCATGCTTGGTTGCATGGACTTTTTGCATTTCCAATTTTATGTCTCATAAATGTGAATTGTAAATATAAGTGTACAGTGTTCCTGTGGGCATGATATCAACACCTTCATATAGAGTATAAATGCTGTCTTCATTCTGCTGGAGATAGTTTGATGCTAAAACATATTACATGTATGGTAAAACATACTGCATGTGACTAATCTGGACATGAGTCTACCCCCTCTGATTTTTCAGTTGATTCCATCTCATAACAGATATTAATTAAATATTCATTATTAGTTCATAAAATGCATGACTTTGCACTCATTTTTTAATGTCTCCAATCTGAAAGGGCAGCAAGGTCTTATTTCCTACTGTCTACAATATCAGTTGTGTTAGGTAATGGCTAATATTCATGCATCCATTCATATTCTTGTTTTTTTTTATTGGTAAATAATAAGAGATCTATCCCTGAGGAGTTCCCCTTGACTAACTTGTTCTCCTGAAGGGGAGCTGTGCTTTCCACCTCCAACCAGTACAACTCAAAGTAGCCAAAATCGGTTTCAAGGGGACTGGGGAGCTGGAGAAAGAGTAGGAACCAGCCTGATGTGGGTCTGCCCAGGGAGGCTTGTGTGTGATGAGCTTGAGGTGGGGGAGGCTGTCCAGAGCTTCTTTCAGAGCAGCCAGAGAAGTGCGCAGATGCAGAACCAGCATCTCAACAGCAAGTTCCTCCTGTCAAGTAAAGCTCTTTCAACAGCTCTAAATCCCTTGATCACAGGGGCATTGACCACCTCACAGGGGAGACTGTTCCTCCTGCTGGGGTTCTGCAGGAACACCAGGAGTTCTGCTGGAGGACATATACCTCACAACACAGGAATGTCTGGCAGTTTTAAAAGCTTCCACAGAGGCAGGTATTCAGAACAGATGCTGCTTTCTGCTGTTTGAGAAGCAAACATTGCTGCACTGTTCTCTCACACAAGAACCAGAACACAACAGGGGGAAAATATGCATGTTTGCCCTATTCTCATTTTCTAAGAACAAAATTGTGCCAAAATAAACAAATGGATAGCAGGTAGCAAGATCTAAAAATAATTATTTTAGTCATCCATGCATTTTAAAGTGATAAAGGCTTCATGTGCATATAGGCTCATGCTCCCTTCCTATTTTTTTTTTTAATAGCAGTTTTCCTTGAAAGAAGCTACTATTATTATATATGCATGAATATTTTTTTTTTATTCTGCTTAATGATTTTTTATTTGTGTTAAAAACAAAAGAAGAGGAATGTATCGTATATCAAAATGAGGTCTCTCTGATTCACGTATTATTTAATCCTGCGTTTAATCCCTCAGACCTGTTAGAGTTTGCTGTTAACCAAAGTTGTCCCATTTACACTCCAGGACAAATTTGTTTGAAATACAATCCTAAACTTCATCCCAGACTGCCGGAAAACATCCATCCACATCTGAAGAGGATTAAATGCAAGCTCTCCAAAGCCTGTCGATCCATCAGCAACCCTAAAAAGCCTATCACTACAGTGTCTAGACACTGAGATAACCCTCCTGATGGAAGCAGATGGTAAAGACCTCTCCACACCATGGATTTCCATGAAAGATATAATGACACAAGGTTAAATTAAGAGTATCTTGGCATATATTTTCATAGGAGAAAGACACTACCATATTTAGATGCACAAAACAGGAGGAAGTAAATTGTGAATTTTTTTAAGTTCACTTAGGCTGAAAATTCATGAACCTGAGCCTAGATTTTAGCAATAAATGAATACCATAAAAAGGGAAAAAAAAAGAGAGGAAGAAAAAAGCTATGGCAGGGATTTCACAGCAGATTTACCTCTCAGGATATGAAATCAAGAAAACCAAACAATCAAAAATGGATTCATAATCCTTGAAATAAACACATATGGGAAAGTTTTTATTCTGGTGAAATAAGTCTTCCTCAATAGTGGATGTAAGACAATTAAGATATCCATTTAAGACTTTGTAAGAATAAAATTTAAGACCTTCATGAGTGCACAGAGTGGAATGATTAATAGACCTAAATCCTAAATATTCTGAAACTCTCTACTTACTTAGTCAAGCTCTTATTGACACAGCTTGACAAACCACAGCTCTTGGGACTTTCATGTCCCCAGGTCAGCACAGTCCTCCAATCAGAATCCTCTCTAAATAAAGAAAGATCCACAAAAAATTATATTTTACTTTTTCTCATTCTCAAACTATCTCTTATTCCACTGATCCTAGGTACCTGGCTGGCTTCATCCTCACCAACCTGAACCTACCATTTCTCAATGGGATGCCCAAAGCAGCTTCCAAGACAGAGAGTATCTGTGCAGTGGTACTGTGAGCAGGGCAGAGCCTTCTAGCATGAGGATAGATGTACCTGATGTCCTTCAGACTCTCCTAAGACCTCATTTTTAAGTAGGAGAGATCCAGGTCAAAATGAGTGTGGAGAAGAGCTTCTAGAGAATGGACTTACCAGTAAGAAAGCTTGAATGAAAAAGTATGATCTTTCTTTAGCCTCACAAAATAAGGGCACATGGAGTGATGTAACTGCTTACTTAAATGTCTTAGGAGACGAGACTTCTATGTTCAAGAATAATTTTTAAAATATTGACATGGTAACAAATAGAATGTATTGTGTATGCATGTAGACTCAAGAAGGCTACCATATTAGAAAACTCCTTACAGATACCAGAGAGTGTGTGGATGTTGGAACAGACTTCTACAAGGAAAAAAATTACCTGAAAGACCCAGACTCGCTTTATTTATTGATGAGCGAGTTGCTGCTATTGTGCCAACATTGTTAACTGGCATATCACACTGAAATAATTATTGTAATTTATTTTAAATTCATCTAAAAGTCCATTGTGGAATGCAATATATAAATTAAGTAAAATTAATTTCCCTGGAGATCCTCCCTTCCAACAGCAAGGTATATAAAAACAGAGTGTCAGGGGTTATTAATCTGATGCAATATATTTTCAGGATACTTTGCTACCTAACTGAAAAAGATGTTTTTGATGCAGGTAGCACCTCTGAGGTTAAAAGACCCTCCTTGTCTAATAGCAGAGCATCAGCCTATTGGCAGGGTGACTTCAGAGGCACAGGCCTGCACAACAGTTGCTCTCACTCCTTTTTCCTGTCTAGACTGACCTCCCCTACCCCTTCCTCTCAGCCAGCACAATACATACGCCTTGTTTTTTTTCTCACCAATGCAAACACATGCTTGGGTCCTCCAAGATTAAAGACAGTCTCGCACCTTATACTAGCCAGCCATGAAATTTTTGTGGGACAAAATCTGATGGCTCAAATTCTTCCTTTGGGTGATATTTACATAGAAATTAGTCAGAGGCTTACCTGAGCTCAGAGCCATGATGCATTAAGCACTGTATGAACACACAACTTATTCCAGTGAGTGAATAAATTGAAAAAAATTCCAGATTTATTCAAAATGGGTACAATAAAATGAAAAGAAGAAATTATTTACTCAAGCCATGCTCTAGAAAAATAATAATAAAAAAAAAATATCTGGGAAAAGAAGCAAGGGAAAGAACTCCCATGCCACAGCCTTATCCTTTATGAAATGAATAATACTACTTTGGATGTACAATGACCTATGGACTGTGATTAAACAATCTATAGCTACATTCATAGACTCCTTAACAGCCTGTATATACAGGGACTGTATATAATTTATTAATTTATAATTTAAGAATATTATAATTTATATATATAAATTATATATATATATTATATAATTTATAATTAAAGAAATAATTTATTTCTCCTGCTAGCCAAACAAACACCAATAATTTTATGAATCTATTTTTTTACATTAGAAATTTTTTACATTAGAATTTTCACATTAGATTTTTAGAGATCTGAAGAAGTTCAACAAATTAAGTCCACCAATGTTCAAGTTTAGTATAAAAGCCTCTTTTAAATGATGCTGTCTCAGCACTCTTTTAGTTTGCAAACTGTATCCGAGCACCGTTATTAAAAAAAAAAAGAAAAGAAGTAACAAGGGACTTATTTTTCTTTATAAAATAGACTGTAAAAGGTGAAAAGATAGTGCTTTTGGAGTTTTAAGATAAACTTAGGGAGTAAAAAAAGATACTAGAGGCTCCATAAAAGTGAATGCATTGGTACAAGAGTCCCTTTGTCTTAATTTGTGGAATAATTAATGTGTCTATTACTAGCACAGAAGCAGTATGGAAATAGCACTTGCTTAGGTGAAATGATATGGAGTATCAGTGGGAAAAAAAAAAACCCTCCATATTATATCTGATATCACATTCAGAAAAGTCCAAATCAAAATAAACCCAAAAAAGACCTCATGGCACACTAGGGGAATGACTGAAATTGTTTTCTGGATCCCCATGGACCAGTTGTGCCTGTGTAAGATAGGAGGTTTTTCTGTGTTGACAGAAACTGGTGGTTACATCTTCTGCAATCTCCTGTCAAATGGATTTAGCCCTTTTGGTGCAATAGAAATAGCAAAAATTTTGCCTTTGTGTGTTTCTTGAGGAAGATATTTCATGATCTTGAAGGATGAAATAAAGTGGGTAGAGAGGAATCCAACAGCACTAATATGCACTAATGCGTGACAGTTCCCTGAAAAGGAGGACTTTTCAGTGAAAAGGTACATTTCTTTCTCTCTGAGGTAAAAAAGACAGTTACAAAGGTCTGGGAATAGGAGAAGAAAGGGCTAGATAATCAAGGGAACACCCCTTCAAAGCATGCCAAATAGAAACGTGCTATTTCAAAAGAGACATGTGGAAGGGAGGAGAGGAAGCAGCAGCGAGATGGGTCACAAATCACCAAAGGACAGACTTTTGAAATTTACTGCTTTCCCTAATGGCTGACACTCGCCAGTCGTGGATTGGAAATGGCAGTAACTCACATCAGGAAACCATCTCTCCATCTGTGCAGTTAACACCGGTGTGTAAGGATGCAGGTACGTGACAGGAGCTTAATGGGTGGGACCAGCACCAGCTGGGGCTTGGAACAAAGACCTCATCATCTCTGGGGCTACCGAGACCACGCTTCTCTAATTGCTGCAGAAATAGTCAAGTTCAGCATGTTCCTCACAGATGACTGTGACAGACACCCAGGGAGAAAGGATGTGCAAACACATGGTTTTGTGTTAAGGTAGGGCTGAGACACCAAGGGTGAGGAATACCATATGCGAGAGGGCACGCTGCAGTGATATTCTATCCTTTCCCTTTTCAAGGGAACTGATGACACTTTGCAAAAAATAGGATGCAGCTTTTCTTAGTTTATTCCCCTCTGGTCAGCCTCCATTTCTTCACACTATTATTATTACTTGATGCTTTCCTTAAGTAAGTTGCCCCTGGTAAATGCAGAAGAGCTTGCTTGTTCACACTTTCCTCCAGAAGTTGTGGCTTTGTAATGTTTAATAGCAGCATCTGGCTCTGGCACAGATGCTAGAAGCTGAACATTAGGGAGAATATTGGATGAAAGTAGTGGGAAGAAAAGAAAAGTGATCATGTCACCGGTGGCCTGATAAGAAGGGAAAAAAAAAAACCTGTCTATATCCACAGCAAACCAAATTTTACTTTAGGTGGAAAGGAGGAGGGGAGACTGTGGGACCTTGAGCAAGCTGTGCTGACTGCCTTAGCACATGGTGTTAGCTCTGCTATCATCTTTGGAAACATTCTTCATGGAAGATATAATGAGATTCACATCTCTTCTTCACTGCTTGTGGTGTACTAAGAAGATGGCAATATCAGAGAGGGCTGAAACGGAAATGTGCTTTCCTAGCATATTGTTGGAAAGGAGGGTGAGTAAGAGGGGGGTGGGTGGGTGGGGGAGAAGTGGAAGAGAAATCTTGTAAATGCTCTCTCAAAACTGTAAAAATTGTATGTAATTTGATCCTTTCTGAAGATTTTTCTAATATCTAAATAGAGGGATAATCTTCAGCTCAGCATAAAATGTTTGAGGGGATTAGCTATCCTTCCCGGTCAGACGGATAGCGATAATTCACACTTCACAAGTCTCCCAGTAGCTAGTCTTTAATAACTTCAGTAAGGTTAATAATTATCCTATAAAATTACCTGGCACTTGAACTGGCAACCGGTTTTACTGCCTGGAGGTGACTGTTAAACAATCTGTGTCTGTTGGCAAGCAGCACTGCACGTACACCCTTGCAAACCCCTTCCCCCACGATGGGTCTGTGAAATTGCATGGCACATTCGACATGCTGATTAGTTATTTTTTGTACCCTGCCTGCATTCATCACCTCAGATACCAGAAGATATATGAAGTGTGTCCTTGCAGGCAACATCCACTCCAGCCTGACACCATAAGCAGAAATAGGTCATTGGTACCTGTGACTTTGTCAAAGGCAGATGAGGTCAAATGCCATAAACCTGGGCTTTAAACCACAGCCATAAGGGAGATATCTATCACTGCTGCTCTAGGTATCTCTGCGCTATGCCCTGGTTCAAGACTTGCTTTTGACACGTCGCAGCTGTGAGCATATGGTGTGTGCTCGATCTTGATCACGTTGTCTCAGAAGCCAAAGGCAGGAGCATGGGATGTGCAAGAGGCAGATAGAATATTAACCAGACAATTGTTTTATTTGAGAGGTTTGGACATATTCCAAAAGAGGCAATAATTAGTAGTGGTGGTGTGACTGACACTGGTTTGCTTTATTAGCTGGGAAGACCATGATGTGATTTTGAATAAATTGGCCAATGACTGTTGCTCAAGCAGCTGTGAAATTCCCCACCCCTCCAGTGGCAAAACCATGAATGTTGATAGCTCACACATTCCATAGGCTGAAATCTGAGCATTTTGATTTCTGATCTTCACTCTGGGATGGTTATTTCAGCTCACCACAGGCTTTTTCCACATTTGGCTTAACTCTGCAACATGAGATCTCTCAGCATCAGGGAATGCTTGGGGCTGACCTTGCAAAACAGGAATCAAGTTGATAAGCCATCTCAGTTTTGGTGTTTGTGGCCTCCTTGCCACATTCATAATTTAGGGTCATCATTTCAATGGATTTGAAAGAACAGAAAAGAAGAGAGAACAGTTCCAGTGAACCTCATACTTTCTGAGCACCCAGTGGGAAAAACCTGCCTGCAGGAAATATTATCTGATAGCATCACAGGCCCTTGTAAATTGGGACAAGAGGAAAAAATGAATCAGTTCTCAAAATATTTGTTATATTTTATTGCTTTTGCCGTAGATTTATGAAGGGCTCGTTTTATAACTTTGTTTTCAAACCTTCAGGCAAATATATGTTGACATATGGCAAAAACATGTGGCCCCATCCCTGTGCTCATGTAAACACAGGTCCAGGATTATAGACAAGGGATGAGCTATACCCTTAAGGTGTTGGCTGAGTGGTGTTAAGATATTCCTCTGAGAAGACTTAACTACAAACAAGACTCAAAACACATTTTGATCTGGAGCTACATGTCAAAAGACAGTGATTAAGGGAGTTTGAATTCAAACGTTTTGTTTGGATTTAGTCTTAATTTTTAATATCAGGTCATAAAAAGGGTCCTGTGACCATATCTTGGTGAATAAGTAGGAATTAAACAATATTAAGCTACAAATCTGGCTAGCCTACAAACTCTTTACAGGATTTCAGTGCTCAAGGATCCTAAAATTCCACTGGTACAGCTAAACATTTATGTATTTTCACTTTTATTCTTTACATATATGAAGGCAAACTCTTAGTTCAAGGTTGGCCAAACCTGAATCAGCAAAATAGTGTATACTTGCCTCTGTGTGTAGAGACAATCTGGTTGAAATTCTGAAATTTCAAAAAATTTCAAAAAATTAAAAAAGTTGAAATTTCAAAAAATTTCAAAAATCTGAAATTATTTTCCTTTTTTTTTTATTCATGGTGATTTCTTGTGTCAGATGAAGATGCCTTTTAGTGCTCTTCGTGATTACTACATTTCTTGGTAGAAACATCTCTAGCTCACACAAAGGGTTGGCTATTTTTTTGCGCAGAAGTGCTTGAGGGAGAGTTTCAATGGTAAATCTTCAGTATAAATGTGTATGGATGTCAGCTGCCTGCAAGGGATCTACTTCAGTAGTCTATAGCATTATGGAAATATGCAGGTTGGCCACTCTTTGTAGCTTTCTAGGTAGCTCAGTGATTGAAGGAAAGCCCAAACCCTGATCCTCCATTGAATTGTAACAGATGAAGAAGGATGTGCAAGCAAGCAACCAGAAAATTAATTACAAAGCCTCCAGTTTGAAGAAACTCTTGTCTGAGTTTTTTTCTGTGTGTACATCAGAAACCTCAGAATTTACCAGTTTTGAGCCCTCCAAGACCTAAATATTATTCTGGCCTTACAGAAATAAGGATAGTGCAAACTAAGTCTTAACAAAGTTTTAAAATTTGGCTTTGTACCATCATAGAATAGGTCAAGGCAGAAGTTGTAATCAATGATATTTCTTCCCAAGGGAGCAAACAAACAGGGAATTTGGCCTCAGAGCTGAAAGCACGCCCAATGCATTCAGCAGTCTTTAAAAATGTATTGCTTGTTGCCCGTCACTACTTAATTAAAAGGAATGTCAGGCATTTCTGAAAAGACAGTGGGTGAGTTGTCAAATGTAACAAAGAGAGAAAATAATTTCCAAAAGAAAGAAAGTCTATATAAATTTTATTATCCATCCTCTTCTATACTAAACCACAGCTATGATAATTTTAAATGATTTTTGTATGGCATTTTAAAATTAAATGTGATTCTCTTGTTCATTCTCTGGCAATATGCCCTGAAATATTCCATTAAGTGTTTTCAATTACATGCCAGTCCCAATAGGATCTCCGTAAGAGGTTTTAAAAAGATATCTTATCTAGTAGATTATCTAATGTAGTTTGAATTCTATTAATATTGCAATAAATACAAATAAATTAAGTAATACAAAAAGAGTCTTGTAGCTTTGAATCGATGGACTGGGTAGAAGCTAAGGAGATACACATATGTTCTCTTCTTTTTCAATAAAGGTTTCAAAACTTGGCACTTGTTGTTGTTGTTGTTATTGTTATTGTTATTGTTATTGTTATTACTACTACTACTACTACTAGAAATAATAATAATACTAATAATACTAATACTAATACTAATAATAGTTCTGAAGGCATAGATAAGTGTATTTTTGAAACATATGGAGGTACATTATCTTCATTATGACACAAATTACTGCTCAAAGGCTGAGTTGGAAGTGGCTGTGGTGGCTGAGACGTGCGACTAAGAGCATGCTTGAGTGCTTGGCCTTACCTTGCAGCACCAGAATAGAAGGGCATGCACACATGTGTGTGCCATGTGTGCATGTGCCAGAGTGCTGGACACTGGTGTGCCAGCAAGGCAAGCTGGTCATGTCGCTCACTCTACATCATTCACTGGACAAGTTTATTCCATTCTTATAAATACTTGAGCAGGTACTTCATCTTACTGACATGAAGTCTCATATTTCAGCAAAGGAAACCTCTTTATCAATGTTAACTGCTTTTGCTTCTCATCCCAAAATGCTCATGGTAACCACAGTGTTTAGCTTGACCAGGTGTTTGGTTCCACTGATGTTTGGAACGGAAGCGCTTGTGTAATGTCACATGGCATTACTTCTGTTCCCTCACTTGATGGCTTGAATATTAAGCATCAGTAGGTATTCCCCTCAGGATTTCTTATTTCTAAATTCCTGTAGTAATCTTGCATAGGAATGGTGGGAACGAACAAACCAACTCATTTTGAGATGGGACTGCTTCTAAATATAATCGTGTGATATGGTGGCGCTAGGTGTATGTTGACTGTACAGTCATTTCCTGGACCCATGACTTATCTCTGTATCAGGATCTTAGGATCAATTTTCTCTCCTCTGTCTTTCTCATGGACTGACTCTGATTCTTCAAAGCCCGTCCTCATAACCCTCTGTCCTGGAAGCCCAACAGCCTTCACACTGAGAAGCTGTGAAAAAACATCATTGTTTTCATATTTGATGACAGGCTGGCTGTTGGGAAATGGAGGTAAAGAAAGGAGAGCTCCATCACTGTCCAATTTGCTTTGTTGCAAGCTTCTTAGCTTTGTGTCGTATTTTAACAAAGATTTATAACATGCTGACTGGCTAAGGCCCCAGGGTTGTTGGAAGTAAAGGGTGTGGGGAGGGAACAAAAGCTGCTAATAAAAATGTAACATTACATTATGGTAATTAGTATGAAAAGTGAAGATTTTTATAAATTGCTTATCTGTTTTAATTATTCTTGAGACATCTGTAATATTAATGCATGGATAAAGAACAGTTAATTGGAAAATAAATGAGAGATCTAAATGTATTTTTCCACTCTGTGTATATAAAGGGGAGCCTGCATATTAAATCTTGAACTTCCAAATTCATTTTGTTATATTGTAGAAATGTACAAATTAATCAAACATTTACTATATAAAACAAGCCTTGACAAATCTCAATTCTGATGGATTAACCTGTGAAGGAGTCCTAAAACCGAGGAACCAGGACAGTTTGTTTCAATTTTTTTTAAACAATTTCTTTGTCATCACCATCACCAGCAAAATCTATCTGTAAGTAAGCTTTCCCTAAGTGACATTTCCTTTGATTTTTTTATACCTTCCACAGAGGTGATTCTGCCATACAGACAACAGTGTGTGTCAAGCATGAAAAAAATTGCTATGAGATGAGAGTGATTTTCCATTAAGTTTTCTAGGGAGCTACTACAAAGCCAAACTATAGGTGTCTCCCTGCTGTTTGCATATATTAATGTGTTATGAACATACATGCATACCTCATCTTTGAGGAATAAATGAAAAAACAATTAACCGTGTGGGCAACCAAAGAGATAAAATTGAAAAGATATGAGGAGAATAAAACCTGAGAAATGTAGAAGATAGAGAGATAAACATCTTTAAATCAAAAGTAGGACTTAGAGTTTCTGCTCTGCTGCAGTTTCATGTTTATTAAAAGGATTTATCCTGGAATCATCAAGACTGAGGCCACTAGCTGTTAATTTCTCCTCCATTTATCTTATTGATTTCCAAGTTATGGGGATTACAAAATCCAGTCATGCAAACCCCCCTCCAAAGTGTTTTGCAGACTCCATGAAAAATACATTCGGCAAACAACACAGAGTTCACTCTTCCTTCTCTCTTACTTCAAACATTCCCTCTCTCTAATTTTTTTTCACTATAATGAGCCTACAGCTAATGTTAATCAGGCAATATTCCTCTCACATAAATGTAATTATTTCTTCAGTGAACTCCCTTTTATTTTGCTTTGGTTTTGGTTTTGGGTGTCTTTTTTTTTTGATTTGGTTTTTGGTTTTTTTTTGTTGTTGTTGTTTGGTTTTGTTTTTTTCTTCTTGTTTTTGTTTTCTTTTTCCTAGTCAGGATTGGGAGAGTAATATAGAGAAAATCCTCAGAAAAGCAGAGGGATTAGCACTTGGATTAATGTATATGCTGACATATATGAAGCCTATTAACTGCAGGACATATGATTGCCATTCACTCAAGTGCAAGTTCTGCTTTCTGACTGACATATTCCTAAGTTTTGTTTGAGAAAATTGTTATCTTTCATGGGCGTTTTCAAGAAGCAGCACAGTCACTGGTCCTAAAAAAGCAGTTATATGTACCATATATGTATTGGTACCCTATTTTGAACCAGTGATTTGACACAGGTTAATGTTAAAATGTATTTCTCCTGCATTTCCCTATTTATGCCCCAGCTGTAACATGAACAGTTGCCTTCAGTGAGACTAAAGGCAGTGAGACTGCCTTCATCATGCTTTGCTTGAGGCCCAATACACCAATACAGATATTTCCCTCTTGACACCAGCACAAGGTTACAAAGGTTTCACCCCCCATTTCACACCTTGCTAAGAAGAGACACGTGAGAGTACCAGGCAGGGCAGAGTGAGCTGGATGAGCTCACAGTGTGATCATGCCTGGCTTTTGTGGAGACAGAGGACCTCGCTTGCCCTAGCAAGGTGAAGCAGGAACATGTGAAGAAGAATGAGCTTGGGAAAGACTCTCTCCTTTACTACAAAATCAAGAGCTGCCATGTGACAAGCAATCTCTGGTGCTTGAGCTTAGAATTTTGTGGCATGGTGCCAGTTTTATGTAGCTGGTATTTTGGATTTCATTGGTCAAGCACCAGATTATGGTAATTTTTATTATTGTTTTCTTTTTTGCTTGGTACAGTCACTTATGTGGTAAACTAATCTGAGAGATGGTTTGAATGAGGGGTTCTGACCATACCTTCAATTTCAAAATAATAAAAGATTTATGATGGATACTAAAGCAGAATAATAAAACCGTATTTACAGGTTTTATGTAGTGGGCTTTCTTATTTCTATTACACTTATTAAATCTTAATTGATGTGTTTTATATATGTTATTTGTGTAGCAACTTTTTTAATGTAACAAATGGCAAACTCCTTATAGGGATGATTCCTCCAAAATGAAATCTGGTTAAAAAAAGGTACTACTAAGCTCATTTCCTCAAAGGATCTTCATTTACCTTCACTTTCCAGTGTTGCATGAAATGGGCCACTTTACATTCCAGGTAACTATAATAAAGCTCCACATCTTATAGGGGACTTGGAAATTATATGAAAGAATCAACATACCTCCTTCCAGTTTTCTGCTACCTGTCTGCTTGGATACCTCCTGAGGGTGAGATGCAACTGTGACTGGAGGCCCATGACAGAAATAGTTTGATTCATGTCAAGGGGCTGCTTCAGACACGTGGGAACCCATGTAACCCTTACCCTTGGTAAGGTCCCTGTCTGTAGGTGAGAAGACACGATACGAGACCTTCTGATCAAACTTCTCCCCTGAGCTGTTTAGTTTGGGAAAAAACCAGACCAATAAAAGCTGCCCACAAAAATCCCACGTGCACCTTGTTTCAGCCTGGGGATGGAGCCAGCACATGGAGGCAATCTGGATTCTCCCAGTCCATGTGACACTAGGGCTTTGGGAAGTGGGCAGTGATCAAGGCAGCAGGGTAGAAGGAGAATTCCTGTGGTAGATTTGTATGCTGAGCACACCCATAGGCACCATTTTTCTGACAGATGAATGTGGTTTAATAGACAGTGCAAAATGGAAGATGCTGTATGTACAGACCTAATGCAGTAGGGGAGAGACATTTTAAATATTGCAATTAATTATATTCAAAGCATCTGACCAAGAAAACAAAATTAAGGTTGCAATTTAATGAAATAGTGATAGATGCATTACCTAGCTAGATATTTGAATAAAAAATGCAAATAAGTGGGAGATTTGAGCAATGGCATATGAAAGTCTATTCTTCCTTTTTTCCATGTGGTTACTTTTGGTTTGCCTATCTTTTTTTTTTTTGCAGGGTTAGCTTAATTATTTTATCCCCAAGTGTAAAATGTTGTAAATGTACACAGAGGATGCAGCACAAGCCATGTGTGTATGTTTGCATCCACACAGAAATGTACATGAATTCACTCATGTATACATATGTATGAATTCTTTATTTTTGTGTTTATGTAGGTATATATTCACATGCGCTCAGTATATCCAATATCTTAAGCCACTCAAGATTTAATTTAAGCGCACATATTTTCCAGAATGATTCCTTCAGCTATCAGCCACAGCAGTAAGCCTTCTTCTCCCTGCACTGTTCTGATAAAGCTGCTCTGCCATCACTGACCTGAAATCTCAGCAAGCTGATGGGTAGATCTTGTTTCAGATATGCATTTTGATGAGCCCTCAGTACAAATCCAATCTGGGTTGCAAGCTAGCTGATGCATGGCTGGCCTTCTGTTCCTTATTTAACAGAACCATATTTTCCTCATTCAATATACTGAATTCTGTTTAAGGATCTCTGTTCAGACTAAATTTGAAAACAAAATATACTTCAGCTGATACGAGGAATCTGTACACAAGAGCAAGTGAAAAGAGAGAGCGGCGCACGTTTTCGGCCATAATTTAGTACACAGATGGTAACGATAGGAGGTGTTGGTTGCAAGAAATGAGTTGTTCAGGAAGATTCGCTCAGCTGAATTTTGATTTTCTTTCCAGCAGACCTCCTCACTCGGTATTGTTTATGCAAATATACCCTCTTTTCAAAAAGCGTCTGGCTTCAGAAAAGGCCTGGCAGTGGAGCACAAAAGCGAAGTTGTACAGCAGCTACCAGACCTGAAAAGACAGGCTGAATGGAGAGATGGATGCAATATGCAGTCGGCCAGACAAACAGAAGAACCATTCTTTTCTGGGTACCAGTGGTGTGTGGAGAAGGCAGCCTATCCCAGAGGGAGGAAGAAAAGGCCTTGAGATGGGGGTAACTGCCCTGATCCTATAGAAAAAAATAAAAGGCTAAAGGGACCAGAGCCAAGCATTATAGATGCAATTGCAGCTAAGACATAAAACTGCTTTAACCCACTTTTGGGACCTCTTGTGGAGCTGATAACTTTGCCAAGAAAAATTAATTGCAAATTTATGTCGCTTGTAGGTAGAAAACAAGACAATGAAAAAAGTAAAACAAATCTTTACAATACAGTAACTTTCTAACCCTTAGGAAAGAATGAAGACATTCTCTTTTTGCTGTTACCTTAGCAGTGCACTGGAAAATATTTTTCTAACAGCAAAAATTTAACTGAGATGAATTCTCTGTACAGAACTGCAAATACATGCTGTCACATATAGGCATAGAGAGCGAGTGAGCACTAGTACAAGGATGCAGCATTGCACAATTTGCACATAATAGGAAATACTGGTTTCTTAAAGCAATATAAACATATATATGCACTTCTCATCTGTGGTTTATTTCTTCTTGTAATCTAAAAGCTTGGTATAACCCAGCCATTATACAGTGAAAAAAGATTTAGTCATATATGACACTATATGTAACTTCAGCATTACCTCTTATTTGATAAAAACACTTTTGTCACTGTCCACTGTCTTTGTACATCTCCTTAAATATTTAATACTTTACATACTTTACATACCTTCCACCAGTATTTTAAGCAAAAATATGTTAGTTTTCTAATAGATTCACATTTTGTATATATTTTTTCAAGTGCTGCATGTAAGTACAGCACAAAACACATACAACCTCAGAAACTTCCAGTGTAATGTTGCATGCCAACAGCAAATTCGACTGCAGACGCACTTATGTATTTTGTTTGGTATTTTCAAAGGTTTTCATATGTTACGAAGAAACCATCAGCTCTATTAAGTGAAATTTTTTTTGTCAGGTCATTCCTATATTTAATACATGAATAATGTATTTTTAATTTCAGTATTTCTGGATACTTGTCTTTTAAATGAAAGAGCAAGTCTAGAATAGTTGTTTTCAAGGCCAGTCAGAGATAGCATGAACAGCACAGAGAAAGCATCTTGAATTGCAGTTCTGTGAAATCTGGTCATTAATTCAACCTTATATCTTATTCTTTTTATGCCAGCAAATCTGAAAACAGAGTACAAGAGAGAATGGCATCATCTGCATTTCAGTGGCCTGCCTTTCATATAAAAGCTATCTTCTTATCTCTCCTTTTTGTCCCCCTACAAGAAGTGTAGCAGAGACAAGGCTTTTTTTTGGAGGGTTATGGTGTTAGAGTGAGGGGTTATTTGCCATCTGCCATCACCTTGTAGTTTGCATATCAATAAAAAAAATTAATAAACTAATTTCAAGCATATATATGATACAGTTAATGTGGAAGGTCCATTGTTAGGGGAGAAATAGTATATTCTTATCAGTGGCTTTAAACAGCTATTCATCATTTCTAAAGGGCAATTATTTGGATTCTATTAAGCTAGAATTCATAATACCCCTGCATACTGAATTTTAAATAGAAATCTGTATTTAGATGAAGGAATACATTAGTATAAGTCATTAGAACACTGAAAATCCATGACTTGTTCATTTTTCACTTACTTCCTTTTTTTTTTTTCCCCCAGAGAATTTGGTGTATCAATGATCTGAACATTTAAAGAAAACTTCACAGTCTGTTCTTTTTTGGGAAAGTTTGCATAACAACATGTTTAACCCTATATTCACTTTTTCTCAGATATTGAAAATTACTGCTGAAAAAATAAATTATCCAGAGAAAAAACATTTCAGTAAGCAAACAGAAGATAAAAAACAAGCTAGCTAGCTAGCCACAGTGATAGATAGATGGGTGCATCTGTATCTAGCTGATGGTCAGCCAGGAAAAGGAACTTGGTTTCAAAATGTTTCCTTGAGATAGGAAGAAAACCCATCAAAGGGCAGGGGACAGATATTTCTTGTAAAACTTCTTCTACTGGGTATCTCATTTTATTGTGCTAGTTATGCAAAATTGTTTTTAGGAAGCTGATTATCAATGAATAAAAAATATAAGTGACCGAAAAATAGAATAGAAATTGATAACAGGACTGCAGAATAGAAACAGTTTATCATCTCAGTGAATGATAATGAATCTTCTACCAGGAGGCTCACAAACAAGTACAGCAAGGCAAAAATCTGTGTCCCAGTACAGATAAATAGATAAGCTAAAAATCACCATCTCATACTGCACATATTTTTATAGTAAATCTGGTTTCAAGATAAGAAAGCCCTGCATATGGGTAACTTTAATCTGCTTTGGAACTGTGTGAGCATCATTTACTCCAGTAAATGCACTGTTGAACAGCACAGGGAGTGTTCAACACACATGTGCACACCTCATGTTCGTGCACAAGCACACGTGAGTGTGCACACACACAACTTTATACCAAGAAATCCCCTGTCAAGAGGCTACTGGATTGGATATATAGTAAATATATAGTAAATATATAGTAAACTACCAATAGCATGAGAATATGAACTTCATATCTTCATATCTCCTGCTTTTTAGGATTCTGCAACTGGTTAATGTGGAACCACAATAAAATGACTGTATGGAAGGGAATGTCATGCCTTGGCATGATACTTTCTTATATTTGCAAGGATGATATTAACGTTCTGTTTCTGTAGAAATAGAAAGAAATTACACACAAGCAGGGAGGTACTGTGTGGGATTTCCTTGTTGCAACACTGTGGATGGGTGGAGAGGACAGATGATGCATATTTCACACCATGGGTGGGCACCATCCTCCGCAGACCTCCCACAAGAAGAGCGCAGCGTCCCCACAGGACCAAGCAACAGTAAGCCCTTGGGACCATTTTAGTGCAGAGGGTAGAATGGGCTGAAACTGAGGAAAACATTTTATTTTCCCTGAGGAAACCAAGCAGTTAATTTATTTCAAAGTTGTTTTATTATTGCCTTGTTAATATAGCTCTTAATTATGGCTTTAGAGAGGGAGACTTACTTGTCACTTGGCCTCTGTGGTTTTGGGTTGGGCAGAGGATGATAGACACTCTTAAGCAAGAATGCATTTTTGCTGCAAAGAACTTTCCTAAACTGATTTTCTGTCCTGTGGCCTATGTTCCTTTTCACCATAGGAGGCAGAAGGCCACAGGTGTATGATTTGTATGTGTAGAACTCTGTTAGCAGTCTTGCCAGAGCATTCATAAACTAGACTTCAGATTAACTAGATTTCTCTAGGTTGAACTCTCACAGCTGGGTTTGTGCTAAGTTTGACCACTTGCTCCCCTGTTTGTGATGTCATTACAGATGCTTACATAATCACATGATGAAAGATATGACTTGTACACATGAGAAACTTGCATGAATGTGGCAGAAGTGGGTCCTAGAAGTATTTTATGAGACATGAACTCTCTGCCATGGCTTGGCAACTTTTGAGGTTTTTGAATTTGATCACTGAAATGGTCAGATGTGGATTAATAATCATGGTAAACTCAAAGTAATCTGACTACACCTAAATTAGAACAAAACAAATTTAGGCTTCAATTTATTATGCAATGTATGTCCCATATTTAAGAGAAAACACACAAGCAGTTGGCCCGTGATTCCTTTCTCCTTGTGTAATCCCACTTCAGGACAGACATGGCTTAGGTGATGTGTGATAACAGGGAAACTCAAGAAACTTGGTTGGATATATGTGTATAATTCAAACCTGATGCAAAATCCCTACTTAGTTTTCAGAATGGTTTCTTTGGGCATCTTCTAACTTGCTGAAAGGAAGTTAATGTTAAATAATGTCAAATTAATCCAAAACACATTTTTCTGGCACAGCAGTTGTTGCAGCAGCTCAAAAACATGGAGCTTTATTTAGACAGACAGAAAGAGAAAGAAGGCTTAGAATGGTCTTTTGTCTAACTGACTTCTCTAGGAGCCAAGTAACAAGATATTGAATAAGATGATTAAGTTGTTGCAGGTGAAAACCCACTCAAAGACTTGAATGCTCCTGCAAAAACAGCAAAGTATATGTTCAACCTGAAAGCAGAAGAAAGGTCTTTGTCTAAATGGAATTATCCATATGGCTCATATGGCTTAATGTTAGGCTTGTGCACAAGAAGTGATTGCAGAATTGATTGCAGAATTTTGTTCAGAATGTTCATCCCTTGACAAAATCAAACCTGGCATGAGTGACTTGATATCAGGTCATTATCATTAGCAGCTCTCTGTCCCAATTAGGAAACTTATACAGAGAACAGTCTGGATTGCAGAAGGATTTACGCTCATATTTTAAATGTAAGCTTGAAACACATCCAAAAAGCCATTAATGTTATCCATTAATTGTCATCTTGTTAGGTTTAATACATTAATGACTTTTCTGTCTTGTGCAGTGTTCCACATATCAGAGAGAATATCACCACAGAACCATCTTAGCTTGTCAGTGATACAAGTAGAGGAATGAATTGTTACTGACTCTAAATTTAGGTATCTGGAGAGGATATGCTGAGCAAGTGAAAACACAGAAGTAAAATGACGAGCCATGGCTTTGTGGATATGCAGCAACAAGCAATCACATCTTAACAAGACACAAGTAAGATGGTGAATAGACAGAGGTCCTGCACTCACTCATGATTTGCTTGGAGATCAAAGATCTAAATACATCTGATCTAACACAACAAATGATCAAATAGTCAACAGACCTTGAACACCAGAAAAAAATTCAAGAAATCTCTTTGTAGCATAAAGGTGTTTCAGAAGGTAAAAGGCACATCCACTTGTACCTAAGTGTTAAAGAGTCAAAAGAATGGCTTCCCAGCCATATAGCAGAAGATAATAAAATAGGAGTATGTTTTCTCCCTTCCCATGCATTTTTATTCCAGCTCCAGCTAAATTTATGTATGAACATATGCAATTTTTTTCCCCAGAGAAATAAGTCATCTCAGTTATTACACAGTTGAGAGATATTGGTATTTTCTGCACTTTACCTGATTTCATACAAGGATTCCTGCTCAGACAAGATCACATAATGCAGGGGGCTGGTGAGTGACAGAGGCTGCTCCCTACCAACAGCAGAATCTGTGCAGAAAAGGCGCTCACTTCCTCGCCTTCCTGGTCTTGGGAGTGTATTTCTAGAGAGTTCCTCAAAAGGATTATATGTGTGGCAGAGATGTAAAATTTTATTTAAATTCAGGGAGATGTCAAGTTTTACTAAGCAATCCCCTGCTTCCCTCCTCCTCCAAACCTGAGAAGCCTGACAGGCTGCATTCTTACTGCTACCTCTCAAACCCTTGTAAAGTGAAGAAGTCACACCGTAATTAATACATGAGGTACTTGCAAATATTATTGATTTGTTAAATTGCAGTATAAACTACTGATAAAATATTTTTACTGCCTGGGTCTTTATTGTTGTATAGTCACAATCAGCTGTTTTGGATTGAGTGTAGGAAAAACATTATAAATCTTCCAGAAATTTACAGTGAAGAGTATATTTCAGCATAGAGTTTTCCTCTGCTCATGGAATTTTAATAACCGATACAACATTATATTATTGCCAGAGTGCATATTGGCATTTACTGTTTGCCACAATAAAGACATTTGGTAGAATAGTGAAGGTAACTCACTTAGGGGTAGGGAAAAGGTAATTTTCCCCTAAGCTTTTGTCTTTCTTATGGAAATTCTTTGGGGTGATTGTAAGAAAAATTGCTCTGTACATTTTCTTTTTGTTGAAAATTGTAATATATTTATCAAGGAAAAAAAACAAACCAACAAAACAACCACCAATACAAACAAACAATAACAAACTTTTGGTAACAAGAATGACCCTTACATTCAAATGAATTTACATATGGATATTGGATATTAATATTATTACATTGGAGAGAACATATGTATCATTTTTCATTACCACTATTAGCTTAATTAGTGAAAATGTGCTCATGTTCCTCTTGTGGAAGGCATTACACAGGCAATTGTGTCTGTAATTTACACCAGTGTGGTTTTTGCAAGTATCTTCACAAAGAGGTGAATCAGGATGATATTCTGTGGTAAAAAATACCTTCTTTCCTGTCTGACATTAGAGACTTGGTTTTACATCCTTTGAGTGAAAGTGGAAGACTGAGCTATGTTTTCCAGATAACAAATATTTACATGGTTTTATTATGCTAAATCCTGCATTCAAATCATCTTGTCAAATGGTTCAGTAGGTCCAGTGTGTTTGACATGCACTGCTCGTAATGGGAACGAGCATATTGTTTTCATAGCATGAGCCATGGTGGGTTGCATATGTTGTAGATAAACCAGAATTTTTATTTTTTTTTCTCCAGGAGGTCCTGGGACCTATTTTTCCCTTAGGAAATCTCAGATGGAAATCTGGGAGCTCAATCTCATATTAATAGAGGACAATTCGTAACAACTCTATGGCCACTTCTTCCAAATTCATTTTCATAGTACCAGTACAAAGGAACTTCATCCCTTGTTTACAGACCAGGCTGGACAGTTTGTGTAGTCACTGAAATGAGGATAAAGAAAATCCATCCTTCAGGAAACTGAAGCAAAAGTTGAGGTAGGGTCAACTTTTTCTAAATAATAGGGTCAAAATTTTTCTAAGTAAGGGCAGAAAGACATATAATCCAGATTTCTATTTAGCAGAGTGGATCACACTAGTGGCAGTAGATAAACATCTTGGTGTGTTTCATTACCATGGACTTCATTTTTCAGGGATTTTGTACTTTTATGTGCTTTCTCAAAGGAAGGTGAATGGAGTTTTCAAGTAGTAACTATAGTCATTAAAAAGAAAGAAGAAGGGCAGACCATTCCTGACACTATATAAGACAAGAAAAAAAGTAATTTTGACTTATTACTGGGTAGGAGACACTTGATATTTTCATGAAATGCTATTTGAAAAGACAACAAAGGATGGCAGATAAAAATCCCACATTATTAACTAATATAATAATATAAATTTCAGCATGCAGTATGCACTACAGATAGTCATGGTTTATTGTTACAGTGAATTAATAACATTGTCACAATGGATAACATCACTTACTCTGGCTATTCAAGTGATAAGAAGTCCATTAGGGGTTCACAGAAATGGAGCAGCTTTAAAATTAAAAAAAAAACAACAAACAACACAAGCAAAAAAGCTTCCCAGTCAACAAAGAAACCACAAACAAACCAAAAAAACCAAATTCACCAATGTCAAGATAAATTCTTTCTTGCGTGGGAAGCAGTGTAACCCTGGCCTACCCTGGCAACAGCAGGAGTGCTCAGACTGTGTGGCTTGTTTGTAGGAGATACATGCTTTGTATGCACACTGAAGTACGTTTTAATCTTGCTAACTGAATTTAGGGTGCCCACCAAAAACCAAACTTGTCACCTTATCTGTACTTGATATTTCCAGCAGAAGGAAGACTAGCTGGTGCAATATCTCCTCCATCCCAATGAAAATAAAAATCCACAGTGCCACTCCTTAGGTTTTAGCTTCTCATCGTACCTACAGAACATGGCATGATTCGGTTTGACTTCCCTCCTCATCTCCTAAACAGACTTTTCAAATCTTTGCCTACAATAATGGGACACCATTTTTCAAAGATAAAGATATTTTTTGAAATAACATCAAAAAAATATCAAAAAAACATTGTTTTTCAAGAAATAACCTAGATTTGTCTTCACCACTTACAAATTGGTGAGACAGGCTTTGTTAATTTAAGTGAATTTAGACAACTAAGGCACTTGTAATCTCCTGGATTTGGAGCATTCATGGATTCTTCTGGAAGAAAAAGAATTTTTACTTTTTTTTAGGAAAAAAAGAAAAAATGAAAATTAACATTTTCTGTTAAAATGCTTATTGAATTTAAACTTTAATTAATACTTTAGGAAGACGAGAAGGACTTAAATGAATATACTTATTCCATGAGAATAATACCTGTCATACTTATTATCTTGATAATTATAAACACTTTCAAGCAACAACAAACTTATTCAGGATTACAGCAATGAATTCAGCATTATATTACTGTACATAAAGGTTTCCTAGGGGGATTATATTTTTTGTCTGTTGATGTGTCTTTCCCATAAACATCATTAAAATATGGAAAATACCTGGAATACTTTTGACATACAGACATAAGAAAGAGAAATTCAGAACTTGTACAGCTCTAGGTGGCATGTAAACAGGATTTAAAGTTAGAATTCATCTAAAAATCCCACATATTAATAAAAAAAAAAAAAGTGTCTTGGAATACTACTATGATATAATCTTGGTTTTGCCATAGAGGCTGTGGAGTCTCAATTCTTGGATAATTTCAAAGCTCAGCTGAGAAAAGTCCTGAGCAATCTACTCTAACTTTAAAGACAGCCCTGAACAGAGCATAGGGCTGGACTGTCTCATATTGAAAGTTCCCCTCCATCTTCATTTATCCTATTATTCACTGTACACTTAACCGAATACAATATTAAGGAACAATTGTAATCTCAGTATCTAAATCTACAATATAAAAGAATGGAAAACATCCAATTCTGTAGGCAGTGAAATGAAATATCTCCTTAAAAACTTTGTAATTATAGAACCATTTTGATTGATTGAAGTGGATAAGGAGTAATATTGGTTTGCACACTTCTAATAGAGAACTCACTGTTTTCACTGACAGAAAAGATTTCAAAAAAACTTTCTAAACCACATCCTCCAGTTTCTCCTTTTTATAGCAGACCTCAAAACTGTTTTTTCTGTCACTTTCAGTGGTTTTCTTTCCTGAACCTTAGGCCTCTAATTCACACCATTTTTTATTAACTCTGAATTTGATCCGATATTACACAGGCTACTTTACAATATACATTCTTTTTTACTTTTACAAGTAAATGAAATATGTCCTTTTCCTTGTGAAACATATGAATTATTCATTTCTAATCATCTTGTTTCTTTGAAGAAAACTTTATGAAAAAATTCAGTTCCTATGAATATCTTGACTTCATTGCATTAAAACCCACTATTGGTTTAGGTAATAGAATACACAATACTGAATTAAGAATATTCCCCATAGAAATCATTTGCTTTCACTTCACTGAAGAAGAAACAAAAACATTAAGCCCCTTTACTGACAAAGGTGCTTGCAATCTCCAAAGACACCTTTTTTATTAATAATTTTCAAACTCTGAGTCTGATTGCCACTTCCCTTTGGTGTTTAGCAAATTACACATTATTTTTCTTTTTATATGAATCAGAATATTTTCATAGATGCTTAGGCATCTTACTATATCCATATGAAATAATATGGCCAATAAACATTGCCAAAGAATGTAGACAAGTTGAGAAAACAAATCCCACATAATCCCAAATCATGGGGGAAATACAGTAGATTTTTTAATTCTGGATTTACCTTTTGCACAGCGTGCACAGCATGTGGGACCCACTGGATGCAGCCACAAATTAAATATTTGTATTAGAGCTGATTCCTTATGCAAAAATGATGAAAACCACAAGCTTTCCACTGATTTACTTGTTTATTTATTTTAAGATTTTTTTACTGAAAGCTTATCATAAGTCTGTCCATAAGCCCTGATGATACTGAGAAACACTCAAGTGTACTTTTCCAAGCTGTCATGCAACATTCATAATACTGTGTATTTATTATTAGTATTATTATTGTTGTTGTTGTTATTGTTATTGTTGTTATTACTCAGAAAAACCTGCTTTGTATTTTGGTAGCAAATAATTTGTTCTGCAGTCTGATTTTTTATTTGAAATATTCCCAAAGAACAAATCCTAACCATCCCAAGCAGTCCAGGCAAACCTAACAGAAATTAGAGGAAGTAAACAATTGCATGCTTTCTTTTTGCCTTTCATCAAGTATATGATTGCCATCAGGCACAGAGTGCTTCTGTTTAACTGATTATCTGAGAAGGCAACCAAATATTTACGTGGTCTTTGAGACATGATGGTGTTTGACATGAAGGCAAATCCATACCAAGAAAAATCTCATATTATGTGGGCAGTTTGAAAGCAGCAGGTGATGTTAGAGCTTACTCATAATGTTACAGGATACTCTTACTAATTATGGTGAAAATCATTAATGTGGCATGCCTGTAAATATTTTAGTAGCTGCCTTGAAGTGAAGTTTGGAAGAAGTGCTTGAACAAGACACTTGGGCACAAGGTGTGATTCTTGGGGCTGTCCTGTGCAGGGCCAGGAGTTGGAACTTGATGGTCCTTGTGGCACCCTTCAACTCAGAATGCTGCATGATTCTGTGAAGTGCCTAATGTAGGCAATACTTCTACTCATTCCTGTCAATGTAATTCCATGCACAGCCATTTCATAGCTGACCCAAACATAGTCAAATAATGTGCTTTTATATTTTGAACTAATCCGTTAATCCTTAAGTGGCCATCCCACAAAGCATTGTTCAGAAGTCACAGCATTCCTTCACTACCTGCAAAGTGATATCATCAACACTCACAATTTTACAGACTCCTCTAAACCAAGGTGTTACCAGAGAGATTGTGAAAGAATGTTAAAAAAAACAGAATGAAAACTGATGGACAAGGAGGACCACATCATCTGCCAGACCATGCCACCTTGAGTGATACTTGAAAGTGGGTCAGAAATCTGAAAAATTCCTGCCAAGTTCTATTTTGCTACATGGTAGTCATGGCTTTCCCAATGATAAAGCCATTGAAATATGGCTCCTAGAGAACTAGGTGTGTTCTAATGCCATTTATTAAGAAGCAACTATTACTTCAAAGAGACACAACACTTTTTTTGCATTGTACAGCTCCTGGAAATATCAATGCCTTCAGTGGAAAGCTCATTTCTCTGAGGTGTGGCACAGCCCGTTAGCTGCTTTATCATGGCAGTGGGCTGTTTGTGGAGGCCCTGTGCCCAGTGAAGCTGTTCAGGAAACAGAATGACCATCTGTTCTGGGTCTGTCCTATGCCTGGGGTCCACCAGGGAACTCTGCCTTTACTGTGGTCATGGAGGATGTCATTCCATCTTTGCCTGCAACTAATGGTCATGGGCTTCTAGTACATGACCTCTGCAACCTGCTCTAGGTGAAGCTCCCATAACAGGGGCTTGGACAAGAGGATCTCCAGAGGCCTCTTGTAACCCAAATCACTGGGAGACTATGTGATTCTGCCATACATGCTGTCTACCAGTTCCACAAACTAAACTTCAGTAGTGTGAGAATATCCACCTCTCCTGCTGTTGATGTGTCCTATCTGCATGCGACCTAACAAGCATTAGCCCAAGATATTCTTCCAATGTATGATAAACTCCTGGTGGGTTAAGGCAGCTCAGAATTTGTTTTCAATGCTTTTAGATTGTTTTCACAATAGATAATGTCCACTTACAACAAGCTGTCTGTCACAAAACAAGCAGTGCCTTTGAGGACAATGATAAAACATCCTGTGAGTGCATCTAGGAAAGCAGTCATTCCAGAAGCCTATCCTGCAGATCAGCTCTGAAACTGTGTGCTGTTAGCTAATATGTTTACCTGTGCATATGCATCTGTAAATACAGAGTCTTCTGTTCATATACAGTGACTCTGGTTTCATTTTTCTTTGCCCTGCCCCATATAATAAATAATAAATCATTGGTTCCCCAAGGCTTGATAAAATCTCACTGTCAGATTCACCCACATAAACCACTAAGCATCTTACCTTCTTTTAAAATTCTTAACTGATGTCTGTATTTCCTTTTTGTTTTCCATTTTCTTTTTTTTTTTTTTTTTTTTTTTTTTTACATATATATATATATATATATATAGCAACAAACTGACTGGGTAGCTACAAGAGAGGGAGGCAGAAGCTAATGTGGATCTGCCATTTTTCTGTTTTGCTGACATGAGAACTGAGACTCTGGAGACTCCTTGTGCCTGCTGCAGCAAACACTTAAATATGAGGAAGAGAGAAAGGAAGCAAAGATGGAATGATAAATTAGTGCAGGGTAAAAAAACTAAAGGGAAGACAAATAAGAGACGGGGAGAAAGGGAAAGGAGAAAAGATGGCAAATGATAATGTGAGATCAAATCATTATAATAAAAAACAAAACACAGACTTATGGTGCAGAAAGAGCCTGAATTAAATTTTCCAGATTTATTAATTTTTTTTATTGTTTTAAGTGTTGGAAACTTGAAACCCCACTTCTTGGTGCTTAAACTTACTTTTTCTTTAATACAACCTTCACAGCAAGTATGCCATATAAACACAGTGTTAGCCATTGAAAGTCTGGTTCAGATCCTGAACTGAACATTTCTGATTCCCTGGTTCAGACAGTTCAAGGTATTGGTCTGTATGAGTGTTTTATAATTAATTATAAAAGAAGACGAAGCAGGTCGATTATAATATCTGGAGAACTGAAATGCAGACTAAGTCTTCAGTGACTTGCTCCATTTTTTTGGCTAACAGAATGTAGGGTTTTTAATCAAACACAATGAATTAGAAAAGGAAGTATCTTCACCTATTATGGATAGAAGAAAATAATGGATCACCTTGCACAATATTATCTTAGAATGTGTAACAATAATACATGTAAGGGAACAAGATTTTCATCATTTAAGAAAAAAGCCACATTTTTTTTCCTCTGAAAATATAGCTCTTCTCTTCAGCATTTATCTTTTAACAGCTGTCTATTATTCAATCACAATGTTCAATTTCATTGAAATGATCTCCTAAATTGAATCATAAATGTGGGAGATATCTGTAACATAATAGACAGATGAGGTGTTACTCTGAACAAGCTGGATATTCAGTCCCTGTCTTTGCTGATTGTTGCATTTGTTAAAAAGGAAAAGCAGCTCCCACATAAATGCACACTTTTATGACAGGTTCTGAGCATCACAACCTTTCCCACGGTCACCTAAATAATTTCTGTTCTCAGAGCCATATCACAGTATGTTGGGGAGTTTATCCTCACTTCATACTTAGTAAAGAGCTTTGGCAGAAGAGCACACTGGAAATTTAATCTATGTTTTGTGACTCCAACCTCATCAAGAAACATGGCAATTTTTTCTGGCTTTAGAGTCTTAGGTTCTCAAACCAAAGAACACTCTTATCCATGAACTCATGAACACATGTAAGAGAATGATTTACAACTCCTCATGATTTTCCTGAATGCTGTGCAAATCTTTCCAGTATCAGAGCCATCTCTGATGCCAAAGTATTTCTTTGTAATTGCCAAATTTAATCCAGTGAGCACGGAGACATATGCTTGGAGACACATAGCATTACTCTTCCTTTGGGAGCTTCAGCATGCTGCTATTTGATTCAAAGGTTCTGGTGGGTAACATGGTAACTAAACAAAACGTTGTGTCTTAAAAATTCTTTATTTGTTCTACATTATACCACAAGAAGTTAATTACAAATCTCTGCCTCATCTATAGTATATCCCTTGTTGCTAACATAATTGCACACTCTTCAGGTAGCCTTCTGTATTTGTCACTATGCTTGAAAGTGTTACTCATCCTGAGAGTGATGCACAAAGGAAAATCTGGGTGCACAGCTGTGTTTGCTTCATTGTGTCATGCTTGTAAATCCCTTTTATCAGCCAAACTAGGACTGAACATGACAGAAAATTTATAAATGGTGCAAAATTTATTTGTAAATAAATTAATATTATTTTTGGGATCAGTGCACTTGAGGTCTGCACCAGGTTCATCTCCCTGGAAGCAAGGAGTGAATAACTCAAACTAAGAAAAAGTTCTCACTGTCTGAGCAGTCCAATCGGAGAGGTGTGGCAGAGGAGAAAATGCAGTTGGAACATTTTTTTTCCTGTTTCAATGCTGAATTTTAGTCTAGGCTCTAAACATAATTCCTATACACATACATTCAGAAATCTAAACCCCAGATGTGAAAAATTATACCCATGTAGACATACCAAAACATAGCAGGCATAGATAACTACTCAATGCCAAGACTGCTAGTGACAAACCATACCTATGAAAAAAGGCTAACTTTCATTTCTATTAGGAAGATGTTATGAAGAAATAGTGCATAATTTGAAATATATATCAAGCTGACTTTTTCATTTTGTCAAAGTAATCTGCTTTGTGTAAGGCTTCAGGCTAGCTGGACAAACTAATTTACAGGAATATGGTTGTGACATGGCTTTTCCTCACTGCAAGCTCACCCTCCTGATTGCTGTCCTGCTGCTTCCTCACAGCTGGATGCATCAGTGTTGGAGTCTAATCTTTGACAATGTCTCAGTTGTAGGCATCTATCCTTTAATAAGTGTGTTTCACAAAACCATTATTTTAGGTAATGTTTCCACTAATCCTGGACATTAACTCACAGGCTTGTCTGACCTCTCTGTGCTTGATGAAGGCAAAATTTCAACCTCTTTCTAGGTATAAAATGACTTGTATTTGAAGCTGCATCTCCTTCATGTAGGATGAGATGGGGGAAGAGAGAGGCCAATAATACGTCCACTGCTTCTTACATGTTACAAAGTACAGATCTTCACAAGAACAAGTAACAAGGCTTAAATATGCTCCAGGGCATCTCTTAGCCTCCATTTTAAATTCAGCCTTCTCCACTGCCTGGGGAGCGGCTGAGGGAAAGCCAGGAGGTGGAAGTTATGTGAAAGTCAAGCACTTTTTCCTTTCTGTCCCCACCATCTCTTCCCCCCCCGCCCCCCCCCCCCCCCCCCCTTCTTCTCTGTGAAAGGAGGCAGAAGCTGTGTGCAGTTGTTATTGTTCCTTTGTGCTGGGTTTCACCTCCTGTTTTCTCACACCCCAGGGACTGCCTTAACAGCCTTCTGTGAAAAAAAATCTTTAGAGCAAACATCATCCCTCCAGCCAAATGCTCTAAAGAAAATTCACCCTCCCAAGTCTGAGTCTGCTCCCATATCTTCTAATTAGTGGATTTGCTGGCATGATTAAGCAGGTGAGATGGGTGAAGGACCACCACTGGGAGAACATTTTGGGTTTTTTTTTGGTACCATATCTGAGATGACAACTCTCTGTCTGGGGTGAGTGTCATTACTCTTTTGTATGTAAGTTGTTTTTAAAACAATCCTTGCCTTTCTTTAACATAGAGCACATCCAATTTGGGATCAGATTGGCATGGGGGAAAAAAAAGCAGTTACACTTTTTTCTATAAATAAAATATATGTCCTTTATATTTTCTTTGAGTTTAGTATAGGCCCAGTGGTGTGCTGATTCTTAACCCTTGGATTCACAGTGGAGAATATAGAAAATTGTTTTCTCCAAGGAAAAGAGGTAAAGCTAGCGCTTAATACCACTGTTTAGTGAGACAAACTCTACCAAGAGACCAGATGTGCTTCCCAGACTGGAAAACTGCAGCTGACATAGTAGTATTAAAGCAGTATCTCAAAACTAAAGAAGCTTTCCTCTTATATAGTTGCTCTGCACAAAATCTGGCTTAATGCTGACATGTTTTGCAGCAGAGTAAGATCTCATATATGGAGATAGAATTCCTCCCGCTCAGAGCTCATTGTAGACTTGGGGCTTCTGTTATTGCACTCATAGACATTTTGGCTCCAGGCCTGCTCACCAGCATGGTAAAATGCCCAAAGTTTTCAGAAAGAGCAGAATCAGACCAACTGTAAGAGCCAGAGAGTTAAAAGCAAAATAACCCACTCCTCCACCCCCACAAAAACAGCAGAGCATATACCATGCAAAGTGTCAATAAAAAATACAAAACAATGATTAGCTTTCCACAAAAACATTTCATCACATCCTTTCTCAACAGCAATCATTGTGACAGTCCATGACAATATAAATTATGACATGTCTGAGGTGCTCTAATCCATCCAGCTTGTGTTGCTGTACTTGTCAAAAAAAAAAAAAAATCCTCCATAAAACCTCTAACCAAAACAAAACTCCACTATCCCACATATGTTACCAATGCTTTCTAAAAACAGCCATTCAACAAGCTAGGCTCCATACCATGACTTCAAATTAAACCATATGTTCATTTATAAAACGAAAAACTTCTGGGGTGAATGAGCCTTGGAGATGGAAATCATGATTTTCTGCAGGGGAAACTTTGGGTGATCTGTATGCCCATCACACAAGTTGCTGGACACTTGTGATACTGTGCCATTGATGTTGGCTTCCTCATAAAGGACCTCTGTTTGCAAAGAAGGGCTCAGTATGTGGACTGAGGGCTTGATTTTTTCCATTTTGACATTATTTAGAAACAAGCTACAACATAATCAGTCTCAGAAACTTTGTGGGCATTGTGTGGAAAATCATTGGCATTCCCAGCCTGCAGCTCACACCTTTCACCAAGGTCCAGACTAACCTTGCCTGTGAGAGGAGATGGTGGAAAGAAACCAAAGAATTTCACTGAGCTCAGACAAAACTTTCATTATATTTAGTTCTTTAATAAATAGGAGTTATAAAACTGAAGTGGAGTAAGGAGGGTAAATCCACAAACTGTAATTTAAATGCAATACAAGCTTGGTCTCCACAGCTTCCTCTAAACCTAAATGCATAGTTCAAGGTCCATAGGAGTTATGGCAGGAACATTTCTCCTACCACTTTGACTTCCATGAAATTCAAACAAGAGTTAGATCCAAAGAGCAAGACATCCTGGCATGGCACAGCATTTGGCTAGCTTTGAAGAGGAGATGGTAAGAGAAGGTAGGTCAGAAAATGTGAATGGTGGGACTATGAAATGCATGGATGCCCCAGGGAGGTAGATTCCTTTACAGCACCCTTCTCCCAGGCACTCTAGACCTTCATATCCCCATGGACCTAATTTACCACCACACCACAGCTTGCCTCAACCCAGCCCATAGTACAGGGCAAGGTTTGAAAAGATAAACAGGGGTCAGAGAACAAAGGTAGAAGGACACTGAGGCCAAGTAGCACCAAACAGACCTGGGCTGGGTTTCATGGGGTGTCACTACAGCAGCATCAGAGGGATGGCACTGATACCTGGGTTTGGCTTACTCAATGCTGCACACATTTAGATTCATAACACAGCAGTGCTATGAAGATAACATGTACCCAGGCTGAAGGATAGAGCAAAAGCCCACTACAGCATAAACAGAAGAACAGTCTCACTTTCTGATCTGCCTTGCATCTCACAAATGTTACTTGCAAGATGTAAATGGCATTTGGGGACCATTTTAGCAGTGATAATAAGTCCTGTTTTCATGACAATTTTTCCCCATTCCAGAGCACAATGTGATACACTTAAAGAACATTTTCCACATTGTTTTAACAAGAGGGAATTGCATATTTTACTGCAATACGCTAGAAAAGTGGGAAGATGATGCCAAATATCACCCAGATATTCTTCACTTCTAACAAGCCACTTGTTAGGATGTCAAATATGTCCTTGTAGTAATGTAGGATGAAAACATCCTTGTAGCACACTCTTTACATTTTGGACTTTTTTCTTGCTTAGTTAAACTTTCTATTGCCTCTTGATTTCCTTAGCCTCAGGGCTCCTTAATTTCCAGCTGTCTGCTCATGACCTCAGAGTCCTGTTCTTGTTGCTGGGTTTTGCTGGAGACAGCACATCCGCACCTTCTACGTCAGACTGAGAGCTTGGAAGGCTTAGGAATTAAAATGACAGCCCTGTAATGTACATAGATTACTCAACCTTGATTAAAAAATAAAATAGGGTAATAATGCTTCTATACCACAAGGATTTTTAAAACAACAAGCACTGGTGGAAAGCAGACACCCTGCTGCTGCAGCCTTGAGGCTGAAAAGATAGACAGGCAGCAAGAGAAGCATAGTGCAGAGAGCCAGCCCTCCACGAGTTGTTTACATGCTGGCCAAGGCTAAAGTGTGGTGGTAGGAAACAGGTTTGTTTTTTTAAAATCTGGACGTGCACTGGTGACAAGCATGCCTGACCCCTCACGGGGTGAAGTTTCCACGTGGGTCCACAGGTTCACCCGAGACCACGGCTGACTCACCGTCTGGGAATCTGGAGTAGGCATGGCCTTTGTAAAAAAAGCGATGCTAAAAACTTACTGTGCAAGATAAACAAGGAAAACATGCTCCTTGGCACACAGGCAGCTCAGATGTTGACTATTGTGTTCTCCTGGAGTTAATCATCACGGAACAGGCCCCCCTTTGTGACGGGAGGTGAGCCGCGGCCGCTCACTCAGCGCTGAGGAAACAGGTGCAGCAACAGCTCATTGTTACAACATTGTTTTGAAAATTAGAAAACTTGATATAATTTCAACTGCTCCCCCCCTCCCCCCCCCATCCCCACCTCGGGGAAGCAGGCCAAAGCTGGGCAGTGCCGATGCAGGTGGCAGAGCTGGAGGAAGGGAGGGCAGGGCAAGCCTGCGTGGCCACCTCACCTAGAGACCCAAAGCTTTTCCTTGCACCTGTGTTTTTCCTCACTGCCTTGGAGGTTGACTGTGATCCCTGTTGGAGGAACGGGCCTTCTGCCCAGCCTGGTCACACTTGTGTGCCAGCTTGGGGTCACCACCATGGTCATTAGCCCTTATTCTAATCACAGCTTCGCCATCCAGGGCATATTCTGGAGGTGACGTTAAGCAGATGCTCAGACAGAAAGTCTCACAGGCTCCCTGGGCAGAAGCCAGACACAGGACAGGCTCTCTGACCTGCCCGCATTCCAGAGGCAGCGTGGGTACATCTACCACCAAGCAGACCCCAGCATGCTGGCACTGGGCACCTTCAACTGAGAGACAGATTTCTTACTCCATTTCTTCTCCTTCTCTCTCTCCTTTCCTCAGTCCTTTCACACAAGGCACACAATTACACTCCGCTTATTAGACCTCATCTTCTTTGCTGCTTTTTGTAGCACTGTTATACAACACCAGGAGACCTCCCTCTGCTCTCGATCCCAGCCTGCAGGGGCTGAAGGTGATGATAATTTGATATCCATTTTTTTTGCCTATCTGAATCAGGTGTGTTTACATTTCATCCTCATTTCTAAGGGCCAGACGGGTGTGTTCTTGCTACTTGTTAATTCTTGTTAATTCTTGCTACTTTGGTTAACCTAGCTGACAGTGGGTTAAAGAAGTCACAGCCACACAAGGATGAGAGGGCAGGACTGAGATACATGTTGGTGGCACTGATAGCCCATTCTGATCTTCTTCTGTGATTGTAGGAAAGGCTTCATTTCCCAAAGCTCCTCTTTCATGCTCCTGTGGAATAGCAATGCTTTAAGGAGGAAAAAAGGACACAGCAAGATGACTTTTCAGTCTTGTGGATTTTTAGCTCTTATCTAAATGATTTGCTACTAAATCTTCTTTGTAACTAGTGTGTGTAACTAGAGGGGAAAAAAGGATATATTAAATACAAAAGTTTTTGGGGTTGGGATTGTAAAAAGAAAAAAAAACTACTTAGAGTATAAATCCTTCAGGCAACACTCCTCACAATGCATCAACAAGAGGCAAAGATAGGAAAGCATTAATTTTGACCTGAATCCATAAGGTTTCAATTTCTGTGTTTATAAAAAAGTAGGGGATAGCACACTGCCTTTATTAGTATAAATGGCCAAGATGAAAGTGGTAAGAGATAAGATTAATTCACAACTATGAACTTCATTGTTTGAGAGTGGCTAGTAAGACAATAGTAACTTCTCAAAGAACCCTATGCAGAGTGGTGCCATAGGATTTTCTGTTGTCTTTACTAGAATAATATGTGAAACTTTTTCTGTTTAATATCTTGTACTGACTAAAATGTCTGTGATTCTGTGATTCAGTCTGGACTCTCAACTCTTTTATGAGAGTCAAACTAACTGCCAGCTCTTCAGATGTCTTTATGTGGTCCCTGAAGTGAGTAATAAGAGTGACATCCTTCAGACATCCTATCTGTTGAGTAATTCGGACAGCCTTAGAAAGCACTTGGAAATCAAGGCAGAAGCTTGTCACGTGAAACACTAAACCCTGTCGTGCATAATCTTGCAGACTGCAAAGCTGAAATTTTAGTCTTGTAAAGAGCTCTACAATAATTCATCTGTTAATGTACAAAAAGGGGAGGCATGAAGGTATTGAATTCAGTTACACTATTATTTTTGTTGTTATTTATTTAGATATTTGAGACATATGATTTCCATAGATACAGCTAATGCTAGATGCTATACAACAGATCAAATGCTTTGCAGCTTTTTCTGTCATTTTAAATATGGAAGAAGACTGGAATGGGAATAAAATCCTCACTGTGAAAGGGACAGCAAAGCTGTGAAACACAGAAGCACAGAATATGACAGTATGTCATGTGGTTAAATGCAACATGAGAACAGGTAGATTTTCTGTTAAATTCTCAGAAATGCCAAATGCCAGCATCTTCAGCAAATTTAGCAGCTCTGTGTATGCTTAAAGTCTCTCAGGACTTTTTTTTTATGCAGCTATTATCTTCATTCTCTCAGCCCACAGTGATTGAATTTCTACATTAAGACAAACTCAAAAATCGCAGGTGAGGCTTGTTCACTGAAACTAGTTAAACTAACCTTTTGTTTTCAATGTACAGGTATTTTGGCAATTGGAACTTTATTGGAAAGTGTTGCAAAGCCAATAAAAAATTGCTGAAGGTTGCTAGCTTGTTAGGATCACTAGAGAGGCTTTTTACAGTGAAATTTTTTGAAGGTAGAGAAGACTGAAAAATCTAATCCTGTAGATTTGCCTTTTTAGGTGCAAATTGAAGTTTAAGGCTGGTGAAGGACAATTTGTGCTTAAAGATATCTGTTAACCTTAAAATAGATTTCTTCTACTTCCCCACTATTTTTTCATCTCAGGTACTGCAGCCTGGACTAAGGGAAGCAGACTGATTGTTTTTGAAGTGAAGTTAAGCAGTTTTTCTTTCCTTCTTCATTGACAGAAATTATAAAATTTTCTGAAGGAATTTTTTTTCTTAAATTCTGATAAAGGAACACCTGAAGAAGCTGAACTTAGAGAAGGGAGATGGGTGCAACTGTAGATTTTATGAAGAACTAGAATATTTTACAGATGTAGATCTGCAAAATACATGGATTTACCCAAGGATGAAAATCAATACTTCATCCTCTACAAGTTTCAAAAATATTCAGATGCAAGTTTCCAGTTTCAGGCCTCCTCAGCCTAAAACTTTATAATAAAAACCAGGTGAAATTAATTATCTGGTACGTTCTATACAATAGAAGAAATCAAAATTTTGGAATTTCCAGCTCCCTACATTGCAGCATTCTGATACACTTTTAATATGGAAATAATAAGCAAAAGCATCTGTAATAAATAATTGACCCCTCAGATCAACACCTAATGCATGATGTTATCCATGTACAGTTAAGGGACAGGATGAGTCCTCAGCTCCTTTTTAGCCTTGTTTGTGTCCTGAGCAGAAGTACCGTGCCTCCACTGTGACCAGAGTTCCAGAGGTCCATCAGCTGGTGGCACAATTGAACAGAAAATTTGGTATTGAGATGATTGATGGGCCTTCAATAAATGATCCAGCTCTGGCTGTTGCATCTGGAGTGCTTCTTGTCTTGACTGGGAGAGAACCCATGACTGCCTACTCTCTCTGTCCTTTCCCTAGGAGGGAAAATCTGTTTAAAACTATGTAAGTGACAGTTATCTTCACCTTGTGCACTTGAAAGCATCTTAGATTGAGTGTCTAATTTTGCAGCAAGCTAATATCCTTTTATTCTTGTGAGTTTAGCAGGATATTCCTTGGTATTCCTGACTTAGATATTTAAAACTTTATTCTCAAATAATGTCCTTAAAGCTAGCTCTTCTACACCTTGCTTATAGATGACATAATTTATTTAATTAAAAATAAAAGCTGTCCCATTGTAGTTTTCTATTTTTATTATTATTATTATTATTATTATTATTATTATTATTATTATTATTATTATTATCTGCAAAGCCAATACACTGTTGTAATTTGCATATGCATTTTTTAAAAAAATTGTCCTTTGGATTGTGTTCTTATGCTTTTACTGTATCTTACAAAGACTGTCATTTTCTAAATGCATTCAGTTGCTGTACTGGTGCTGTTACCTTACAGATATTTTTTCCCTTTTTCTACTTTTTGTGTGCATTTTGGTTTACAGTGTACTAACAGAACACTCTAAAAACTAATAGTAGGAGTCGTTCATATCAGCACTCCAAAGCAAAGAGCTGACAGTAGGAAGAAATTATACACAGTGTACATTGACTAACCATCCATGGATTCCTTCATAAACCTTAGCAGGAAAACAAATCTGTAAACTTAAGATGAGGTCCTGAGACAAAGACAGGATGTAAATTCCTGCTTGGTACTTGTTTCTGATGAGCTCAATCAGATTGCTACTAACGGTATTTCCTTCAGAAAAGATATGGGGGAGTTGTGTAATTATCTAACATACTTCAGTTTAAAGTGGTACTGACCATAACTCTTACTGTGCAAATTGTGAAATATTTGTCTGGGTGAAATTCAGTGTAAATCAAAAGCTGAATTCTTAGTCCATACTGTTTCTTCACCAGTTTGCTAGCAGCTAAGGGAATTTAGAGCAACCATTTCACTTTGAAAGTGTATTAAGAGATGTATATTTTCTCACATCTTTGCATAAGAAATCCAAGTTATTTCAGTTGGACTATTCCAAGAAATTTACCTGCTGTGTAAAGACTAGAGAATCTGTCCCCCAGTGAACTTAGTTGAAAAATTAGACAGATTAATTTTAAAATGTCAGAATGCCTTGTTTTTCTGCTCCTGACATTTTTCCTGCCTCATCGAATGTGGTTAGAACCATTCACCAAAGTAAATGTAGAGTATTCACTTTTCTGACAGTTTGGCTGTTTTTCATACACCCACTTCCAAAAAAATTACAACAGCCACCAAAATGAAAAATAAATGTGCACTTCCACTTATGAATAAATAAATTTGAGTGGAGTGTCTCATAATTTCTCAAAATGTGTGTGAAAGTCCTGAAGCAGACACTGGAGAAGGAAAGAGATCACCCATCTGTGCTGCAGAGTACTATACTACTGTAAAAAAATTTGGGCCAAAGTCCAGTCTATATCTTCTGGTCATCTTCTTATGGCTAGCAAGTGACTATATAGTACTCTATAGAATGCACAATGATAATTTTAATTACCTCTATTACAAAGACTTCTTGCCATTATAGAACTGCCTTTTGGGCTGCATGATGAAATGTGATAGTAACATTCTGCTGGGGGATTGCTTATATAGCTCCAGAAAGAGAATTTTTTCACCATTCTTTTTTGCTGCCTCATCGTCACAGTGGACTGCACAGAAACACAGCTTCTTTAGAAAGTGTAATACTGCTGTAGCTATAAGGAAAGAATATGCCAAGAGTGTAGACATAACTTTAATGTTAATCACTCAGAAATTATTACAACTTCATAATATACAAAGGAATCCATCTCCCTTGGAATTAAAGCAAAATTATTTAGAATCTCAATATCAAAATCAAAACAACTTTATAAAATTATATTTTAATTTAATTTGGTTAAATGGAATGCTTTAGTGTATTCCATTACCAGAAAGACATAATCCCATTACTTGTATAGTAAGCTACTTCAGTTAGACAGCAATTCACTTTTTAAATTCAGTAAGTATCACAAATTGTCTATTGCTTTCTGAGAAAAAGTGTCTAGAGAGGAGATCAGGTACTTCTGAATGAGTGTAACAAAAATGTAGAAGTATTAACTAATTCTGGAAGATTGTCTATATTCAAAATGATGTAAAGCTAATGCTTTTACTTTTAGTGACAGACTATTGCTCCCTGTTATTTTTATAATGGTGTTTAAATTCCATGATGAATTGTGGCTAAATTTTGTTATGGTTTAGGCTGAATGAATTTTCTGCAAACTACTATATGAATAGATAATTGGTTCCTTTTGGTTTACAATCCAAAAGGGAACCAAAAGAAAGGGCAATTAAAAAATCCCTCACAGTGCTGTTGAACAGGCTTTTTTAGAAGTATCTTGAGAAAGTTAGGAAAATGCCATTAACCTTCAGGGACATTATGTTCTTAAATCTCTGTGTATCCTTTTAAGATCTCAGCTTTGGTACTCTTTTGGACTAGAACACCTTGCAAAAGGGAGAACAGAGAGGCTTGTGGTAGAAGGACTCACAGGGCTGATGCAAAGGGCTTTTAAAAGTGACAGAGGTTCCTGCAAACTTCACTAGGTTACTTCCGTGGCAGGTAGAGTGTCTTCTGTTTCTGCACTTGCAGTGCCTGGGGATGGGTCACATTACAAAAAGTTTTAAACCTCTGTGCTATCGCTTTTTTGCAGTACTATTGGTCTGAGTCCTCACTGATAGCTGGTAGCATGAGAAAGGGGAAAATACTCTGTCAAGACATAATGCCAAAGCAGCTGCTAGGTGCTTGTGGGAAGAAACAGTGTGGCTGTGTTGGATTTGATTCCTAGAAAACTAAGAGAAAACTTCAGCATATTGACTATGTGAACAGTTCTAAAATATAGGTGTTATGTGACTTGTGGGTCTCTGTCAGGAGAGAGATGTACAGGTTATCATCTCAAAGAGGTTGACTTCCCTCCTGGGTACCTGCTTGATTGACCAAAGTACCAAATATTTACCTTCCCCACCTTGCAATTTTCATTCCTGCACACATTGAAGCTGGCTGCCTGCAGAAAGTCTTATTTATCTAAATATTCATTAATCTGATAAACAACAAATAACTGTTCTCACTTGCATAACACTACTTAGCTGGCAAACTGAGAGCATTTCACACACTTTACCCTTTCATGTAGAAACATTGGGAAACAGTAACTGGTCAGGGAATTAGGATGAGCACAGCAGTAACAGAAAAGATACATGGAGAGCCTATGAGGCAATGGGAGAAGGGGATGCTGCAGGGAGGCTGGGGATGGCGTGAAGTGCTGTGAAGGTAGAACTGGAATGAGAGCAGACTGGTATGCTGTCAGTAGTGCAAGCTGTGCTGTAGGCCAGAGTTCTGCGTAGGAAGGCAATATACAATAAGGAAAAAAGGGGGCACTGAAAGGGGGCAGATGAAAAATGAAAAGTTCCAGCCTCCAGGAGTCACATGGCTTGTCAAGAGTTGTCTGTAAAAGTCTGTGAAACAAACACGGCTAAGGGCTTGTTTCAGTCTCATGTGGAATTCCAGTAACGCAAAGTAGAATATCGGACATTTTGCTTCTTTCTTTCTCTTGAATATCTTGAATATTTATGTAAGACCCTTAACAGAGTGCAAACAAAACACTAGATGGTTATCATTTTTTGGAGTAAGAGTTTTTTTAGAAGTAAGGGGGGAAAAAGGTCAGTCCTACCCATGGAAGTTAAAAAAAAGAGCCCAAAAAATTATGGGAAAACTTAAAAAAATTATATATGTATAGTTATTTATTCATAAAGTAGTATACACAATAAATCACAAAAAAAGTAATAATAATAGTATAATAATAAAAAAGATAGAGACAGGATAATCTCACTGATTTCTTTTATCAGCTTCTTCAAATTTTCACATGGAGAGCATTAACCTGATGGAGTAATGAAGAAGAAGAAAGAGGAAAAAAACAAAAATAAATAATTACATCGGAGCATCATTTCAAGTATTAATTTTATATTTCTTCAGGAGAAAAACATATATTTTATGATTCATTGAGGAAACAGGTGATTTGTCCTATGAAAGCATAATTTTCATATTTTCAGGAAGAAAGGGCATCTGAAACCCAAAAAGCTGAAAATGGATTATAGTCTACTACAAGTAACTTTCTAAAACCTGTAGGTGTTCTTTTCTTTTCTTCAATTGTCATTTCAGCTTATATAGAATTTCAATTTCATACATGAGTGAAGTGAGGTGAGGCTACAGAATCACTGAATCACTGTGGCTGAAAAAGAGCTGCAAGATCCTCGAGGTCAGTCTTTGACCAATCACCACCAGGTCAGTGAGGCCTGTTATTTCTGAAGCACCTCCAGGGATGGTGACTTCACTACCTCTCTGGACAATCCATGCCAATGCTTAATAACCCATTCAGAAAACAAATTCTTCCTGATGTTCAACCTGGACCTTCCCTGGTGAATCTTGAGACTATGTCCTCTTGTCTTGTTGCTGGTTGCATGGGAGAAGAGACCTACACCCATAACTGCATCCTCCTTTGAGACAGTTGTAGAGAGTTGTATCATCAATAAGGTGTTAAAGAAGACTGGCCCCAAAGCTGAGCCCTGGGGAACCCCACTAGTGACTTTTCACTGGCTGGAGGTGACATCACTCCCCACCTCTCTCTGGGCCTGGCCATCCAGCCCAGTATTTAACCAGCAAAGAATGCTCCTATCAAGTGTGAAAATATTCATTCATATAGAGGTATAAAAGAAGATAGTATTTCCATTAAAACAATTTCAAAGATGGAATTCTCTGTGGTGTCCCTGCCTGAGAATTAGGAACGGACATTAGCTGATTTCACACTTATCTGGGCAAGATCATAACCCAAATAATGTTGTGGGGCACAATTTTTAGATTTGGTTTGGTTTAGTAAGGTTTTGGAGAAGATGATGGCAAAACAGGTTATACATATCAATTCTTAGTCATTTCAGGATAAACCGGCTTTCTGATGGGTCCTGATGCAACCTGCTTTTATTGAAATGGTTTTATATCATACCTTCCTTCCCAATGCCACACTGCTCAAGTATAACATTTCTGAATCCTTGTCAAGTAGCATTCAAAGTAGTGCTATGGGAATGAAAAGAGAGGTAGTTTAGCACATGTTTAGAGCTTGCAAATGTTTGAGAAAGGATTTATTTGCTTTTATTCTTATTTTTGTGTGTGTGTGTTTTTGTTTTTTTCTTTAGAGATACCCACCTCTACTTTGTACTTCTAAGTTACCCCCCAAATCATAACAGATATGTTCAGGATGACCCTTCTTATGGGCTGCTTTAAGAATTGCTTTACGCCTTGTGTGCTGTTTATTTGTTTGTTTTCAATTAAAATGTCATCTTATAAAAAGAGAGGGGAAAACCCTTGCCCAGACAAGAAAAATCTACCTTTAATGGCAGATCTATCCTGTCTTTCAAATTTTCTTTGCACACAGCATTGTATTATGCCATCAGTAGTCTTGCTGACAATAGCACGACCTCGTTCTTTGTAATGACTGTAATTCAACTTCTTGATGAAAGCAGTCTTTGACAACACTTAGCACCATAGTAAGACAAGATAAGAAGCATTAAAAAACTCTTTCAACAAATCTTGTGCTACTCCTCTTTATCTTCACCTGCAGAAAAGCTGCCTGCTGGTACTGAGCGGGTGGATATTTCACTTTGTTTCATGATCACTTAATCCTCTCCAAGTGAGTCCTCAGTACCCTTTTAGCTTCTAACTGGAATACTGCAGTAATAGATGGGGAGCTGCAGTAATTTTTATAAACATGCTGTGTAAACAAGTGAGATGATAGGAAATGCAGCCCCACCAAGACTGTGCTTACTGAGAGAAAATTCTCCTGCTTGATCCTCTTCATTTTTTTTCAGCATTCAGAGATTCAATCAGATGAGCTGGTTATTTAAAGGTCAAGATGGAACTCTTTCTCACCCTTTTCTATTTTTTCAAACCAAATATTTTATTTGCTCTAGTACAGTGAAAAGAGAGGGTAAAAAAGTAACAATATAACCCGACTAAACTAAAGGTTATCTCTTATTTTATATAACTATGAAACATTTCCATCACTTTTAATTTTACTTTTTAATAAATCAATCAAGTTAATTGACATATTTTAATTCTATCTTAATTTACACTGTTCATGTGACAGAAGCATCCAGGGCTGACTTGACTTTGGAGTAGAGTAAGACAAATTTTGCACTGACTTAACATACTTTACACTTCCACTGAAACCAAAATATGTGCATATCTACAGAACACGGTCCAGTCAATCACTATGTGCTTTCTTTGAACATGCATGCATGTACACATTTTTAGTCCTTTGAAGATTTTTCTCTCAAGGCCTTGCTTAATTTCAAGTTACAGCAAGTCTATCCTATTTCATTAAATTTATCATGAAACCACCCCAGTCTGCACAAAATGTGCAGGGTCAATAGCACCAGCAGAATGAGTCTACCTAGGTGCTGGAGATGAAAGGTCAGGGAAAGAATGTTATTCCTGATAAATGAAATCTGCTGCTGCTCCTTCCATTTCTCTGCAAAATACTACGAGTCTTTTCAGAGCTGTGTGTTCAGACTGGTTGAGATAGAGACCACCTGTTCTTTAAATGATAAGGAGAAATAAATGAATTTAATACTGACAGCTCTTTAATTCTTCACCTGATGGCCGCTGCACTGAGGCTTGATCACAATTTACAGAAATTCATGTATAGTTGCCTGAAGTCCTATTTAGTAATATCTGTGCAATCTATGAACAAATCCAACCTAGACTCATATATAATAATCATAATGGGATTAACTGGCCAATATTAGCTCTCACCTTCTGATAACCCAAGAAAAGGTTTTTCCCATTATTCTTTCCAACACAGTAGCCCATATTAAATTTAATGCATGCCAGAAAAGTAATATATTTTCTTTTCAAACAATTGGAACACATAACACAGTTGGAATGGGTAAACCCTTGGTATTTATGGGTTAACCTTAATTGCAATTAGAGAAATAAATGTTTTTTTCCTCCACAATTTTTTTGATATTGTTTGTATTTTTAACTGCAAGGCAGTTTATGGACAGACAAGAATTTTCTACAGGCACCTGCAGTTATTTTGCATGCATTTGTCAGAAAAACTTTTTTGGCTAAATCCTAGGGCTTACTTCATGGAACTTGAACACATAAATAATATAAAAAGAATGCATATTATTCAACTTGAGGAAGATCCCAAGGTCAAGATGATTTTGACCAAATTGCACCATACACCAAATTTTCAAAGGCGGAGAGGGCACACTTGCTAGGGACTAGCTAGGGTTGCTTTGTTGGTTCTCCCAGCAGTTTGGGCACAATGTTATGCAGAGGTTACCCATGAGAGGTGATGGTCAGCCCCTCACTGTGATCTGGGACCTGGTATCAGTGGAGCAGAGGAGCACCTGAAGGACAGTGTCACTGCTGACATTCCCAGTGGAGGATGTGTGGCTTGTTTCTGCAGGTGCTTGGCTGTAGTCACTTCTTGTAGTGCCAGGTGGGATGACCGCTTCTGCTGACTGCATGCCTGGTTTTTGAATAAGTGTTCATTTCTATCCATCCTCTCTACAGAAGCACTTATGGAATGGAGACTTGTAAATGATGCATGAGGAACCAGATGACAGAAACAGAGAATCATAGAGGCTAGAAAAGACCACCTGGTCCAACCATTAACCCAGCACTGCCTAGTCCACTACTAAAACATGATCCTAAACTCCAGATCTACATATCTTTTAAATATCTCCAGGGATGGCAACTCAACCACTTCCTTGGGCAGCCTGTTCCAGTTTCGGCAACCCTGCTGGTGAAGAAATTTTTCTTAATGTCCAATTTAAACCTCCCCTGGAGCCATTTCCTCTTGTCCTATCACTTATTTCTGGGCAGAACAACCTCCACCTTGTTACAACCTCCTTTCAGGCAGTTATAGAGAACAGTGAAGTCTCCACTGAGCATCCTTTTCTCCAGGCTAAATACCCCCAGCTCTCTCAGAGGAACGGTGCTCCAGACTCTGGATCACCTCCATTGCCCTTCAGAAGCTATGAGTGAACCATCCAGAACCACTGTGTTCATTACAGAGGATTCTGGTTGTCATGACACTGAGATAACCTGCTCCAGGGAACTGCCAGTACCTTTGAATTTCAAACATTTGTCATGTTGCATTGCTTTTCTGAACCACATGCTTCTACCTTTCCATAATATTTTATATTTTAAAAGAAAGGCAGAAGGATAGGCCACATATAATGGAACTAAATAAATTTGTTTTGGAGGCTGTATGATGAAATCACATCTTTTAGATAAATACTTTTAAAACATCCTGACTTAGGTACAAATCATGAAAATTGAGACTTTTAGGGTCATAAAACATGTACTAGTAAACAGTTTGTTGTTGTGCTCCTTTCTCTCCATACCTGAATAACATAAAATGTTCTTCTAATTGGAAGTCACAAAGACTTCCTGCCACAGCAAACACTGTCAAGAACAGGTCAGATTGACCCCATGCAATTCAATGTTGTGAGAGGTTTAAAAGCAAAAAAAAAAAGTTACAATTACCAGATGCCAGGAGCTCATTTTGCATTGCTAAATGTCTCTGTTTCTGCTGCTTACCACCTACTGTGGGAGAATAACAGTGTTTTTTCATGAGTTCTTACATGCAAAGTGCCTTTAAAACCTTCCCTGCTCTTCTTCTCAGTGCCAAAACTGAGACAAACATTTACCTTTTTACAAATCATAGAAATAAGGAATCAACCCTCTGCCTCAAAGGGGGTCTTTATGAGAGGGCACAGAACTTCATCAGCCAAAGATTGGTTAGGAAAATGGCCAAACCATAGCCCAAGGAGATTCACAACCTCCTTTTTCCTTTGCCCATGTACCAGCAGCAGGCATCTGCCTTCTGTGGCCAGCAGGGAGTTTTGGAACCATGTGCTCAAGACGGCAGGGAAATAAAAGTCTGTAGTGTGTAACCAATAACATGGCACAGAAGTCTAGCACTGGTAAAATCCTCCTTGAAAGGGAATTTTACTTGTGCCTGCTTTTCTCTTGTCCTTTAATTGGACTGTGTGCTGACTGGAAAAAGACAGAAACTGGGAGAGAGGGAAAAGAAGAATCTGCCTTGCCTTCCATCTTACTGTGATGTGATGTGTGTGATGTGTATTTTTATGTGAGAATGACTCTGACTGCATGTAAAGAGAAGGTGACAGGGGTGACAGGGAGAAAAACACATTGGACAAACCAAGGGACACACTACCCCTGTGAGGGATCTCTCTTTCTAACTCCCCTTTTAATAATTAATTGTTCCAGATTGTCTGCAGCATCTCTTTACTAGCTTGGTCTGCTTTCCTCAGCAGGCAGTAGCAAAGGTATTAACAGAGGCTGGAACTAGAAATACAATATTTAGTAATTTTATGGAATATATAATTTTATCTCTTTGGCCAAGGGCAGGATAGGTCAGCTTCCAGCAGGAAAGGACACATGAAATGTCACTGGTGGATTTTATGATGAGCAAAATAACTGAGAAGAAAGATTTTCAGAGTGGCCCCATGTGAGGTGTGCACCAGCCACGCCTGGTAGGGGCATTCTAATCCCCACAATGAACATTTTAAACCTGCTGCCTTAGCATTTAACTCCAGCTAGAAGGAACAAGCATGTTATTTCAATCTGAAAATATTCCTTTGGATGAACAAGAGGGGAAAATAGTAAAACAAATTATTAACTTGCAGGGAGGCCTCACTGAAGTTACCAGTGTTTTCCTACTGTAATATTCATGTCAATCAGTTGTTTTCTTTTCAGCTTCACACAGTCCCATTAGGTAGCGTGTTGTCAACAAAAAGAATATAATTTCAACACCAAGAGCTTTTCCTGTGATTGCCCAAATCCTATTAACAGTGCCTAAGGAGCAGGTTTACTATTGGGTTTTTCTGCTGCAATATATATGTGCATGCTTGGGGCATACATTTGAAGTTCTCCTATCTGTTTTAGCTCTTGTATTACTCAAGGTACAACTAGATGGAAGAGATTAGGCTCAGTAGCTGCTTATTATTGAACAGTCTATCTACTTACATCATCTCTCCAGGTAATTTGGCAATTCTACACTGAATAGCTGACCATTAACAGACCTTTCTCACAATATTACATTTTTGATACTGTCCACACACTGATGACACAAGATTTCAAGGAGCTGAAGTATGGTTTTAAACATGCAGTCCACTTGAACAGCTATAGGATAAAAAAATAATGCCAGCCTAAATTGCATACTGCCTCAATTTCACTGATGTAATATTCTGACAATAAAATGAGGCTAAAAAACAACAGAGGCAGTCTCTATCTTATCTGTTTGTTTTTTCCCCAGTTCTGTCCATTTCTGTCTATCCCTGGCACTGGTATCTTCTATTGCATAGAAGAGCACAGAGACTCACTCTGTAAAGGGTACTTCTGAGAAGCTGGAGCAGTTATCTTCTTGTCAGTTACTCTTGATTTTTCTTCCCTTTTGTTTCATTGCCATCAAAGAAGGGCTGCAGCAGAGAAGGAAAATGTTCAAGACAAAAGAATCACTACCAGGAGGGAAGATGTCACAATAGCTGGAGTGTATGGAAAAAATTAGGGAGGGAGTAGTCCAGGACAGGATCTCTGTTCCTGTGGAGTCCATGCAGAAAGCTGTTTAGCAGTTCAGAGTGCTATATGCAACTGAAATAATGCATACAGCATTGTTTATGATAATAATATAATAATATATGTATATATTATAATTATACATATAATTATATAATTATATATATTATATTTATAATAATATATGTATTCATGTATATGTATACTTCCTAGCCTCATTTATATTCTAGCTTTGTCATTGTTTGATAGTAAAGCACTTGATGCAGACTGGGGGAAGAAGAGCTATTTTCATTGCTCTCCAATCTCAGTAACTGACTTTCAGCTGTTTTTTTTAGGGCCTCTATAAGGAAATCCAGATGCAGCAGAAGAACTCATTTTAGTCTGGTTTCCATAGGATGCTGCATATACACTGCAGAAATGTTGGGTGCTTGAGTAGAACTCTTAATGACATAAACGTTTTTTTTTGTTTGTTTTGTTTTCCCAGTTAACTATTTGGAATTACAATTGTACAGCTCAGAATTGTCAATAGCTATTCAGACACAAAGCCTGAGTTCCTCAGTGTTGTTCCACATCCTAGCAAATAACCACAGCAATCAAGGATTTCACTCTATGAGCTGTGTGTGTGAAAATAGAGGTGTGCTGTATCCTATATCATGTTGTAAAAAACTGCAGCTAGGATTGGTAGAGAAGCAAGTCACATTCTTGAGGTAAAGGTGGCATTTTTAAATTTGACATTCATGAAATTGTTTCCATCAGTTAGGCTTATAAGCCATGCCTGACATTTCTAAAATCACTGTTAAAATCACAGTCACACTGAGATCAAAGCCTGAGTCTGTGCTAACTCCAGTGAGGCCAAGATTTCATTTCTTGATGTCAGCATCTTTGAATATTGCACCCCCAAGCTCAGTTGTGTGAGTTATCACACCAGTCCCAGTGCATTTTCAAGTACTGGCTCTGAATGTTGCTCTGCCATGAGGTAAATTGGTACATCTGCTGTCTCCAGAAAAATAGCAAAAGTCTCTGAAATCTTTGAGCATCATTCTGGATTTGTCCTGTGCTGTCACACTAATGCTTCTCCTTGCTTTGAGAACTACAGCAGAGTGCTGAAGGAAGCAACTCAACAAAGGGAAGTGAGAGAGCATATACATAATCCTTGTGCAACACTTGGAAGACTGAAGATATTAATTGTGCATGCCAGTTTTGTTACTCCATATAACTCAAACAAATTATCTGTATCTGTGTATCTCATGTTTGCATTTGTAGTTTAACATAAGTACTTCAGACTTTTTTCCACATTTTCTGATTAAAAATACATTTTCAAGGATCCAGCAGTGCTGAGTACAGGGGGCTATAGTGCTGTTGGCCCCAGTGCTGCTGATAAAGGCCAGGATGCCATTGGCCTTTTTTGGCTCATGTTCACCCAATCCTGTTCAACCAGCACCCCTGGATCCTTTTCTGCTGGACCACTTTCCAGCCACTCTGTCCCCAGCCTGTAGCACTGCCTGGAGCTGTTGTGACCCAAGGGCAGGACCTGGCATTTGGCCTTGTTGACCCTCCAACCATTTGCCTCTGCCATTGATTCGGCCTGTCCAGATCCTTCTGTAGAGATTTCCTACCCTCCCCCAGATCAAGACTCACAATTTGGTGTTGTCTGCAAGCTGACTGAGCTGAGGGTGCACTAGATCCCCTTGTCCAGATCGCTGATAAAGATATTAAACAGGGATGGCCTCAGTACTGAGCCCTGAGGACCAGCACTTGTGACCAGAGGCCTACTGGATGTGTATTCCTTCACCACCATTCTCTGGACCCAGCCAGGCAGACAGTTTTTTACTCAGCAAGGATTGCTGTCCAAGGCAGCTCCTCCAGGAGAATGCTGTGGGAAATGGTGACAAAGGCTTTGCTAAAGTCCAGGTAGACAGCATTCACAGCCTTTTCCCCATCTACCAAACAGGTCACCTTGTCATAGCAGGAGATCATGTTACTGAACCTAAAAACACCCCTTCTGATGGAATGCAAGACAGATAAAGGCCACAGTAGATATGGTAGCTACACTCATAAACTGCATAATAACATATATATCTGTATGCGCTGGAATGCAATACTCAGTATTTCCCTGAAAAGGGGTAAGAAACCTTTGATATTGGTTTCCATTTTATTTTTTCTTTTTTTTTGTCTCCTATCTTGTAGATACTATTTTGTACCTCTTTTGCTTCATCCAATAAATCCATATGCAATTGTAGTAACCTCTATTGTTGTATAGTAATAATAGTCTTCCTGACTCTCAAACCTGACTTAATGGAGAGGCAACAAAGGCCCAGCACCTTAGGCTCAGTAAGATAAGAGGTTGTTGAAGAGAAAAAAATCAAGTGTTGTTGAATTGAGAGTATTTCCTAGAGTACTGTCAATAGCCTTCAAGACAATATGGGAAGACTCCATGTGAGACAATGTGTACAATTATGATCTTCAATGAGGGGGAAAGAAGTGCTGAAATAAAAGAGTAATAGATGCAGAAGAAGAGCTGGCAGAATGAATAGGACAATGGTTAGAAAGTCTAACCCACTTGGCCTGTTTTGTCTTAGCACAGTGAGACCTAAAAGAAGACATGTAATGGTGGCAAAAAAATAAGTAAATACAAACTGCTGAATGTGTTTGGGGTTGAAACTGAAAATAAAAGTCCCATCCAAGATGTTAATTAAGTTATAGAGCAGAATCTTACTACCAAAAATATGGAAAAAGTTGTAACTTGTATTATGTTAAATTTGATCAGTTTTGATGGGAATGCCTTGTTTTCACAGGATGTATGTATCTTATTAACAGTGTGATACAGTCATTTCAGAATGTGACCACTGTAGACAGAGGATCCACTTTCCTCAGTGGTCAGCTGCATTCAGTGCAATGACAAATTGAACTGCCAGTTTGTCATACCTAAAAAGGGGTTGTATTCCATGGCCAAACATTGCATGTTTTGGTTTTTCATATGTTTTCTTAGTTAAAATGGAGGCAGTGGTGTCCTTCTGGATTTCTATTTTGTAAGGAAAATCAGAGTATTAAACAAGAACTTCTGAAGCAAAAATGGGAATATTCCATATAATTTCCCACATTCAAACTTTGTCACAAATAACTTCTGTTTTAAATACAAAAATGAAATTTTAAATTAATCCTTTCCTGTCATGCCTTTGTAATATTCACAAGCATAAGCACTATAAACATGCAATGTGGGTGATTATAAAGGCCTCCAAATTGTCAAAACTCAAAGCACTCACAGAGTAAATGTTAATTATTTCTACTTTTTTTTTTCCTGAAAAATATCCCTCAGCTCAGCTATCAGTCCTCCTGTAATCAGAAGCGGGGGATGTGTGTGTGCTATAATATGTATAGAAATATATACAATTATTAAATATTTAAATACTGCACACTCATATGTGAACTGGGAAAATTTTAACTGGCTGGGAGGGACAATAAATGCACGCTTACCCACAAAACAAAATTATATGGATTAAATGTTGGAGTTTGAAAAGTTATCGCTGAGGGAAATATTGCATAGTCCATTACTGTGGAATAGTCAAGCACTTTGGAGTCCACCTGGGTCCCAAACGAAGCTCACACTTATCTGCATCTGAAACCTAACTACTTTTCTTCCTCCAGTTCCCAGTATTATCAGACAAGCGTTATCTCCTCTTGTGAAAACTAGCTTCCAAAGAGAGCTTGACTCCATATCCATTAGGTTAAGATGTCAGTTTAGGAAGAGGAAGGCAAAAGTTGTCACTCCAAGTTGGTCAACATAGGGGCTTGTGTGTGTGTCCCTTGTTAGCCTCCAAATCTGTCAGGATCTCTGGTGGCATGTGTCTTTTTCACTAAAATATTTTGGCACAATTGACACTGGTCTATATTAAAACAAAGCAAAACATTAACCTCTGTAATTTTCAGTAAACATATTTGTATTTTATACAGATTTTATATGGGTGCTGGTACACACACAAATGCAATTGCAAACAAAACCCATATTTAGGACATCACTACCCTCTTTATAAATGGAGGAAACAAACTCAGGCTACATTTATGTCAGCTGCCAACTACCAGACCATTCATTTATTTGGTCAAATTTAGGTCTCTGTCACAAAAAGAGTTAGTGATCTTTTAAAGCACATTGTTTCCTTGATCTTCCCTCAAAAAAAAATTCACCAAAACTGTTCTTTCATTTTAAAATGGACCAGCCTCCCTCTTCTATGTTTTTTTCTCTAATGTATCTGTTTAACTTTGTTGTGACTTCTCAAAGATCTTCTGACACAACCTGTGGACTGTTTTGAAAGCTTGTTGCTGTTAGTGGCTCCAGCTATGCCACGCTGGGGACGAGAACAGAGTTTCTTCCAGACTGCAAGAACACTCCAGCTGATTCTTCGACATGTTTCAGCTGTGTGAATTATCAGGTTAAAGAAGTGCTCATGTAGAACATGGCACTGGCACAGCCCTGACAGATATAGACTGCTATTTTATTTTTGGAATATCAGCCTGAGGCTATTGTGGCTGGCTTGCTGACAGACATCATGTGCTCGTATTCCAACAGAGAAATGTTAACTATAAATCCAACTAACCCAAGGGTTTGCTACTAAACTTAAATTTTTAATAAGTTGTCAAAAGCCCTCTTTTCAGTGTTCATTTAAAATTGGACTGAGGAGCCCCACTGTCACTTAATAAGCACTTACTGGAAACACCAGCAAGGGGAAGGATGGCAGGCCTGAAAACCTCCTTTATGAAAAGAATTTCAGCTCTTTTATTCCATGTCATTTTGAATGGCTAGGTACATCCACCCCACGTGGTCACACTGGATTGCAATATGGATTTCTCATCCATATCAGCCCTCCCTCAGATACTCAGCATCTTTCATCATACTTGTGTGATCCAACCACTTGTTGCCATGTCACAACCTCACTGGTATGGTTGCATTTTCCTTACCTCTCTTCCCCATCACTTCTTCATGGATGTTTGAACAGCACCATTTCATCCCTCCCTGTGAATCAGAAGGATTCACAGAAACCTAAATACCATGGCTTGCACCTCTCCAGCAGGAAGAAAATCAGTATAATCTGCTTTTTATATATCAGTGCTGTGTAAAGAGTTACAGACTGTGGGCCAGAAGAGACTAGATACGTATGCATTGCCACTGTAGGACTTGTTATCCTTGCGTGTTACAAATGGCTTCCTTCACACACTTTGATCCTAAGCAGGCAATGTATGGTACTTAACCATATAGCAAGGTGCAGAACAAGTCTCACCTAAACAGAGTTCTGTCTCCTTGGAACAAATTGTCCCTGTTTCCCTGGCTGCAGTCCTGCAAACAGTGCACTGTGCACATGGCCTTTGTGAGGAAAAGCCATACCAGCCCTCTTCTCTTTACTGGTGTTGAGAGGATGGGACAGGGGAGATAGGAGGCACAGAAACAAGGGTGAAGAAATGACAGAGGCTACAGTGATGTGGGAGCTGAGATAGTTTCGAAGCCAGGTGATGAGCTGAAGGGTGAGCCAGGCAAGCCGTTGCTCTGACCTCCATATGACATTTGTGTGAAGGACATGGAATACAAGGGTTTCTGGCCACAGCTCACTCACTGCCACCACGTGTGTTTTGGTGATGCCATTGCACTCTGCTTTCTCACAGAGGAGACAAAGACATGGGAATGTTATACTTTTAACAGTACCTTGTTAAAAGCCCCAGTAAAAGCAGTGATAAGTTCTTCAAAGAGATAGAAGTAGGAGATGTAGGGGATGTAAATAGAACACAACTATTCATGTCATCTCTTCAAATATACCTGCGAGAAACACATCCTCATAAGTTTGTTACATTTTGTGAGTTTCTTCCACAGGAATGATGACTGCAATCAGAATTGACTTCACTAAATCTAACAAGCAGTTCTAAATCAGTTCTGAAACAGTCCAGGGTTTACTGTTCAATGTGGGACTGAAATGATGGCAACTCTGAGTAATAAGATTAAGAACCTCCAGAATCTGGAGCTGAAAACTCTACCTGACCTTCACACATTCATCTCTGAAGTGCCTTGTTGAAAAAAGTATTCCAATCTTTTAGACTCTGCTTTCTGTCTTCTACACATGGGTAGTGATGATTATATGCAGTTACATTTTATCAATATAAAGATTGATTATTTTCATTAGAGCTGCTGTGAAGTGATGAAGTCATGCAACTGTTCTGTGATAAAATATTTTATTGCCAAAGAAGAAATTGCAGAATCAATAGAAGAAACATCCCAAACTATTATTAACTCTTAAAAAAATATATAACTATGTATCTTGTAATTATTTTCTTCTGTAGTATCTGTAAACTCTTTATTGCCTTTATCAGCCATTGTCTCTTTTTGGAGTCTTGTGTGGGAAGATGTTTTCTCTGAGAACACAGACTGATGACAGCACTCACCAGTTCTGAACTTCTAATTTAAAGCAGTTATTAACACTTAATTAGATAAAAAGGACCACTATAGGGCTAGTATTGAGATAAGGCTACACTTGCCAGATGTCCTAGAGCCAAATTTGTGTGTTGACTTCTCCAGGTGTACAGACAGTACTGGGTGTGTCAGCAAGCCTACTTGCTTACTTGCTGTTAACAAGGGACGTCTAATGGTCAGGATTTACCTTAACATAAAACCTAGCCTGAAGCACTAACAGACCACTGCAGTCTCAGCAACCTGGCAGCACTGTTCTTTGTTTTGAATAAACAACATGCCCTGCCATAGGAAGAGTTAAATCTTGCTGTTTCATTATTATATCTGCATCTTGCTGTCTACCTATCATCAAGTTGTTTATTAATCAAAATTACCTGTCTAAAAAATGTGTGGTGCAGCATTATTTGTAAACAGACATATAAGAAACATTAAGGTGAAGTGTGCCCAATACATTGGTTTTTTTTCTTCCCTGATCTTCAAAACATGGGGAGAACAAAATATATCCAAGAAGCGAACAACAGTGGAGACACTTTATTATGTAAAGGACTTGGAGGGAAGGGAATGTCTGGAATCAGACAGATGAAGCCCAGTGATGCAGACAGATGAAGCCCAGTACACATCCAGAAGCACAGAGAGCAAGAGATGCTGCAGTTGAAGGGTGCAAAGAGGAAGAGGGCTGGCATGAGGGTGTATGCAAGCGAGGAGAAAGTGACAAAAGGATTCATCCTCTAAAGCAGCTGATAATCATTGCTGGGTGTCAGCTGACAAAGAGTGCACAGAAACAATTCCCTGTCTTGAAAACTGTAAGTCTACAGAGGATTTGGTGGAGATTTTACCAATAAGATCGTGAAACAATAAAGGTCACTTTTACAAATCCTGTCTCATCCATCCAAGCTAATTTTACCAGTCACACATGCATTAGCTACATAGCCATGATGACCCACATGCTTACAACAATTTTTGGTAAATACTCTATTCTTTGAGACTTTCCAACAGAATATTGAATCCCATCTCATCCCTTGCATTGTTTTCACACTAACTATTTCCGTTATCTCCTTAGGATTCTGTATTTATTAAAATTTAACCTGGATTTTTCTCTCAACAAGGAAAGTACATTTTTCTTAACTACACTTTCTAATGACTTTTAGGAAAACATAGAAAAAAAAATCAGTTGCAGGAAGGGAACAACTTTGAAAAAATGCCTCTTAAAAGGTGAATGACTTAGGAAGTGATGAGATACTGAAGAAAAAGGGAACATCTGGATTCTATGAAGGGTCACAGCAACTTAAGCGGAGGGAAGAGATGGAAGTTTGTGTGTAGGCTCCTAAAGGCAAAATCTAGCCCATGGGATAAGTCATTACCTGATTTTTATAATTGTAGTTTTTGTTTTCACATTTTTTAATCTCTCTTTAAATTTTTTTATTGTTAAGCATCAGAAAACATAAAGAGGGATCAGACTTAGGAGATTTGCAAATGGCTTGAGTATTTGTTAATATGCAGTCAAGCTGTGTCTCGTGACAGTGATGTCTAACTTTTCTTTGAGGCACTGAAATAATTCAGCTCTACACTCTCAGACAAAGCAAAAGCGACCAGGAGAGGGAAAGGCAGGTTGAAGAATCTTATGACAAGTTCTAATAGGTGATAGTAAAACATCCTGGTTTTAGCATGTGGCTGTGAAGAGGAAAGAACAAAGGTGCTGGAACAAATTGCTGCCCATTCTTTTGAAATTTGAAATGAGGAATTTAAATTCCTCCAGACAAATAATCAGACTGATTTGCACCTGACAATCATTAAAATAGTGATGTGCTAACAGGGGATCCTCAGCACTTCTGGTAACCTTCTGCCACTAAACATGAGCAAAAAACTGGGATGAATTCTTGGTCTCTGGTGTTGATTGCTTCTCCCACCAGGTACAGAAGAAGCTTCCTTAAAAAAACACTTTAGAGAACTCACACCCTTTTTAATGTAATGAATGTCAATAAATTTTTTTGGGGAGAGACAGGATGCACCAAGGCTCCTGTAGAGTAAAGAGAGAAGGGGAAGGAGGTTTTCTTTTGCTATACACACGCCTTCACTCATTGCAGAAAGTAAGTACAAGAGTCATTGACACACACAATGACCTACAGTCCCCTGATGTTTATAGCAAACTATTTTCCTGCCCCCAGTAAAACCCTTTCTCAAGTATAGGAATGCCCTGGAAGCAGTGTATGGGAACTGGTGATGTTACAAAGGCCAAGGACACCAAGAGACTATCCCAGGTATTGTTTGGACAAGCACCTTTCACTCCAGGCAGAAGTGAGGCTCTCTGGCTGTGCAGGCTGATGGACAGTGCTGTCCCTCAGAGACAAGGCTGTGCAGGTAGTAGAATGGACCATCCCCATAAAAGAGGAGCATGAAAGGACTTTAGGGTGAGCAGGGCTCTTTTGGCCCTTTTGAGCCAATATTTTGCTTGGAACCAGTAGGTTTTAGTTAGGTAGCTCTAACCACAGTCTACATGTTAGACCTCCCAGATTTATTTTGCTTTCAGTCAGAAATTCTTTGTGAGTTATATCTGATGTGTTGGCTCCATTTCATGGTCTGGGACTCCCCTAGCACAGGGTGATGTCAAATAGCCAAGTTTATGTTAATTCAACCAGGTCTTCTGCAGATGAAAACATAGCCCCTGTATTAAGAAGAGAAAAATGGGACACTTTTAGCATCTGGGAAACTAACCCCTCTGCAGATACTTTACATTGTGCAGAGCATGCCCACAGAGAGCACCATGGAAAACGATCAGGCCTCAATCAGTTGTTACTACATATCTTCTACACACAGGAGATTTCTGGTAAGCCAGATACAGGAGACTCAATTGTAGGAGCCTTCATGCATTGCCTAAAGGAAAAATAAATCATGTCTCCAAACTGATCTCTTCTATCTCTCCAAATGGATTGGCTTATTGATCAGAAAATTACTTGCCTTTTTTTGGTTATTGCATTGTGTTACGTCTGTTATATCGCATTCCACCATTATTTGCTGCACAAGCCAGTGTGATACAAAGATGCATGTGAGCCAAAAAATAAATCAATAGCGCAATATCAGACATGCAAAAATCATATTGATCATACAAACCAAGTATCCACAAAAAACCACAAGAGTGCTTTGAATTATGACCACTCAAAGAACAAGTCTGTATCTATGACTTAATTGGAAGTAACTTCTTCAGGGAGGAGTGGACTGGGGATAAAAATTACTGAGCCATAATACCCACAGGGGATTTCATACACTTCTTCATATCATATCAAATACTTAAATTTTTTCCTACATTATCATACTTCTGGATTATTGCAGATAGAGAGAAAAAAAAGAACACATACTTCCAGATAGGGGTTTTTTTTCTGCAGTTGTTGATATTGTTTTTAGATCTTTTTGTGGCTGACACTGTCTTTTGATCCTGTTTCTGTTCTTATCTATCCCTATGGACAAGTAGGCTCTTAACATGCAAGATGAAAGGATGAAGTAAAAAAAATGATGAAAATGTGTAAATTTAAGTGTTATGGAACTTCTACTGGGGGTGTGATTATCTACTGCTTGAATATTAAGTCATTCACAAAGATAGCAGATGGCAACATCATCTCTTCATTTTTTTCTAACTGACCATCTTCTGCTACAGCACTCAGACTTGCTAGAGACAAAATGGAATTGAAATAGATCTGGTACTTAAAATATTAATTCCAGGTTGTTCCTATTACCAACCATAATTACAAGTTCTCTCCTGCACTATATATCACCTACAATACTCATTGTATTATAGAGGATGGAGTCAGTAGGGGTTGAACTTCTGAGATGCAAAGACAGGTGAAATTGTGAAGTTCCTTTGTGTTGTCAACCACTGGCTGCTTGACCCTGCGTTAGAATAAAGCAGATCTCTCGCAATTTGCTGAGTGATCCCTCCCCCTATCACAATGTGCATCATTAAATTATGCAACTGCTGGGTCATGAAGCTGGAAGTTTAAGCTACACATCAAAGTAGACCGAAAAGGTGCAAAAATGTGAGGGTGGAGAAAGAAGGAGAAGATCAAGAAACAGAGAAACTCTCAAAACTGTGATACCTCTGTGCCCTCAGACAACACCTGAATTGTTTTTCCTTGTGAGTCTGACTTCAGAAAGTTTTTGTTCCAGAAGTCCATAAGATGACTGCTTGGCAGATTGCATAAACTCACTGCTTTCATGGTGATGACCATACTTCAATTAAGCTACAAGGTATCAAGATCGCATTTAGGATGCACAACATGTTCACCCACCCTATCAGTTCTTCCAGAATTCATTGTGGAGATTACCAGATTGCTGTTACTGCAAAATTTTTATTCCATCATGCATGTATTTGGAGAGTAAGAGAGAGGGCCATTCCACAATCATGAGAAGCATATTGGCAGACTTGTGACATACCAAATAGAAGCAATGCACAGTACAGCTCACTCAGGAGTGCATCTTAGGGTTCACTGTAAATTTTAGATACTCTCAAATATCCATATAATTATTCCAAATAGCCCTCAGGACAACCTAGATAATATGCCAACAGTTTACACTATGCAGATGGTTTTTTTTTTCATTCTTTTTCATAACAAAATGGAATTTTGTTTTTGATGGGTTTAACATGTCTTGACTCTTCCTTCTTTACCCTTTCTCTACAGAGAAATAAATTTACTAATAGTTTGGTCTTTAAGGGCTGTATCCATTTTAAACTCAGACCCATGATTTTTTTTCATATGATTTTTTTTCCATTTTTCTCACAACGCTTTTCTCCAGACAGTTTGCGTTTAAAATCAAACAAATCTGAGTGCTTCTGATTAGCTTGTGTTAAAGAGGAAGAAAAAAAATTGTATTAAACTTTGAAGATTCTGTCACAAAACACTAATTTTCCCAAATCCATAACCCATCAAGTGGCTGAGTGATAGCTGTGTCATGAATGGCTTTAACATTCTGTGAAGGGCCTTGATATTAATTTGGAAGCAAAGTCCAGTACCTTGAAGATTTCTACCTAGGGATTTTTGTGCCTTCAAAGTTCATGAGCCATGCTGCTTCTTAATGAAACAAACCTATTCAGTGTGCTTTTCATGGATTTTATTTTTAAAAGTAACCTGATATATATGTAGCAAAGATACTGCTGTTTGTATCACAAATTTCCTAATTTTAGGTCATAACTCACAGTAAATCTTTGAACAAACAAGATCTATTGTCAGATTAATATGATAGTTAATTAGGTCCCATTAAGAGGTTGTCTTCAGGAGAAATAATTGTGGTTTTGCTTTGTACAGGATAAACTGTAGAGGAGACCCTGGTTAAAATCCATGGAAGGCTCTCCAGCACTGCAGAGTCATCGTTACAGTTGACTGATCTCTCTGATGAAGGGCATTTGTATCTATAGGATGGAAATGCTCATAGGATCTAAATGTCCATTCTCATACTAGAACTAGTCAGATTAAATCACTCAAGCAGATAATACATGTTTTTTGACTCAGCTGAGAAAAGCAATAGCAATTTAAGGGCTCACAGCTTCTTCAATTTTAACCCTGTTATCTTCTGATCTCTTATTAGGTATTAGTTTATTCATTTTTTTCTCAGTCATTTCCTAATGATTACATCAGTCCTCCCTTTTATTTATCAGTGCTTTACCTAGACACCCTTAAATGAAACTAACACAGTGAAATTAAGCCAAAGAAAATAAAAGATAGCTGTGATTAGTCCTACTACTAAGGGCATCCTTGTTTACTTTTGCTACAGACAGATACCAATGGTAATCAAAGAAATTAGAAATAAATGCTTTCACCCTTACAACATCGAAGAAAACGTAAGAAAAAAAATTGAGCTTCGCTTTGTTTCTTAGTCTGCGTAGGATCCAAACTTTATTTTCTCAAATCATATGGTGGGGGCTTTGGGAGAGCTTTCAGCCCACCCAGTGTCTTGTGTCGTGCTGCAGAATGGTCAGGCTGCTCCTGACAATGTGGTTCCCAAAAGAAGCAGATGCATGGGCCTGCATTGTGTTGCCAGCATCAGGAGACGGGAGTTATTTTCCCTGAGCCTTCTCCTTGCTTTGTCTGGAAGGGCTCCCCTTTTGTGCTGCCTTTGGAGAACCCTTTTCAGCCTAAGAGCACAGCAGAAATTTCTGCCACTGAATAGCTTTGATTTTTGCCAGGTCAGCCAAAGAGCACAAAGATCACCCACAAAAATTTGTAGAAGAAATTTCTAATCTAATGAACAAATACATATTAATTTGTTTCATGATAGATGAATTATACTTCAAGTGTAGTTCAGAATCTGGACTTTTTACTGACAAGCAGAAGGGAAAGAATACTCATAAATGCATGGCTAGCTCTAGGAGAGTTTGACTGGAAGCATAATCTGCTCTTACACTTTCTCGGGATTACTGTTCCTTCTAAATTTTCCATGTCCACATCAAATTTGTGTCCTTATTTCTCAGAAGCTGCAGAAAACGTCACTGTCTGAAAACTGTGCCTCTGTTCATTCAGGCTAGATTCAAGGTATGGAGTCAGTAAGCCAAAGAGCAATATTCACCCAAGTGCTCAAAGGGGCCAGAGCTGTAATCGACTGACATTTGGAATTACACATGAGGAGTCAAGGCAAGGTTTTTTACTTTATTAGGTGTTAAAGAGCCAGATACACAGATGTGAGACAACACAGAAGCAGTGTCAAGAAAACCATTTTACCCCTTGGATCTGGCAGCTGAATACTGAATACCAAATGTATTTTTTTCTTAAACAACTAAAAGGGAGTTTTAAACAAGCCAGTGGATCATGGGTTCAATACATAGTGCAGGTGTAGGCTTAAACATTCTCCAGACAAGCTAATTGATTAAGGAAAGTCATTACTTATATCTCTTGAGTTTACTAATGGGAGGCCCAAAGATTTTAAAAGCATATCAGGTTTCTGAGAGACTAGCTCTGGACTACGTTTCAGAGTACATCAAATGCTGCTGTACCTTGACTGGATGTTTGATTGGTGTGGTGCTGCAGAGAGGCAGGACCACGCTGCAGCAGCCAGGGGAGGTGGGGAAGCACTTGCTGCACATCACTGCCGTGGGGGCTTTGCTGTACTTATCCTCCATGATACCTATGCTTGGGGAAATCAAGCAAAGCACATGGACAAGAGTCATCTGTGTTTAGGGTCACACTCTTCCTCTTCATTTACTTAACCACAGCCTCTCTAGTCCCAAACCCCTGTCCTGGGTGGGCTACATCCGTCCCAAAATGGGGAGGTGCCGTCTGCAGCTGTCAAATGCAAAGGGCTGTCACAGTCCTAGCACAACCTTGAAAATCTCCAGCAGAGTTAGTGGGGCTCTTTTCAGAGTTTGTGCTGGTGGAGAACCTATGAAAGAGAAGAATTTGAATTAAAACTCCATGTGGCAATATTTGAAGTGTATACCACCTAGGCTGGCCTTTCAGGATAAGGAAAAGATGATGCACTAGGTATTTGTCATCCTTAATCTTTATTACAGCCATCAACACTGGCTTAAAGGCAAAGTTGGATGCTTCTGTTCAAATTACTTCATCTGGAACAGTTAATAGTGATATTTAAATTGTCATCATTAGGTGTCAGAGCCAATGCTCTTCTGAGACAAATGAAGTTGTTAACACTTCTCTAGAAAGTATTGCTCCTGACTGCTACTTCTGTCAAACACCAAGGTTATTTCTTAAAGAAAGAGTCAATGTCCATCTTTGTATAATATGACAAATTTGCAAAGCTTCCAGAAACAGTGGGGGCTCTGTTTTCACTTGATTATATTGTGAGCTAAATGTATAAAGCTTCACACATCAAGGTGAGATAATAGGTCTTACTAAGTTTAAGGGTAAACTAAATACTTGCTTTGACGTTGTATGCCAAAAAATAATATTTATGCACAGGAGCATTTTTGTCCTAGGTGTGTTTTCAGGAGGCATTCATCTCTGCTGTGTAGCTATTAGCATGAATAAAAGGGGAATCAAGAAAAATAATGTTCAAATAAAAATAAAATAATTCTCTGCTTCTGGCTCCTGAGGTTTCTTGCATGAAATAAAAGGCAGCTAGCTACTGAAGGAGAATCTTGCCTGAAATTAGAATGATTCTATGTCAAATGTCCACAGAGACTGGTAACACTTAAAGGGACAGAACAAATGAAGTATGGGATCCAAACTGTTTGCTTTGTCCAGTGTCCTAGTTGCAGAAATGACTGATCTTTTATGTTATGGGGAAGAAGCAAGAAATGCCTGGCTCAGCCTTTTCCACTGGGCAGTGGTGGCCCTAAAAATGTCTTCTCCAAACAAATGTTATTCTGTAAACATCTCCTCCAGCAGTTAGAGAAAGACACCACAGCCTTGCTTTTTATCTACCTTCTGATGCACCTTTTTAAAAGCTTAAACTAATGTAGCTGTGTAGGAGAGCACAGCACTGTGTCTGACCACTGACCTGGCCCAGGGGGAGGCACTCCCATGGAGCTGCTCCCCTGGGGCCCTGCAGTGTGCCTCGTAGGTGAGGCTCTTGCAGCCATGAGTCCTGAGACATCTTCCAGGAACACTGAGTTTCCATTCCTGAAGGTCCTGTGGAATTTGGGGTAATGAAAAATGTATGCTGTTTGATTCTATGTCATTATGTCATTCAGTTTATCACAGTGACCTCGTTTATGGCCAAGATAATTTTCTTTGCACACTTACCTTGCGTGTTGTCTGCCATCCCTTTGTAATTTTCCTTGTGCTTCTCAGAAACCTTTCCAAAGTTTATGTTTGTACTGAGATGACAAACACTGCACCCATTATTCTGCACAAGGCTGCACCACTGTCTTAGCTTGTGTCCCAGCTCCTTTTTCAGAGGTGACTATTGAAAATCTGCAATGATGCCACCCACTGACTATAAATGGGACTGATGTGTCTTTTTGTGTGTGTATGAAATTCATTAACAAGGACACTGTAAAGGAAATTACAGAATATGAAATACCAGCTCTGGTTTTCTACAGGGCCTTGTCTAATTCCTTACACAGCACTTATATGTAAATGTCACAGAATTACCAAACCCCTTCCCCAGCTTGTAAAACATGATCCCCAAAAGTATGTATGTGTCCTTTAGGAGATATCCAGCAATGGAAGATAATAAGACTTGAGATTGCTCTGATAGGATCATGTATTAGTAGAACAAAGAGATATTCCTAGAGAATGTATTAAACCTGCAACAGAGAGGTAGTCAATTAGCTAAAGCATTAAAATGAGATTAAAAGAAGTTAAAAAAATCCATCTTGTGACTGAAGTAAACATGAAATTATGTAGGATGGTTGGGTTTTTCTAAATGTCATTCAGTTTTGTGTGAATGCAGCAAACCAATTAGATAAAATTAAATTTCAAGCCTGATTGACTTTTAAATATTCAATTTGAGCACTGCATTTTGTGTTTATTGCATTGCTCAGAAAACATCTAGAAATGGCTGTGGTATCAAGGAATTAAATGAAACTTGCACTGTCAATAGCCTGGCTGGGGTTTCTGCAGGAGCATGATGGCAGTTCTGCTTCATTCAGTGCCATTAAACACCGAATATCCACAGAACACAGAAATTTAAGTCTGAAAAAGGACACACTGGCTGCTGGAGAGATTTGGCATTTGTAGGTGGATAGCACCGGCAGAAAATGAGAAGTTTGATGCCATGGAAATGATAACTCTGAAATACGTTACAATACTAACCCACAAAGATGGAATGTGTCTCGTGAAATATTGGAGGATAATTCAAATCTGCACAGCAATCTGCTTTTCATTTCAAGTGTCAAGCCTATGTAAGCCATAACTTATCCAGGTATTACTCATATGGGAAATAACTACAAATTCAGTATAACTCATGGAAATACAACAACAACAAAAAAAAAAAAAAAAAAAAAAAAAAATTCCACATGGGAAGAAGAGGAAGAATGTAATGTTCCCTCTCTCCCCACCCTATCTGTCTGTGAGAAAGAAAAGAACTTAGAAAAACAAGCTCACTACTTGTAGAAAGAGTGGAAGCCTGTGGCGGCTATAATGGGATCTGTCTGCTGGGGAGATGCATCCCAACAGCATGAGAGATGCAATTCTATGTCTTACCGCCTGCCCAAGAAGCAAAGAGTAATGTGAACTTACCCCCAGGTCTCCTCTGTCCTTAGCACTCTTTGACCACCCTGAGATGCAGCAGAAAGAGATGTTACACCAAGGACTTTTTTCTGGCCTGTGTCATCTTAGGCTTCTTTCTTCTGGGGCAAAGGTGTCATTACTGCTTTTCATGCTGCATTTCATACTCTGGGGAATGGGCTTTGGTCCAGAGGGAGAAGGGAGGAGAGGAAATCTATCTTGGGACTGAAAGGTTGAGACAATATATTATATTAATATTGTTTTTTCGTGCTTTTTATGACAATCTGACACATAGTCAAGGGTTAGAGTTTTCCATTATCCTGTTCCAACATTATCAAAGCCATGGTAAGAAAATATCTGAATGAAAAGCTACTGATACCTTCTTTTTTTCACTACCCTGCTGATAAAATAGAGCATTTCCAGGCAACAGAAGGAGGGAGAAAAAATAAATAGATCCCTTTCATTCTTTTATTTTCCATTTTTTTTTTCTGCTATAGTAACCTTTATACAAACAACCTTTCTATTCTCCTGAGGCAATCAATTTTCTTTTTCAAAGCAAAAGGTACAAATGATCAATTATATCACTGCAATGGAACTTTCCCAAAATCATCTCTTTGTCTTCCTTTACTCACCAGACTCAGAAATATTATTAACAATTGGAGGATTCTATTGAAAGGGACCTTGTGCATGCTGTTGTGTCTACCAAGAGTGACAGGAATTTGTGATTCAGTGTATTTACAGAAGGATTATTTTAAGTAAATAAAATTTACTGCCAGAGGTTTCAGGAAACTTGTATTTTACTTTCTGTGTTTTACTTCAAGAAGATGTTGACTTCCTAAGCTGACTATTTCTTCTTGACAGAATGTACAGACTATTTTATTTTCTGGGATATCACTGGTTAAATCTATGCAGTCTCTTAACAGATCCAAGACAAAAGAAGTGCATAATTTTCAATATAACTTCACAGAGAGCCTCTCAAAATTGCCATTCAAGGTAGTTTCAGCTAGAAAACAGATGAAAAGATCACTTTGACACACAAGCTAAAACCAGCCTAGTCTTTGGGTCATTCCCAGAGATGAGAGTTAAATGTGTCTGTGAAACAGTCCACTTTAGATAATGATAAACGTATTAATATAGTGTGCATGCACCTTTGCTTTGCCAAGTGTCCTGGACCATGATTCTGAGATGAGATGTTGTTGTGGAAAAGGAAAAAGTCAAGACAAAGCAAGGAGTGAAGTCTTGCCTGTGGAACACAGGAAATAATCTTCTTGCTCTCCTCAGCTCTCCCACAGCTTCAGCTGAGATCTCTGCTCGTTCAAGAAAGATGTGGTCAAATTATTTGTTAGCCTTAATTACATGAAGTGTGAATAACATTGCTGAAATTGAAGTTATTAAGCCTAAAGAGAAAGCTGGAGAATAGTGAGAATAGTCTCCAGACAGGAGGTAAATTCCAGCAAAGAGGGTTAGAATAGAAGATGGAGCAGGACAATAATTAAAGCAAAGAGGTTAAAAATATTTTCCGACAGCAGGGATAAGGTATCAGTGGGTTAGATTGCTCTCAGAGGATTTTCAGCTTTGGTGAATTTAGAGGATACATTAGACAAACATTGATCAAGAATAAAGGCAGATCTATCAATCCTTCCTCAGGACAAGGCTTTACTAGGTGGCATATGCTATAAGATTCTATGACAAGTGGTAGTAGTGCAGTTTCTGGTCAGCCACAACCTCTACGCATCACACACCATCCAAATTACTTCCTTTGAGAACTTTTTATGCATGGCCTGCATGGATGAGACATGTGCCCCATGAGTGCTCTCCTCTGATACCTGTAACTGGCACTTGAAATCTCTTTCTGGGACCACTTTCAGAGACCCTGCTGAGTGGCTTCTCTGCTGTTTCAACAAGTGTCAGTGATGAAGCACAACTGCTTCCATACCACAGTAAGGATTTGAATCTGCCTCCTCTCTGGATAGCAAGGCAGGTGGTGATTGGCAACCTCTCAGTTAACCTGAGTATTTCAGGTCATGGAGCTGGGAATTCTTGCACTCCATGTGGGAAATGGCTAATTGATTCTGGAGGGAAACACAGAGTCTTTCACGAAGGATGCATCCCAGGGTGAGCCAGTTTATGTATGCCAGCTGCCATCCAGTGTTAGAACTTCCTCTTCCCCTGCTGCCCAGGTACCAGCCAGTACCTGAAGTCAGAGAAATGTCATGTCACTGTCAGATGAGACACAGGGGGATGAAATGCATTTGAGTAGCAGAGGAAAAGCGGCACATGCTTGACTGACACCGACAGCCTGACATTTGACAAGTGAGTTTAAGATGGAAGAACTTTTCTCTGTGCTATGGAGCACTTTACAAGCATCCACTAAGCTTCATGGTACTTCTCACACCACCTCCTTCTGACAAACACAGAAGTTCACCAAGTACCTTCAGTCCTGGCAGAAAGAAGAGGTGAATTTGTGTTGGCTGGACACTGGTGGTCACTGGCTATCATTTTTCCCACCCTGCCTTCAGCAGGATGTCCTGAGCATGTTTATGCATCGGGATGTCCAGCATGCCCTCCTGGCTGGGCTGACATGCAGGAGCTCCGAGGGGCAGCAAGCAGTACTTCTGCTACATTACCAGGTGAGGAGCTTGTGTGCACTCATCACAGAAATGGGCAGGACAGAAACCCTGGAGCAGCTTCCAGAGCCCCATCTTCAGGCAGCTGGGAGGTCATGAGTGCACTCCCACTGCCGTCCCATCCATCACACACATGTTCTCACAGGTCTGCAGGAACAAAAATTACTTTGTTTATGTCTACCAAATTAATGCAACCCTCCACCTTAGGTATAATTAGACACAGATGTGTCATAAGCTAGGGCAAGCTCCAGACCTGTGTGAATAATTGTTGTACAAAAGAAGCAAAGGGCTGTGCATCAAAAATTAGCAACTTTGCTGTAGTCACAAATTGGCTGTTTGCCAGTGAAGCATTATTTTTCCCTCTTCTGCTTATTGTTGGGTGTGTGTTTGCTTGTTCCCCTGCAGCCCCACTGAAATTATGAAAAGAACTTTGTTTTTCTGAAGGTTTGTTTTTCATTTTTGTTTTTTGGTTTTTTTTTGTGAGAGCCACTGAATTCCCAGATGCCTATCCCTTTATTTTATTTTTATATCTTTGGAGTCTCATTCCCCTCTTAGTGAATGCTGTGCCTCTGAAAACACTGCCCTTGAGTGTTATGCTTTGCACTCTGGAGCAGCTGAGCCTGGCATCAGCACAGATCCAGTGTGCCTGCTGTTTTCTCTGCCCTGTGACTGAGATAGTGGCACCAGCAAACTTTTGCATGCTGGCTGAAGAGAACGAATCTCCATGGTCAATCTCCTGCAGAAAAACTGTAGCAGTGATGCTTTAATAACAATATTCTTGCCAGGCTCCAAATGTTTTACCAGAGCTCAGCAGCAGGAGTGGACTTAGAGAAATAATTCTGCACTTCTGGAGCTGCTGGCAGCTTCTCAGCCAAATGTTCCCCCCACGTAGCTTCAAGTCTCTGAGTGTAGGGCTGCCCCTGGCAGGCAGTGACTGAGCAGACCACGGGAGCTAGCAGGTCACAAGTAGTTTTAATTTCCTTTTTCTTCTGCTTGAGTGACAGACAATCCTTCCACAGTGAAATCCCGCTCAGAGAGAGACTCAGCTCTGGGAAGCTGAAGAGCCATGCATCCACAGCAATCTGGGCTTCCCATGCAGCAGTGGGATGGGTGATCATGGACATTCAGCAGCCAAAAATTCTTCATTCTCAGGGGTAACATCTCCATCATGAGAGAAGAGCAAAGGTTTTTCTTGATATCTGAATGCTAAGTTAACATCATTTTTAGTTTGTACTTGGCTTTAGCAGGCCCTCCCTAAAGCTGTGACATGACTTGTCTATTTAATAGTAGCAGTGATAGTACTGAGGATTGACCACTGACTTGGGAAGGAATTTGAATTCCTCAGTGATTTCTGTAAAAAGGGGAAATTCAACAAAAGAGAGAAACCTTACATCTTGGTTATTACCTGTGGGCAAGAGAAAAGAACAATATGAAGCAGTCATGGAATTCTTATGACACAGTAACTGGAGAACCAGCTACAGCTGGTTATACATTGGGTGCTACTGAAGCAAAATTTGGAAGTATTTTCACAGGGGATGAGCTGATGTCATCATGTTAAGAGCAGATGTGATTTATCACTAGCTAGAAATCTCACCCTGTCATGTGCCTCTGGTAGTTCTTTAGTTATGTACTTTTCTGACATTGCTTTTTAGGGCTCTACATTCTCCTGTATCAGCAGATATTGATCCCATAGCCCCAGAGCTCTCTAAACTGCTACCTGAATATGAAATGTGTCCATGGTTCATTGTGAGACTGCAAAAACAGTGTGGTTTCGTTTTTTAAAGAGGAGACTGTTCTTGTTTTTCTAAAATATAGTTCTCATTGTGCTTTGGAACATATGGTCTGTATTTGTCAGGTGCTGAGCTTTTTTCCTCTGCTGAGTGTTTTTTCACTCAGTCCTCATTGCTTCTAGGCAGAATGAGGGGACTTGCCTTGTCTATATGTCAGTATATTTTATTGATTTTTAAAAATCAAGTTACATGACAGTCCTGTAGTGACACCAGTTATGGTTACTTACATGCTGAGCTTGTAGGAAAATACAACTTAGCATTATTACAAGTGCCTCATCCTTTCCTTACTGTAAATTGCTGAGGTGATCCCCAGACCTACTGTGTAAAACTGCCATGCATATACATAGGAATTAATTTGAACCATTGGCCAACATTAATTTTTAGAACTGATTCTTTAAAATTTAATTCTGGCACTAAGTTGTAACTTGAATTTTACACAGTTATAAAAAATTTCTGTTGAGTCAAACTTCACATATAAACTAGATTTTAGAAGACTAGTTTCTGCAGAATCTAAGAACCATCAAAGTATTTCTCTGCAGTTTATTATTCCAAGATAAGTGTTCATTTATCTTTAAATAAATGTATGAAACAAGCAGTGTAAATGCTTAAAAATAAGGTAATGATTGTTAATATTCAGAAATAAATGGTGATTTATTTCTCCTTATAGAAAGATGACTCTCCTGAGAAACGCCCTGGTCTGAGCAGAAATGCACTTGATGTGGATCAAATATTAGTTGACTTGGTTTTGGGAGGAAGTGGCTCCAAATAAACTTCACTGATGCCATCAGCAAAATTTCCTCTATTTCAGGGATAGAAGATCTCACCTCTAGAGCCTCATCTCAGCATGGCTGATCACTTTTAACTCATGCTGCATACATCTCTCTTGGCCTCCACCTCCCTTATTCCATCCTTCCACCCATGACAAAAATTCCAAAGTACTGTGGGTTTCCCCAGAGCCTGTCACTGTGAAAGAAATTCAGGGCAACACTGGAAAGAGTGGTCATGATTCCTGCCATTATAAAGTGCTAAATAAATAATGAAATATTTCATTTTAATCACAGTTAATTTCTCTTAGGTCAAAGAAAATATTCTAAATGTGAAGTAACTTATAAAATTAAAAATGTGCTGTGAGGAAGTCTGATTTAATTTTGTAGTATGAAAATTAACCAGAAAAACTCTAAATCACCATACAATTATTAAGGAAGAAGAAAAAGAGGAGCAATATCAGAGAAGTTGTAATTTTGTAAAGCGTGAAAACAGCTTGAGAACAGAATTTGTGCCGCAGCTTGTGCCCAGCACCTGGTCTTGGTTCCCCCTCAATTCCCTGCCTTAATCCCCAGCCTTTTGATGAGAGGTAGAGGTTGTTGTAACCTTTCAGTGTAAAACTGCCTCTCTGTTTTTATTCTGCATGACAATGGTGTCACATTAGTGTCACTGATATGTCATCCCAACAGTTTCACAATAGCAGTAAACCTACTGGGTAGTGACTCTTGCCATGTAGAAATTCTCAGAAAAATCTATTTCTATCTCTGGTAAGAATGCATTTACCTCTGAATGAGTGCACACACTTATTTTAAAAAGAAACCAAAGCCTTTGATTTTCTCGTTTGTTTTTTTGTTGGGTTTTTTGGGGTTTTTTTAAGTGTACAATAATTCAGTAGTTACGTCTCCTTTCTTTTGCTGCCCATAAGACATTAAATGCTCTCAGTAACTTTTCCCAGACCCAGTGTGCCTAAAACACTAAATACATATAAAACGGTCTTGCCTTTCTCAATTGCACAAAGCCTGCTTCTTTCCTTAAACATCTCAAAGCAGATGTCTGTTTACAGATTCTTTTAATTGTTGACTTTACGACTGGCTTCCTCCCCACCCCACTTTCCCTGTTTCTCCCCATCTCTCCCTCCTCTTCCTGACTTCCAGCCTCTGATTACTAGCAAGTAACATGCTAGGAAATCCATTTCAATTCCATTTTCACTCCCTCCTCTCTTTCCCTTTCGCTTCTTCTGTGCAAAGCATTTGCAATATTTAGTTGGTTGGCAGTTTAAGTGTCTGCAGATGCCTTAGAATAACAGTGACACGTAATCTGGCTCCACACAGACCAGATAGGGTTACGCAGCTGATGGGAGAGTTAAAATCCCTTTGAAGAAAAGCCAAGGACACACAGAAGGGAAAAGTGGGTGCTCATGTATAGAAATCTACTCCACAAACAGGACACGGGCTTTCATTCTGGCGTTAAGAGCCTTTTAAGCATTTGGGTGTTGCTATTGCCCGTGTGACTTATTTTGTGCCACACTCTGAATACTGCTCAGCATCTCCCCTCAGTCTCCAATGGGCGAGGCTCTGCTGGGACAGCAGGATCAGCCAGGCATGATGGCAGGACAAGGGGGCCGGCTGAAGCAAAAGGCTTTTGGATTGGGAAACGCTCTGTCAGAGAAAAGGGAGAGGTTGGGAGAGGGCAGAAAGGGGAGAAGGAGGCGGAGAAGGGGAGCAGGACAAAGCAGAAGGCTGGTGGGTATTCAAGGCATCCTAAACCCCTCAATAGGGCATTGTCCCCAGGCAGGGGACCCGCTGGTGGAGGGGGCAGGGGCTGCTTCCCCCGGAGGTGGCCAGCTGAAAGGTAGCCTGGGGGGCCCAAGGTGGCCCTGGAGGCACAGCCCCCCTGCAGCTAGGGAAATATGGAGCGTCTCCCCCAAAATTCACGCCGTGCTGGCTGTATTTATTCAGGCCCCAGCGACCAGCTGTCAGGAGCCAGTGAATGACGAGAGATTTTTTAATGATGGCGCTTTCAACCATAATGATCAGTTTGTGTCGCTTTCCATTTTCAAAGCTGTTTTTTTTACCAAGAGAAAAGGCTGAAACCTTCCTTTAATGAAACACGAAGCCCAAGACCCTCCTTTGCATGTGTGCTCCTCTCCGCTCCCAGTGGAGGAGCTCATTATCATGGGCTTTTCAGGCCCACAAAGACAAGCTCCGCTAATACTCCACAGCCTGCTTCACATGTTCATTCATGCCCTTTTTTTAATTTTTTTTTTTTTTTTTTTTATCAGTCTAGATTCAGCAAACAATCTGGGGTAAGCATTTTTGATTTGGGCTTTAGGAGGAGGAGAGGAGGAGGGAAGATCGTTTCAGATCAGGGGAAGTGGTAAAGCTTTTACTTAAGTACAAGCACATGAATATGCTCTCAGAAATCACTGGAAATGCAATATACCTGCCAGAGGCTTTAGTACTCTTCCCAGCTCAGTCATTCCACAGTGCAAGTACCACAATTTGCCACCTGTAAAATACAGCAAACAGCACGTTCCACCTTTGTACAGTGTTAGGTGCCTAAAAAAGGGCCCATAAAAGCCAAGTAACATTACTCTCTGCATCCATAAACTCAGCAGTAAGTTCGAGCACTTTACAGCATTAATATCCTTCAGCATGAGAAATGGGTAGAAATGGAAAAAAAAACCAACAAAAAACCCACCTCAGGATAAATGAGCCATTTAAAACATATTTGATGTTAAAAAAAAAAAAAAAGAAGATCCAGGTGATCTGACTGCAAGCACTACTTTGATCCTATATTTTCAGAATGTTTGTTAACATATAGAGGAGGAGAGACTGGAAGGAGACTGAAACTAAGGAGAGGGCTTCCAGTGATTTCAAACAGCATTAGACAACACCAGCAGAGCCTGTTGCACCAAGATAACAAAGTGTTGGTTTGCAGTTCAGAACTGTTACAAGATACACAAAGTTAGTGGCAATTTCCAACACAGGGTGTGTGTCAAACATACCCTTACTGCTATTTGAAATGTTCCCCAAAGTTCAGACTTGACAGTTTAAGGGTTATTCCTGCAGCACCTTGACACTTTGTTCCTCCTGTGGGATCCAGACCAAGGTGCTAAGCACTTCAGTGCTACATCACTCAAAGACGAAAATGGGATTACTCAGAATAAGACCTGTAACACCTGAGCAGGAAGAAACCTAGAAAAAACAGTAAAAAGGCTGTGGAACACCAAGCAGGAAAAGAACCTGACTTTCAGCTGGGAGGAAGGGGGGTTGTTTTGTAAGAAAAGTCTGTTCCTCTTTAAAATTGGTAACTCAGGTGGACAGCAATGTGCTCATTGCTGTGCATCTGCTACATGGTTATATTTTATGGTGCTGAGTCAGAAGGAACCAAATCCCTCTGAGGAACAGACAGTCCTTTAAATTTACAAAAAATGCTAATACTTTCCATAATGGCCAGATCATGTTGATCTGCTTATATGCATTCTGTAAATGAAGACTAATTAAACACTTGCTAAAGCAGAATGCTTTTATTTTGGTTGCTCACGTGCTTAACATTTGCTATCTGCTATTAGTTTGCTGAATTGCTATTGCATGCAAAATGAACTGAAGCAGAAGTTTTATCAGGGCTGTCATTCCACTTCCCTCTCTATGGCCTTCGTATAAATCAAATTATAATCCAACAATTTAAGATTGCTTGATTTTATGCTGATGAATATAAGATTGATTGAATTTTAAAAAAAAAGCATTTACATTAAATTTGTAAATTTACATTACATTAAAAAGCATTTTACACACATATTGAGACTATCTTGTGCTCCAGTCACACTTCCTCTTCTCCATCAAATCCCAAATCACAAGCTGAACCTCCCTTACCATGCTGGCACATCTTAGAAAACAGTCATGTTACACCAGAGAATTGAGGTTACTGATTTTACACTACAAAAGCTTTTCCACTGTTAGAGCTTTATTGTCTTAAGTAGCTGTTTTTCTTACTTCCTTTTTTCCTTCTCCTTTTTGCTGTTTCTCTTAAGAAAATAAAAAAGGAATACAGAAATTTGAAACATGAACTGAACCTTTCTCTACATGATCAAATGATGAGAAAAGCCACACCAAGAGACGTGGAGAAGAAAATCAGATGCTGGGCTCAAAGAGAAGGATCTTCTAAAAGATTAGGCAGAAAGGTAGGACCCAAGAGTCACAGATGCTTTTGTTTATTATTTCTCCATAGCAAATATCTGGATACAGAAGAATCCTCTAAATATAAAGAACATGGGACATAAAGGTCTCTTCAAAAAAAAAAACAAAACAGCAAACCTGTCACCAATTCCCCAGATGAGAGACTGCAACACTGAAATGAATTAATCTGGGCCCCACTGTTGCTTCTCACCGAGCTATGGGGATGTGACAAGGGAAGAAATGGGGGGGCTTGGTGGGTGAATGGGAGGATTCCAGCCACCAGGGCCGTGCTGGGGACCCCAGCCCCCTCTCCACCTCAGCATTGGGAAACTCAATACCCTGGCTGGGGACTGCCTGAGCTTGTTTTTCCCCTGTGTGGAAAACACACAGGGCATGGTCTGTCCTGAAGAAATTAGAGACTGAGTAGACCAATTAAGTCATTCAGCTTGACTCCCTGAGGCCAATTCAAAGACTGTTCTCTCTCCTAGACACTCTATTGTGGTTTTTTTTCAGTGCAATTTTAAAAGTCCCAAGTGACAGTGCTTTCATTATTTCCCTGAGGACACTACTCCACAATGCAATATATTTCACTGTCAAGAAGTTTTTCTTGAAATTCCTCTTAAATATTCACTCTTAATTTCCTTCCATTTACTTAGTTGCATATAGATTTTTAGCTGTAGCAAAAAATTAATCTTTGCTTTTAAAATGTTGATGGAATGTCACAATATCCTGTCTTTATCATTGTACTTCCAGAATGAGTTTTATAACATTTTTTTTTTTTTTATTATTTTTTTTTTTTATTTTAGGCCCTTCCTAAATTACGTCGATCCTCCCTGGGCACCTTTCCCACACACAGAGTTTTTGCTGTATGATCCAGTATTCCAGATGAAAGTTCTCACACTTTGATGCACATTTCTCCAGACTCTGCAGCACATTTACTGTTGAGGGTGGTTTCATTTAACTCACGTCAGCTTGCACTAATTTCTCTGCCCAGTCTTATCAATGACTGTCTGGCATCAGCACCAGCCCCCAGTCCCCTTTCCTTCTGTGTTTGGAGTTAGATCTCCCAGTGTCCATCAGATCATTTTCTAAAATATCACGATTTATGCTCATTTTTTCTGTACTAGATTTCCCAGTATGAAATAATGTATATTTGTAATAATAATCACATCACATAATTTTCATAAACAAGGTATTTTTCTATGTTCAGTGGTGTAATGCAGCATCTTAATAACTCCTTGCTTCATTATTCTTCCTTACACCTTACTATTGCCTTTTACAACTTTCAATATATGCTACACTTTCTTGTATAAAAATATCTCAGGTTTTAGAAAAATATTTCAGGAAGAATTCAGACAAATTTAGGCACATCCAAATAAGGCAGTGAAAGTTCTGTAGTTAAACCAATCTTTCTTTTTTTTTTAATTATTTTTTTTAGTGATGCAAAGCATTATCAAGGATCTCTCTTAATTTTTTCTTTTTTAATAATTGTTATATGTACCATTCTGCTCATGGTTTTTGAACATTCTTCCATCCTATGTTTATTTCAAAAGTAGTTGATATTTAGGTAGCAGCATTATTAGGTAATTCTATTATTATGTTAACCCATACTGTCATCTAGACTTACAAACTTGGTGGGAATTATGTTTTCAGCCTTTTTTTCATCCTTCATAGCAAATGTTATGTTGAAAAAAATATTTTTTCCCTGCAAGTTTTATGAAGTCCGTTCCTGCATTCATGCACGGAGTCAATGCTGATCCAGTGAGCACCACAAGAAAAATCATGTGTATGGCAGCAGTAGATGCCTGAATGATCCTGATAATTTGCACAAAACAAGGCATCCATATGTCACTGTTTAAGTCCAAATGAAGAAATTGTCAGGAAGAAGATAAAGTCACCCAGATTTTCCAGCCTGTCTTATTCTAACAAAACCCTGCTTTGGCAAAATGTCTTTCTGGACAGAGGGTTCATAATCTCTTATGACAGTCACTGGAGATAGACTGTGTCAATAAGAATGACTTTACCTTTTATAAATGCCATCTGTATTATGAATGTTAATTTGAAGGTGACATAATTTTCTTGCAAAACCCATTAGGTTTTTTTATGCTCTTGGCAAGCAGCTCTGCTTTGATGATTAGACATAGTAACTCTTCTTTTAGCAAGGAACCTTAAATATTTGTCTCGGCTCTGTAACCAGACATGATTAAACTTAAAGTTGTGTTAATGATCTGACACATCTTTCTACATTTAGCTATTTAAGCACAACACTTTAATTATGGCTCTATAACCATCAATATCTATAATGACACATTGTGGGTAATGCTGTCAAACAGGATAAGCATGCTCCTGCTCTTTCAAAGCCTTTGTGATCACACAGTCCTTGTTATACAGAATCTTTCATTTCCACTAAATTACGCTAAACCCTACCCCTTTGACATCTCTTTCGATCAGATGTAATGATTGCTCCTCAAAAAAATAAAAGTTTTCAATTCCACTGTATATTTTCTGGAAGCTGGACATTTTTGTCCCCGGAATGATCACAGTTGTGATGGTCAATTCCTCAAACAATAACTTCAAAGGGGTGGGTGCTAAATGTGCAAGGAAATTCAGGTGCCCCAAAGATTCAATATGCCACAGCCAAGGTAGGAGCATGGGGGTACATTCTATTTCTTACTGGATACAGATTTCACATGTCTCCAGCTCTAGGCAGCGTATGTGAGAACATGCTGAGGACCTATATTTTAATTCCATCACTTAAATTTTACCTCAGGTAGCTAATTTATTCAATGGCTTTAGCCCAGGTTGACTAATTACACAAGAGGGAGGAAGGAAGTGTTACTCTTATTTTACAAATGTGGAATCCACTATAGAGAGATTAAATGCTCGCCTAAGGAAATGTAAGAAACTTGAGGCAGAGACAGGAAGGCCCATTTAAGCTGTTCTTCAGATCTAGATCACCTTAGGCTCTGATTCCAGTGTCATAACAAAAAGGCCTTTCTCCCTCACTTGTCTCAGCTATGTCAGCTCAAAAATGCTCTAAACTGGACATGTTGAGATGATAGACTGTAACTCCATTTTCTCCCTTGATTATTTCATTTGTTTGTTTGTTTGTTTGCAAGAGGGTTGTTTGCATTTTCTAGTGAAGTGGCTAATTACTCTCTTCTGTGTAGGTTTTTCTACTGTGGCAATCCCCTGTTTTGCAAGTGCCATTTAGTAAAGCCTTGAGCAACATAGCTAACATCTGTCACAGGCAGTTTGTATCTTCCTTGTCTCCCCAGGGAAGGAGTGTTGTTTCAGTATGATTTTTGCAAACGTGTGCTGCCAGGTATTTGTGTCTGAGGAGACAGGTGGAGGTGAAAATGCACCTTGCCCTGCCAGCCATGCTGCTGAGGTTATGGTAGTCTCTGCTCTCTCAGGGACACTGCTGTGGGCAGGGCTGATTCAAACCTTCTTGGCAGCACATGCAAAAATTTGTGTTTCTCTCCCGCAGTGGTGTTGTCAGAGGTGGGCTGCTCCAGGTGTGGGAAGAGAAGGAGGAGAGGGCAGAGCTGGAAAGCAGATCTATGAGAGGCCTCAGAGGGCTGGCATGTCTCCTCAGGGAGAGGTGTCAGAAGAACAGAGAGCAATTACTGACCTCACATTTTGGCAGCAGCTTTGACTCCCTGTAGGTTTGGCACAGACAGAGTGGGCAGCATGGTTCTGGTCACTTGGCTGCCAGTAGATCCCCTTGCCAGAACCCTGCAAGGGCTGCCTTTCTTCCAACCCTGGCCCCAGCTTTTGCCTGTCCTCCAAGCAAACTGAGGACATTCTAGCACATCAGGGGTGGTTGCTCTACCATCTCCCAGATGGATGTAGTGCTGTGGGGTCATGAACCTCAGGAGCAGCTACGGGTTTTTTTGCAGCCCTTTAGGGCTTACAGGTTCACTCATGGGAACTGGGATATCAATACCCTGGAGCCAATGGGATACAGAGAGTGCCTTTGGTATTTAGGTGGCAGAGTTTAAGAAACCCATATAGATAGGGTTGGAATGTGGACTCTTTAGAACCAAATGCATCCCATCAAATGCAGCTCCTTGCAAACCTACTGACCATTCACACAAAGTTTGGCCAAGCTTGTTTTCTTTCCATAGAATATATCAGGTTTAGTTATAGTGTGTTCTCTAATGAAATATAGCTTTGTTTTTAAAATGCCCATCCACCTCTCTTTTGGCCCAACCACTTCTGTGATGCTATCTACATCAGACCTGACGCTGGCTTTTGCTAGCTTCTGGATAAACTCAGAGCTATAAGGCTGTATGCCAGCTGGCCAGAAATGAGGTCTACAATGTAGATTTCCTCAGCACTGGACTAACAGATGGTCAGAAAGAGGAGGCCCCTCTGTTTGAGTGTTGCACAGGCAGCTGCTCTCAGGAGTGGCACCAACTGTTGAGCAATTTCTTTCCCAGGCTGAGGAGGGGCATAGGCCACTTCTTGGGGCTCAAGCTGTGGCTCCTTGAGGATGTCTGTTACCAACTGAGCTGAATGAAAGTACTAAATTCAGCCAACATAGGTGGGCTGTTCATTGTTGGGTGGAAAAGAGTTGGTCCAGCTCACTTGGAAATCTCTCTGAGTATACATGATCTTATTGGCAAAGCAGAAGTGGCCCTTGTCTAAAATTCAGCTTGGTTACATGCCATGGCCATCAAAGTCTGATAAAGTATTTTGTCATGGTATTTGGCAATCTGGGGTATGATTTGACATTTTCTTTAGAGGTCAATAAGAAACCCCTCTTGGCTTATTCTTTCATTGTTAAGATGAATATCTTAACACTTTCCTTCCTGCCCTTCTGGTTCTCTCCTCTAACTATGACTTCTGTTAGACCTTCAAGGTGGGGTGCCTGCAATGATGAGATCCAAATGAGCCAAAGCTGATACCAAATTTTCCTTATTGTTTTGTTTCTATATAGGAACATCTTACAAATACCTATAAGCAAGCTGAAAATAGTAATCTGCACAGATCTATCTTCTCCATATTTCAAGTTGATCAAATAAACCTCAGCAGACTGTTTTTGAACTGAAGCACAGACCTACAGTATTAATGTTGTGATGCCACAATTTGTTTTTCTTCTGCTTGTTAGGGAAAATGTACACTGACATTTCTACCATAAATAAATCGGCCTTGGTGCTCTTTCTAATATGAATTACATCAAAGCTTGGTACAGAAATTATGCTGTCTCCATGGCATGATTTTGGAAAGTCAAAAAAAAAAAAGAGGCAGAGGTTTTTTAATTATAAAAAAGTGCCCAGAGCAATATTGTTCGTCATTCCCTGTTGAACCTTCAAGCTGACTCTTGAAAGATAGCAGCAGGTTATAGGGAGACTAAACTGCATCCCACTCTAACCAGTAGTAAGCCTGATGCTGACTTAGGCAGTATGTCAGGAATACTTTTGTAGCTCATCACTGCAGAGTAGCAGTCTCCCTAGACAGCTGTGGCTCTGGGGAAACACTGTGGTAAAGGAAGTTTTATATCAAAACCCAGTTATGCTTAGCGAAAGACAATAGCTTATTTTCAAATAAGCTCAAATAAGGACATAGTTAATTTCTGCCTTGTTTCATCATTGTAATTTGAAAAAATATAAGTAAATTCTAAGTTCTCAGTGATTCAGAAACTGGCAGCTCTGTTAGTGTGGTAGAAATCTATACTATAGGCACTTACATCTCCTTTCCTCTTTATTCCTGTCACCTCTGCTGCTGGAATCAGATACTCTCCAAATTGAAAACAGGTATCTGATCCAGAAGAGCGCATTTCCCATTAAATGCAATGAATCCTGATGCAACCCGATTGGACACAAATGAACTGCAGAAAATGAAGGAAAAAGGCCAGTTTGCAATGTAGGTGCAGTCCTTTAATATGTCTAACTGAAGACCCAGGTGGCTGCAGGAAAAAGACCAATCAACTGCTATTACTGCAAGTGCTCGGCAAACCTAAATGCCTTCCAGAATTTCCATCATTAAGTGTGAAGAATCTGGATCAGAATGAATTCTTTACCAGAGCTATTTTTTTAAAATAAGGACTGATACTTGTTCAGAAGAGAGTTTGAGGTTTTTTTCTTTTCGAAGTACATTTCTGCCCTGTAAGATGGGCTTGACCCAGTTACCACTGAGAGTGGTAAAAGCCATAGCTGTTCTGAATACAAGATGTATGCTTGTGCCCAGGAGAGGTAATGGGAGTTGGATCGGGCTTCATGTGTGTGAAAACAGGCCACAGAAAATCTATTGCTTTAATTGCTTCCTAAAAGATTGACATGGTCTAATTTGCTTATGGTTAAACACAATAATTTATGGTGAACAGGATGACTACCTTAAGCATTCAGCACCAATTACTAAACCTTCTCTTACCCAACCTCATACCCTCCAAATATTACTTTACTTAATTCTCTTCATAACAGCAGGAACATTTTCAATCCCTTAGAATATCCCTTTGCTTGGAAAAAAATAATCATTAGCTAAACTAATTCCTGGGTAAAACTCTGTATTTCTTCCCATACACGTTCTATATTGAAGTGCAGCATCATACTCTGGCCGTCACTACAATTTGCTCTGTTTAATGGTTGGAATATTTCACCTCCCTGTTAAATATCCCTTTGCCCTTTGTTAAGTTTGTTGCCTAGTAAATTGCATGTCTAGCTTTGAAGCTTATGTTGCTGCACCCCTGCTGCTTTAGCTCCTTATCTCCATAGGATTTGCTGTAGCACACACAGCCAGTGGATGAATTTGCACATATTTGCAGTGCCGAGCCTTGACTTTTACTGCTTGAATGTAAATGAAAAAAAAAAAAAGAAGAAAAAAAAAAAAAGAAGTAATTTCCTTTTCGTGATCAGCAATTCATCATCACTAAAGCACTGGGAGGAAAATAGTTATCAGCTTCCCATTTTAGGTTATAACTTCAAAGCAAACCTTTGATTTGAATGCCAGACTCTGAATGCTGGGGAAAGGAGGGGGAAAGACAGTAGGGAGAGAAGGAAAGGAAGTAGGAGGGACTGGACCATCACCTTGTGGTGGTGACAGCACCCAACATAACGGAGAGAAAAACAGCTTGCTAAGGTACCAGAAAAGCCACTGGCTTCTGACTTGCCTTGTTTATGCCCAGGCAGGAATTAAGGGAGGCACTACAGGAGTCCATATTCAAATACATTCTTACAGTCAAAACTTATTCTGATTCTCATGGAAATTATCTGCCTTTAGGGTATTAAATACTTACCTAATAAGTAAATGAAGAAACCTGCATTTTCACAGACTTCTGGACAACTGACTGCATTCTAACCTGTAGCTTGATTTTTTTTTTAAATTTTTTTTTCCATTTGGAGCAGTTAAATTCAGCCTCCATTCATGGATACATATTTTTGACAAATTTCAATTAAAATTGTAGACATTCTGTGTCATAAACAGCCTGATTTATTGCTACATGTTTTTAGAGTAAGGTAGAGAATTTAATTCCTTGCAGAGTTTGTTTAAAGGCTTTATGTGCCTGCCTGAGCCCAGATTCATCTTACAGGAACCTGTTTTTCTGCTTGTTATAGAGCAGCCCTCTGCGAGCTCCTTTACTTCCTCCTTTTCTGCCTCTCTCATTCTATCTCCTTCTTTTTAAAATTTTATCAGTCTATAGCCTGCATACTCAAGGCTGTTTACAGCACTGATAATACCTTGCTGCATTAGTGCTGCATTGATTAGGGCTGAAAATAATCTCAGGAAGTCATGCGTAACTCCCACTCCTTGTCCTTTCTGCCATGTAAGCACATTCTTTTTGCCTGAATGAAAGGAGAATGTTCTGTGTACAAGCTCTTTCCAAGCCTTGGAAATGTTCTGCATAGGTGCCTTTGAGGACTTTCTTTGGCCTATTTTTGTGTCAGCCTCCTGAAACTATCGTATGTCAAAACTGCGTTATTCCTTCATGCGGGTCCATTGTACTACCAAAATTGCTGCTTAATCCATTTCCTCTAATGGGAGGAAGTGGGCTCTTGATTTTTGAAATGAGCATGCTATTCACACGCACTAGGTTATTCAGTAAAAATCCCTATTAAAAGACCATTAATATACATGCTCTGGAAACACCTTTGCAGAAGTCTCAGGCTTTTAAAGAGAGTATGGAGAGCCTGATTCCTTGGAGCATTTTGTCATTTGTTTCCGTCAGTGCACAGCTCAGTGCCAGATTACATTTTACCACAGAGTTTATTTCTATAGTAAGCAGATATGCCTAATATGATACTGGCAAGATTTAGACTTTAAATCACAGCCCATTCCAAACCCTAGGCTGCCTATTTAGGATCTTCACCTGTTTCTGTACAATCCCATCTTTACTGGAGCAGCACCTAATCCTCTCCTTTCTCAGCAGAACATTTTATTTGGCAGGAGGGTGTGAGGGGTAATTAAGGGGCCCAGCCCCCAGCTGTATTGTTGGTAGTCCTTTATTTGCAGCCTGCTGCTGCTGTGCTCAGCAGAAGGAGGGATGCTCTGCCTGAGGGATTCTCTGCCCCAGCAATGCTCTGGGATTGGGGGCTCGACCCCTCTTCCACCTGCCACAGAAATGCAAGAGCTCCCCCTGTGCTCTGAGTGCAGACTATGTCCTTGGGAGAGGATGTCTCCTGCTTCCCCTGACACCCATGCTGTCGTTTTAATCAGGTAATTCTGTCTGTGTAGAGGTGACAAGTCATAGCTGGCATAAACAGGGCCTAAAACTATGTATCTGCCACTGGCAAACAGAAAAAAAAGGAAAGCCGAATTGCTGTTTTGCTAGAGCCATTTGAAATTAGTGGGGTCATTAAAAGCTTTTATTCAAATAAATAAATTCATAAAATTGCCTAGAACTCAATAGTGCAGGATGTCTAATCAATAGTAATTCATTTTCAGAATTGCTGTCTGTTTCACAAGCCAGGAATTGCAAGAGGTAAATCATGACAAACACTGCACGCACAGACAGGATCCATTATATCACAGCAGGGGTCACGCTGGAATCACTTCATCTGTTTTTAAGGTTTGAAAGCCCAGGATGCAGCGGATTTTCAAACAGGCCCATCTGTGTGATATTTCTGGCCACAGATCTCTGGTTTCCCCACCAATGGCGGTAACTAAATCTCTGTGATGTACTCCATGCCACGGGCTGGATTATTTGCATTAGGAGTAATCTTCTGGTGACTCTGCAGGTGTCTGTACTTGGCAGAATGAATTAAAGGGCTGTGCCTAAGTAACTTTTTTCTGAATATGATTTCAGCTTGAAAATTATTACAATGGGTAGCTGAACTTTTGGAAGTGTAATCTCTGCCCTGTGCTATAATTAAGGACTAACTTCTTATGCAGAAGGGGCAAAGATGGAGTGGGGTCACTGTTTCTCCATTTTTTTTTTTTTTCTGCTGAGCTTTCTGAATAGCAACATGCTATTTAAAAGCAAAATGCTCCTAACTGGAATTTTCTGACAGCAAAATCCAGTTCATTTGAAGTCCTGGTTTTAATTCTGTCCATGGACGATTGTGAGAAATTCACTTTTGTAGTTTGGAGGCATTCCACCTGGAAAAAACTAGCTCTGGAAAATGAAATTTCCATCTGTTAAAAAATGGGAGGGAGTGGAGGGGGCAGGGCAGGGAATAAATGATGGTCTATGTAGATTAGGGCCAACCTTTTCAAAAACAGGAACTAAAGTTAGCCTTGTGTATTCATACTCAGACACAAATAAATGTATGGTGCTTTGGGAAATTGTGCTAAGCCTCTGCTCGCTCTGCTTGTTTAACCTGACCTCATCATTTCAGGCCATAGTCAGCTGTCCAAATGTGGATGAGAGAGAAACTCGTGCTCATCTTTTTTTTGTGACAGCATTGACCCATGTCCCAGGGAGTGGAGCCTGTGTGTTTCTGTCTTCCTGCAGAGGAGTGAAGTGCCAGTCCAGGCTAGAGCCTGTGGATCTGTTCATGGATAAAGGTTAAAAAATTCCAGTCTGCTTTGATGTCCAGAGGGCAGACTTTGGTCTGTTTAGGAGACTGGTTGAGACAGTCCCTTGTGAGGCTTTCATGCAGGGCAAAGGAGTCCAGGAAGTCTGGACATTCTTCAAGAAGGAAATCCTAAAGGCACAGGAGCAGGCTGTCCCCATAGGCCAAAAGTTGAGCCAGAGGGGAAAAAGATGAGCCTGACTGAACAGAGAGCTTTGTCTGGAACTCAGGAGAAAAAAGATTATGACTACTGGAAGAAGGGGCAGGCCACTCAGGTAGCTGTGAGGTTATGAAGGAAGAAAATCAAAAGGGCCAAATCCCAGCTAGAACTTAATCTCACTACTATCATAAAAGTCTATAAAATATGTTTCTGTAAATATCTCAGCAACATAAAGAGGGCAAAGGAGAATCTTCATCCTTTATTGGATGAAGAGAAAGACATAGGGGTTTGAAAAAGGCTGAGGCACTCAATGCCATCTTTGCCTCAGATTAATATAGAGACTAGTTGTTCTCTGGGTAACCAGTCCCCTGAGCTGGAAGACAGAAAGAGGGAGCAGAAAGAAGCCCTCGAATCCAACAGTAAATGCTCAGTGATCTGCTACATCACTTAGACATATTCAAGTCTATGCAGCCTGATGGGATTCACCCCAGAGTACTGAGGGAGCTGGCAGAAATGCTCACTGAGATACTTTCCATCATTTATCAGCAGACCTGCTATCTAGAGGAAGGGCCCTAAGGACAACCCAGAGAGCTAGAGCCCTGTCATCACGACCTTGATGCCAGGGAAGGTGATAGAGCAGATCTTCTTGAGTGCCACCACACAGCACTTACATGACAACCAAGGGATCAGGCTCAGCCAGCATGGATTTATGAGAGGCTGGTTCTGCTTGGCCAGATGTGCTGGTTTTGGCTAGGGTAAGGTTAATTTTCTTCACTGTGGCTGGTATGGGCTTGTTTTTTGGATTTGTGTTAAATAAATTTATTGATAATATTGTTGATAATGTAGAGATACTTTTGTTATTGCTGTGCAGGGCTTACAAAGAGCCAAGGCCTTTTATGCTTTCCTTACTGCCATGCTGGCAAGGAACATGGGTTCCCATGGATTCATGGGAAGCTTGAAAGCCGGGAGGAGACACAGCCAGGAGAGGTGACCCCAACTAACCAAAGAGTTAACAAACATGTTCCAGACCATGTGACATCATGCTTAGTATGTAAAGTGGGAGGAAGAATGAGGAAAGGGAGGACACTTGGAGTGATGGCTTTTGTCAACCCAAGTAACCATTACACTTGATAGGGCCCTGGTCTCCTGTGGATGGCTGAACACCTGCCTGCCCATGGGAAGGAGTGAATTAATTCTCCAGTTTTCTTTTCTGCTGTGCAAGGCTTTTGCTTTTCCTATTAAACTGTCTTTTTCTCAACCCACTAGTTTCCTTTACCCTTCCAATCCTCTACCTGATCTCTCTGGTGTGAGAGTGAGTGAGCAGCTGTGTAGGGCTTGGCTGCTGGCTGGGACTAAATCACAACACTCACCTAATCTTCTTCTGTGACTTGCTCTCCTTCTGTGGCTTAGAGGGTGAGGAAAAGACTATGGATATTGTCTACCTAGAATTCAGTAAAGCTTTTGACATTGTCTCCCATAGTGTTGCCCTGAAGAAATTGACTTCCTATGGTATGGATGTATACATAATACACAATACTCTGTACTGTGTGGAAAAATTGTCTGGGTGACCAGACCCAGGGAGTAGTGGGGAATGAAATTAAATCCAGTGATCACAAGTGGTGTTTCCCAAGGCTCAGTACTGAAACTTGTCCTATTTAATATCTTCATTGATGACCTGGATGAGGGGATCAAGGGCACCCTCAGTTCACAGACAACACCAGGTTGGGCAGGCTGTTGGTCTGATTGAGAAAGGAGCGTGGACAGAATGAATCAATGGACTTGGGCTGGTTGTACAAGGTTTAACTAGGACAAGTGCCACATCCCAAATGGGGTCAGAACAACCCAAATAGGTTGGGGTCAAAGTGGCTGGAAAGCTATTCAGTGGAAAAGGATCCTGGGATGTTGGTTGAAAGCAGCTGAACATGAGCCAGTGTGTGCCCAGGTGGCCAAGAAGCCCTGTGGCATTCTAGTCTGTATCAGCAATAGTGTGGTCAGCAGGAGCACGGCAGTGGTTGTTCCTCTGCACTCGGCACGGGTAAGGTTGTGCCTCAAGTCCTGTGTCCAGTTTTGGGACCCTGACAATGAAAAAGACTCTGAGGGGCTGGGGTGGATCCAGAGAAGGGCAATGGAGCTGGGGAAGGGTCTGGAGCACAAGTCTGATGAGAAATGGCTGGGGGAAGATGGGGGTGTTTAGCCTAGAGAAAAGGAGGCCAATGGGACACCTCATTGCTCTCAACAATTGCCTGAAAAGAGGTTGTAGTTAGGAGGGGGTTTGTCTCTTCTCCTAAATGGCAAGAAATAAAACAAGAGGAAATGGCCACTAGTAGTGTCAGGAAAGGTTAAAATTTTAGAAAAAAAAATGTCTTCACCAGTAAGGTTGTCAAGTACTGGAACAGGCTGCCCAGGGAGGTGGTTGAGTCAACATCCCTGGAGGTATTTGAAAGACCCATTGGTGTGACAATTAGGGACACAGTTTAATGGTGGACTTGGCAGTGCTGGGTTAATGGTGGAACTCACTGATTTCAAATGTCCTTTCCATCCTAAATTGTTCTATTATTCTGTGATCCTATGTGTCTATGTCAAAAGTCTGGCTGGCTCTAACAGCAACTGGTTTCCTCTGACAGCAGCTTCCACAGGAAAATTACAAACCCACAAATTTTTGCTTAGTTTTTTAATTGTCTACAGTACATTTCTGGGAGCAAAAGTGAGTTTTGTAATTGGCACACATAGCTTGTACTGAAAGACCAAAGTAATGGCAAGTCAAATTTAGCCAAGGCCACTTAGCACAAAATTACATTCTGCTAATCCTTCTGAAACAACCACATCCAAAATGTCAAGGGACCTGACCGTGTGTTCAAACCCTCGTAAACAGAACACAATTTATTTTAAAAAGTTATTTGACTGCAGCTACTCCTATTTTCTTTATTTGTTTCTTGTCTAAAACATAAGGTACAGCCAATGCTGAGTATTTGCTCTCTTTAAATGTGTGATTTCTATGGACTGATGTTAAGGCCCTTGTCTTTCTTTCATCCCACCTTTGTGAACTGAAGTTTAACTATACTTTGTACAGTTTATTTTGTTATTGTGTTCCTGTGTTTTATGTCATGTATTTACTGTCTCACTCTTTTCAGGTCTAAAGTATCACCAGACAAAAACAATTGCTGCTACCTAAGCCCATCTTTGATTTTTTGCAAGTAAGCAGCTTCATGGGTGGCAGCAGGGCAGTACAGACAAGCTGTCTTCTCACTGAAGTGTGCACAGAGCATGATATCACCCAGGCCATAACTTGTGAGGAGATGGATTCATGCACTGGTAGATTCATCTTCTCTAGCAAAACTACTACCCTAACCTCTGAGTGAGGATTGAACACAATGGCTCTAAAAGATACTGCAAATAATTCAGTTTTCCACTGATGTGAGTGAAATACAATGGAGCTCCATGAACACTCATCATATCAGACTCACAATGTGTAGGTGTGCAGACACAGTAGTGTCCCTGCCTATGTCTGTTTATCCAGGAAAGCTGCTGTCACTCAGGAAGGATGCTTAAAACTTCTCAAATTTTAACACCATTTTTCATCTGTGGCTCTTGCAGATATAAAATCTAACACACAAGAGGAAATCCCAGCCCGTGGAAGAACTTTTTCCACACCATTTCTAGCTTGAAGGACAATTAAAGCAGCCTGATTTATGATCCTAGATTTGTAATAATCTTGCACTGCTTAACCAAGAGATGACATCCTATCAGGTATCCTCTGGACTTGCATGAAACATATATTCTGCAGTTTGGTGGGTTTGCTGCTGTTTACCTTTAGCTGTAAACATTTGGCATGATCTAGCAGTTCAACATTTTCTCCTAATACCAGATTTCACAAAGAACTTGCAAACACTTCCCAGAGACCCAGGCCTGCAGGATTTCCTCCACTGCAGGATAGGACTTTCCCATGGGACAGTCTTCTGCAAGGCCTGGGCTGAAGCATGCGTTGGTCTGCAAAATGGGACTTCCACTCCTGTACTTTAATGATTTTCCTCTCTAAAGGGTTAGTGCCCTGCCAAATGACTTAGACTGTTCTTTCTCACTTTGAAGCTGTAAGGAAAAGAAACCGGTTTAACAAGACTGGGGTCACAAATGTACACAGCAATCAGGCGAGGATGATTGTCATCCAGGAGAAAGAAAGAATGGATGAAGAAAAAGGAAAAGAAAAGGAAAAAGAGAACCTGAAGGATAAGCACAGACACTGAAAAACTGAAGCTAGTCTTCTTTGTGCTCACATAAAGACGTGAGATAGAAAAGTGTCCTCTTAACCCAAGCTCCTGAAGAAAGATTGCTCTCTGTCAGTCCTAAATGCTGAGGACTTAGCAGTAGGCAAGGTGCTTTCTTGCTCCACTGTCAAGTATCTTTGTGATCCAATCTTATTTTGATTTGCATTGCTTTTGCCATAGTTTTTTTCTGAAAGATGACATCTGAAGGTATGTCACAAAATAGTTGTTGTTTTACATTGTTGCATCATCAAGATATGAATAGCTGTTCCACAAAGATTTAGATAGAAATCTTTTGTCTCTCCCTTCCCTTGCAATAGCATGAGATTTGCAGCAGATGCCAAACAGGCTATCCCACAAACAAAATGTGTGAAATAGTTTCACTGGTGTAAGCTTGCACTGTAATCAAAGAATGAGGAGGGGGTAGAATCAAATAATGCAATACTGATGAAATCACTGTAGGCCCACAGGGTAAATAAATCAAACCATTGTCTTTATTTCTACTGTAGCTGAACTAGTGCCCTGTATATAAATATTTCTACATCTGAAGAAAATATGAGTATCCGCATGAACTTTGCATTTCAAAGCTACTTCTTATTTTAAAGGTTGCATTTACTGGAGTGCCATAAATACAAAGCTAGCTGTGTTTTGAGCTGGAACAAGTACTAGCCTATGAATACCAAGTGGTCTCAAGACACCTGGTGACTTATGTAGCTGATTGCTAGGGGAGGACAGGGTGTTTTCCATTTAAAGTGAGGGAATGAAAGAAATGGAGAGCTAGCAATGCTCAGAACAGCTAGTTCAGTAATCGAAGGAGGAAAGAGACCTTGACATACTCTGTAAACTTCAACCTGGAAAGCTTTCTAAAAACCACTGTCTGTTGCTTTGGAAGCAGCAGGGCATTTTTGATGATAATAAAGGTTGGATGCAGAGTGCAGCAGAGATATTGCCACATAGCTAAAATATCCAACACTGACATAGCCACTCTTACTGAATCTTGACATTATTGTCGAATTTTTCATGGCACTCGCAATTGGGTCACAATGATGAAAACAGCTCTTCATATGAAGGCTGGCTATGACTGGCACAAAATCAAATATTTAGTTATCTGTCGTCCATTATATACCGAAACATATTATATTTATGATGTAATGAAATATTCAAGCTTAATGCTGAGACACTTTTATCTTAGTCTTAGAATTCTGTGAGCTTCTGAAAATGTACTTTGCATACACAAGATGTATATTTCATATAAAAAGATGTGCACTGAAATATTAATAATATTTCTCTGAACTCTCTGCATTGTGTTCTGTAGAATATGACATACTTAAATGCATTCATTACATCTGGAAGTTTTCTGGCTTCCACTAAAATGTGCTGTATCACTCATCTCACTTATGTCATCCATGGTCTGTCATTCCCATTTGAGCCCAAGCCCATCCCAGCTTTTCTGCACTTTGCCCAGTTGCCCCAAATCATGTGCTGATCTCTAAGAAAAGCCCTGAGAAACAAGGTTCATTTTATGCCTGTCTCTAAAATGTACTTTTTCTACCATGCACAAACAAATCTTACCAAAAGTGCTTTTTCTTTTGACAATAATGCTTGCTGTTCAGCTTTTCTGACAAGCAATGAAGATTTCCCTTTTCTCTTTCATTCAGTTCACTAAAAAACCTGATTGTGCTAGTTAACAATGAAAGCATATCAAACCAAGACAAAATGTTTAAATAGCTTTTAGCCACTACATTATAGCTAACTGAAAAGAATCCTCTTTCTAATTCATGCAAAAAAAAATGCTTAGTTATCTCACTGAATAAAAAGAGAAGTGGGTCTTTTGTAGATAAAAACTCACATAATATGAAGTCCTTGTTTAAGTGAGAAAAGAGACAGCTCCTCAGCATATCTAAAAATCTTTAAAAAATGAATTAATTTTTATAGGAGAAAAATAAAAGGGATGCAGGAATCCTAGAATTCTATAACATATTATCTGAACATACATATTCCATTTGAATTCTAACTTTTGTAATGAATTAGGTCTCCATGAATTGATGCCATGATAGATTTTCAATAAGTGTTTATTTTTCAGGGAAGTTTCTTTTTTTTCTCCTTTTTTTTTGTTTTTTTTTTCTTTTCTGCAATTTCCATCATTACATCGCTAGTGCAGAAGTTGCTATCAAATCACTTTGAAAAATGTGTTTACCATTTCCAAAACAATTTGGGATACTGTTTCAACATCAGTAAAATGTGAAATGCACTAACTTCATTTCTTGTTATGTTAGTTAACTCATGGACAATTTCAGTTTTGTCCTGGTCTTTTCTGATTTGCCCACAAGATGTTTGACCAAGATGTTCAGAAGTGATTATTGACCCTAGCTACCCACCAGGAGGCAATTTAGAAGGATCTAATTTGGACACAATCTAGCCACCAGTCCCCTTCATAACTTAGTTTTGATGTCAAATTACCTCAGTTATTTTAAAAACTGCTGACCGTCCAGGATTTTTATTTCTTTAGTTTCACTTACTTGGCTCTGGTTTATAATGAAAATTCTGCTTTTGTCCTCAGTGTATTAAAACCTATGAAACTCTTTCAGAGATGAAGGAAATGTTTTCATAAGTTAAATAATTACCTCTTTTTTAAAAATTTTATTTTTAATTCCTAAAGCATTAACAACATATTTAGATGGAAAACTGAAGTACTGTGAAAAGTTGTCGAGTAACTTGCAATGTCTCAGCACAAAAGGAAAAGTGGAAGAGATTTGGAAACATGATTGACTGCTGAGTGTTACAACTCTACCATGTATAAGCTTCATCTCACATTAAAGGAAGCCAGCTATATTGCATTATATTCCTTGTATATTGAACTATTTTGACAAAGACATTTCATAATCAGGTACACAGTGGATTCCAGAATATAATACACCAAATATCTGCCGGCTTTATAAATATTTCAGTGTATCCTGCTGGTTTTATGTAAAGTGCACAATTTCATTAGCTAACATACTTTTTTTATTCAGTGTACAGTGTATCAGTGTGGCCTCATGATTCTCCCATTGTAGCAGTTTCCAGGTTTTGTGTATATCATACATATGTTTCAGTACACATTGTAAGCACTCATTAAATATTGATATACTTACGGAAACCAGATGTATTTTCCGATGGCTTCCTATGGCTCTGTATAGGATTGTGATCTGCAGGCCTGCAATGGCTGCAGAGGTGAAGTGTCAGGGTCAAACGTGACACTGCCTACATGCCCTGAAGTTGGGCCTTGCTGAACTGGAATAAGGCTTGAATGTTTTTTCATCAGTTCTCCAAGCCTTGTAACATTTTCATGCATCTACCATCTTTGAAAAGATCAAGTGTGTTGATGATATCCATTAAAACTCAGACTTGGTCATGTTTTGAAGAAATTCCTCCCAAATAGGGCCCATCCAGGTCTGTAAACCAGAAGATGCCACATTCCTTATTTTATGCTTTTTTAATAGGCAAATACAAAATTTATGGATTTTACCTACTGGATATTCTCCGCACCCATAACTTTCACAGAGAGAGCCTGTGGCACTGATGGATTGAAGCAAGGGTTAATCTTTGGATTTTGAGTACATGCAAAAGGAGGATTGCATCTACTGGAAGGAAAATTGTTTTTCATTGATTCTTCCCTGGTGAGTAACTAGCATGTATCATCCTTTAAAAGCAACAGATAATAATCCTCATTCTCCTTAATTCTACTGTTACATTAATTAGTTATGATAACTAAAACATTTAAGTGCAATTATGTATCTCTCTGACCAAATGAGTGAAAAAGAGATTTGGGTAGATATCATTATGCAGTAGCAGAAGTTACAGAAGGTGCTCAGAGCCAAACGAGTCTGAGTCCTAATGCCAGAATTCTGACTCTGTCCCCATGCCTCAAGCAAAGAAAGCTTGAAAGGTTGTGCAGTCTATACTAAACCACCACTCTGTTATTTCCTTCTTCATAGGAATTTATTAAAAATGCACTCCTGTTTGAATTAAAAAAAAAATAAATTATATACAAATAAATATGTGTAAAATCAGAGTCTCAGTTATCAAATATGAGCAGTCACTGGAACTGCTGAATGCCATAATTTCTCCCTCTAATTCAAAAAGAAGAGCACATTTTCCTATCTAGTGTAGCTTTAGGCTCTAACTTATATACACTCACTTAAAGCTTCAATTTAGATGTGGTGACAAGAAGGTAAGAGCTCTGACCCTTCAGAGTTTTGGAAGACAGGATAGTCTTTCAGGTTAGTCACTAGTCAGGTGCACTACATTCCCTCCTAGCTCAACTTGGAATAATAGTCTCCCTCTTTTCCTTCATTAGAGAGATCATTCTCTTCTCATCCTGCAAAGAAATTCCTTCCCTTTGGTGTAAAAAGGGTAGCACCTCTGCAGTCATGCCAACGTGTCAGCCTAATCTCTCTTGACTTATATTTCATGTGAAAAGATCTTTACCCTTCTTTTAGGACACGTCCTCCACTCCCTTTCTAGCTAGTGCTAAAGGTCAAAATTCAGCCAGGTGGGCTCAAGTCTATGACAACTTTTCTAGTACCTTGTTCAATGGCTCAGAGATACTGGCAAAGATAGATCTGAGTTTTCTTTAGAAATCACTGAATTGAGAATAATTCTAACTTTTTTTTCTGTGCTTCTCAGTGGCTGAATCAGAGAAAACTCTTTTCTGGACTGTTCCAAATTTCTGTGTATCTCCTTACAGAACAAATATCATTATTGCTGTGACACTTATGCTAGACATTTTCTGTATTACACTCAGTTGCAAATGGCCTAAAAAATTGATTTTTTTCTTCAAGATTAGTTTCTTTTAAGAACTCCTGAGAAATATTAATATCCTTGGTAAAGGACAAAGTGGTGAGCTGCAAACCCAAGTAATCCTCCAGGGATTTGACTACCTGCCTATTTTCCTTGTTAGCAAATCTGTGCACTTTTCAAACTGAAGGTTACATTAACATTACACAGAGAAAGTCAATTAATTTAACAAATTATCAATTTGTGGAATTTCTTGAACATGCAGTAACATGTACACAAAGCAGCTCTTTGTGATCCCACAGATGTCCTGTCCTCAGTGCACAGCTTCATTAATCATGTGCTACGCATGTTATTGTCTAAATTGCAATGCCATTTGAGACAGGGAAGACATTGGGAAAGAAGTGTTGATTACCTTTTGCACACTAGTAGGGATTTCAAATAAGCAGAGGGTTTAAAAAGGCTATCAAGTCAGTGCTGTGAACATTTAATTTCATTCTTAAAATTACTTTAAAGCCCAAACAATATTATTTGATATTATTGTATATATTTCTAGAGCAAAAATGAACATACTCAGAACATATCCAGTTTATGCAGGAAAGGCTGAATTCTGTAGTTATACCTCAGGAAGGCAGAGGTGTGCCCCTAGGTTTGAGTTATGCCTGTGGGAAATCAAGGAAATGCTACAAGGGCTCATGTGGTTCTGTTACAGTGATGCTGCACGTGATCTCTACTCTTAGTGCAATGGAGACACGGGCACTGGGCTGAATTTGCCTCCTTCCTAAACACTGAGTGAAAAGTACTCCTTCCCACAGATTTTTACCACATCTCTGTTCTCACAGCCACTGCTGGCTGTGGTCTCCATTTTCTTACACTAGATAAACATATAAACAAATGGCTATATATAAAAGTAATCTCTGATCTGTAAAAGTAATTTCTGATCTATAGTGAGAGGGCCTTGGTAATTTGATATGAGTTGTGTAGACCCCTTTCGGCCTAATTCAAGGGTATCTGTTGCTCAAGGCTAGGACCTTCTGTGTATTGCCAAGCTAGATGTCGGCACTTGAGCAGTAGAGAGACTGTGACTTAAAATGTTTCCATTCCAACTACATCCCTCATCAGTCACTTGACCTGAATATTTCAAAATTGACTGTTATCTAATGTATCCTGTCAGAAATTACCCATACAGCTTTTCTCAAATGTAATTCACGTGTTCCATGATTCACAGATTCCATAATTTCTTTGCCTAGCTACCTATAATAATTTAATAACAGATACAAGTTGACAAACATAGGAAGGATCACATTTTTATCTCTAAGAAAGTGATGAGCAGTTTACTGGTTGAAGAACAGATAAAATTCAGAGAACTCAAGAGCAGAGCATGTTGAGCATTTGCTCAACTTACATAAATTTTCCAAAAAGCATCTGTCTTTACAAATGTTTGGATTCCTTGTAAAATACAGAAAAAAAACCCCAAAAACCAAATAAACTAATGAAGTTATTAGCACACAAAAATCATAAGCAAAACTAAGAAAAGGATGCAAAAAGGGGTTAAAGAGACAGAAGTCATAGATGTGGACAGAAAGGCCTCTGATTCAGCGCAGCCATAAAATCAGTATTATAGATACCCCTAGGGGAGAAATGCTACAATTATGATCCTTGATCTGGAAAGGCCTACTTATTTCTTCAATCAAGATGAAAAGTGAGATCAGAAAGAAAGAAATGTTGTTTGAAATCAACAGGTTTTTTGGGTTAGAGGCTGAGGGAAAGTCATTCGGCCACTTCAGGCTAAATGGTGGAAGTGACTCTGCACTGTCAGTTCAGCCCTCACTTCAGTCTGATGATTTATCAGAAGCTGACACAAATTCACTAATATTCTGTGCTGCTGATATTCTTGCTTCTGTTCTGTACAGAGTGTGAGCAACCACAGAGTGCATCTGGAGATGATATCCCTGTAATCTTGCTAATAATTCATGCAATGCCTGAAGATGGAGAGGGAGAAAGTTAAAATAGACTTGCTGCAAATGGCTCAGAGAACTGCAAATTGGGGTCATGGCACATGTTGTTGAAGAAGTGGTCACATACCCTTTAGTCCTCCAAGGCATTCAGAAGAGCACAAATGAAGGAGGAAAGCCAGTAGACATGCAGAGGTACATGTTTTGTAGATTCTAATAAAGCTCTGGGCTTAAAATACAAAAACAGCAGTCAATTTTAACACTCCAGCTGTAGAAGAGGGGTTGGTGCATATCACAAGGGCCAAAAATCCATGGACATGTCTATGGGTGCTACCTTTAACCTGCTGGTGGAGAAAAAGAAACGTGCTTTAAAATCATGTTGCCTGTAGGAGCTGTGTAGATCATAGCAATCCAGAAAGCTACACATTTCTTCTTTTTCAGAGACCATTGATGGAATTAGATCCGAAAACTTTGTTTTCAAAAATTTTTGCCAAAGAAATCCACATATGGGCTTATTTTGCTGCTTGCTAAAATTAGAACAGATATTGTATCATGAAATGAAATTTAGTTAATGTGAACTCTTTTGATACTGGATATTCAGATCACAGTGAACTTTCAATTTAAAATGTTTAAGATTTTGGACAGGAAGTCTTTTTTCAAAAGCCTAAAATTTACATGTTAGATAAGTCAGAACAAAAATATTTCACATCAGGCCAACATGATTTAGGGGGGTTGAATTTTTGACCACTTTTTATGGTCCTGTATGAAATTTTGAAGCAGTCTCTGGAAAGAAGAAAAACCTGAAACTTGTGTGCAGTGATTTTATATTCCTCCCATTTTCTCTGATCTTTTTCCAGAAGATAATATCACTTGAGAAATTGTATGTAAGATACAGTGAATACGAAATACTTAATTCTGTAGAGTGCATTCTTTCCAGAGATTATATGACAAAATGTCTGAATAAAAAATACACATATAAAATGGACACAATGCTTTTCTCTCTCTTTTTGTTTATTTTAAAGCAGTATTTAAAAATTTAAATTTTAAATTTAAATTAAATTTTAAAAAAATACTTTTTACCCAGGACACTTCAGAATTATTTTTTTTAAATTATTTTTCATCTAGTGAATTGAATGAAATCCTCTAAAAATTTTACTAACATTCCTTTAACTTTTTAAAATTCATTTGACAATTTCAATTTCTGTGAGCCTCTAAATTATGTTTCAACTTTCATTTTAGCCACATGGAACACAGGAAATTAATTTTCACATATTTCAAAACTCAAATGTGCATACAAAGCACAGCTAACCAGCCTGGAACAGTAAACACCTTTTCAACACAGCACTATGCTCACCTTGAAATCGCACATTTTTTTCTAATGGATTCAGGAGTATGAGATAATATATTACAGAGCTACAGCTAGTGGGGTGAGAGAAACCAAACCCAAATCTCCCAAACCCCTGCATCAAAACCTTTAGTGCCTTAGGTAAATGGGGATCCATTAAGTATGTTTCTGAATTAAATCCTATAGGGAAGAAAATGTTAGGCATTGCTTTGCAATTTGCCAGATGTTTCCAGGTTATTTTTCTCCTTCCACCAGAGTCAAGTTAATCATGGCCACCCTGCAAGGAAAAGTAAAAGTTACTTCCTTAGACAGCTGCTTTGCATAAAGTGTTTGCTTTCAAGGAATACTGTGCAGCCTGGAGATACTGGAAAGTAATAACAGAATAAAAAGGGGGAGGAAAAATCTGCTCACACATCACCACCCTACTCAGTATCTCCACATCCCACTGAAATGAAACTAAAGCTTTGTTTTAATGTTAGGGGTGGCTAAATCAAAATTAATTGAAGACATTAAAAAAGCCTACTTCATCCACTGTGAAATACTGTCACCTCATCTTCCTTTATGACTCTAGCTAAGAGTTAGAGTAGGGATACTGTCTGAATAGACCTTATCGTGTAAATAATGACTAAATGATAAGACAGTTTGGAAACAGGATTTATAATCTATGGAGAAAAAAGTACAGTGACAGTGGGTTAGCTCAGAGTGCAGGAACAGACCTAGGTCTGCTTGCTGACTTCTATATTTTTAAATTATTATATTCTTTATCCTCCAGCTCCCTGAAAAAATATTTCAAGGCCTGTGATTACACATGGAGAGACTTGAGACAACTAGCTGGCAAACACATTTTGATCTGGGAAAACCCCCACATACATCAACATAAAAAATGCAGACATAATTCTAGCGTTGAAAACTTCCTCAGTTTTTATTGCATAATTAATGTTTTTAAAGGATCTTATTTTGAAAGAGCCTTACCAAAACTATGATTTTATGACAAAATAATGGGGTTTAGATTAGGCATAGGAAGCCTCCAGTATAACTGAGACTCTTCATGCTCATCATTATCTACTTTTCTAGTTTCTCAGGGTATGTTTGGAAAGTTGACATTATTATAAGATTTTCTTTAACTACTTTGACTTTAACTACTGAGTGCAGTTTTTATGACCACAGATGTCATATTGAACTCTGACTTACAGTTACCAAAGAAGGTTTACTGCATGTACAGTAATTGGCATGCACAAGCAAACACATGCATACATGAGTCTAGAGAGGCACATGAGGCACAGATACATAAATATACTTACACATATATACTTGGAGGGAAGGAGCTGGTGGCATTAGTTAGTGGACACACAACACATTGGGTCCAATTGCATCTCTGGATTTAGTTAAAATCTCTTCTGTAGATAGTTTTGAATATGACCCCTGACTCAAAAGAAGAAATAAAGTTGTTAGTACAGAGAACACTGAACAAAACGTACTGACATACATTGAGTCAGTAATGCATGAAACATAGAATTGCTAGTGATCCCAGTGGATACAGCTGGGTGGCAATTTTGTATTAATATTGCATTAATTCTTGATTAATTATTAAATTTGCTGCTTTACCACACCTAGGAGTAACAAGGGGGAACATCAGAGACAAATCTTCAAAAGAGAAATCAATTTTCAGTCCTTTCTACTAGTTTGTGTTCATTTAAGTTTTCCTGGTTTCTAGTTTTTAATCCTAATGAAGTGACTCCTGTGTGTGTGTGTGTGTGTGTGTGTGTGTGTGTGTGTGTGAGTACAGAAACATTCTGGTCTTCCTTGTGGCACTAACACAGAAAAATCTGGGCACATCCCCATGACCCAGCTGGAGTTGAAGGTGTTTTCCATCTTCATATACTTAGGAACCTTGGAACTTTTTCCAATGAAAGTGTAGGTCAGTAGGAGTGAATATAAACCTCCTCATTACTTTCTGCAGATCTCTTCTAGAAGAATTGCATGAATGAGCATTTCAAAATGACTGTGCTTTATCCCTTTTATCACACAGTCACCACGATTTACTTACTCCCTGGCAGAGACTCCAAGCTGTCTGCCTCCATAAATCAGCAGTAGTCGCCTTAGCCTTCTCCCAGAGGGTTCAGGTTGAGGTGCATGCAGGTTGGGATAATTCATGGGAAACATGACAGCCCCCTTAAGGATTTTTTTATGACTTGATAAACGCACAGATGTGCCAAGGTTTTTGTAGGTGAATGATACTTGGATGTTTGCTGCCGAGAGATTATACTTTGATATAGATGTCCACTCTCTAAAAAAAGTATATTTTTCAGGATATATTAACAAATGTAGCTCTTGCTTAAGACCACTGTTGTATTTTTTTGCCCCTTTAATCTTAGAAGTCACATATGGACTAAAGCCCAGCATCCATCAAACTGACGTGGGAAGAGACCAGACATTTATAAATCTAGTCCATAAGCATGATTTCTCATGTTTTGTTTAATCTGGTAGCAGTTATGTTGTGTTGGGAGAAGAACATTAGGAGCAAAACCCTAGCACCTCGGTGGCGCTAATCTCTGAGTGGCTCTGAAAATGTGAGGTAGAAGCCCTTGCATCTGGCAGAGCTCCACGGGCAGGTTTTGTACCAAATGAGCGACCTGAGGAGCACGTGTTGTTGCCCCCCCACTCCACACGTTTCACGCACACTTGTGCATGCAGCATGCTCCCAACGTGCCCCTTACAGCACGAGCTACTGAAAAGGGAAGAGGGAGAACCAGGACACATCTGTGCTCTCTGGGCTGTAGAGAGAGGCTGCTGCATGGACATCCTGCCGGACAACCTGTGCTGCATGTGGCTCAGCCATAATGTGCAGACTCATCTGCACCTTTGACTGCTTTACAGCAGTAAAACCCCTAATTCACAGTGGCTAATTTTAACCTGGATGTTGTTCAGACACCAGCTTTGCAGCAGCATGGACATTGCCCTGCACCTTATCTCTTCCCTTGGCACCCTGGCTTCCCTGGAAATATGGGAGCCCCACAATGTTCCTTCTGGCATTTCAGTTTGGCACATGTACCCACAGGTCAACAGAGACACAGGTGCTATTCCTTTTCAGGAACAATAGACGTAGTGAAAGAAGCAAAAAGACTCAAAAAAGGAGAGGTAAGAATATTGATTTGCTAAAGAAAAGTGTTACTCAGAGCCTGAGCTGGGATAATAGAACCGCAGGACACGTCCTTACACAAGGAGCAGCTATTCATGGCCCTCCTTGAGATGTATAGATTTAATGGCAGCTGTATCGCCTTCTAAAACTGCCTTGTGCTATGAGACACAGTATGTACAGTAAAAATAGCACTCTCTGCACAGCAGGTTTCTATTATGGGATTAACCAATTGTGCCCACGTTGTAAAAACCTGCTAACAACTAGCAAAGGCAAGTCTCCCCAAAGCAGCCAGGCAATGAAAGAAAGTCACAAACAAAAGGCTAATGACCTAAAAGTAAAATTCAAACCTGAAGATACCACAGAAAATATTGCTTAAAAGGCTAATGGTATAAAACTGTGTGAATCATGCAACTAAACCCAGCTAACAACGTCCATTGTTTGCTCCCCCATGTCCTATGTCACGACTTCTGTTAATGCCTGTGAGATTGCAAAATGCAGGGGGAAAGATTACATACAAAGTGTGTTTATTTATGAATTCCATATTTCATGATTCTTTGGCTGAACCAGAAGAGGCACAGATGATTCTCACCGAACTGGAAAGGTTATGCTAGCATCACTATACAGAACCCTGCAGTGACTGAAGTTTTATGCAACCCATCTAGATAACTCTGAATAAATTAATTTTGTTCACTTCTATAGTTGACCAGGTTATTCATTTAATTAAACTTCAGCGAGTATAAAATATTTGCTTTCAGTTCAAATGGCCTCATATTATATCCTTTTTTAGCATATGGTACCAGGCAGATTGCCAGCCCTATATGGAAGGAGAAATTCAGCAATATGTTGCAATAAAGCTCTCTCCTGGCTCCTCAGTCAAAACTTACTTTCACCTAAAATATTCTTTCTTGCCCTTTCTTATTTCTAGGATCTCAACATAAAGTCATCAGCATTCATGCTGTAAGATTAGATTTAATGTGTTTCTAAAGCCTCCCATTAACCTTTCAGAAAGTCTGACATTTCCTGATTCACCAGACAACTAAGTCTTTTTCTATCGGGGTAGACAGTCTCTTCTCAAATCACTTGCATGTGTCAATAATGACTCCTTTCTTTCCCCACAAGCTGGAGGAGAGTGGGGCCCCAGCTTCCTTGACTGAAGGGGGTTGCTTTTGCAACAGCTTGTGCACAAGCAAAGGCAGGGATGGAGAAATAATGTTAAGCAGCTTCACAATCAAAAGCTTCTGCAGATAGCCTCAAACCCAGACATAAGTGGATTGGGTAGTAGATAATTCTTTATTAAGGTACTGACAGAAATGTAGTCTTTCAGGATGCTTATGAGCCTGAGGAAAAGCCGCTATTATTCTTGAGTTTCCATTCCTGCTGAGCCAGCACCTGTTTGCACTTTTCCCTCATTCTGGTCAAGCAAAGATTCTCACTTAGCATGTAATAAAATGTTGCTTTATTTCCCCTGTAAGCCAAATACATTGACATCATTGGGTGTGTGCCTGGTTTATGGCCTAAGGATTTGGCCTTTTATATGTACACAATTATCTAGATCACTTTTCCCCCCTTCACTCCACACCCTCCACTCCCCTCCCACCCCCAGACTCATGTCAAAACAACAAGTTTCTCAGGTCTATTTTTTAAGTTAATATATGTGTGTGTCATGTGCTTGCAGATCTATTTGATTTTCTTGAGATATCAGGGTGGGAGAAATTCTTTACTTTTTAGCCATTAGTTTGTTTTATAACATTAGAAATCTCATGGCTTTGATGATCTGGTCAATTTACTTGCCTCCTGCAACTACAAAATTAAAATATTTTATATAACCTAAATACTATGGAAGTTCTTGACTTCTTTTGCATTTGTCATATAGAATGACTTATCACTTGACAATGAAGTCCCCATTGTATAATATTTTGGTTGAAGGACAAAGAAAAATTTTGTCTTTTGTCCTTGATTTTGTGTTTCCTTCTCACAATCCAAGATGGCTCTCGAAAACATAAATGCTTATGATTTTTCCCACAGATGTGAAGTACTAGATAGACTATCAGGAATTTAATGCCAGAAAAGCTGAAACAAAGTAATATCTTTTAAACTTGCTTGGAGGCCACACACAGCTTTTTTATGCAACTCATATGTTGGTTATTGCAAAGAGAAATCCTCTCCTTCTTCCCCCACTGTCAGTTGAGCAATTGAGAGGAAGTACTGCTTTCTCTGTCTTATATGGATTTATATATATCTATATGCCAATGTAATTATACAATGATCTGTACCTATACCTATCAATATTGATATCTATATTGATATGTGTTTACAAATGTATTTATAGGTATAAAAATATATATATCTCAATATAAATAGGCATATGTAGCTATATATTAAGAGCTCACAATACGTATCACTACCAATGCGTATTCAATGTTGGTATCTATTTATACAAACAGATCTTTATAGGTACTGATCCTTTTTGACCTTTTGATATTTATATCAATAAGCATGAATGCCTATTGACTTGATAACCCATGATTTGCCCATGGATTTGAATATCTATTGATAGGTAGGGTTATCTGTTTGCATTAATACCTATTAGTAATATTAAGGCCTCAATGATTAACAATACCTATAATGGCCACTGATATCTATCAATATTTATATCTATGATATTAATACCTGTCACTGGTCACTGATAATACTAATGTCTCTCAATAAGCATTGGTACATTTTTCTGTCAATAGGCACTGATACCTACCAATATTGATCCCTTTTCAGATCAATATGATAGGCCTCGATACCTATTGGTTTGGATACCTATTGGTGGGTACTGATAAGAGTAGGTATTGAAACAAATTGAAATGTCCAAATATCCATACATGTTGATAGGTATGGGTACCTATTCAATTTGATATCTATCTATATTAAAATGTCTATTGTTTTGGATATTGGTTTGGATCTCAATATGCACTATTAAATTTCAAGAGCAACACCCTTTGATAATGTTTATCAAGAAGATTCAAAACAGTGAGCAATTGAAGTTTATTAATATCAATAGCAATAATATCTACTTATATTTGTAGCCACTGGTACTCACTGATACCTTCTAGTATTGGAAACAATGAATAATTATCAATATCATGTATTTGGATATCTAACAACAGGTAGCAGCATCATTGGGTATGGCTACTTACCAGTATCTGTCAATAACAATAGTTGTTGATAGCTACCTATGCCAGCCATTACTGATGGTTTTTTTCATCAATACTTACCTGTATTGATATAATGATTGACATAAATGTCTATATTTTTTGATATTGATTTTGATATCAATAAGCATCCATGCCTACAAATATCAACATATTTTGATATCAATAGTCAACAACAGACAACCAGCACCTATCAATTTTGATACCTGTCAATGATAGGTAATGCTAGGGATAGATATCAGTAGGCATTGTTAGACATCCATACTGGTTTCAATGCTGATTTCAATATCTATATGTATCAGTAGCTATCAATATTGATACCTACTGATCTTGGCATCTACTGATAACATAAGGCATATATACCTATGAACACCAACTGACCTACTCTTCATCATGCTGTAAAAGCTCCTTAAATTTCTAAAATTCAAAAATGCGTCTTTATTCATCCCATACTAACTCTTATCTTCAATCAATTTGTCTGACACAGAGAAACTCCACACTTTAGGGACTCTGTCTGAGAAGTTCCATCTGCAATGAAGCCTTGATTTGCACTAGGGTCAAAATATACTTCTTGGCAATGCTGTGCAGATAAGCCTTGATACAACAAGGAGGCCAGGGATGAGGCTCAGCTGTCAACAAGGACAACTTCCATAGAGTATTTTGATAATGCAGTAATGTGTTGGAATAAAATGGCCTGATGGCCTGGCTCATAGAGTGAAGGATAAATTATTGATACGGACTACATTTCTAAGACATCTTCATGTAAAGACTTACGTGACAAATGCCTCCATGGAGATAAGTCATGCATAAGTAGCATATATTTTCATTATTGATTTACTAAAAGGATATTATTGCTATGGCAAATGCAGGAAAATTGTCTCTATGAGTCAAATTCCATTTTAATGCTACTGCAAAAAAGGTAAGAAATACACCAGGGATTTTTTTAACCTTCTCATCCAGCCCATCAGATGAACTCTAGTTTAGCTGGTGGTTTAACTTTTCTGAAACCATACCCTAATATGTTGTGAGCTGCACTAAGAGTCTCAAGAAGAGAATAATAAACAGAAAAGAGCCTACTCCAAATAACTTAAGCTTTAGCAAGCTGGTGAATCATGAAAGATGTTAAACCTTTCTTTTCCAGTGAGCTTTTTGATTAAAACAGAAGAGAAATAAAGAAGGCAAACACCAGATGATGCATCACAGGTAGGTGCTGAGCCTGTGCTTAGTGGGGAAAGTTAAATGCTCATTGCTAATTTGGAGGCTCTCCCTACCTGATTGCCAGGCCCGAACCCCACAGTTCTCCAGCAAAGGAGAGGGACAGACAGGGACTGAAGTCAGGTTCAGCCAAGAATCCAGACCATGAGTCACTTCCCTGGGGATGGACTCGGACATCAACCCATGGCTGGGCCTTGGTCAATGGAACCTTTGGCCAGGCAAGGCTGTGGGGAGGTGAAGACTGGCATTGTTGCAGCACCACTTTGTCAGAGACTGATGGACCTAGAGGGCTGGAATGGGGTTCTGAGCCATGGACAGGGTGGGAACACTCCCAGAGGCCTGGCTAGAGATTGTCAACACTGGTGGTGCCCCTGGGAGCATGACAGCATGAAGCAGCTCTGCCAAAAATTGTGTAGCTGGGCATATACCTGATATGTATTGTACCAGGATTCCCCTAGCAGACTGTAGCAGAGTGTAACATATCACTTTGGAGAACACTTTCACTTTTCTACCCATTCCTATGGAACCTAAACAATACTAAAATAGTGTCAAAAGAAGACCTCCCCAGTTTGTTGGATGCATGGTAAGACCAGTTAAGGGTGGGAATTCTGAAAACTCCTCTGAGAAAGGATTGTGTGCCAGCAGGAGCAGAGTCAGTGATGAGACTATACAAAATCTCCACAGTGGTGTACACATGACACTGCTGGAAAGGAATCTGAACTATTCAGCTTGTTTCCTTTCAAATCATGACATTTTCCAGCCCTGGAGAGGTTTGGTTTCTGAAATCCTAATTCTGGACCCATTATGGTTAAAACAGAGTGTGATAATCCAAGATGATGTAAGATATATAGAGTGCATTCAGATTGCAAAGTGACACGGACATGAAGGAAATAAATGCCATCATATTTAAAATAATTTAAGCTCCCAACTGCCAAATCTAATTCTAAACACATGATTTGGAAATCCAAACTATATAATCACATTTGAAAGTTCTATGGTCAGTATGAAGTATTTATTAACTGTTCATTACCAAATAAAGCAAATCATTATTTAAAAAGTGCTTAGCTATCTAAAATAATCCATGTCAATTTTGGTTCTGTTTTCATCCCAGAGATAATATACTACAATACATTAAAAGGTTTAAGTAAAGTTTTAAGAAACTTATTTTTCCATGCACCTAGGCCAATAGTTTTCTACCGTTGGAGGGGCCACTTCTAAGGGTTAGGAAAAAGTAGCCAAGAGAAGAAGACCTATTTCTAGAAGTTTTATATTTGCTATACAGAAGATTTACACTTCACAGAAATACAAAACCAGTAATATGGGTGTTAGGGAGAGTTCTTGCCAAAAAATTATTACACTGTTCTCCAACATTTCCATATAGAAACAGCTGTATTTTTCTCCTAGGAAAATTTCTGGAGAAACAGGGACATTCTTATTGCTGTTCAAGTGAGCAGTTACTCTGTCCATGCTAGCTAACATGACCATCACACATCATCTCTGTCTTTGATTACCTTTATCAGATCCAGTCATTTCTGTGGTTGGATGACAACCAGTCTGTGCTGCCGTCCATTAATCTGGGTTTTGCACCAGGACCTCATGATCCAGGCGCTGAAGAAGGCAACCCAGATGGAAGAGTGTGTAACCAAGGGCAGGACTCCAGGGAGTTACAGGGCATTGGCATCATGGTCTAGATGACACCTCCCTCTTCAAAGTCCATTTCTCCTTTTTCTCATGGCAAGAGAGTGTTCTGTCAAAGCCAGGCCCACAGGGGATGTGAAATACCCAGAGCTGGGATGCCTTAACAACAACATCTCTTAAGCAGCTGTGCCACTATCACTGAGAGTGCAGAGACGGACTTGAGTAGGTAATCCTTACTTTCTCTACATGGAAATGAATATAGGTTAGTCAATAAATTGACTTTTTCTTGGTAAGTGATTTAAAGCCATGGAGCGAAGGTTGGCACATGAACTCCTGCAGGAGTTTAAGCTACTACTGCTACCGCTACAAAAATTCTCCAATACAGGATTTTATGAGATTTTTTTTCAGCAATTTTTGTATTAGAGAATGAAGAAATACTAATAGTAATACTAGTACTAGTACTAGTACTAGTACTAATACTAATACTAATACTAATTACTAATAATATAATTTAAAACTATTAATTTGTGTAGCTGGCAGGTTACTTATAGGCCTAATCCTAAGCACTTGAAAATACAAGTGACAAAAGGTGAGAAGATGCTATAGGGCAAAAAGATATTAGTAGAGGAAGAAGACCTTAGGCTACACTGTCAAGGGGGATATCATCAGACCCTCTAGTCATTCTGCTTCACTGAGGCAGGTTCAGGGGGATGCATGCCCTTTCAACTCTATTTCTGCAGCTGTGTGTTAGATATATAAACACATATTCACACCTCATACACCCTTGGGTTTTTTTCTTATTTTAAAATATTTTATTTTCAGTTGTTGTTGGGTTTTTTTTAAATAAAATAAATTAATGTATTTCCTTGCCAACAATCAATACACTATGGAATAGCAAATTAAGCTCTAAAGCCGCTTAGGTCTAGATTAATTCTAGCTAATTTTAGGTACATAAATGAGACACAGTTTATGTACAATGTCAATTTGGGTACCCTTTGTTGTCAAGACAGAGAGACAGTATACCTCCAGAGGACACTTAAGTATTAAAGTGGCTCGAGATCACCCTCAGAAAGTGTCTGTCTGTGTCAAGCAGGAGTAGAAGGCAAGTGAACGAGCCTTAATCTGAATTATTTAGATTAATTAGATGCCTAGAGTTGGTTGAGTTGATTCCAGATTTATTTAAGCAAGAAGATGAATAGAGGACTTGTGAATGAAAAGTAAAAGGACAACAAATCTGCAGAACAGTCAGCTTTTCTTTCTAGACTCCAAAGGTCAGTTCAAAGACTGAGGAGGAATAAATAAAAATAATATTTTAAAAGGCTGAAGAAAAAACATCTATAAAATTCCTTCGAGCTAAGACATTTAACATAATGGTCAGAGAAAATCGGTTCTCATTTCTTTGCTTCTCTGCTTTGTATGACACCCTCAAAAGGACATTTGAAGTTTCAAAAATAATATTTTTTTTAATATTATGTGGATGATTAAAGACACTGTTAGTGGAATCAGATTTTTTCTCTCTTTCTATAATAATGCAAATGTTTATTTTACAAGAATCACCTTTGGCATGATGGAAATCTCACTGAAAGTAATGTTAATTGTTCAAGTTAGACCCTAATATTCCATGTATTTCCATAGCTTTTCATTTAATTATGCTTCTTTTGAAGCTCTGTTATTAAAGAAAATAAGTGCTACCTTTCAAACACAGCTGGAGTAGTGACAAGGGACAGGGGTTCTCTGTAGCATTAATTTTTAATGTATTTTCACTCTTAAGATTGACCTTCCATTTATAAGATAAAAGTACATTTGAGACAAGGAGTCTCCCTGAGTTATTAATAGCTTATTTAATTATTCCCCTTTCCTTGGCAGTAATACTTCAGAAGGCATTCAGAGAAGCTGCATGAACACACAGCACAGTACTCAGAACATGCAGACATTTGTTTTATTTGCCCATTTCCCTTAATTTACCAACCTGCTTTAAATGCAATTGCCAAACTCGATTGATGTGCTTCATTTTGTGCTTTAGAAGTGAAAAGATTACACATTATCCTCTGAGGCTGGCAGGGACAGCAATTACCCAGGGTCACATTTCCAAAGTGAAATTCAAAAACAGCAGACCTCTTCTCTTGGAGCTACTTTCTCCTGTTTGGGATGTTTTTGGAGGTGCCCAGCACTTTTGCCAGAACAGCAGCAGTCTGACTTCTCCTGCTGCCAAAGAAGGAGCTTGTGAGCACAGTCAGACCTCGAGACCCAGCTTTCCAAGGATGTCTGGTCTGGTGCTGAGCAAGCCAGGGAGGAGGTGGTGGTGCCACCTGCAGAGCCCTGAAGCTGTTGGCAGCTCTGGGATAACAGCACATTCTCATGCTGCCAGTGATTATAAAAGCCAATTGTACTGAACAGGGCCAGAGCACTTCCACCACAGCCTCAGGTGGAGGTTAATTTGGTACATAGAGGGGTGGACATGAAAAAAAGCTGTTCTGGGTACTGCTGTGGAAAGCAAATAAATTTGCCCTGTGATATTTTCATTTACCAAGAGAAACAGAAGGGGGTGGATGAACAAGCCAAAACCAGCTTTAATTATTACTCCTTTGAAAAGGAATGTGCATAGGGACTCATGCTGCAGTAATTTGAAATCAAGCTGGCAGTAATATCTCTGTCTTTAAAAGATCCCCTAGTACTTGTTCCAACAGCTCAGTCTATTTTCTTTTTAAAATCCTTCACCTACAGCCCAATATAGTTCCATTACACTGAGGCTCCTAAATCCATGGAAGGATTTTAGAAGCATACAGCTGAATGTGTTGCAAACATCATCTGTGGGGGCACTCAGGCAAAGAAGATTTAACACTGAAATTTGTTTTCAAGATTTCACAAATACTTTCCTTGTATCTGGACAGGCAGATGTATTACCATTGTGGAAGGTCAATTTCAGAGCAGTGAGAAAGTTTCACAAGGATAGATCTGTGCATAATAACAGATTATTATTTTTGCTAAATGAACTAGTTCGATCCAATGGAAAGAGAAGCCGAATTGGTTCAAATTAAAGTTTGTCTGAAAATACTTCTACTTACTGTACAAACCTAATATTTTCTTGACTGCTGTTTAGGAGAGATATCACACTGTGATACCTAATGAAGTTCAGATGCAAATTATTGAAATAACATAGAGCAATCAGGTGGGAATTGAAAATTCAGATTAATTCTGTGTTTGCTGAGAAGTCATTATTAAAGAAAGAAAACATCATTCATTTCGACTGAGTTACTTGGAGACATTAAACACCACACGACAGAGATTATTCACATTTCACTAGCATCTAGGACAGGCAGCCTCTCTAGTAGGAAATAACCTCCCTATGGATGTATCTAAACAAAGGTGAACTTGAGGCACCTTGAGATGCCCTAACAGAGGACAGAAAGCTAGAAAGCCATTAAAGAAAGCTGATTAACTCAAACTTTCCAAATTCCAGTCCAGTGCCTCATCACAAGACTGACTCTCCTCCATGCTGTGACCAGAAACTCAGGCTGAATCATACAGATTATACAACCTTTCCTCTTGATGTCAAGCAGCAATTTCAACTTTCCTTGTGTTGGTTTTTTGTTTTCTTCTTTTTTTTTTGGTCTTTTGTATTCTGATGGGTGTGTGCATGGATTTCTTAGCCTCTCTCCTCTGAGGCTGCTTCCCCTTTCAGTTGCTCACCTCCTGGCTGGTTTTTTAAATCATATGTTTCAACATCAGAATTGTGCTGGTTGCCCGCAGGCCTTGGTTCTGAGCACTGGGAAAACCAGACTGGGAAGATTGCCCAAGGGAAGGCAGCATGGTCTCCTCTTCCAAGAAGCTGAGTAACATCTAGTTTCATAGCTTTCAGTGAAGGAGACCTTGCACATTCCCAAGCTGCTCCACCCCTGTCAGGATCAGCCCATGTACAGTGTGCTGCTCCTGCTGCATGAGGTCAAGGCTGGTAATCTATTATTTTGTTGAAATTTGAGCTCAGGAGATTTATTTTTCTATGGTGGTTTTAAGAGACCAAAAAGAGTCTCCAATAGATGTAGGCCAAGTACTGAGCCTGTGTCTGCTCAAGTTTTGATTGCAGAGAGAATGGGCTTGGATGAAAACCACAGGAGGACTTCAGGATCTGGCCCCATGTAGGGTGTTTAGGGGAGACTGGTTGTCAGCAATTGGGTCAAGCCAACAACTTCTGTCTACTTAAAATAAAGTCATTATTCTCAAACCCACAGCAGTGCCTGCTCCTGGTGACTGCTGCAGTCACTGATTAAAACCAGAATTAGCTAAAGTCTTTCTCAGTCCCTGCTTCTAATTTAACTTCCCAACCTTGTTATTTCTGGCTGTAAATATTTTTTTATTTCTTTTACGCTGAGAGAGAGTTCAAAGTTTTTAGCTGATTGTGCCCAAGTATGTTTTCTAGCCAGGAGCCTGTACTGCTTCTTGAACTTGAAAATAATTGGTCCAGTCAGGGATTTCTTCATTATTGAGGAACACTGGATAAAATGCTCTGTAGGCATTTCAGGGGTAATCATAGGCTAACCTGTCCCAGGATACTTAATCTGTTAGATCATTTTTAATATTTTTATCATTATAGCATCCAGAGGTCCCAGCAGGACCCCCAGTGAGATAGAAATTTTAGAAATGCAGATGTTTACATGATCTCTTTCCCAAAAGGTAACAATCTAAAAGAAGCTCATAAAAAGCATATTTAGAGAGAAACAATAAACCTGATAAAGCTGTCACTCTAGTGAAGAATTTTATTTGGTCATATTAAACTTACTTTTTTCATCTGACCAGCAATATCCAGCTTGTGTCAAATCAACTAGCAAAGAAAGGGATATTTCTGTGCAAAACTCACAGGAAATCTTGCAACATCACTTTTTTGCTATACTTTTGGATAGCTGCAGTTATTCCCTGTTAAAATTATTAGTAGTCTAAATGAATGAGATCACCTACTGAATAAAAGCACAGCCAAGCCACACTCATAACATGATCTCATGCAGTCTTGTCTTCAAGAATGCCCCCCTGAGAGTTTTCAACAATTGTTCATCCAATTGTTGTATGTAACCTCTGTTCAGAAAGGAAATGTGGCTGACAAAATCAACTAAAAAAAGAACCTACTGGTGCCAAAAAAAAAAAAATATTAAAAAGTGTTTGTGCCTGGGTATTTTAATATATATTCTTTTCTCTTTTCTCACCAAAAAAGAATCCATTCATTTTAAACAAATCTACATCATGCTAATTTTTCACATACAAGGGCCATTCATTTATTTCAGAGGGGTCTCATGAGACTAGGTCTTAAATAAGTTATGCATGAGTGTCTCCATGCCCTAGAGCCAAATATAGCAAAACATTCTCTAGTCTTATGGCACCCATATAGTGCAGCACAGTCTGCACAGCTCCAACACCAATAATGTTTTTGTCTCATCTACAAGGCAAGAAATCACTGCTTTTTAGAAAGGAATGGAGGCACCAGGAGAAGAAAATCTTCAGCAGCTGAAGAGCATTTTGGTGCTAAACAAGCCAGATGATTCCTTGTCAGACTTTCATAGTTCATCATCCACTTGTGAAAAGTCCCCCATCTGCATACATGTCCTAAAATACAGAGGGTTGTAAGGGACTTGTTGAGAGGAACTGTGCACTGGAGAGGCCACTTGAACCAGGTCACCGAGTCCCCAGACTAGCCTCATAATCACGAGCTCATCCTTCTTCCCAAATCTCTGCCAAGGAGATCACCAGTAACTCAGACATTACACAACATTGACTTTCTGTCTCTTTGAAGAAGAACTTTGATCCTTGCAACCAGACATTTTCTACCCAAGACAGCTCATTGCATTAGTCTGTCCCCTTGCCAGCTCTGTGCAGAGGCTAAAAGAAACTTTACTGCACAAGAAAGAGTGAAACATGAAGATGTGGTTCGAATGGAAAGCATAAGTGGCCAAAAAAAAAGTAAAGAAAATATGGGGAAAAGGAGAAAAGAAGAAAACAGGGTATGGATGGGAGCCAAAAAGAAAGAAACAGATGCTAGTTTTGTGGCATGAGTTTTGAAAGCCTTTCTGTAAGGAGTAAATGTGTGGTATTACTGACATTTAGCACTCAAAAATGACACTACAGTTGGTAAGCACCTTTGGACAGCAGGCAGAAATGGTACCATGTGAAATACCTCATGAATTTTTAGCAAGTCCGCTTAATAATCTTTTATTGTCTGAGTCACAGATCCCACTGACAAACTAGTATGAACAGTCAGTGGTAGGTAGTGTGAGCCACCAGCATGTTTGCACAAAATGCCACCAATGATACTGCACCTCTGAAGCAGAGAGATGAGTTTTTCATTCTGTTAGATGGTTTTCTAGATAAAAATAGTCTCCCTACACTCCCTCCAATTCAGATTTTCAGGATATCACTGAAAAACAGGTTTTCTGACACTGTCATTGGCATTTTGAAGATCTTTTTTTGGTTTTATTTTGGTTATTTTTATTTTGTTTGGTTACTGGGGGGTAATGTCAACCAAGTATGCCCATACTTTTTTCATGTTTTTGCTAGTTAAAAGTTACCTGACAGCCAACCAGAGCGTATGACACCCACTAAAACCATGTAGAGGGACAGGTACAAAACAGTGACACAGGAGGACCACAGTGCTGCAAGTCTCCAGTCATGTTTTTTTGCCAGGCACATGTGGCAGAAAGTTAAATGGGCATGCTTGGTCTGCTGAAACCAGCAAGGGGATCTAACAGAGACAATGAATGAGGCCAGGTTCTTTTTATTCTCTAACAGATGGTATGAAAAAATGAAATTGCTGAAATGCAATTTCAGCATTTCTGTGCATGTGAGAGAGAAAAAGTCTGAATTTATATTTAACTTCTCTAGAGCAGGACTGACTGCCATTTTTACTTCTTTTTCCTCACTGGAAAGCCTGGGCCTGATTCTCAGCTGATGTAATCTGGCATTTTGCCACCCAAAGCAATGAAAGTGCACGGGCACAGGGGAAAGACAACAGTTTGGCCAGGGACCCTTGAGAAAGCTCTGCTTTTAAGTGCTACCACAGACTGACATCCATGCAAAGCAAACAGGATGTCCAATTTTAAATCTCTAACAAGCCACATCCTGTAAACTGCATTCTACTCAGCTGACCCAGGAGATAAAATGGTTGGGACTGATCCACAGCCATGATAAGGCTGGTTTGCTTAAAGTTACAGCTGAAAATCCCTCCGGAATGGAACTTTATTCTATTCCACCTGCCCCACACCCCACCTCAGGCAGGCAAAGAATGAAAGCAGAAGATCAGAAGTAAGACTGTTTTCCCAGCACAGCTCAGATGCTCCTGGTGGTTATGTCCAGGACATCACCAGCCCCAGAATAATCATCAGTCTTACCCTTCACCAAACCTGATCTTCAGACAGATAAAAAATAAGTGGTTTTCCTTCTAGGGGAAAAAAATTAAAAAATAATAAAAATCACTTAAATGCAAATGGATTAAAAAAGATCACAAAGACCTGCCAGCTCATAGCTGTTGAAAGAGGCAGTTTGTTGATCTTTCACTGCTATTCCACTCTTCATTCACATCACATTTGCTATTAAGAGACTTTTAAAGCCCATCCAGGTTGTCTGAAACAATCCTGGCTAACAAACACACAAAAGCTATTTGGGAACATTTGTTGCTTTCAGGTTTATAAACCTATATCAGTGATGTCATAGTACTCTAAGGACTGATTTTAGTCCTTAATTTTCATTCATCACAATATTTGCAAGTCCATATGAGAAACTGCTAATGAGGGTCCACAAAGGCCAAATAATTTTGAGTCTATACATGTGTGTGGCTGTGCCTTGTGGCCTAAAAGTCATATACTTTAATGCTATATGTTAATAGAAACTTCACATATTTTTTATATTAGGGGAAGAAAAGCTGGCGTTATCCAAACGTGACTAAAACTGAACAAGATGCAATTTTTGGACAATTCTCCTAGACATAATTTTATCACAGCACTCTCAGTACATACTTTGTTGCTCATTTAGTTGCAAGACTGGCAGTACAGGCAGTGTAGTTCAGTAGAGTACAGCTTCTGCTGTACACTAGTTTAGTCTGAAAGCCATCCACCCAGCAATGAGGAGGCTTCCAGAAAATTCCTGGTTTCTGACTGCCCTCCACTGCTTCCATCAATGAAGGGACAATCCTGATGGGAATGATGGCAGAACAACCCAGCAGAGGCTACTGACTTCTCATCCATGAGACAGGCAGAAAAAGCAGGATACGGAGGATGCAGGAACAGGTTGAATTTTGCTGAAGTCACATATTTGATCACATCCAACCCAAGTCCTCAGACCAGATGTCAGTCCCCAAGACTGACTCCACATCGTTACCTGTAAGTATATTTTAGTTGTACAGTGAATTGAGACTTATCTGGGACAGGTAAAGCAGGCCTTGGAGCAAAGTCCTGCCGCTGGATTAGTCCTGCACCACTATGGATTTCAGCAGGTTGGCTGATGGTTCATCACGCTGCATTACTTTGTGTACTGCTCTATGAATTCATTTATGGCAGACTGTGGGAGAATATGCCTGTTCTTCCTAGGCCCTTGTGTGCAAGTGCTCTCAGCTTGCCAGCACAGTAAATTAAACTGCTGGTGGAAAGACACAGATCCTACTCTAGAAGATGAACTCTTCCAGATGTTAATGTAAATCAGATTTTGGGATAGGGAGCAAAAGGGAAAAAAAGAGGGAGATGAAGGGTATGAGACTTGGTGGAAGGAATTTTGGCAGTGGGTTTTGCCCTGACAAGCAGCAGGGTGCCTTGCGAAGGAGATCACGCAGGCTGCATGCAGGCCTGGAGTCATGGAGACAGCTGATGAGAGTTTAGGCTTTGCCAGACAATAGCATTGTAGTACACACACCAAGAAAAACCCATCAGATATGAGTGGGAAAGTAACTTTCTGGAGAATTCCCTCATGGAGTCATTACTGAGCCTTCCCACAGTGTGCTAGCACGTGTGCAGACACGTGGACAGATTCATCTTGATATGAATGATGCCACTAGGTACCAGTGGCTGTAGCATATTCCAGGGTGTCCACCACAAAGTATCTCACAGACACTGTAGCTCCTGAGCTGCTCCATCATTCCTGCCTATAAGCTACTTGTTCAGTTATTCCCCAGGAACAGACTCTGAATCCTTAGTGAGGTTAGCTGTACTAGGAAAGGAGGAATGAGCAGAAGGTGCAGGAGGCATTGAGCACAGCCCAGAGATGGGTGCTCAACTTCTATCAAATAGCATTGATGAGAGGGCATTGTGCTTTGCTCTCCATAGCTTTGAAGTAGACACCATCAAAAGCAACCTAGCCTGCTAGAGAAAGCATAGCCTGTAAGTCAAGGAGTAGATCCTTCCCCTCTGCCCAGCTCTGTTGAGATACTTGTGGTGCTAAGTCTAGTTCTAGGCTTGAAGAGAGATCTGGACATACTGGAGTGGGTCAGCAATAAAAAAAAAACAAAAAAAAAAACAACCACAAAGAAAATTAAGGGATTGAAGCATTTTACATAAACAAGAGGGGGCTGAGAGAGCTGGCACTCTCCAGCCTGGAGAAAATAAGGCCCAAGCCGGGATTTTATCAAAGTGTATAAATATCTGAAGGGGAAGATAGCCAGTAAAGAAGAGGGAACCAGACCCTAAGTAGTGCCCATTTATGGGACAAAAGGAGGTGGACACAAGCTGAAATGCAAAGAAGTCCACTTAAATATAAAAAAAACCTGTTTTTTTTTTTTCTCTGTAAGGATGGTCAAACACTGGAAGAGGTATCCTGGAGACTCTGTGGAGTCTTCATCCTTAGAAGTATTCAAAGCCTGAGTTGATGAGGCACTGAGCAACCTACTGTATTTGACCCTGCTGAGCGCAGCAAGGTCAGACTGGATGACATCCTGAGGTCTTTTTCTTCTGCAGCTATTCTGTGACATTCTGTCCTTTGAAATAAGGACAACAGTGCTAAGCCAACTTGTCCTTCCACAAGGCTATTGGAGTACAAGCAAAATTCCATAAGTGTACAAGCTTTTTCTTCATCACCTCCTGAAGTAGCAGTCAAAGGAAGTTGGTGTCCTATACTTGGATTTTAGCAGGACACATAACAGCTTGGCTATCTTTACCAACTATCCTTCAATGTTAAAGCCAGCATGCTTTATAGCCAATGATGTTAGCAAACCTGTGCTAAGGAAAAAGAAACAATTGCAGAATATTTCCAGTCTCAGGCCAGAGGCAGGATGTCCAAGACTGAATCTGTCTGAAAAGTAATTTCCTTCTGATGTAAAAGACATTTTCTTTTTAATTCTCCCTCCTGCAAATACCATTGCTTTCTTATTTACTAAATGGGGCCAAATATCAGCCAGCAGAGTGTCTAACGTGTCCCACAGTAAGTATCAACTTATCCCCATTATGGAAAGCTTTATGCAGGTCTGTAGAAAATAAGTGGCTCTTAAATGAATGTTTTATAGAAACAAAATAGCATTTTGTTAACATTTTCTATGGAGGGGAGAAACAAAAAAAATCCATATCTATATCTCCACTGAAAATGTGCAAAAGGCTCTGCTACAGCAGAGTTTGCACTCTCTCATTGCTCCTTTTTTATAGTTTCATATCTACCTATAGCATGGTAATGCAGGTTGTTTATTTCTTCAAAGAATTTGCTGCTAAATGCTTGTGTAAAGTGTCAGTTCCCTCATGTGGTGTCTTAGCTGACACTTCAGTTGTGGATGTCTCCACCCTCATGAAGCAGAATAAGGTTGGTTCAGGAGTATTCCTTACATAAGGGGATCAGGAAAATCTGTCCCTTTATTCTCTCTCTGCTCTCTGCAAAAACAGATGATCTGTCCCAAAACATGCAGCTGTGGGTCTGACAGCCAGACTACCTCAATAGAGGGCTTGGTACCTGACCCTGTAATGGTTTCAGGTTGGCCTAAGGGCAGCCCAGCAATTTCTGGCAAAATGCTTCTCCTTAAGCTATTTTGCTCTGTAAGCTGATGGCATTGCCCTCATGTCATGCCCGAGGATGGCACCACAGCCTAAAAAGAAGGCAAAACTGAAAAGCCCTGTGCTAACCAGAAGGTATCTGCTCTTTCTGAGCCCAAAATGCCTTTTTGACTTCAAAATCATTTGACACAAGGGGCTCTGAGAAGCCTCCAGGCCCCCAGTAGGACTGCAAGTTGTGCTAATCACAGGGTCTGCACTTCTCTTTGTGGAGGCAGCAAAGAAGGAAGATACAAATGCAAATGAGGATGTCTTCTGTGACAAAGGAGACTAACAGCACCCAATGTCTGGATTGTACAAGTGATTATTAGCACTTTTTTGTGCGTTTCCAAATGCAGAATAGTTGCTATTCGAAGAAATGAATGACAATAAGGTTTACTGCTTATTATTTGTATTATTCATTTCTAGTACGGACTATGGAATAGAGGATATAGGGAAATATTACAAGAAATATTGCAAGATTACCAGAAAAGCAGATGAACATTTCTCATAGAGGAATATAGAATAATAGCAACCATAATAAGTTTGAAAAGCCCCAGGTAGTGTGCAAACAATAAAATGCTACAAAAGTAATAAATCCACAAGGTTATTAGTACAAGAACAATGATGCAAATGGTTTCAAGTCTCATATGGCTTTGAGCATTTTCTTCTAGGTCAGTGATTTGAATAAGAGGTAGGCAAACACTGCAGAAGATTGTGTAAATATTTGTTTAATGTTTTTAATGAATTCACTTAGCTTGTGTTTATTTTCCACTAATATTGTAGTACAGTGGTTCCCAATCTGCTGCATATTGTAGAAAGCCTGATGCCATAAAGGGGGAAGATGGATCAACCTCAGGCCATACACCCTTGCCACAGAGAATGTGTTTTGTGGCAAATTCATGAATATGATTCATTTTAGACAAATATTGGGAAACTGGTCAAAGAAACCCAATTCTGTATTTGTTCACTTGAGAATTTGAACCATATGCTTTGGATATAGGAATAGGATACATTTATTCTGTCCAGGAACAAGCTTGAACACTGAATTGTCACTAAGCCTGAGAATTAGTATTTCTACTTCAAATATTCAGAAAAAGAATGTGATTCACAGATATCTGTTCTTACTGAAAATTATTTGAAATAAATATAAGAACACTAATATTTTCACAAACTATCAGTAAAAACAGAAAGATGCAAAATCCATTTAACAGCTGATGCACGATTGCTAACCAGACATATTACATTTTAGTTATTACTTTCAATACACTTTGTTCAAAAATGGGTCGTAATATGCAATGCCTGACTGCAATTCACAGGCATCTAAAGAAAGAGCTCAGCTCAGCTTCTACAGGAATAGTCTCACAAAAACTGCACTTCAAATGCAATCTGCACTGCCTGACAATATAGCAAGGAAGGCTTGGGGTGGCAACAAATCTCACTTAAATGTTTACACACACCCCTCTGCACTCCCCCTTCAAGTGGCTGTTGGATAACCAGTGTTAAGTAGGACTTAGGAGGGCAGAGAACATGGGTAGTGCTGTCCTAGCAGAGTGGCAATATACTCCCTTTAGATATATTATGTTGCTTATACAGGCTGTTATGAGGCTAAGATACAATAAATTCTTCCCTTTTCATAAGGCAGCACCATCCAATTCAGTTTCAGGTTTAGCAATGTCCAAGTTCATTACCCAGCTACATCCCACCACCTGTCCTGTGGATTCTTGTCCAACAAATTTCCTTTTGGAATTTCATCTTTTCACCATCCAGTGTGGTTAAGTTTTTTTCTGGGAAGTGGATGTTTCCAAGGCTGGAAAGAAAATGGTAGTGAAGCTCCTGCTAAAATAAATCTTGCTGAAGCCAAAGATACTGGAAAATGAACGACTAATGTCTAACTTACTATGTTGGCCACAATCCTGGGTAAAAAGAGCTACAGGAATATCCAGAAAGCAATAACCTAGATTATACAATTCTAATCAGGATTTTGGATGCAGAAACAGTAATAAAACTCACCCTTCCCATAATCACATGCAATTTATTAACCACAGTGGTTAAAGAACTCCTTTTGTTTCTGTGTTGTTATAATAACTGCTGTGGTATAAGAGTGTATTTTAAAAGGCCATTAGTTGTTGCTAAAACATTGATTTCTCAAATACAGGAATCCATCTCTCAGTTTATGAAACTATAAGACTTTCTCAATTTTAAATAATATTTTTACAGATTTAGAACAAATCTGATGATTTCCAAGAAAGGATAGTTCAGTCTATTTGGCGACTAGCGATTCAGAAACAGAAGACAATATAAGGAACTAAATGTAGTATCCGTATGACAAACCTACCACTCTTTACAAAAGAATCTTTTGTCCTGTAAATTATATCCATCAAAAAAAAAAATCCTGGACTTTACTTCATTCTGATGTAAATTCATGTAGAAATCATACATGGATAATGATCAGTATGATTTTGTTGGGGCGTGGCACTATGGAACTGATAAACAGCTTGAGGTGTTTTTGGGCTGGTAACTCGGAACAAGCATATGGACAAGCACGTACATACCTGTATAAAACTAACACTGAAGTACCTCAGGCTGCAATTTGGGAAATGCCAGAGTCAAGCTGATCTTGGAAATTCTAGATTCAAATTTCCTGCCAGGTGAGCAGGTGAAACACCAGATGACTACAGCATTTCATATATTCCATTCTCTGGAAGGCAAGTATGTGTACATATGCGTATGCATACATACATACATTACTTCTATCTGGGAAAAAATAAAGTTACATTTTGAATGAAAAGTGCTGCATTTACTTCCAAACCTCAAGGGCTGTGAAGGAAATAATGTTACAACATCACAGACCCTTCCAGACAGCCCTTTCCTCCTCTGGCCCCCCTCCAATTCCTACCCAGATGTTGGAGTCCTACCCTCCCTCAGGAGAGAGCAGTCTTTCCTACTCTCTCTCTGTCTTTGTAACAGCTTTCCCACACTCTGCCTTCTCTTTTCCATTCCACTCCTCTGGGACTTGGCCAAGACAATTGTCTGGTCTTCAGACATCCCAGTCTTATGGTCCTTGCTCACCAGGTTGCATTTCTTTCCTTTTAACCTCCCATTTTTTATACAATTTCTCCAGCCCTACAGGCTCTATCCTAGTAGAGTCCTAGTTCTACTCTTCTTCCTCTCAAAATTTATGGTATCTTTTGCCTTCTCCTCTCCCCAGTTTGCTTGTTTGAATACTTTTCATAGCTCATACTGCAAGACCCTCTCAGACCTTTTGCACCTCCTATCTGACCCCTTTAGCCTCTGGCTAACTGCCCATTTCTTTTCCCAGGAGACTGAAATCCCACAGATCCAAAGTGTAGTTGCTCTTGCTAGACCTTTCCCTTGCCCCAGTTCCCAGCTTCTGCACATTCCAACATTTCTAGCACATTGTAGCACTATGGTCACGAGCTGAATACCTGCCACCCACAGCTACCATTGCACTATAATTAACGTGGGGGAAAACTTCAACAGAATTAATCTGCTGTAAGTACCCAGAAAAGTCTGTTTCAGTTATACCCACTAAATTTCTAAAGACATATTGAGTTCCAGGATGGCCTTACATGGAGGTATGGACAGGCAGATTAATTCTGCTCCAGACCATAACAATTGTTAAAAGGAGCACATGGGCAAAGAGACAACACAACAGATTTTACCCTAGCCCTGTTCTAGGAAATGCCTGAGCATTCTATTAGAACAATAATCATAAGAAGTGATAATATTAGATTTTTGGACCCACTGAACATAGAACTTTTCAGGCCACAAAGTAAAAATTTGCAAATTTAATTATAGCAAAATGACTGTTTTGCCATAAGGACTGTTTGGCTTACCAGCTTGGACACTGGTCATTGTGCCACTGGTGTTTGCAAGTATGGAGCTTTAAAATTTATTTTTCCTACTTTGCTTGATTTCTTTTTGTCTGTGTTTCTTTTTATTATATATCACAGTACTACTGGCATAATAGTAGCATGTTCAAAAGCTCCTCCTATTTCAATGTTCTTGACAAGCCCCTCATTCTTTAGTTTGTAGGACATTGTCTGGGCCCTCTCAGAATCATGAGGAACAAGGCTGCTGCCTGCTCTGAGGGACACCTTTTCTGCTGAGGCTCAAATACAGCAGAAAACAGATAGTCTTACTGGCATCAAAGAGCACTCTATCTGCTACTGAAACTGCAAATTCTTCCTTCTGCATTAATTAGCTTTGTATCGGTGCTCTTCATTAGTCATTCTCGGATTCTAGAACTTTCTGTGACGTATACGCCCTACTGCACGTAAACCCACACGCACAGCCTGTAAACCCACAAATTATGTTTCCTCAGCTCGGCCAAAGACAGATAGCTACCCGTTTCCCCACCAAGATGATAAAACTGTAATTCTAGTGACTGATACAGAGAACTGTTTGAATTTTAGGAGAACCCTGCGGATTTGTTGAGGGTCAACAAGAATTTTGTGCAGACATGATGTTTGATTAAGGAGTGAACTATGATATCAATTATCAGCTATGACTGACTCAGTTCTACCATTTCAGATATAATCGCCAGCAGTCAGACCTGGCAGCTGTGGTGCATTCCTTTGCAGCAATATAGCTGTGTATAAAATAATGATATTTTGGATTACCCAAGCAGCTGGACTACAACCCATAGCTGGAACTTAAGAAAGCAATACACATTTAATTTAGAGCAAATCTGGAATTTCAAAGCATTCAAAGGCCTCAGCTTTAGCATAGGTAACCAACATCTTGTTCCAGTATCACTTTCTTTCCTAAAGAAATGATTTCTGGGGTTCTGAAGAATAGGTCAAAACAACTTTATCAAATGTGCCTGGGATTTTGCAGCCAAAGTCTTATTGAAAAAACAACAAGGCTGATATTTAACCATCAGAAGTGAAGCTTTCCTACAAGAAATTCTGTAAGCTTCCCAATCTCTATTTCTTTACAAACCATGGCCAAAAGTTGTCTTCAAGTTAAAAACCTTATAGACAGAACTGATTATTTCAATGCTTGTCAGCTGTGGCTACATGGATCCATTTTCTTCTGTCTTTTTTCAATTTTTCTTTCTCCTTTTTTTTTTTAATATATATGGAAATGTTAAGTATTGGAAATATTTTTGGCTAGCCTCAACTCAACATTATTTACGTTGAGGAATTCAGCATAATGACCTCAATGTCATTTGAAAAGAATTTTTTTATATATGCTATAGGATACAATGATCTTAATAAAGCATGATTGCAAAATGCTAATTTCAGAATGTCATAATCAAGTTAAATTATAAAGCCAAGTAGCTCCTGGAGATGTCTGCCTATGACAGTTGTATGTAACAGTTACAGTAACAGGGTTATTGTAGAAAGGATCTCAAATCCATTTGCAGCTGCTTGGATTCAGCATTCCTGGTGCAAAGCCTGTGGAGCCAGCTTTTCCTCCAGTCATTTTGCTGCAGTGCCTTTGGTAGGTGAGGAATGAAGCCATGCCACAGGCACAGCTGCTTTCTCTTTACCAGAGACCAAAGCAGCTGCAGCCTCAGAGCCGTGGAACCACACCAGAGCAGATCTGTCCCATCATTATTTAAGTCCCAGGAAGAATGGCAAAAGTGTCAAGAGTAAAAATATCCTGAAGAGAGAGAGAAAGAGCAACCTGCTTCATAACACTGGCTGAGCATTGGCAAGAAGCCATGCTGTCATGCCACATGGAGATCTCCCATGGACGCCATGGGATGACAGTTCTGTGTCTGCAGCCAATTCATCCTGGCAGCACACAGGCATCTGTGCATTCCATGCACAGGAATTTTTATAGCAGCAGTTGTAAGGAGGATTAAATAGGTGTCTGATTCTGAGGTACATGAGAAGGACACCAAAAAGTATAATGGTAAAGTTAAGAGGGCAGCAATGTGACAGCAATGTGACAGGTATGAGAAGGGAATAGGGAAAATACCACATAGCTCTTCAGGTCCTCTTTCCCTCTGAACTTAAAAGAAATTTCTCTAAGCTGGAATCAATGTCTGACAATGAAAATAAGAAAAGAAACAAAAATTGCTTACTCTGGGCAATGTCCATGGATGCCCAGATAAAACCTCAGCACTCCCAATTTCTTGTATGCTTCAGATGTTTTCACAGAGGTAAAAATATGCCATGCATTTTCATCTGTGCTTTTCCTATTGTATTTCAACATCATTAGAAACTGAATTAAGCTCAAATTGAATTTAAAGCAATGGAAATTTGTCTAGACAGGATTTAACTACATCTATTAACTCAATGGGACTTTCAGATAGCAAAATAACAGTTTGAAAGTTCCCACAAAGAAGAAGGAATGACATTTTTATTTGGATTCACAAATTTTCTGTTTCAATAAACACTGAACAGACAGAACACCTTTGGAAATGAATACTTAGTCTAGTCAAAAAAAACCCAGGAAGGTTGTTTTCTAATAATTAAAAATTTTATTCTTATTTACATTTTTATATTTTTTTGGCCACAAATCTCTACACGTTTTATTTTCAGACAAGTGGAGGAACTTCTGAAAATGTCCCAGATTTGTTTAATCACCTGTTTCAGGCTCTGAAGGGAATAAAACAGCCACAAGAAGACAAGTGGCTTTTTCCTGTCTTCTTTAAAGCAAGTCCATGAAGTAGGTTTTCCACTGGATTTTTCTGGGAGCTGGACCTTGGACCTAACAGGATCAGCTCTCTACAGCCAAGATGGAAAGCATAGGGTAGAACCAAGGCCAGACTAGAATGTAGCAGAATACATTTTCAGGGTAACTCCACACACCTTGTGGATTAGGAAAGACAAAGACAGAGAAGGCACTGCTGAAATGCCCCTGGAAGCATCAGTGCTTTGGGGCTTTCTGCTACAGTTGTGGAAGAGGGGTAGCACACATCTCTGCAAATGAGGATCAACAGGTTGACTCCTTCACCCACTATCATTTTTTGGACCTCCTCATCAGCATGATTGCTAGACATGCTTTGTTCATATAGCTGTGATCATCTCCTTTCTTAAAATAGTGCTTCAAACTGAGTCTGCACATCTCTAATGAGTGACTCCACAGATTCATTTAGCATCTGCCCTTGACTTTCCTTCTCTCTGCTGCCCCAAGTAGCCCAAGCTGTGCTAAATCTTGTAAATCCTTTCTCTCTTTGTTATGCTTAATTACATAGTTGTCAATCTTAAAACACACAAAAGAGGGAAATTTGAAAACATTCTGGGATTTGTATTATACTGTTGAATGAACTGGGTTTTTTTTCATATTGCATGTAAAATACAGATTTAAATGAACTTTTCACAGACAAAAAGATGGGTGAGTCTTTAACAAGAAAGAAAAGAATTGGCAGGTGTATAATTATTTTACTGCTTCTACTTTTGTTACTTTCTTTCCTTACTGTCAGTCTTCACCCTCTTCCCAAACTGGTTAAAAAAAAAAAATAAATAAATTTCAACCCCTTCTTTCCGTGCTAACTTTGTGGGAAGAACTACAGCATCCACAAACATATGCAAAGAGATCCTTTCTCTGAACAAAGTTATCTGCTGCTAACCACACATCTTTGGACACTCACACTGGAGTTGAGGGCTCTGTCACATGACTGAGCTATATCTCAGTTACAGCAGCTTAACAAAGTTTGATCAGTCAACAGACCTGGTAAAGCTCTCCAGCCCATACAGTTAATCTGCTTCTGCTGGAATGTAAAATGCATCAGCTTAAGTCATCATGACACACAGGACCCATTACAACAGCCCTGATGACAAATGATAACTGTTTATTTCGCAGTAACTTGAGACATTTGCTCCAGTTAATCAAGGAGAAAGAAACTCTCAGGTATGCAACAACAGATCAGAGAAGAACAGCCTGCTGTTACTGCTGATGAAGGGACAGACAACTGAAGGAAAAAGAAAAATCTTATTTAGCCTATGCTGCTGAAATCAGACCTGTGCTACATCTGCTTGCTTGTAGGCTTGGTTATGATCATGAAGAATACAGTCTGACAGAGAAAGAGCACATGAATAGGAATGTACACAGCAGGACCACAAAGAGACTAAACTAAAGCCAGTCATGCCATCGGATCAACGTTGCGATGCCCACAACAAGCAGCGTCATGTGGCTTTGAAAATAGGGGAAGTGCAATAGGACAGAGGGGCAGTATGGGGCCCTATGGCATCAGTGATTGTGGAGAAAGCAGTAAAATGAGCAGAAACATAATTTCTAATATTTACGTTAGCATTTCAAATATGTGAGATCTGACCCACTCAGAGACAAATCTATTATAGGAACGTATTTCCTAAGTTCACTCAGAAAAGAATCAATGGGAATTGTTAAATCTCTTTAGACACAAGTTTTCATTTTCTCAATGCCAGTAATATGAGGCACCTTAATCTAATCATGTGTAAAAATGCACTGTGCTTTAGGCACCCTGAAGACACAACACTTTGTTGAATTAATAAAATGTGCAGAAGGAAAGGTGCAAGTGGAAACCTTAACTTGTTGGATGAAAGCTACTATCTTGAGTTCTTAGTTTAGCCAGTTTTCCCTTTCCCCCAAACCCATCTGCATGTGTGAAGAGAACTGAGCATAAAACGCAAGTGTTCAAACTTTATGACCTTCACAATAATGTTGTGAGGTCTGAGAGTCCACAAAAACCAGGCCTTCATTTAGGAAAACATTTCACATGCTGATTTGGTGTTTCCCTTCAGCAAATCCTTTTTCTACTCCTGGGACAGACTTTAAGCTGCATCTTAACTTTCAAAAGGTTAAACTGCTTTCTAACAGCTGCTAATGTCTTCTTCAAGGAACTCCTTGAAAGCTTATTCTTAGGACATTGATTTGTTGCTATTAAAACATAGCAAGCTTGTGTTTGTTGTGGGGTAGATAGTCTGTTTAAAACTATTCCCACACTTGGGAGTGGTTGTAAATAAAACATAATTCTTGCAAGGGAGCTGTCATCCAGAAATCTTTCATTGAGCCTTTCCAGATGATAAAAACAACATTTCTAAGGCATGAAGGACAAAGATGACTTACAAGAAATACATACAGCCCTGAGAGTGACTCAGAGAAGGCAGAACCAGGGCCCAGAAGGAGAGAGCACTGGCAGTGTGTTGTACTTTGTGCCTCAGTCATGAAGAGTCAACAGCTTCCCAGGCTTTATGCCACACCTCTCCAGCTACTCTGGCCTCCTTCAAGCAGACCAGGACTGACATGCAGCCCCTCCTGGACAAAGAGCCTAACCCAAACACTGGTTCTGGAAGTTATTCCATCCATGAATTCATAACAGCAACATCATTATGGTTACCCACTGCTTTCTTTGTTTGCAAGTTTACATCTGCAATGATCTCTCAAGCTTGGTCTGAAGCCTATCCTCCAGATGTCCCCAGGCACCCTGAAACCACTGCTACTTAAGCAATAATAAAGCTCCCTTTTCTCCCCTCACAGGATGCTATATTCCCCACACCAGCAGTTTCATTCATCCACAAAACATCTCAAATAAAATCCAGGCAATCTTGGAGCCTGGTGCTGAGACACTTGCCATGTGCCTTTGTTTTGGGAGAAAGGAATTCCTCACTCTCTCTTGCAGCACACTTAAATGGGCAGCTGTGATGGGACAACCAAACTCCTTATCCAAATCTGTCACCAGGTATTTTTGTACCTCTCAGAGAGTTCCACAGGACTGTTCACAAAGAACAGTTTAGTTGAGATTTGTCTGATCCAGCTTAGAACTTTTGTAAGCCACTGGGCTATGCACTGATGTCCTGTTATAGTTAACTTCTTGCAAGACAGAAACCACTCTAGAGCTCTGGCTTTGCTCAGTTGCCTCAATGAATATAGATATACATTTACACATTTAATATAGCACGATGTATATATAAAATACATACACATACTATATGTATATATCACCTTTCCTTACAGTTTGCTGCTACAGACACTTGGTTCTTCTGTATCTCAGACAGATCAAGAGGGATTTTTCCCCTCAAGGAAGGGCAATATCTGTTCACATTGCTGCTGCCCACTTCACTGAGCTATTACTTTTATCCTCTCACCTAGCAGAACTGTACTACCTACCAAAAAACACAGCAAACACAGAATTTGGAAAAGAGGAGTGAGTAGTCCACTCATCTATATGGGAAATAAAAGTCCTGCCTATTAAATCATACTAAGTGTATGGATCCATTGCCAAAAGAGAGAAAAAAAATCAGATTTACACTGCTTTGTGTTCTCCTAGTGGAAATATTGAGTTGATTGAACATGAACTTCTAAAAATAAATTTGAGCAAATCCCACCAGTATTGTTACAGACAGACTCCAACTTCTGTAAAGAAACTGTTGGCTTTTCAGTCCCCCATATTTCATGATCTTTCTCCCAGTGGGTGGGAAGCTCTGTGCTTACAGTGATGCTCTCCCGTGCAAAGCTGCCAGCTGTCTAAATGCATGCAAATGGAATTATGTGTTGAAGCTTACACTGCCCTTTCTGGGGGGCTGCTCTTTGGCTGTGAATAGCCTCTGACTTCTCCTGACACAGCAGGCAGAAAGCCTTGCAAATTTGCCAGTCACTCTATCCAGTCACTTTTAATCTAAAATCTTTTAATCTTTTAATTTAAAGAGAATACACAGACCTACTGAAACCTTACTCCTACCTAAAACCTGTGTATCATTACATCCTTGCAGTGCAGATGGGGCTACAATGTGGGGAACTCACCTTGCTTAAGGTAAATTTATCATTCAGCAGCACTTTGACATGGAAATAAGGAGCTACTGAGGTAGATTGCAGGCATAGCTCTTGGAAATCACTAGCCAAGGGCCAACCTAAGTATGGCAAAGCTGGTTGTGAAGCCATCCTGTGCCCCCCCTGTACTTCTTATGCTAAGGCATGAAGCTTAGGAAAGTTAAATTTACTTATTTCTTTCCAAAGTCTTTCTTACTGTTTATCAGTTCCATCCAGGAGCACAGCATAAGTAGGTGTTCCCCATATTTATATGTCCTCATGAATACTAGCCACAGCTCTGCCAAAATACAGATTTATCCAAGTGAAAAACAGGTGCGGTAGCAAAGAAACTTTAGGGAAGTTTTAAGAAGTATTACCACCCAGGTTAAAAAGTCATCTTCAGTTTATAGATTTACCACTCTTATGTCCTTCTGAAAAAAATGGATTTGTTTGCTTATAAAAAACACATTAGGCAGAATATTAATATACTTACAAGATTAGGCATGCAGAAAATAGCTTCAAAATTAGATTTGTCAATAAATACTTGGAGAACAAGAACAGCTTTTTGGCGATAAGTTGTCCTGGTGGATGTTAGTCACATTTCTATCCAGAGATGAAGGATAATGAAGGTCGTTGTTGTATCCATTGATTCAAAAGGACTTTGTTGAAGTTAAAACTTGCAGTGATATTGGAGATGAGCCTTCAAGCAATCTCTCCTGCAGCCCAGTGGCAAAGCTGTCAACAAACCTGCTCTTGGCACCACAGTCCCTTTTGAGGGCAGGCTGAGCTCTTGAGGAAAGACGCACCCTGCTGCCATTTCTTGCTGCATTTCAGAGTGTGCAAAAGCCCTCTTTCTAAACCCCGAGTGAAGTAAAAGAAAAAAACACCTCTCACCTGCAGCAGAGCACCTGACAGGAGCTGAGGAAGGTTGTGCAAAGCCAGTTCCCCCAAAGCTGCCCACCAGGGCATCCTGGAGGAGGCCCAGGCTTACTTTCATTTCAGTGCACCACCACCAAAGAGCACAGATAATGCAACTGTTCAACCCTTACACTCAAGTCCCTCTCTTCCACACCATCCAGAATGTTCTGCCACTGCCTTTGGTGATGCTGAGTTCCACCTTTATGGCCCTAAACTAAATTCTGTGAGTTTTATGGTGCTCATTAAGTGGGATCGTGTACTGGTACTTCTGCACAGACCCTCTAATGCACAGCCACCATGCATGTAAATCCAAGAGCACACATCCTGTGTTTTAATCCATGTGCATGCATTAAAAACCAAACAAAACCCACACAGGCTTGAGAAGCACTCCTTTGAGAGACTGTCTTCCCTGTACCTCTTGATAAACATATCTTTTTCTTTTTTTTTTCCCCCCTGCCACTGACTAGAGATGACCTTTGCAATATTTGTCCAACCTTAGAACCAGCTTTTCAAAAATATGTATTAAAATTGTCAAAAATATTTGTGTTTGCTGCAGCATTGTCCATACACTGAGTATGAGCCTGATTAACAGATGGGATGGCTCTGCTCACACTAACATGCACTGCCTGTGCTTTTACCTCCTTCAGGCTATAAAAACTATGATCTTCACACTACAGCTTTCTGTGCAAGTCTGAGGAGTTCTAGTTTTCAAAATAGGCCTGTAACTTTTAAATATTTGGTTTCGATGTAAATCTAAATAAATCAAGTCATAAAGCAAGTAAAATGCAACAATTTGCCTCTCTTGTGTCTACCGAATACATAAGAGCTAAAAGGCCTATACTCAAAGAGGAGGGTGAAGGTTTAGTTCTTCTCCCTCAGTGACAGAGAAGTGGCCTTTTGTGTTTCTGTCAGGAAAGCCTACCCAAGCCACACCTCATTTAAAATTATCTGGATTATGAGACTGAAATTGGCTGCCAAGGGAAGTGCAAAAGCTAGGATAATAGGTGAAGTCCTCAGAGCTCCTGGGGAAAGCATTGAGTATTTGGAAAATAAACTAAAAACAAAAGATACAGATTCATTCTAGACCCATGAGCAAGAATTATCAGAGGCCTTTTTAATCCACAGGGTTCTTCCTTGGTATCAGCCATAGACGCCTGATAGAAATTTTGCTAGCCTTTCAGAAAACACAGAGGACCATGATGTTTGAAATGAGAGTTGCCCCACTTAATGCTTGTCCTCCTGTGCCATGATTTAGCACATCCACAGCTACAGCAATTGATGCCTGCAAGCAACCAAAATGCAGATTTAACTCAGTGCAGGTCAGGTCTCTGATAATTAAATTTGGAGGGAAATGTCTATCACTCATTGAGGCAATTATTTTCATGTGAGACAAAATCCTGAAGGGCTCACACAGTCCTTTCTCAAATAAATGTCTATCCTGAAATCATTAGAAATTGTAACAAAAATTATTTAACTTTTCAAATATGGCTGGCATGAAATCAACCACTTCTTCAAGGTCTGATGAAATACTTTTGCCTTCATTGAGTTCTGATTTTGTTTCCATCTAATTCACAAATCCTGATACTTTTCATGCGTTGCCTTTTAGAGGACTAACAGATCTTGCCATTAGTGGGAAGGAGTTTAATTTAAAGCAATATAAACAGTGCTGCACAGCTGAACTAAAAGAAGTGGCAATTAAAATGCATCTGCTATGATGGAATGAACTTTAACAAAGATCTTAAGAATGATAATAGAAGTCATGCATGAAGTTTTATTCCTTATGCATGGAGTAACAGCCGAAATGATAAAAAAATCTTGGCAGAATTATGAAACATGGCATTTGTAAGCCTGATGGAGCTATGGCATTCCAAAAATTTTATTGCAACAAGTAGAAAAATATCCCTCCCTGATAGCCTGCTTTCCATTTGAATCAATTTAGTCTAAATTTGCTTTTTCTTCTGTTAAAGGTCATTCTTTTGTAAAGTGATTTTTATAATTGTTGTCATTCTAGATCATTTATGTCAAATTTTGGCTAGATTAATCTTGAGAGAATCACTCTAATGGATGATTAGCTAATAGATTCATATAACCATTCAGGCACAATACTCACTCAGAGGACTGTCTACAGCACAAAATAAAAATTAAGCAGAACTTCCTGCCGTTAGGTGTGCAGCTATATGTACTGATCTTTACTCCAAGGTCTTTGAATGAGTGCCGTCACCCTACTGAATCATTCTGTCCCTAAATTATGCTCCACAGATTTTTTTACTTTGGCTGTGTGTATCAGAAGCAAGGCATTCTTTGAATTGTTCTGGGAAGCAGGCAAGGACAAATGTTTCCACAAGGTTGAAATGGTCAGCTGGTCCTCTGAGCTGATTTCCTGTTTAAGTATTTAACCCACCACATAGCAAATAGGAACTCCAGGAAGGTGCATAAAAAAGCCAAACAGAATTAAATCAGTAGACTCTGCCTGCCAGCTCTGCTCCTGACCTGTGTGTATTTGGCAGAGTCTACCAAGTACAGTAGCTGAGTGTTCAGTATGAGATGTGAAACTGTGGTGTGACAAAATTCTCCCTGGATCTGAGAATGGAAGGTGCCACAATCCTACCTTCAGTTATGCTACCAGCTCATTGGGATGTCCAGAAAGGCATTCAGTCTTTCTGGCGCTCAATCTTTGATGACATTTTTGACCTTGTGACTGTGCCTGGGCCCAGATTTATCTGTGCTAAGCCCTCAAAAATCTCAGTTTCTGCAAGGTTTCATATCCCCCCTGAAGATGAAGTCCCCTGCTCATAATTGGTCACTGCCTGGTAGTCTGCTCACTGCTTCCATCTTGCACTGCAGATGTGCATCCAAGGTGAACAGAGTGGGAGGTATCTTCAAAATTAACATTTCTCTTTCATATGGAAAACATGGAAATTAAAACTGCTCCACTTTAAACTGCACAGAGATTACTTGATTTCAGAGACAAACTCATTGGAGCCGAGTAACTGGGTTTTTGTGGCAAGGTTTAGGTAGCAGGAGGGGTGTTAGAGGGGTGGCTTCTGTGAGAAGCCACTGGAAGTTGCCCTTGTGACCCTGTGGGGAAATCATGCTGGAGCAGCATGTTCCAGAGAGACTGCACTCTGTAGAAGGGACCCACACTGGAGCAGCTCATGAAGAACTGCAGCCTTTGGGAAGGACTCACGCTGGATAAATTTGTGGAGGACTGTTTCCTGCTGGAGGGACTCCATGCTGGAGCAAGGGAGGAACGTGAGGAGTCCTGCCCTGAGAAAGACTGAGTAGCAGAGACAACATGATGAACTGGCTGCCAGAAAAGGTAGAAAATTTGGGAGTGGAAGTGTGCTTGGAAAGAGAGAAGGGGTGTAGAAAAGGCCTTTTCAGATTTGGTTTTAGTTACCTTAATCTTACTCTGATTTGATTGGAAATAAATTAAATTAATTTTCCCCAGGTCAAGCATGCTTCGCCTATGACAGCAATTGGTGAGTGATCTCCCCCTGACCTTATTTTGACCCACAAGCTTTTAATTTTATTTTCTCTCCCCTGCCCAGTGAAGAGTCAAGTGACAATGTGGTGATGGTGGGCACCTGCTTACCAGCCAGGATCAACCCACCACAAATAGAAAGGTTGAAAATAACATGCCATGGTTCTCTGAGTATTTAGGGTAATAATTGCTGTCAACATGTGGAGTCTTTGTGGAGGCCATTAGTACAGTATTTATTATTGTACTCCATACCCTTACAGGGTGGATGAAGTGCTAGCTGAGGCAGTTCCATGTTTAAAAAGACCCAAAACATTGTACAAGGACACTGATGACCCCATTTTGAGATTTTTACCATCAAACTGCACTGGGCACTGGATTAATCCTTAAGCAAGTTAAGAGCTCAGTTCAGCAATAACTTGAGCTGTAAATCAGCAAATAATCTCACTGAAGTGAACAACACCATTTTGTGCTCATGGCTACGCACTAAGCCAGCCAATTAATCCCACCCCTATCAGAGTACACACTGATATGCCTGGCTTTATATGCTGGGTCCAGGCTTCCCATCAGCAGCATGGTATTGTCAATCAGTGTGCTCTGATGTATGACTTTTTGCTAACCCTATGAGGTGTCATTTTTATTTTTTTTACTTTAAATTCTGTTATTTTTTCCACTCTGCCTTCTGGTTTTTGAACATTGTGAGAGCATTTCGCACATGTTTTTTGACTTTCCCAGTAACCACAAGGGTTCAAATCATGCTATTTTTGGTTATAGTGGTGGTTAAGTGAAAACTGGGGTTCCTATGCAGTTGCCCAGTTTCAAAAGCCGGGTTTAAAAAAATAAAAAACCAACAAAAAACAAACCAACAATAAATGCCACAAAGCCTGTGATGAGATCATGACATCTGACAATACAGGGTGTGATAGCTGTGAAAAAGGAGTTATTCTCTGTTACATTGATAGGACATAAAATCCCAAAAATTTATTAGGGACTACATATTTTCTTGCTCAATATTTATAGCACAGTTACAACAAAATTCCCCTGTAGCTGGGGGTGGGCTGTTTCTGACCATTTGGGCAACCATATTTTCTCATTTATTTTTCAGTTCACTTCCTTCTAGCACCTACTTAGCCTGTTTCCCACATTTACATCAAGAACACTGAAGAGTTATCAAAACTTCACCTTCCTGCCTGTCCATAACCGCATAAATTCATCTAACCCATAAATTCAAGGCAGCAGTGTGTACATCCTGTCTGAATGTAAAGAGCTTTCTGCTTTCTGGACATGTAGATTGAGTTCTTTTTTATTTTTTATTTTCCTCCCCCCCCCGCTGGACTAAACGATGTTGAAATGCTGCCACCTTCTGATAGACACTTGAGCTGCCAGTGGGCTGCAGAAGCACATTCTCCCATTTCCTCCAGACTTGTAAGTTGATTTATACTGATCCTCAACTGCATTGCTGCAATATATAACATGACAAGTTAAACGCAGTGCCTGCCAAAAAATCTTGATAGGCTCAGCTTTTGTGCAGCGGCACTTGAAAAGACCATTACTGCTGCCATCCAACTAAAGTATGCTCAATATTTTTGACAGTGAATTATCTGAACAGCAGTTTATCTCAATGTTCACTTGGTGTTATAACAATTTAAAGATTAAAAAGATGAGAGATAAAAAAAAAAAAAAAAAAAAAGAAAGAAAAGGAAAACCTGCTTTGTTCCAACTACAGAAAAGTGGAATTACTTTTTCTGTGAATTTTAGATCCATTCCGTTCTTGCTCCCAAATGCATTTCAGAGCACACACATATATCAGTGGGCTGGTAATTAACATAGGTGTAGATCACATTTAGTTTTTGTCATTTGTTGTCAAGATCTTAGGAATTCAAAAATCCACCTATGGCTGTATATTCTCAGAAACAGCTTTTGTGGGATCTTCAAGGCAGTGGCTTCAAAACTGAACCAGTGAGGAGCAGATCTGAGTTTCCCTTCTGCCCCTCTGTAAGACCTGTGTCCTGCTCTCTCAACCTCTTTAGAAGCTATGAAATCAAGAGCTGCATGACTGCTGCACTGATACGATGCAGAGTCCCATCTCAAGAAAGCATCGTTCTCACTTACTGCTTGCTTGTAGCTGTATGCTCAGGAGAGCAGACTATATTTTCCACCACTCTATTTCTGTAGAACAGATATCACCTCTGGTTGCAATGACAAGACTGTCCTAAGACCATTCCCAAATCTGAAAATTGACAAAAAGATCCTTCTGCTTATTTATGTGATCAAGTACTTGCAACAAATTAAACTTTTCTAGCTGAAATGTATTATTTAGGAGATAAGGATTTCGGTCAACTAAGATATTTTGCAAACTCTTGTAAATTTCAGCAAATTATTCTGACTTCATCATGAAAATAATTGTTGAAATAGTCAGAATATTTTGGTCCTTTTCTAAACATAAGGCTTTGATTTGTCAATCTACAGTTATTTGCTAACCTTAGTTTTCAAAGATTGTTAAAACCTCAGAAAGTTGGGGCTTTTGTTCAGTTAAGCTGAAATCCCCATCTTATTTTTGTTTTCTGAAATGCCAGCTGAACCGAAAAGCCATGTTGTTTCCTACTGAGCACTCAAAAGTACCTTATACAGGAGCTATCATCAACTAATGTCTTCAAGGTAAAACACCTCCAAATGCAGAAAACTGCAAAGCAAATAATGTGAGTGGAGCAACACCACAGTGTGCCCTCTCTGGTTGGTACGACATGGCCAAGAATAAAGTCAGGAGGTGCCACAAGCAGCGTGGAGCAGGGAAGCTGTATGCTGGAGACAAGGGGCTAAACCAAAAACTGCTCTGTGGACTTGTAGTGTCCCTTAAGCTGCTGCTGAGAGGTTTGTCAAACCCAAAGAGGAGGGCAAGTCCCATGTCATTTGGCTTAAGTTACTTAGACAGCATCTGCAACTCTATATTTAGGGGCCCATAAATCAAAAGGAGTGGCAGATTGCTGGCCTGAGCTACCTATTATGATAGATGCCAATCACTTTGATACTTAAGACAAGAAAGTTCAGCTTCATTTAATGCTGGAAAGTGTTTCTGGTGGAGAAAAAAAACATTTCATGTGAGTTAAACAAAGCTCACTACACCAAACTCTGCCAGAGTGTCTTTATGAATTCATACATGAATGTTTCACTCCTCCAGCAATTGAACACCTTCTTTCCTCTACCATAAACATTACTCAGTGATGTTATAATTCATTTCCCTGCTCTACTGGATAAAACTGTTCCTTTCTTCAAGCCACTTTTGGTTCATTTTCCTAAGTAGTGGGGTATTAACAGAATCATGAGCAAAACAAGACAACAAAATTTCATGTATTGGTCATATTTATGTAGCCACATTAAAAGTATACCACAGTTACCAAAACCCTGCACTTACTGGCAGTGCAACACAGAATGATTTTTCTACATGAGAATTATCTCAATTAGATTCCATACTCTGGCCTGGAGGAAAGTTTTCAGCAAGAACTGAGCAGGAGACCTGACAGCAGCTACAGAGAACTAGAGAGGAAGCAAAATCCTCTGATGCAGTCTAAGAGATGTTGTGTCACCAAAAATGAAGGCACCTGTTTGAGTACAAGAGAAAAAGATGAAAGAAAAATGAAATAAAATAAGGGAGGCATATTTATTTGAACTTCAAAAAAAATTGGTCTTATCATGGTATGAGTACTGGAAAATGTAGGAACTTCTGTATCCTGATCCAAATCACTGTATAATTATGTGTTCAAAATAAAAGTCAGTGATTACTGTTTCACAGATATAAAAAACATCTTGACAGCAATGAGTAAGCATGATAAAGTAGGTCAAAATTTCTATTGCTCTCTGCAGGCTATGGCAATTCCTTGGGGTCAGTGGAGAAGGGGAGACCCTTTCTGTATCAATCCTAAATCATTTCTGAATTGCATTTCAGTTACACAAAGTGTGTATTTTAGAAAAATGGTAGAAATCCCACTGCAAACCAGATGACATTTTAGAAATGTCATTTGATGTGAGTCCTTCTTTAAGAGCGAGTTTCTACTTCTGCTAATGGCTGGGAGAAATTCCCACCCATGTCACTTAATATTATCATATCAGCTCCACCTTCCAGACCCTTAGCCATCTTGGTACTTGGTACTTCTGGCAGTGATGTATGCTGCTGTAACCTACAGAGCTGCTCCAAAACTAGTGTAAAAATTGTGCAAGAAACACCCCTGGATTTCAGAGAAACATTTTAATTAACTGCAGTCAAAGGGATCACAGTCTTTCTCTTTCTTAATCTAGTCATGTCATAAATTATTCTCTACCTTACCAGTGATCAGTCTGAGTGAGTCAGAAAGAGAGGTATCACCAGGGCTTTGTGATCATTTTGAGCTCAGATGCCAGCCTCTGACTGCCTCAGGGATGCTTTTTTGCCCATCACCCCTCAGCAAACCTCTACAGCGCAGTTCACATCCTTCAGGCAGTTCCTTTCTTCACAATGTGGAGACACAAATATCTTCTCCCCTTCCCCTGGTAGTTCAGATCAATACCTTGTCACTTCATTCTTCTGTTGCTACTTTGCCTGAAGTGAATTTTCTGGGGTGGTTGTGTTTCTTCATCTCTTTCCTTTTTCTTTTTCTTTTTTTTTTTTTTTCTTTAATTAGTATTTGTGGCTCATTCCTTCATTTTTCTTGCACAGCAGCCATTAGTTTCAGTTTAGCTCTCTCCTAGCTCCATATATCACTTCATTACCAGAGATTTCTTAGAAATCCACTTTAGCACTCTGAATAAAAACAGAACCTGGCCTTTGATTTCTGGAAAGAGTTGTTCTATAGGATATCAGAGTACCACAACAATGAACGGCTGTGTGATCTGCAGCTGGCCTTTGCTCAGTGCCTTGAGCAATATTAGCTCTGTTTTCTGGTTTCCCATTTGGACCCACTTCGGGTGCTGCATTTCTCAAATGCTGGAACATGTTGCTGGAGTGTAAACATTGTAATACCATAATCAGCTGCTCCTCCATCTGTAACTATCATTTAAACATCCCATTCCCACCATGCAAGAAGAAGAAACATTGGCAGATTTGAGGGGCATCATTAGCAATGCACTGAACTGATAAGAACGCCTCACATATTGCAGCTAGAGGTGGGAAAGCTCTACTCCAGTGAGTGGTCCCTTCCCACAGCCATGGCTTCTGCAGGTGTCAACTCACATAGTTATTTCAGCTCTGGTGTTTTGTCTTTGTTTTTGGTTTTTTTTTTAATTAGGACACACTGCTCTGAGAATTCATACTTAGGAAAAATGTAAATCAAAGTTACTGTGGCTTCTAGAAACTAGAAACTGAGTGGCCACCGCTCAGCACTGACCTTTGCTGGACACGTGTGAGCCCGGAGCTACTGTCACAGGTTTGTGTGCAGAGGGACATGGTATCATGGGCAGAGATAAACTGCAAACCAGGTTGTTCCCAACTCTAACAGCCTCTTTTCAGAAATCAGGGTGATCAATAGACCCTTGCTCCTCAGTGCCTTTTCTGCACATGGAATATGTCAGTCCCTTACTACACTTGCTTTAAGACAAAAGTTAAAATCATTCAAATCACCAAAGCATCAGGTGTTATGCTGAGGATAGCCATGAAAGTAGGTTGGGAAGTAACAGCTAGATGTCAACTTTCTGACAGAAAACAGATTAAAACTGCAAATACCATTCAGGCCAAAATGTTATCTATATTGCCAGGAAAGAACTTTGGAAAAAAAAAAAAATTACAAAGAATATTTTAAACTTAATTTTTGTTTTAGGTGTGTAAGGGAAGAAAAGAGATATTTTTCTTTCTCAGCTTGAAAAAATGTTGCATTAAAATATTATAAGAGGCTTTTACAGTATTTCCTAAATCAAACATTTTAACCCTTTCATTTGTGTAAATTTTATGTAATGGAAGACTATCCTGAAACATGTGTTCTGTGTTGTAAAATTTGCTACTGTTTTTTTTATTTGTTTATGAATGGGATTTAACTTAATGAAACTGAGGAGGTTCTACTAAATTTTAACTTGAACAAATAGAACTTTCACTTGAAAACTTAGGGAAAAAAATACTCGAAAGAACCGTTCATCCATGCCTATGCAAGCCTTCACTCCATCCACGCTAACGAGCAAGAGGATGCCAATATAGGAACACAGGCACTTGGCTCTAATCTGAGTGAGCATAAGAGCACAAACAGTTTTTGTGAGGAGAAGACTGCCCATGAGATGTTTCTGTAGTACAGATGCCTATGCATACTAGGGTAAGCAGCAAGGATCTGGGCTGCTTATTTGAACAGCAGTAAGGTAAATACAAAAGCAATAAGATAAAATACTATTAGTTTTTCACTGCTTTCCTCCCCTCTCTTATTGAACTTTTCATTTTCTATTAAGGTCAACTGGGCAGGCTTTTTTGAAACTTCTATATGTTGAAATGTAAATAAAACAAAACAAGCAGGAGGCACATGAAAAGAAACGACTGCTCCTAATGAGTGTAAGTTTATACTCCGTACTACAGAGCTGACAGGAACGTCCCACAGGCAGGGTCAGATGCTGAGGAGGATGTTTACAGCTCCACAGACATCAGCTGAGGGCTGAGCCTGGATGTTGAGCCTGGTTTCTAGCATGGCAGTAAGCGTCGGCACGCTGCCTTTTGGCCACTCTTCAGCATCTGCAGAGCAGAGACGCTACTGCACAGAGGTGGCTCCAATGCCTTCCCTTCTCCATCCCTCCCGTGATGCAGCACCCGAAAGGCTCAAGAGGAAAGGACACGTGTGGCTGCCCTCTTCCTCCATCAGGCAGTGAGAAGGAAGGGGGAGAAAGGAAGGGGGTAAACCCTTCATCCCCATGCGTTTCTCTTTCTGCCAGCAGCTGATGGGGAGCTGCCACCAGCCTTCCCATTAGAAGTTTACAGAAAAGGTGAGCTCATCTCATTTGATTAGGACTGTCACCATCAGACAGTGTTTGCAATTAGTCCACGCCAACCTTATTCAGGCTTTGGATGCCTTTCAGCAGCAAAAAAGGGAACACTTGAGCTCCATTGAATTGGAGCGTGGCATCTGCTGCATGCTGGGGGGAGAGGTTGGGGGTCAGCGCTTGATTTTGATAAAGCGTGCCAGATTAATTGTCTTCGGTAATCCTGTTTGTCATGGTAGATGTGCAGAGAAGTCTTTGTGGCACAGCCTGACATATGGGCTGGCCGGCTGCTTGCCTATTCAGTCCCTCCCAGCACATGCTCTTCACAGTTGGCCTAGTTCCCAGCGCCTTGTTTTCCCGGGGAGCCAGCCTCCTGCGCCTATTCAGCTGGCCCCCCGCTCCACAAACAGGCTCCCTAATCTTCAGGCCTGTCTGGGCTATTCAAAGTGATTGCATGATTCAAAGAGATCAAGAAAGAGAACGGGGCGGGAGGGGTAAGCGAGAGAGGGGGAAAGAGAGCGGTGCAATTTGGAAAAGAAATAAGCAGCTCTGTACTTCAGGCAGAGCTCTTCAGGAGGCTGATTATAGTCCCTCTCCAAATCTGAATCTATCGCGAAATTATACCCTGCCTCTTTTGTAAAATAAATGCTAATAAGAGGTAATTTGGACCCTGCTGATTATTAACTTCAATGGAGATGGTCTTTTTACCCCATGTTTTGTTATGAATTCTTTGATTTCTCCCCCCTGTTAGGATTCATGCTCCACAGCAAAAGAAGAAGCAGGAGAGCTAAGGAGCAGGACAAATGTGGCATGACAGAGGACAGGCGAGCACTTAGCTGGGCAGACCAGTCTGGAGTTACTGAGAGACCACAAGTGGATCAGTGTCCTGAGCATGGATCCAGCACACCCATGTTCCCACAGCTTAAGTGCAGAGCCTATCCTGCAGCTGTACAGCCACCTTACAACAACTTGCTTCCCCAGGGAAGAGGAGAAGGGAGTTGGCTCTAAGCTGATGGAAAAAGGAAACAGAAAGAAGTAGCTGGAACTACTCTTACCTGCATTTCTTAAGTGATATTTGATTATACAGTTAACTACGCATTCATAAATGTTACTTTAAAAGAGCTCTTAGGACACATCGTGTCTAGTTTTTTAAATGGGAGCAGCTTTGGAGAGATGATGAGAATTCAGTTAGCCAAGACCTCGACTTCTACAGGCGATAACCTAAGCTATTTTAAACCACATCTTGACTTGGCTAGCATCAAATTTTCTGCCAAAGAACAATCTTCTAAGTGTATGTGTAATACATCAATAGGAAAAAAACAAACCAAACCCAAAACCAACCAACCAACAAACCCAGAAAAAAAATCCCCAAACAACCACCCTCCCCAATTAAAAATAAAGCATAAAGCATAAATTTCCCTCACTACATTTGTGCCTTTTTTATGATTTAGAAAAGCAGCAGAATTAAATGGATGCTGCTGAAATGTATGTCCTGTATAAACATGCAGAGGAAGCACTGTGTCTCGTTCATAAACTGCCCTGACCCAGAGTATATATACACCAGTTATTTCCTGTACCAAGAATGTTGTGGCATTAGTGTGGTGTGATTTGCTTGTGCTGTGTGCTCATCTGACAGATATTTACAATTGTCTGCCACATTTCAGCCTATGTTGAAGAATTCTCTAAACCTCTGCCTGATGCACTATTAAAATTTGGTATAGTGCCCTGCAAGGAAGCAACCATTGAAGAATGACAGGGAGTATCAAAGACAATTTAAAAGACTTTCCTTTGATATGTATTTTTTTAAAGCCAATTTTACCTCTGTGCTTCTCCCATAATGTCTTTAGCATCATCCTCTATTGTTGCCCAGGATTTTCTTATTAATAGCTTGACACTTGAGTTTGGCTTCTTCTGAGCCCTAGAACTTCCTCTCAGCAAGCTCATCACAGTCACATGATGTTTTCTGCAAAGGCTCAGCATCACCCAGATAAATTCTGTTTAATATTAAGGAGATCAGAGCTTGTTTTCCCCATCTTCCCTGTCCTTACCATTCAGAAGTTACCCATTCTTATATCAGCTGTCAAAATAATGTTTTAGTACAGTTTCCATCTCTGCCCCCAAGACCACATCTTAGACTGTGTTTTAAGTACAGCATCCATAAACTGAGGTAGTTATCTTACCTCTTCAGAGGTAAGATTGCATGGGTTTGTTATTAGGGAGCAGGAATTCTACCCCCATGTCATCTCAAGTAAAGACATGGCACATATTTATTTGACTCTTGCCTCTGTTATTTCTGCTGCTGCTGCTCTCACTGAGATTCCATTTCACCTACTTCCCTGCATATTGAAATAAATACTGTGTTGTAATTACAATTAAAGGAATGTAAGACAACCAACATCTCTTAAGTGCCCTCTTCCAGGTGGGGGTGCAGCCTGAATAAGAGCTATTGAACAGAATTAACATCTTATGTTCAGACCTGTGTTTTCTTACTGCTCCTGCTAGACAATTCATTTTTCAAACTAATAAAAAAGTTAATTTCTGAGACTACTCTTCTAGTAGGGATCAGCATAGACAAATGATCTAGACAGGCACAGCAAACTGAAATTTCCATTGATGAGGGTTGATGAGTCAAAAGCAGGCATATCTTCTGACGACATGAAGACTTTGAGGCCATTAGGCTTTTGCTGGGTGTGTGCTGAAGAAGAGTGGTGGCACGCTCAAGCCAGCCATCTCATTTTTAACCATAGTTTTATCATTGTAGCAGGATAGCTCAAATTACTTTTGCAACAGTGTTGGTTATGTCCCTTAGATATATACAAATCTTTGTCTTTGAAGAATGCCGTTTTTATGGTCAAATGAAAAAAAAGGATTTTTGTAACTCTGAATTTATTTGTTAATGTATCTGCAACAATATAGGTTTTTCCCCATAAACAAAGCTTCAGAAATTCTATTTGTTGCAGACAGATCTAATGGAAAGAGGAGAAGCATTCCAAGTATTAATATTCACGGCAAGTATTTTCCAATTCCCTGAGAAATTGAAAGTTTCATCCATCCTTGGAAAAATATCCTGAACTAAGATATGTTCATAAAGACAACCATCAGAGAAATGAGTAGAACCTCAAAATTTGCTTTCAATACTTCACACCATCAAGTTCTTTCAGGAGATAAAGTTTTACATGGCTGTCATGTCAATTTTCTTCCATAACATCTGAGAAGTATGAGAAAAAATATCAGTAAATAATCCAAATTGAATTGCTGTCATTCAGTGAATTTGAGTCAATTTGAAGTGGTCACAGCACCAGCCTTCCAGAGTTCAAGAAATATTTGGATAATGCTCTCAGGCACATGGTGTGATTTGTGGGGTGGTCTGGTGCAGGACTAGGAGAGATTTTTTTTTCAATGATCCTTGTGGGTCTCTTCCAGCTCGGGATAGTCTAGGGAATTTTAGCTATTCAAATTATTCCAGTTACATTTTAAGTAGAACAGAGTAATTTAAGGAATACATTAAGACTCTCTTAAGAAAGAAGGAGGAATCTTCTTTCCTCCAGTGTCTCTGTAAGTTGGCCATGGGCAGGTGACAGCAACAAATAGGAATTTCTAATATCAGCTATCCCTGGTGCACTTACATCTCCCTTTTCCTCTTGTTTAAATCCACAAAGATTTATGAGGGATGAAACACTTTCTTGCTTTAGGGATAGTTTGAAGGATTTCAGTATTTTTGGCAACCAAATGCACAGTGAGAGATTCTTCAAAGATTAAAATAAAGTAAAAACTGGGACTTTCCTTGTGAATTTAGTAAAATCCTTTAAATATATTTTGAGTAATGCTTGCCATGTATTTTAATGGAAACCAAGGGCAAACTTCTGACTTAGTGTGTGACCTAGTACAACTCACAAAGAAAAGAGCAGGGAAGGCAGGGAATGAGTTCATCAGTGCACTCTAACTTACAAGTTAAAGCCAAATGTGCAACATTAACAGACGTAAAGGTGCTATATTAAGATATGTTTCAGGGCATTAAGCAGCTCTTGGAAGAAGATTGTTGGTTTGGATGAGGTCACCTCTCAAAAAAAAGTTGTTCTCAATGGTTAAGTCATAAATAGGGACACCCTTGCCATCTTCTTAATAATACCGTTCTCCTTCTGATACTTTTTGCAAAATAAATTTTTTATTGATGCCGGGAATAAACTAAATTCCAGATCCTTCCTGGGTTCTTGAGTTTATTAGTTACCAAAGCCATCAAAAAACTGTATTTTAACTAGGGAAGACATGCATGTCATTATGTTGTATGACACAGTCACATGGTAGTAAATTAAAAACTGTAACATGAATGCAGTGAAAGGTCATTGACATAACAAGAGCCTCATATTACTAGAGACACAGATATTGTTTTCCTATTTTCTCAGTACATATCTACAATTCCATTTCTCTGGAGTCTTTGAACCCAAAAGTAAAAACGGGAATTGAAATAAATCAAGTGACTACATATTACGTTACCTCTTTTTCTTTTTGACATTAATACTTAAGTACCACTCCAAAGAAAAACCAAAATGATATTTCAGCCTTATGACAATTACATCAGTTGCCTGACATCAGTGAAGGTAAGAACTAGTCATTTGCATCATAAAGTCCCCAATGAAGTCACAAATAACTCCCTGTATTATAAACAGATTATACTTTCTGTATCTTCATGAAAACAACATAATATTTTATATTAATTATATGCATTTTGTATTTTCACAAGAAGAAATAAATTTGGACTGATCCAGTTCTTCATTACTGTGAATCTATATCCCTATGAGTAGCCAAGAGATGTGCTGCTATCCTGATTTAGGAGCATTCAGTACATTCCCACTCTGAAGACTGAGTGTATTTCTGTATCTTATTGTACCACACTCTTAAGGTCTCGTATGAAGTTGGGTAATGAAACAAAGAGAACTAAAGTAGGACAATCAGAGCAGAAGAAAAGCTTTTGCTAAGCAGGGAATGTCCTTTCATTTATATCACTCACAAGATTATTGAGTTAAAGAATAAATTAATCTCAGCACACTGTTTTACATTCTAGCTCATACCTCCATTTTAAGGTCAAAAAGGTATCAGTCTTCTTACTGAACATGTCAGGAATGAGAGCAAGTCCAGGGCTGTAAGGACACTTACCTTTGACAAATAACACAGTTACTCTGTCTAAGACTTCTACCTTTTCCTGTGATCCCTGTGACAGCAGTGTCCTCTGGTCAGTAACTTCAGGGTGAGTCTCACTGTGCCAGCACTTGAAAGAAATACATCAGGAAGATTTACAAAATACACAAAATAAATTAAAGGTCCAAGAAAGGATGACACACAAGTAAATGTCAGCCTAACGTACTGCCACACATTTTAAAAAATAATCCTGGGACAGAAGCATGTGTTTTGGGTTGGGATTTGCCTCATTTAACTACAATAACCTTAAAGTCAAGTGCCTAACTAGAGCTCAATTTTAGAGCACACAGAATCCTCCAAGAGGAGCCATCATCTTCTCCAGAGGGCAGATAGTCTTGTTCTGAGGTACCTGATCTCAGATATCTTAGAACTGGAATGACACTTTCTGTATTAGATACAAGGAGAAAATGGGTGGTGTAGCTCAGGATACATTTCAGTTCAATTAAAACCTCCTTTAATGTTACCAGTGGATTTTTTTTCAGGCGAAAGACATTAGGATTTTATCTGACTGTTGTTATTACACACTTCTGTAATGTTGTGGGACCATAATGTTCTCCATACTTCATAGAATAGAATGCCATTCTGCCCAATAAGGACTTGGCATTTTCATGAATACAGTTTTTACTTTAATATAATCTACCAAAGTAAATTTCCACACACTTTTGTTTTGTGCTAGAAAATAAAATTATTCTCCACAGAAATAGCATATTTTCAGTATGCTCTGGTTTAATAAGACAGCTTGGACCATTCAAAGTAGTATTTCAGATAAACTGACCAGCCATCATAAATGCTTTCCAAGAGAAAGAAGTGAGAACAGAGGTCCCACAAGTCAGAAAGTAGTGCAAATTTCTCTGTGTGAGAAGGCTACTGAATCTGCATCACCATAAAACCTGAAGTAAAATTAATGTGGCTGAATCAAGAGACATATGGGATTGAATATTTTTTTCCTTACTGATACCCACCCCAGTACTGGAGTAGGCAATACAGTCTTCAAAGAGTCGGAAGAAAAAGTTGTCCATTTATGGCCAAATTATGCAAAAAAACCCCGTGGAGTGCATGAAGATTCTGTCCAACTAAGAGGGGATCACATGTAGAACAAATCTTACCAGTGATCAAGGAATCTGAAAAGACGAATTTATCAGTCTTTTCTGGACAGGGCCTCTTTCAGCCCCCAATCCTTTTCTTTCTGGCTTCTCTATTTCCCCTTCCCCCAGACTCTACAAAGCCTCCAACCACTGTCATCATTTCCCGTGTTTGCAAATGGATAAGCAGAGTCCTGCTTCTCAGAAATCCCCTGCAATCAGCTGGCTCACTCCATCTCCCCACCCCCAGCCCACTGCTCTCCCCCTCCACTGTGCACAATGTCCTGGTGACAGGTGGTTGCTGCTTTCTGTAATTCTGGATACAGCTCCAGTCAGACTCAGTGGCCTGTAAAAAAACCTAGAGCTTATGAAGAGAAAAAGCTCTGGCTCTGAAAGTGCTGAGACAGGCTGGTACGGGGACTCAGTACAAAAAGCATTCAGCACAAAAAGCCAAACCCAAATGAAAAGAGCTGCTGCCAGGATCATCACGAGGTCCTCTGCTGCACAGATGTCTACTGAACTAAGCTGAAACTGATGAGTCTTTTATCGTGGCCCCCACCCCCCCTCCCTGTAGATACCCACAGCACGACTCAGCTGCCTGGCTCAATTATTATTATTCCAAGGGACACAGTATATGTGATAGACATATGACACTCAGAGAATTAAGCTCAGATAGGACTGTCTGGCAGAATTTCTCTTTCTTTTTTTTTTTTTCCTCTTCTTTTTCTTTTTTATTTTTTTTTTTTGCCTTTATTTTTCCTAGTCAGCAAAAAGCTGATTAGTTAGTTTACAGGAATGGAAAAGATTTGGGTGCACTATGGTAGCAGTAGAAGCAGTGTTTTAACAAACAAATTGCTTTCAGTATACTCAAGCAGGAGAGAGCTAACAAAGGTGGTTTCTGCATCTTGGTACTTACATGGGTGCACTGTGTTTTACTGCCTCCCTTGCAGCATTTTGCCATTCTAGTTAAATAGAAACAGGACTGTTAACTGTGTTAACATGTTCAGTCTGTGATCTATGCATATTTTACCTCTTTACCTTGTTCTATGCCTGAAAGTTTATTCCACAGCTTCTTCCCATGTATTATAAAACGGGTTTATAAATTATGAGCCAGTTGCAAGATTGTGATTGGATATATCTCAGAATTCAGCACCTAAAAGCCCTTTGCTCTCTAAAGCTCAGCTGATGTTTACTTTTCAATATGTCTGAAGAACACACTTATTTTCATTGTCTTGCTATCAAACATGGGACATAGATTTTGTTATGTTAGAGAGTCTGTCAAACACCTGTTAATTTCTCTGAAAGCAGCAGGCATACAAAGCAAGCAAGGGCAATGGAAACTGGGCACTCAACACCTTATGAACCTTGGCTATAGAGGAGAGAAGTGAGTGAAAGAGAGCTGCCTCTGGTTACTGCAGGTGCTGCAGTTTGCTAAAGAACAATTTTCAAGAAATGTTGAACAGGCAAAATATAAAGATCCCATTGTTTATATATTAGAATGGACAGCCTGCGGGGTTTTTACTTTAACCATCTGCCTTCCAACTTTTATATAAAAATTCTGCTCCCTAATAAATGTTTAACACATTAGGACACATATATTGCTGGAAAGAAACCAAACCAAACTCCTTCTGCTTCACAAGGATAAATTAGCAAGTGAAAAGCAAGACTTTCCAAACCCTCTTTTGTATGAATACAATCATTTAACTTAGATCTTGGAAAGTTGAAGGTCTAGTCACTAATCTACTGACTCCATCACAGAAGGGTGAATTTAATTTAGGAACTGCTGGCTCCAGCACTGCATTTAGTTATACCAACTTGAAGAAATTTATGTGATAATCCTTTTTATTAGCATATCTATTCTTTTTTGAGCCAAACAGCAGATCAACCAAACAAAAGATGTGCTTTACTGGCTAAGAAGTTAGCTGGATATCTTTTTTGGCTGGTCTGTTCCCTGCTTTATCTTCAGTGGGTGATGAGACATATAAATCAGTGTCTACATGGAGAGGTGACATGCTGTTTACACAGTGGGTTTATATTATCATAGCAATCATATATGGGTAATAAATTAAACTGCATCAAGAAGCCAAAGATTTGCCCCATTGAAGCAAGGTCTTTTTTCTTATAGTTTTACCAAGAGCCAGATAAAATATACAGGTCTCTCCTGTAAACTGTACCATAGCATTCGGGTTTGACAAAGTTAAACCTGAAAATATAAAGCATTTCTCTGCATTTTAACTGGCCCTGTTGGAAAGTTTAAATCTTGCATGTAGCCCTGAGCTGACTTCAAGCATCTGCATTGCCTTGCAAATACCTGCTGCCTTTTGGTGACACTTTGTCCACCCCAAAAAGGCCTCAGGACATTATTGATAAGGGAATGGGGAAACATGAAAGCAGCTGGACAGCAAGACCAATGCACCTGGATCTGCCCTAAAGGGAAGGATAGGGCCAGCTTTTCAGCACTGGCTTGCTCCAGAGATTGCCTGCGTGGTTGTTGGTTTTGGTTTGGTGAGTCCTGAGCTTGCAGTTCATGAGGCATGATGCAAGTGTAGCTGTTCTGCCCTGTATCAGCTGTTGTTTGCAACTCCCTAGTTAGTCATCAAAGAGATTAATGCAGACAGCAACCTGGGAGCCTTTTCTCACAGACAGCTACTTGTCTCCTGCTTCCAATTGCATCACTGATTTTGTTAGGCAAAACTCAGAGAATTTCCCTCAAGAAAGAAAGGTGTTCTTTGGCAGAGCATTTTAATAACTTTGTATGAAGGAAACAAAATATAAACACAGTGGAATTTAATAGTTTAACAAATAAAAGCATGTAACCCTACTTTCACCTCAAATACAAATATTGGAAGGTTTTGGCCCATCTTTTTCTTTTTTTTTTTTTTTGCCATTTCAACAGAAAGAACCCCACAAACATGGTGTTTTTCTGATTCAGAATGAGGGGTTTGTTGTTGTTGTTTAGGTTTAGACTCCTTTGTGCAAACAATACTTGAAGTCATTGGGCCAAATTTATCCCTGGATTAAGTACACTGACGTCAATGTAATTACAGTAGGAATTAATTTCCCTCACTGATATAATTTTCTGGATCCTATATCTACTTCCAAAATGCAATTAGAATCCAATTTCCTCAATCTTTTATTTTGGAGCTAGGCAGTTTGAGTCCCCCCACAAAGAGACTGGGCTAACAAAATAAAGCATCTCCTGGTCACTTACCTGATTGTTGTTGGTACCAGCACAAGGGAGAACAGGCATAGAGGTGTTGCATTGTTTAAATGGAAGACACCTTCATCTTAGCACTGCAGCTTAAACCCAGCCCAGGAGATCCACAGTCCTGGTTTAACTCCCTTAATTTTCTTTTCACAGGTTTTGGTTCATTCACTCTGACAAAATACAACATAGTGATTGATTCTACTGTGAGTTTGCTGGGTGTCTGTACACCATGAATCTGTTGTATAGTAATGCCATTACTTGGGAAATATTGACTTGCTCTGCACCATTACAAAGGATTACTGAATCAGACAATATTGAGAAAACATTTATTATATTAGGTTTTAAAAGTGACTTTATTAATCAATGCACCAGCTGTATCACCACTTGTACCACATCCAGGAACAGGTCAGATAAATATAAGCTTTTTAAAAAATGTATCTTGTTACTTTCTAAAAGCCTCTGTATCAAACTCAATAATTTGCTTGTACATAAAAATGTACAGATCTCATTAAGAAACCTACAAAATACTACCAAAAAAAAAAAATAAAAAAAAATAAAACAAAATAAAAAATAAGTGTGTTTAAAGAAATAAGTCAAGGAGACCCAATAAGGCAAGCATGAATTTACTACCTCTTACAGCAGCTGACAGGTCTGAATGTGCCTTCAACTCAGATTGAGCCCATGCTGAACCACAAGAAAATACACCATTGTTAATGTGAGGAGAAACTCGAAAAGGGGTTTTGCTCACCACTTCACAGCAGCATTCATATTTATTTGCCAGGAGGGAAAATATTAAACAAAATAAGCCTGCTCTTCTTCATAACAGTGTTCTATAACTCCTGGCTTCTGTCTGTCATGCATAAAAGTTTAGCAATCCAAAGCAGAAATATTGCAAATAATTGCAATATTTGCAAAGAAAAATTATATGACACACAGAAGAAAAAGACAGCATGGAGCGGGAGAAAAAAATTAGATGAAAAATGAAACATTAGCAATTATTCCATTGTTACAATAATCCATTTGACAGAGCTCACACAAGATTTACCCATTTCTGGGAAAACAACAGGAACAGATTATAGTCACTTCTCAAAGACCACATTTACTAAACCCAGGATATTAAGATGCAAGCTACAGCAGCAAATTCCCCAGAAGGAGAGGGCAGACATGCACAAGGCCATCCTGGGCTGTGATGCCCTAATTGCACCAGCTAGAGAAGGGCCAGAACTCCTCAAAAAGAGGGGCTGCATAGGGCCAGTCAGAGAGGCTGAAGCTGAAATGAGCTCTGCAAGGCCCAACTGTGCTTTCTGGTAGAAATCCCCTCATGGCATGGATTAAAGAAATGCTGATGTGTATGTTAAAGAGAAATGCTAGCCTGTGTTGAAAAAGTCCTTGATGTATTTAAGATTTGTCAGTTTTAGCTGTCCTGTGGATTTGCCTTTCAGTTTTATCCTTGAGGCTTTTATACATGGGGCATGGCTTCCTGTTCTAAAAAGCCAAAGACATATTCCCCAAACCTTTCTCAAATTTTTTTTTTTGTATCCTGACTCAGTGTTTCTCTAGAGAAGGGGATAAGAAAGTAAAGCACTTTGGAGCAATATAACTGAATGTAATTTTCTTTATACATAATATGCCTGTTTTTCCAGGCATCAAACCAGATTTTAGGGAAATCATCCTCCTTCCCTTCTGCAGGTCCTACTCCAGCTGTAAACACGCTTCACATGAGGTAGCGTGGCTGGCACCAGGCCTAACCAGATCGCAAAACAATTTATATAAACGTTTGGACCTGAACAGTCTCATGGAGGGAACCTTACTTAATCATCACAGAGATCAGAACTGGAACAAAATTTCCTGGCCCACAGTTTCTGGAGGTTACTCTAGGTCTCTGGCTAAAAGTTAGTCATTAATTTGTTGAATGCATGGCCAGCGTGCCAGGGAGAACTCCCTGGAAAACAACAGGTTTCAGCACGGAGGAGATTTTTCAGTGCCTGTTCTTGTAGCATAAGCTGAAAATGACACTAGAAAAGGAGTATAGAATCATATCTGCCTTCTCTGATAAATGGGCTCTTAAGCCTCTGGGAACTGAGATCTCCACTACACTATAATAAGAAAAACAACCTCTATGAGCAGAAAGTTATGACCTTCTCCCTGTCTCCTCCTCCCTTCCACATTCTCTTTCTGAGCAGATTATAAAACAAAGAGAGAATTTCTGGAGTTGTCTCCAGCTCCTGCAGAGTTTCCATGGACACTGGTTGCCTAAATATCTTTTTGTGTCTTAAGGGAGAAAAAGTATCTCCTTGTCTAATTCAGGGGGGTTCCATTCCTTTGAATGGCAGCCCTGTCCAGCCTCACAGAAAAGATTACTGGAGCATACCAGAAACGTCATAAAATTGAGAACTTGTTTACTTGTCTCAAGCAGCAGAAGCAAGCTGCTTGACAGGAAGACAGAAAGCTCCTCTAGGGCAATCTCAAATGTATTAATAAATAAATTGATCTAGGGGTTTGAGTATGCATTTTGATTGGTTGGTTTGGTTTTCTTTGGGTTTTTAGTTTGTTTAGGGGATTTTTTTGGTTTGGGTTTGGTTTTTCTTTTTGTGGTTTGGTTTGGGTTTTGGGGCTTTTTTTGTGGTGTTACTGGTCTGTGTGCTCTTTTTTTGTGGTATTTTCTTTTGCTTTTCACTGTGTTATACACTGTAAGTATGTCATACAAAGCAGATATGTACTTTCCAACCACACCTCATTTTATAGCAGATTTTGGAACATTTTTCTGTTACCATACACTGCATGAGCAACAGTAGGTTACAGGGGTGGCAACCAAATTAAGAGTTGTATGCACAGAAAACCAACAGATTTCCTGGGCTGAGATAGCTCCCACATTTTGGGTGAGATGAGATGCTTTCACACATCTTAGTACCTAATTTGATCATTGATGTCAATGATCCAATCAAATTTTATTGATTATTACTCAACACTAATAGTTTTTCAAACTCTGTTGCTCAGAGGTGTGTAAATTGAGGTAGCTTTTTAACAAGCACATTAGAATTTGGCAAATTTTGCCAGCAATTACTCTGCCTCCAAATTAGATGCATGGATATGTTCCACTTTAACTGTATCTGACATCTGTTGAGTGCTTTGGGGATACTGGCAATGGGAAGAGAGGCATAAGGTTAGGGTCATTGCTTAAGGGCAGCTCTAGTGCATGTTATTTCTTTGATCACATATTTATGCTGTGAGAGAACATAAAGGAGTCTATTCTCTGCTTGATAGACATATCTGAGTGTCACTGATGCTAGAGGACTCAGATTACCAGTTACAGCTCTGCACCACAGTCCTTTTTGTATATTAATTAACTTGAGCATTGCATAAGGCTATCTTGATACGGATCCTTAAAAAGTGCTGTCTATATTACAACCAAGCTCCTGTCTCTTTCCATGGGAGCCCTGCCTTCTGTCAACATTTTGCCTGAGGATGAACTGAAGGACTTTCTCCCTCAACCCCCTACAGAGCCTCCATCACCTCCACTTCATGTTTAAAAATCAACCCAGACTCTTGGCAAGGTGAGATGAAAAGCCAAGCAAGGCAGACTAATGCAGAGTTTGTATTAACATTTTGACTCAGCCTGGATTTTTACAGTGGCTCCTGAAATGCTATACCAGAGAAAACACCACTGAGTTGTAAACAGAAAAAATGCACACAAGTAGCAGAATTTGCTTTACAGACTTTGCTGTCTGTTAAGTAAGCAGGAAATGATGGCATTAATGCAAACAGCAAGGCGAGATTTATTCCCAGACTGGCAGGCTGTGGAAGTTTATCCATACAGAGTCATTGCCTCTGTGGGTCCCTGATCAATGCAATGTTTTCACCCTCCACCACACCCAGGCAGAAATTTTCCTGATGACTTCTATACTGCACATATATTTTCACTTCTGAAGGCTTTTAAGTCTGGTGATAAATACAAAAATGTCATACATACAAACAGAACATACATGTCAAATATCACAAGAGCATTAAATTTACCTATCTGGCCCCTGGGTTAATTTCAGCCCTTTTCACTGCTGTTTGCCCTCTCGGTGCTATTTCCCGGCCCAGCTCAATTAAAGGACAAATTCATCCCCACACGTGTCCTAAGGGCCCTAATGAAGTCAGCTGTCCAACTCGCATCATGCAGCTGCCTGGCTGCAGAATCTGATGGCCACTTGTCAGCTGCTTCACCAAGTCAACCCCAGACAAAGGCCCCTTTGATGGGCTGCCTTTCTCCAATCAATCTACACCTTCTCCTCTTGGACTTCAGCATCTGCTTCTGTGTAATTTGATTTTATATTCAGTGCAGCCTGACCCTATTGATAAATTAAATCTATCTAAACCTGATATCCTCATGCCACCACGGGGTAAATGACTTGCTTTAATTTTAGCTTTTGCCAGACGTGACATGGTATCAATACTGACTCTTTTTTGTGTGTGTGTTTGGGTCATTATTTGAATAGTTCAGGCTCCAGGTCACAATTAGGGTGGGGAGAAAGAGGAGAGAGACTTTTTAGAAGTATGTACAAAAAAAGTAAATCAGACTAATTCCTTCTAGCATGTTAGCATTGCTTTCCATAATTATGTTTGTTTCTTTCCTGATAATCACATACTTCCAAATGTATTTGACATACACACAAAAAATCCAGCTTTAATAAACAAGCAAGCAAACAAATATGTAACATTATTTTATAAAATCTCTAATAACTAGAATAACTACTCACAGCCTGTTTTCTATGTAGTTTGAAGTAGAAGATTTTTCTCATATGCAGTGTCTATTTGTAAACAAACAAAACACACATGCAAAAGCAACAACTGAGAAAAATCCTGAAACTGTATATACCTCAGTTGATATATTTGCAATGCTTTAAAATTAAAATAGATACAGGATTTTATCTCCCCAATATGCTGTTTTATGGGTGAGAAATTGTAAGAGTCTACTTTCCTAGGAAATCCAGCACTTTTCCTTCAAACTACTGACATTTTAGTTATTAACTTTTTTTTCTTTCACAGAAGCCTAAAAGAGACCTCCTGTTTCCACACATACCTGCCTCTTTTACCAAAGACTAGTTGATCCCATCTTTTCTTAATCTTCTTCCTTCTTCTCCTTTCATAGATTGGGAAGGCCACCAACAATCATCACCCTGCTCAGGTCTAGGCAAAACACTTCCAGGGCATTGGGAAACAGTTCGTAAATAAATGTGTGTAAATAAATGTGCACAGAAAGCACTCTGAGGTATTTTGGTGAAGAAGAAAATTCTTCCTTTTTCACTGTAATAGTCTGGGAAGTTTTTCAGAAGAGGTCCTTACTACTCCTACTATTGTCCACCTATCCTTTCCCAGCTGTGTGCTGCCCTGAGGCTGCTGTTTGAGAGCAACTGGTGCACACTAAGTTCTTCTGGAATGGGAGCTGGGGGAGGAATGAACTGAAATTCTTAGCAAGCTGTCTGGCAACCTGGCAACAAAAAAGCCCCAACCAACCCACCAATGAACCAACAGAAATAATAATAATAATTAAAAAAAAAAAAAAAAAAAAAAAAGGGAGAGCAGAAAAGGAAAAAAATCTTCATACTACATTTGGAATGAGACCATCTGAAAGTAGGCACCAATTCATCACTATGAAACAAACTGGGTTTTCCAGTCATAAATGGGCAGCATCTCCTGTTATAAAACCCTGTTACCTGGCAACTTACAAATCTTATATAACCTTCTCCAGGTGGAATAAAATTTTCCATGTGATATTATCTGGTCTGGGGTTTCTCTTCTTTTTAAAAGCTAAAACATTCAAAAGTTTTAGAAGTTTTATTTAAAGAACAGAGTGTTCCCTTATGCTCACCTCAATTTCCTCACCCAAGAAAGCAGAAATAACTTCTTCACCAAACTAAACACCCCCTGCTTATAACCTGAGCAATAAGGGCATCCTCATCCTACCATCACATGAAGGCTTCTTGCTGACCTACTTGTCAAGGTTGAATTTCCTAATTTTCTTGAAACCAGAGCATGCCTTGCTGAGAGTGCTTTTTACAAGGGTGGTTTACAAGAGGTTTCTCCTCTGCTGCCTACTTGTGTCTGTAGTATGTTTGCAGACATGGCAGCTCCAGCCCCTGTCAACTTTCTGGTTGGCTGCCTGACTTGGGCACCAAAGCCTCTAAGGAGTTCTTTCTAAAGTGATGGCAGAGCTGCAGTTTTAAATTTCAGTCTAAACCTAACAGTTTAGTTTGGATTATTTTTTATTTTTTCACTTTGATAGCTGAAATGTAAACTTTCATCCAACTTAGGAGAAAATGTCAAAGTAATTGTGTATCCATGAAAGAAAAAAAACCCTTCTTTATTTGTGTTTGAGATCTAATTACTCAAAGACTTTTCTCAGCTGCTGTGTGCTAGCTTGACAGTGCCTTGAGAGTGGTTTGAAATTGGAGTTGCTTTTCAAGAAAGAAAGTTTAGACTACAACCTTTTCCAATCACCGATGTTGTTTAGGCCTTTGTAAAGAACTGAGGCCTCTACAAACAACAGAAAGCAATCAGTGACTACTATCATGATTACTCTACTTCAAAGAGATACCTGTAGACATTTTTAAACCAGGGCCCAAACTTCCAAAATATGAACTTATTGTTGTTCTAATTACATTTCGTCCTCCAAGAGTTGTAAAGACCAATGAAGTGCGTAGATGCACCAGTCCAGAACTTCCACCCACTCTAAGAAACCCTAAAAATTTCCAGCAGATAAGTGCAGAGGACAAAGGTCACTATTTGCCATGTAAAGTGGCCAAAGACCAGCACTCCCATGGGGAATCAGCAATGTTGATTGAGAGTACAAGGGTGTATAACCATACATGTATGCATCTGCACACAATCTGTGAAATTCCTTGAAAAAATGCTACTGAGCTTTGACCATGTCCCAAAAGAAGGACCTTAGGAGACCATATTAAATGCCTGTGGCTCTGTGTCAGTCTCAGTTGTGCACCTTGACCTGTGTTTTAGAAGCACAGTAGTTCCAGTCCAACATTCGAGTAATTCCCTAGGACTGTGCTCGCCCATGAATGGGCTGTCTTATGGTGGCAGCCTCACTGCAGCTAGCCTTGGGGCTAGGTCCTGTGCACCATGGAAGCTGTTTGCCCTGTCACTATTAGAGCTGGTTTCATTTCATTAATTTCATTCATTTCATCATTATGCTTGTGTCTGATTTTGTTTCTACGGGCTATAGTTTGATTGATGATTTGTTTCAGAATGTGAAGAAAATTCAGAAAACCGGTATAAACTGCTTTGGATTTGGGAATTATTGGTTCCATCTTTTCATTCAAACCTTATCTTTGCTGTGACCTAATATAACATCTTGTCAAGTCTTGAGTGTAAAAAACTTCTCCACAGAAAAGAAATTTCTCCACAGAAACCCTGAAACGCCAAGACTTGTCCAGAATGAAGACAAAAATAAATAGCCAACAGGTACAAACACATCTGCCCAATTGGAGTAGCACAAAGAAACAGTGCATGTCCAAAGGGCAGCACAGCAGTGCCCCTTCCAGCTACAGCTGCACTTACAGAAAAACTGTTAGAAATCCCATCTTTCCTGACCCTTTTTCATGCTCCTTAATTGGCTTGAGATTTTGGGAGGGACAGTACCTCTCATTTACAATATTCAATTTAAATACATATATACAAAATGCAGATAAAATTTATGTGAATAGAAGTAACTTTATTAAAAAGTTTAACTATTATATCTGTGAAAACACTAAATGTTAGAAAATGCTTCATTTTGTGTGCAAATATAATTTGTGCAAAGCTGCTGCTGTTAAATAAATTTTGACACCTGTCAGGACTGACAGCACGGTACTTCCACTGTTGCCTTTATAAATCTATATGAACTTTTAAAAATGGAAGTATCCTCTTCCAGCTGTTGTAGTTAGGAGGATAAAATTGCAGCTTGTACATTGTCCAGCTCTTTGTTCTTCCATTTAACCTGCATATTCATGGAGGGATTGCAGTTTGAAAAAAATTGCTTAGAAACTAATGATGTAACGAATTATGTCAAATTGGTAGTTACTGAAAGTCCACTGACTTAATGCAATGTAATTTCAATTTGACTCAGTTCTTGCATTTAAAGGAAAAAAACGTCAACTTTATATAATTTCACATTCCAGATCAGGATTTCATTACTGAGATAAATTAAAGAAAGGTTTGGATTGGAAGGGATGTTAAAGATCCAGTTCTAACAGTCCCTGCCATGGGCAGGGACACTTCCCACTAGACCAGATTGTTCAAAGGCCATCCGACCTGGCCTTGAACTCTTCCAGGGATGGATCATCCACAACTTAATCAGGGAAGCATGTTCCAGTGCCTCACCACCCTCACAGTAAAGAATTTCTTCCTAACACCTAATCTAAATCTACCCTCTTTCAGTTTAAAACCATTATCCCTTGTCCTATCACTATATGTCCTTGTAAAAAGTCCTTCTCCAGCTGTCTTGTAGGCTCACTTCAGGTACTAAAGTGTGTTATGAAGTGTCTCTGGGACCTTCTTGTCTCCAGGCTGAACAATCCCAACTCTCTTGGCCTGAACTCACAGAGGAGATGCTTCAGTCCTCTGATCATCTTTGTAGACGTCCTCAGATATGGTCTTACAAAGAGTAAGTAGAGGAGAGAATCCTCTCTCAATCCTCCCTTGACCTATTTGCCACAAATCTTTTTCCCTTTTTAACCCTGGGGGTTATGTTTCCCTTTTTGTAACTCCTGGGAAAATTCTTCTCCTGGTTTTGGCTGGCATAGAGTTAATTTTCTTCATAGTAGCTTGTATGATGTTGTGTTTTGGATTTGGGCTTAATTTTTTGTTGATAATATAGAGATGCTTTTGTTATTGCTGAGCAGGCTTACACAGAGCCAAGGCCTTTTCTGCCCCTCACACCATCTCACCAGCAAGTAGGCTGGGGGACATGAGGAGTGGGGAGATGACAAAACCAGGGCAGCTGATCCCAGCTGGCCAGAAGGATATTTCCTGTGATATCCTATGATCAGAAATTAAAAACAAGGTGAAGAAGAAGGAAAGGGAGGACAGCTGGAATGATGGCATTCTGACTTCCCTGGTAACCATTATCCCTGATGTGATCCTGTTTTCCTGAAGGTGACTGACCATCTGCCCTCTGCCCATGGGAAATGATGAATCAATTCTTTGTTTTTCTCTACTTGTGTATATGTGGCTTTCACATTCCTGATTTAACTGCCTTTATCTCAATCCATGAGTTTTCTCACCCTTACCCTTCCAGTCTTTTCCCCTACCATACCAGGGGAAGGTAAGCAATTGTCTGCATGGTGCTCAATTGTCAGCTGAGGGTAAACCATGACAGAACTTCACTAGTCTGCAACGACTTTTCAAACATGATAGAATGGCTGAACAACTTCATTTGCCACTTCCCTCAAGACCCTTGGATTTATCTTGTCAGGTCTCATAGGCTTGTGCACAATAAGGTCCCTTACAGATGATATAGATAGTCTTATCTTTTCCTAAGGTGGGCAACACTTATCATGAAAACAGCACATGGATCTCAAAGTTAAGTGTTATTCCTTCACAGGACAAGTCACTTTTGCTCAATATTTGCTCAGTTGAAAGATGTCTCTGTTTACTGCAGCATGGTATCTAGAAGGCACTGTTCTCATACATCAAGGAAAAGGAGGTATGTCTGGAAAATGTTATACTTCTTTGCTAAGAGAAGAAAAAAAAATCCATATCCAAAAACCAGTCAACCAGAACTACTTCAATAACTCAGTGGTTGAGCATAGACAACTTAAAAGGAAATCAATGATAATCTCACTTCTGAAAACCTGACCTTGCTCACTGAAGCATAGCTAAATTGCATCAACCTCACCTAACCCAGTCATCCCTTTATATTTAACCATATCAGTGGAATTAAGCAAATAGTTAAACACAAAGATACACTTATTAGTCTTTCACTATTTAGTGTAAAAAAGGTGCTGGTTTAATACCTGCTGGTACGTATCCATGAACCCAGATACTATACTGGGAACATGCCTAAACCAGGCTAGAAGTTGGCTGCTTGACATGGTAGTTCATAATACTTCTCTTACATTAAAAAAGGGAAAAGTATCCGCTAATTATTTTCAAGACATTGCATAGAAACAGCAATGCCTTCATTGTGCTCTTACACTGGAAAGAAATAATCCATTCCTTTTAACATTTCACTGAAGTTTTATGTTTTTACTGTTATGCCTCTTGCTTCTTCTGTTTTAGAAAGGCCAGTATTTCCAAGTATTTAATTTGGCAATGTGAACATGAGCGTGGGGATAGGTGTCAAGGAGAAGTGCTCTCCAAAACTCAGCTATTTCTCTATTTTGACAATGCACATATTTTGTGACTGCCTCCCCTTTGCCATATTAGCCTTTCTCACTCCACCCAAATATCTCTGAATTATATATCTTCTTTCTCCAATAAGACATAAATTCAAAAATCGTCCTCTTTAGTACTTAGCAGGTGAACAGTGCTGAGATTAAAATTAGGAGGTTTAAGATGAAAGATCATGTCTCAACAGGCTAGAAAAGCTTGGACATGCAATGACATAGAATTCTGATATGAAAAGTTTAAATAGCAACCGACAATTTTCTGATTTCATTACATTCAAGTTTGTTGCTGTTTTTTCTCACAGATATTCTTCATTTTTAGTCATTTGGCCTGAGAGGTATCTTTTTTTATGTATCACCTCATGAGGTAATGTAGGTAACCACTGGGATTTTTCATGGCTAGTTTATCTGATAAAGACAACCAAACTTATGTGATCTAGAATCATTAATCAAACTACTTTTTGCCAGCCAGAACTCCAACCAGCACTCACGCGACATTGTTGTGAGGCAAGTGCACCTCATTTACAAGGAGTACGAAGTTGATCTTGCTTTGAAAGAGGGGCATTGGCTCACTGAACCTCTTCCTGGAAACAATAAATGAGGATCTTAGATTGACATCAGCTAAGAAGTACACAAAGACAGTTGAGGCTTGAGTTTTTCATTCATTCTCTTCAGATAACTTTTCAGAGTACTCTGTGAGAGGAAAAAATAGATTTACTAGACGGAAAGCATTTATGTAAGGAAGACAAAAGACATTTCCTCAATGAGGCCATTGATGCAGTCAAGCTAGTTTGTCACATCAAACACATTAACACAACTGGTTTTCTAGTAATGTGCACTTCACTCCTAATTGCAACAGAAGATTTAAGTGCAATGAGCAGACAAGGCAACTTACTCATCTCTTTTACTTTATCCTATATACTTTTATTTTAAAATCTTACTACATATCATCAGTAAATCAAGTTATTTTGACACTCCTTTATTACACCACTTCTCAATTTTGAAGTTTCCTACTAAAATTACTGAAGGTCTCTGTCACAATTTATTTGATTGTCTGTAGGTGTAGGAGTCATAATTATAAAACTGCAAACAAAACACAGGGTAGAAAATCAACCTCTTAAAATAAAGGAGAACAGAAAGTCAATGCAACCATGATAGAGATCACTCTCTACACAAATTAATTTGCTATCTGTTTAGGAAAAATTAATTAGTTATTCAAAGTCATTCTGTAAACTGCATTCTTTCCTGTAAACGGCTGCTAAGATCTAAACTGCTCATGGAGGTCATTTGTGTAACTGCCCCTTCATCATTAAAGGTTATTGACATGTAGCTGTCATCCTACAAACATTCTGAAACTTAATTTCATAGCTTATTGTTTTGTCACAAATTCCTGCTAGAAAAACAATAGGGTTTTTTTCATAAAGGACAAAAACCCCACCATAAAAGCAAAACACTGCAGAACTGATTTTTCGGGTTTTGGTGGCAGGGTTTAGCGCTCTGTAGCTAGTTCAAATAAATAATTGCAACAGGAATCCAACTCAACATGGGATGTTCACTTCTTCATCCTATGAGCAACATTTCCATCCTTTTCTGATTTATGGCCTGTTGTAACTTGTTCTACAGCAGTCATAGCATGCTATGATCAAGCTGGTTTTTACTAATTCTTTTTCAACAGCAAAATATCATACAACAACAACAACTTGATGAGTGGTCTGTTATGTAAATCAATGGAATATAATATGTAAAAGAGTAGCTGGTGTTGGCAAAAGGAAAGACTGTTAAAATTTAAAAATCAGCAACTGACATGAATGCTTTATATTCATATGAAATATTTGTTTCATATTCCTTCACTAAATCAAGACCTTTGATAGGGTAATTATAAGTGTTAAGAACTAAACAAAGTCAACAGAATTCAAAAGAATTTTTTTAAATTTTGATTAGACATATTTTATTAGACACTTGCCTGCAAAAGGCATTCCACAGGACACCCTTAAATAGATCAGCAATACTCAGCTGCAATGTTTATATATAAGTGAAAAGAAGAGAGCAAGGGAGAGATAGTGGAAGTGTGTTGCCTGGGAGATGGCTTACCTCAAAACAGCCTGGAAAGAAGCACATGTCAGGGCTTGGGACTGGGGTGGAGGGGTGATGTCAGTTTTTATAGCCTTAGGCTTAGCTGCTGTGTATTCATTTTGAAATTTAGCAGTTGCTGCTCTACAGGTTCATGGAAAGTACAGTATACCAAACTTATACTTGATTCTTATGCTTCAATTTGCTCTGCTATGAGTTTCAATAGCATTTAAAACAAACCTTACACTTACTGCTGGATGAGCAGGAGTCATCTGGAAGCATATAACATTTTGCTGGCCTCAGGAAAACTACCACAAGAGGTGAGGTAAGCTTAGGAGTACTTGCTATAGGAACCTGCTGTGATTTACATTAAAAACATGGAATGTTTTAATAAACAACCAAGTAAACAACAGCTTGATGGACTAAAGAAGTTCAAGGGTCCCTCTGCTTTATCCAACTCTCTCTTCATTTTTGAAGTAGAATATTTATCAATGGAATTGATACTGAACAAGATTGCATAACACCTGTTTTCAACCTAAACATTGTTCCAGTTGAGTCCATTTGTCTTTTTGCTCTCTTCATCCTGAAAGCTGCATCATCAAGATTTTAAGATAAGAAAAAAAATACAGGCATCATTAATGGATTTTAGGATAAATATTGTTCCTACAAGAATTTTCATTGGAGCTCACAAAAGTCAGATCCCAGCAGCATATTATAAGATTAACAAAAGCAGAAGTAAATGCAGCAACATATAGACTAGGGTACAGTACAAAATCATTATACGAACAAATAGAAATCCAAAGACATGTCAGAAACACTGAATTTTATGCATAATTTAACAGTCTGGAGTCCTACACAGTTTGAACTAATAGAACTGGTTTTAGGGGGAGGGGAGTTGAACACCAACTTTGCTTAACAGTTATGACGGAGAAGGCAAATCTTACTTCCAAGTGTACCAAGTCTGAAGTATGTTTCCTACCAAAAAAACCTAATGGTTACATCCATAAAGGGAGCTGAAACATTTCTCTTTGACAATTAAAGTAAAATGTTTCGTGTCAGAAATATGACTTGTTTGCAAAAGCCTTGATTTGTAACTTTGAAAGAGTAATTAATTTTACCAGGACCTAGAGAAATAAAGCAACAGATTACAAAAACTGGAAGAAAACAATTTTTTTTTAATTCAGGTTGAATTTTACTTAATGAAAACTTTTATTTTCATTTTTTTGAAATGAAAAATGTTTTTTTCTGATGCTACTGCAAATATTTTCTTGATTTTTCTTTTCTCAATTTACTGAGTTTTATATGTAAAGATTTTGATTTATGTATTTTAACTGTGCACTATATTGTACACAACAAAATTTATAAGAACAGACATAGTACTTCTTATTATTAGACTGATGGAGAGGCTGACATACACCCAGAATTCTTCTCTGGCCATGCTTCAGGCAGCAGCTAGATCAGAAATGTCACCTATGTTTCCCCACCATGTATGTAAGCTGATTCAGTAACAGGGATTTTACTGCATAATAAACCCCTTTGTTTCAGGTAATTTTTTTTTTTCTGCTTTTATAACACAATTGTAGGGCTACAAAAAGTACTTGCACACTGAAGCTGAATTAGGTAAATAGTTTCTGTCCCCTACATTTACTTCCTTCACTTTTGTACATAGTAGTTGTGGATGTCAAACACTTTGATACATTTACAAAAAAATATATAATGCTTTGTTCTATTTCCCTTCAGAAAGAATAGCAAAACACAATAGCAAAACATTTTTATTTCAAGATCAACAGTTTGCCTCTGCATGACCTTAAAAGTAGTGGCAAATCATTTGCGCTGCCATTTTCATGAGCTTACAATTTGGAGGATGAGTGGTAATGCCTCATCCAGGAAAACTTCTTGTCTTCCATTAAATGCAGCAGTAGTACAGGACACTGCATAACAAACTGGGAACTTCAGAGCTTTTTTCTCTATTCTCTCTCCACCATCCCTCCTTTTGGTCATTTCTTTATTCATACACAGCTCTTCCAAGATAGGCAGGTGGAGCTGTTGGGGAAAAATCTTCCACATTTCACAGGAAAACATGAGAAGTTATGCTGTCATGTCAAATAGCATACACTTAAAAAGGGAAAAAGCAAGATGAAGACTAATTTATCTGTGTTACTGAGATGTAACTTAGTGGGACACATGTAAAATGTTATTTTAAAACAAGATACATCAAATTCCAAAACTATGAGTACATATGTTTGCTACTTCACATGCCAGTATTGCATTCTTGAGGACAACGAACATATCATTTAAAACCATTTTTTTCCTAAGAGTATTTTGTATTTATTTCTGTGCTGTACATATATTCCTATGCATAAGCTGTCTCTTCTGCTGGTGGAAAAAATCATACTGCCAAAAACAGTCAACAACAGTCATAAAGGAAAAAAAAAAAAAAAAGAAAAAGAAAAGGAAAAGGTATAGGATTCCTTTTGCCTTGAAACTAATTGCAAGTGTAAAAAGAAGAGTAATCACACCTCGAGATGCTAACATTCTTCTGTGTGGCTCAGTCAGCGGGGTGCTTGCAATCAGAAAACAGAAATCTTTGTGTGTCATCTGGTTTTTCATAGGCAGAGGGAATCATCTGCAATTGTTCTGCAGCAGTGACAGTCTGTGGGGCCTTGGGGTCCCACACAACACTGCCAGGGAGGAAGGCAAAGCCTGCTGTCATGTCTTTGCTGTTTCAGAGTAGTACAGGAAATGGAATAACAAACTGGGAACTTGAGGACATTTTTCTCTCTCCTCTCTTGCTGCCACCCCTCCTGGTCATATCTTTGTTCATACCCAGATAACTCCAAAAAACAAGGGAAAAGAAAAATAAAAGCTCCAAACCCACTTATCCAATCTATGCTTGCATTCAACACTTTATAAAACTCTGCTATCCACATGGCTCAGTATCTGATTGAGCTTGTGTTTCAGATGGTGCCTCCTATTGTTTCAGATATCTTACTCCAAAAGGGGCTTAATTGCTTCTTCTGTTTATTTGAACAAAAAAGTAGCATCCCATCTGCATACCAGATGCAACAGGACTGAACCCAACTTTTCAACAGTATTTTAAATGAAGTGCTTGTTTACTGGTAGCTGACAGCCTGTAGCAGCAGACTCAGATTCTGGGAAGATAAATGAAATAACTCAATTGCCCCTCAGCAATTACCCTCTGCAAAAGGGCACACAAAAGGGAGAACAACTAGCCCAGTCCATCCTTAAAACTGCATGCAAATTCAAGATCTAATTAAGTGTACCAGTTTCCTGCTGTGGGTGTTTCCTTCGTGTTCTTAGCTTGATTCTAAACTGAACAATATTTCTAAATAGTCATTGCAACTCCACTGGTTTGCTTTTAAAATAGATAGTTTTGGAATAATTATTCCTAGGAAAGTTGTCTGTCTTTTCCTCTATATTTGTGAGTATAGATTGCATCATTGCACAGACTGGCCAGTCTTTTGGGAGCAAATCTGAGTAGAAGAAAATATCTCCCTCCTCCATCTTGATCATAAAGAAGCACTAATTTTCTGTGTCAATTTATAATCAAAATCAAATACATTTGTGAAAAGTACCTTGTCACCTCGGTACATGAGGCTTTTCCCTGTGAAAAATTCAATTCTAAAAGCAGGATTCTAGTAGAGCAAATTACTCTCATCTAGCAGAAAAAGATCCAGAGCTTTCCAGATAAAAATTATAACAAACCCCAGGAGGTTATGATGCCGTTTTCAATCATAGACAGTAATTTTCTAAGGGAAATATAATCTTAACATTTTCTGTTTGGTGTTTCATGGCTCTTACAGAGCAAACTACATGGTTACTTGCTATAAAACTGAACTTACAGTATATACTCAGAAATGTGTCTTGGGGGTGTTCCATGAATGTAGCAACATTGATGGCTATAAATAAATAAGAGGATTAGGAGTTGACCTGTTCTTCCAAAACAAGAAATCCCCCCACCCTAATTGTCCCAATAGATAGACTTGTGTATCATTTAGAATACTATTTCAAGACTCAATTACAACAAATAACATTACTGCATGCTTTGTTAGGCAATTTCTGTTTTAATAAGCTAACCAGACCAGCCCCTCCTAAGAGGCATGAAAGTCAAGGTTTTGAGTACTCCAGGCTACTAAATTGAAAAATTTTTTTATGCTTTGTTAACAAAAAAGAATTCAAAAGAAAAGGAAATATGAATGAAGCGTCATCTCAAAGACTCATGACAACTACAATAAGCCAAAATCACATTAGCCCTGCCACATGGATAAAATCTACCCTAGTCCTACATTAGTGCTGCTAGGTAGACTCTGCAGGGTTTGTACATACCACTTTCTAAATATAAGTTGTGCTGCTCAGGTGGCAGGAATGCTGTTAATCAAATTTAATTAAAATGTGAAGAAGAGACCATTTCTTGAGGAAGAATTCTGCCCCATTCAGGAACACTTTGCAAACACCTCTACTTTCCATAAAATTCCACCTTTTTGGTTATAATCCCGTTGCTCATAGGAGTTCTTCAAACCAAGAAAATCTGGAGTTCTTTAGACAGAAGCTGTAGCAAGAACATAGTCTATTTTACTCCATCACTTTTGATTTAAATTGATTTCCTAAAAATGGTTTTATGCCTGTAATGCTGGATTGATCAACCTTAAGGATTGACAGGATTCCTCAGATTAGCATGCAATTCTGCTGCTAGGGAACCTGCACACTTTCTGACAGAACTTCACAATGAAAATATCAGATTATTTTGATCTTGGTGGGAAAGAAAGAAAACAAGATGCTATTAACCATGAGCTTTCAATTTCATACAAATAGTCAGAGGAAGATGTACATAACTCAATTTGGAGGCGGAAGATGCTCACAAGGCTCCATCTCCCAACTCCCTTATAATCACACAGAAGAGATCTATTCTCTATTTGGTTGCTCCAGAACCCACAGCCTCACACAAGGTACAGTCACTTCAGCTCATGTTATGCACCTGCAGTTCAAGGCTGCAAATATCCACAGCAGTCCCTGGAGTTTCAGCCCTGTTTTCCCAAGCACTGAACACCACAACCATTGTGATATTTGCTATCCAAACAGCACAAAAGAAATAAGAAGGAATTTCTCATCCTAGCAAGAACTCAGCTTCCTGTCTACATTTTACTTACTTTCCAGCTTCAGGTTCGATGCTTTCAAGTAACAGACAGACAGGAAAATTATGTTATCTGAAATACCAGGGACTCTCTGAAGCTTAGTTTTGAGCCAGTGTCTTCATTGCCTTTACAAAATAAGATATCTAACTGCTAGAATACAGACCTGCTTACACAAGCACACATCAGAGTTTTTGTTTCAATTTTATGGAAACAAATTCCCTCCACTCTCACCCTGAAGGATACTAAAAGCAGCAGAAAGGTAGAATATTCAGTCTAGCAGTGATTCTTACTGAAGCCAGACACATACTCTTAAAGAAGTGCTCACAAGTGATAGGAAAAGGCTTTGTGAGAAGGACCTAATAATCACTGCTTCTGGACATGATATTCTTCCTCCTCTTCCCACTTCCATTAAGACTTCTTTCCAAACAGCAGGTGCTCAGACCCATTTTTGGTTTTAAAATGTGAATAGTTCCAAGGCCACAGCGGTGCAAAACATTTGGAAAAGGAGGTTAATAGAGATTAGATTTACACCTGCATGTAAATTAAGGAATAGGCATGCAACGTGAAGCAACATCTGCTGGGTGAACTATTTATTTTTGCTGTGCAACAATATCTGCCTGTGCAAGCACAGAACCTCTCTCATCAATGTGGTTGGATTGCACTGTGTTTGTACCCAAACTAGAAAAACAATTGCAATTAAATTAAAGAGAATACATGGCGTCAGAGTATGTGGTGCACTCATTCATCATGCAAACCCTGGACAAAGGTGCTCCAAACTGCTATAAAACTTGTTGCAAAGCAGTGATTAATTCCCATGTCAGGACCTTGGGAGATGTTTTCTGAACACCTGATCCCGAGTCAATAGCAATCATCTGTTGGCTCTTCAAATCCTGTCCTGAAGCTTCCTTGGAAGGACTATTAAAAAATTATCTCTAATATAAAGAATACCTCATTATTATTTCCTTTTTCTTTTTTTTAAACAAACCATAAATCTACACACAGCAGTAAGGGTTGCTGCTTTGTTTGTCTGCAGTGTTCAGCAGGGCTCTGCAAGTTTCATTACATGTTTTGAATAGTTATATTTTGCTATCTGATTGCATGTTCTGAATACATAATGACTGAAAAGTAATTTTTCACTGCAATACTAGATTCATCAAGAACTCAATCACCAGCTAGATAGGATGTCTTATGCACATAGAGAAGACAATGCAGATTAGCAATTTCATTTAAGAAGTGTTAACAGAGAAACTACAAAAAAAAAAAATAGTGACCCTTATGCTAGCTGTAATTAGTCAGTGAAAAAAATATCAGGGACATGGAAGACATTCCATTTCCATATGATTTTATCACCTTGTAAATCTCATTTTGCGGTGCCAGGACAGAGGGAGCTTGTAGCTTGCTTTTGTATGACAGCTCCAGTACTTCCTTGTTAAGGTCCCATCATTTTGAATACAATTATAGAAGAAGAGAAACAGACCTAGTAGCTCCACTAATTCTTCTCCCCCTTCTCTGAGCTCAGAAGTAATTTGTCTTTTATTTGCCTTTCCCCCCTTAATGCTGGCCTCAAAGACAACCCCCACAAACCTTCATGGCGGGAAAAAAAACCCAACCAAAAAAATGGTGGTTTTTTTTCCTTTAACTGATACACTGCTTCTGATACAAGTGTCCCAAACATAGCATATGAACTAAAATAAAATCATAAAGGCAAATGATAGCTAGCTACTGCCTGTTATTATTAATAATAAAAATTAGCAAGCTCTTCAAAGCTACAAGGTAAATGGATAAGGAAAAGTAAATACTTCACCCAGTATCTTGAACATATTTACAATATCTAACAGGATTTAGCTAAATAATCTCAAAATATATTTTACTTACACAACCACATTAAAAAGACAGCAATTGGATATGGTTTTAATAGTAAAAAATATTACTCAATAATAAAATATCAGTATTTGAATTGTGAGACACTGATGTACACAATAACATAAAAAAAAAGTTCATTTCTTAATTACCAAGTAAATTCTGAAGAAAACTCCAATCCACAGTCTCATATTTGGGTTACTAACAGGACTTTTTAAAATTTATGTAGGTATTAAGCTTCTGTGTGTAAATATTTTAAAATTTCAGGTTATGTTATTACACCTTTTTTTATAGCCCAAAATAATTATACTAATTTACAGAAGAACTTTTAAATCCAACTGAATAAACATATGTGCAATGCACCATTAAAGTACACTCCATCACATAATGGCATAATGCAGTGTTTGAAATGGATCTGTAGAAAGGATTCATTAAGATAAAGTCCCAGCATTCCACCTGAGGCCAATAAAAATTCTGTGCAAACCTCTTCAAATTAAATTTTCTTCTTGAACATATCCTGTCTAATTATGTTTAGTATTATCCTCCTTTAGGAATTCTGATTCATCAGTGCTATTAAGGGAGGGAAAAGGAAAACCAGATGCTGTGGACCGGATACCCAGCTGGTAAGAAATCACTAAAGTTTCACAGAAGCCAAAAGAGCTACAGTGATTTATATCAGCTATGGGTTTGGTATATACATAGGAACACACATATGGACAGATGTACAGAGAATTATATTTATATCTGAAGTTACACCAGCAGAAAGTAAGTCTGTGGAGTTGCACCACCAGAGAATTTGACCCAGAAGCTCTAATAAGCTGAAGTTTATAAAAGAGCCACAGCTGTGTTGAGATTTCTTGTCTTTCACTCTCTAGAACTGAAAATAAATGTAAGAAACAGAAGTGCTCTAATTAGACATTTGGCTTTAAAAATCAGGAAGATAGCCAGCTAATGTCTAAGCACTTTTTTGTTCTGGGGAGTTAGACTAACAAAGATATCATAATTATAATCATACTACATACAGATGAAGTACACAGAATATATTGGTAAACCAAGTTGAGGGACTGAATTAGATTCCAGCTAAGTTGTTTCAGTTTAGGCTTTAATGAATACCATTTTTGTTGTTCATGTAGTCCATACAGTGAGCACAAGTTTAGAGTGAGATTTCCAAGTGCATCTAACCATGCTGCAACCTGAACAAACAAAATCTCTGGGCAGCACCTGCATTCTTCTATTCCACTGACACTTCTAAATTGTTATTACCCACCCACAGCCCCAGACCTGCCTGCACCACAGACCAAGTAGGTACTGCTCAGGACATTTAGTGCCTGCCTCAGTTTCCATGAGCCACACAAGTCATCCTGGAAGCTCTTGCTATGCCTTGGCTCTCCTTGCCCTGACGTTTGCAGCCCAAACACTCCTGCACCCCACTGCACCTCCCCATTTGAAAGACCCTTCTGATTTAAAGGCTGGAAGATAAGAGGAAAGGATTTGGCTTTACCAAATAAAACTATATGTGAAAGCCTAGCATAAAATTTACTCTACACCAACCCTTCCCAGAGCCTGTTTGAGCACTTGAAGAGGGCTTCATCCTTCCTTTTGATCTGGTACTGCAGTCAGCCTTTGAAAGCTGAACAGATAATCTTCAAGGAGTAATGCTTAGGCATCATAGCCCAAGCTCTACTCTGTTAGACAGAGGGCACCTAAAAGAAAAATGAGTTGGAACAAGGTTGTTTCCTCTTTCAGTTTTCCCACATTTTATCCAGCAGCCCAGTGCTGGATAACACAGACATGGGAGACAGCAAACCCAGGCTGCATTTCCATTCCTTGGAGAGAAAGCAATAAGCTGTCGGCAACTGTGTGCTGCCTCTGTGCTGCTGACTGTGACTCCATCACACAGAGCACCTCAAGGCTTGCCAGTGAGGAGAGAAACAGCCCCAAGCCAGCACAACCACTTTACCAGGAGGCACATGCCTGCACTTCCATTCCTCTGTCAGGGACTGTTTTCCTTACAGGAATCAATCCTTAAATGAAAGAGCTAATTAAGCCTCAGGACAAGGACCTCAGGCTGCTCAAATCTTTCACACTTAGAAGCACGTAACAGCAGGAATAGAGAGTCTCTCTGTTTCACTGAACTTTTTTATCCAAATAATTAGGCCATTTATTACAAGATATACAGATTTGACCTCCTGCTGCACAAGTGCCAAATCTCCAGCTCCCATGCTCTGGACACATGCTCTAAATACTGTTTCTCCAGATAGGCAGAGAAGGCAGCAATATCAGCTCCTCTACATCAGGGTTTGAAAATAAGACAGACAGATGCCAAGACTGAGGGCTCACTACAGTGGAAACATGCAGAAAACATTCCCTATACTGAACTGGTCTCACAAAACAGTCCATTTTGTGGATTCCTGAAGTGCTTAATGCCAAATTATATTTATGCCTACCAAAAGCAGGCAACTTCTGTGGTTACTGAGAAACAAAATGTAATGTACCTCAAATCTCTGTTGACACAATCTTCCTCCTGATCTAGGTCATTGTAGAGTTAAATGGCAGCTGAGAAAATTTTGAGGTTTCAATTTCAGATGCCTAACCTCTCCCTCTCTCCAGCTGTTTTCACATCTTAAGCTGCACCTTCACATGTACTATTATTTTCTAGGTGTAACTCATAAGTGCAATAGAAATTTGAACCTATAAATGACTTCAAATTCAGATCCAAATTCTCCTCAAGAGCTTCTAATTGCTCTTCAGATAGCTCTTAACCTCCAATGTACTTATAATTATTACTACGAAAGTAAAAATAATTTGAAAAAAAAGGCCCAGAGCAAATAGTGCTCACTTTCCAAGAAACATAATTTTACTTGGAGTTAGGAATTGGAATGATTTGATAAGTGCATTGAAACATAACTATAATTCTTCTTCTTGCCTCTGAGATACTCCCATAGCTACTACTAAAGCTTTATTGGCAGGTTGCAGTCAGCATCTTTATACATCTCATAGGAGTTACTCTTGAAGGATAATTTATGCTCCCTTTCTGGTGGCAAAAGCATTTCTTCACATGGTAGGATGTGTCATTTGCTATTTGAGTCCACTACACAAGTATTCAAGAAATATATGTCTCCAAATACAGGTGTAATTTGCTGTAGTAATGTCTACAGGGACCATACATACCATACCTTGTTTCATACCATACCATAAATTACATTGATTGAGGTAGTAAACCATATTAGGCCTCTTATAGTTGTTCATTTATCCTTAAAATAAGTCCATCCACAACTGTGTCCTGGGATCATGCTGAAAACACAGCATATCTCTGAAGGATAATAGCAGCAGTCTTAATGGACATTAAAGTGGAGATGCTTCTGGGGTATTTTGGAGGAAGATAATATTGCTGTGCCTTCAAAGGGAAAGAATACAACAGGAGCTCCAGAGAGTCAAATGCAAATGCATAGAACCAAAAACAATTCTGCCACATCTGTGTTTTCCTTCGCCTTCAGGTATTTCCTCATCAGACTGGAAAACTGTCTCCAACTGGACCTGTCCTTTCCTCTAACACCATGGAGTGATTAACTTTTAGCAATTAAAGGTTTTTGGATCAGATGGTCTTTTCTCACCCCTGCCCCCATAGCCATAGGATGCCTGAAATGGGACACCCATGTCAGGACCCATGCAATTGAAGCCTCACATGCCCCTGGCAGAGAAGATTTCATTTAAGAGATTTTTTTTTTTTTTTTTTTTTTTTCCGGAACAGCTTGTACAACAAATAGCTTTTAGCATATACAATTTGCAAAGTTGCCAGTTTATCATGAATAGAGCTATTTGTAGTCTAGTCATATCATAAAATCTTGTTAAAAGAAACAACACAAAGAGACTGCTCACTTTTCAGTTATGGCGCTTTTGAATTAATTTGAATCCAGATTGCCTCATGAGTATTGTTTGTTCCAATATGAAACAGTTTATGGTGATAAATTGCAGCAGCATCACTTGAGAGCTGCCTGGTACAGTGTACTGCAGCAGAAGTTAAGTCAGCTTTCATAGTGAATATACACTGTAGCTACAGCACACCCAGGTTTTGTGGTTTGGAGGAAACCTAACTGAGAAAGTCAGCAAAACCAGAATATTTTGTGGCAAGCACAGGCATTGGGCAAGGTCAGGGATTGTAGGGGCATAACCAACCAAGGCAAACAGTGAGAATTTAGTAACCTACCTCCCCATCTGATCCCTCCTGTCCTACTCAGCCAGGTATTTACTCAACACTCAAGTAACATCTACAGAGACTGACATTGGACTGCTTTAACCATACTTTCAGTACTAAGCCATTTAATGCATACGAATTTTTCATCTAGCTCTAAATTTACTATTACAGCAGATGCTAGAGTCAAATCTCATTAGCCAAGATTTCAGTAATCTGCAGAGTAATGACAAAAGATTTCTGCATCCTCTCAGTTATAACCTTAATTAAGACAAAGCAGGGTATGTTGTGTAACATATCACCCTGTGAATGCACACTCTTCTGTAAGCCATTATGGGCCTGATTCAGAGAGGGAGCAAGCATTTATCCTTCCCACCAAAATCATCAGGGATTGAAGAAGTCGGTACTTCCCCACTGGACCAGTTCCTTACTACTCTGTGGTTAAGTATCTTAAAGATTTTCTGTAGCCTTCTTCTGAGAGGAAGAGACAGCAGTTCCCCAACTGAGCCAAGCATACTGATATCTATAGCCTTATGACAAGTATTTAAGGTCTTGCCCAGTGCTGCTAGATGTTGTCATAGGGCAGAAGAGTCCCAGCTGTCACCTCGCACTTAATATATTTTTTTGCATTTAATGAAATTAATGAATCTGATGAGGCAGTATGCCAAATTAATCTCTAGTGCCCTTCCATCACATGCAACTGAGTTAAACAGGGATTAATTGAGGCCCATGCAATTACCTCTTAATTAACCCTGAAGGGTTTGGATTAACCCTGTTGTTAAGGGTTAGATATAAGTGTGCTTGTCATGGGAGCTCCTATACCACGGGTGTCACAGTTAACAACATGGACCAAAATGTCTGTGCCAAAACACATTTGGGGAATAAAGCAGATTGTTCTTGCTCTCCTGCCCTCAGCATGTTGCAGGATTCTGGAGGCTGCTCCTACTAGAGAGGGAAAATCAAGGGTGCAACCAGTTCTTCCAACTCATCTATGAACATAAAGCCCTGAATACATGCACAGCAGGAAGACTCACAGCAGGAAATAGTCCCTTTCCTTCCACTTCCAAGCATCTTTTCAAACACTGTCCTATTCAGAATCTTGCTGTAGGCTTTTATTTAAAATTGCAAGAATGTTTTACTCCTGGACTTGGTTTCCTAGCTGCATTTTCTCTCTGTTATTCTGAGTATGCCTACATTGCAATCTGGGGTGGGAGGCAGAAGAATTAGCAAGGATACTGAGCAGAAGCAGCATTCAGAAGACCCTTACCTACATTTCCACCTGCCTGCAGTAGTTTCTATTTGAAAAGATCAAAACTGATCAACTGCTGCCATGTAATTCAGTGCCGTGCAGATCTTGGAGACATAGGGACTCCAAAACACATGCATATTTCTACTACTTTTCCCTCCTCCTGCATACATAGTGATTAAATTGTTCATTCACCCATTTGAAGTGTATTCAGGGACTGAAGTAAAAGCCTGCAGTCTTACTAGGCCATTCCTGTGTTACACACCATCAGATCTTCAAGTACTGTCTTTCCCTTGGCCTGCTGATCGTGAGACTGGAAGGTATGAATGGAAAGAGCTGTTGTAGCAAAGAGTTTCAATAAAGCAACAGGACCGGACAGTATCCAGCATAAACTTGTGCAAAGATTGCCACAGGATGCTGCATCTGTCATTCCTACATGTTTCATATCAATTATGACTAGAGTAGTGGTTTACAAACAGCATTTAATGAAACAGAAGTTTAAACCAAAACTGCTGTACTGAACCAGTACGCATCATGGCAATCCTGCAATTGGTACTGTAAGGCTCTGCAAATGAAAACAACCTATGTTTTGGCCACATGAAGAAGAAACAGAAGAAAATTGAATCTCTCACACTCCTCTTTTGTGGAGATCTCATCTTTTGACTAGCATCTTGAAACAAGTAGAAAAGCAGACTCTAGACCGCAAATGCATCTTCTTAAAGACCAAGACTGAAAAGTCAAAAACCAATGAGTGCTCCTACAAGAGCTTATCCAGTAATCAGCTCTTTAACCAAACACCCCTCCCTTTCAAACCATCAACTCAGACTAAAATAATCTGGTTTATTTGTGTGACAGCACCTAGTGGGACCACTGGCATTTCTTTAATGTGGAGCCAGAGGAATATGTTTCCTTGACAGAGAACTGCTGGTTTGCATTTGTCTTTAAATTATGAAGATACCTAGGAATATGGAATTTGTGTTAAATTATCTTAAAACAGGCCAGGAAAAATCTTTGTGAGGATTTGACTCAATAGACAAGGGGAAGGAAGCAGGAGACAAACCAGTCCTTTTAGTCTGCCCTATCTCTATTTCAACTTTTAAAGTTATAGCAATATCAACTGAACATATTCCCATCTTTTCCCAGGACAAAGACAAGTAGCTACAGCATGCCTCTTATTAAATTACAACACTCAACACACAGGAGCACAGTTTAACTCAAAGGTTTGCTACAGCATCCTGCAACAGTTGGTGAAATTGCTCAATTTAGAGCTGACAACCCAAATCCAACACTAATTTAAGAGTAACAATTTGAACTCTCATTGCCAAATACATTAACACCTATAGAAAATGAACACAACTTGACAAAATGCTTTGGTGCAGCTGAACTGTTATCAGCATGTAAAGGATATCAAGAATATATTATCATAGTGACTCTGGGTCATGCCAGACTCATTTCAGACTTCAATGGAAATAGTTTTGCATGATACAAAGGCACCACAATATGATTAAAATGCAGTACACCTCTCACTGTCTTAGAGATCAATGCGTACATGAAGTCTGAAATATGCTAAGTAGGTTTTTCCTCAACAATTTTAATCATCCATAGTAACTACTGATATGTGGTAATTCCAAACCATAGTGACAAACGTTTAAAAAACCCTTCACTTATAATGAATGCAAAGCATCACACAGAAAAATAAAAAGTGTATTATGCACTTGCTTGCAGAAGCAACTTATAAACCATATCCATATGAGCAGTAAATAAATATCCTCCCTTGCCAGCACGAATTTTGTACCTTCCACCCACAATTCAGTTGGCAGAATTTTTGCTGACAAAACCAGTGAAAACTATACACCCAACAGCAGGGAGCTGAAAATTTGCGGTGTTTTTTTACTACAATATTTTACTAGTTTCAGTGTCTTATATTGCAAAAGTGTTTATAATAAAGCTGTTATATTTTCTATTTTAGACTAAGAAACAACATGAAAAAAGGAAATGGATTGAAAATAACAGGGTTAGGGGGACAACAGATATATATATATATATATATATATATATATATATATATGCATACATGCCACACACAGAGACAAGCTTCATATATTTCATTCAGTGTAGAGAACTATGGATTATTTTCTGAAATTGCATTTAGGAAGGAAGAAATTGATTCACCTCACTGAAGGATCTAAAGATGTGGGTCCAATGGTCCTTGTGCTCTTGAAATAGTTCATTAGGTTTTCTAAAGCTCTTTAGGTGTTAATACATTTTTTTTTTTCCAAAGAAAAACCCAAAGAGCTTATCCCAGAAAAAATTAATTACACAGGCCACAGATTAAACACCTTTGTACTGTTCCTAGCCATCCTTTGGCAAAAAAGTCTCAGCCCTCAGCTCAGCTCTGCACATCTCTGTCAATGCAGTCGCTCCTTCTGGCAAAAGATACTGAAGAACAATAAAACATTAAAAAAAAAGTTCAAATAAATATTGACTATATATAATTTCCTGTAGCCACACCCACCCATTTTGCCCTATGAATGCCATCCATTTCAAAGACAGTTCCACAAAGGAGCTGGTGAAGAATTCAAGCTTTAGACCTAGAACTTGCCAGCTTCCTTCCATTCCTGCTGAATGGAAACACAGGGTCTGTCTTATTCAAGAAACAGGGATAGCTTCAAAATAATGCAGACAATTTGCTTCTTATAATTACCAAACTATGCTGGAAGCTGAAGAAAGCTTGATCGGTGTCATGGTATGACACTGGCCCAAATACCAGGCACCCACAAGAGCTGCTTGCTTACCCTCCCCTGCTACAGCTGGGCGAAGAGGGAAAAGGAAAACAAAAGTTAATGAAGGCTTCATGAGTGAGATAAGGACTGGGAGAAATATTTCAAGGGCAAAGCAGGCTCAGCTTTAGATGCAAAGTGAATTTATTACTAACAGAATCAGAGGAGGCTAATGAGAAGTAAAATAAGCCTGTAAAATACTGTGTCCCCCTCAAGCCCCTTCCTCCTTCTTACTGACAGGGCAGGGAGACAGAGTGTGGAGATTTTGGTCAGTTCATCGCTGAGATTTTCTTCTGCTGCTCCAGGAGAGGAGTCCTCCCCCTGTGAGGCCATGGGGTCCCTCCCACAGGAGACAGTTCTCCCTGAACTTCTCCAGCCTGGGTCCACTCTCATGAGCAGCAGCCAAACTGCATCTGCTGCAAATGTGAGTTCCTCCCAGGGGCACACAGTCCTCCCAAAACTGCTGTGGCATGCAGTCCTCTAAGGACAGGGAGATCCAGCCTTGAACCCTCTCTCCATAGCCTCCTCCAGGCATCCACCTGCTCCAGCATGAGCACCTCCCCCATGGGCTGTGGGTGGATCTGTGCATCCCCCATGGATCCCCATGGGCTGCAGGGGCACAGCAGCTGCACCATGGTCATCACCATGGCCTGCAGGGGAATCTCAGCTCTGGTGCCTGGAGCAGCTCCTCCCTCTCCTTCTCCTCTGACCTTAGTGTTGCCATGTTGTTTCCCTCATGTGTTCTCAGCTCCTCCTCTTCTCTGACTATAAGAAAAACCCATGATTTTGTTTTGATTTTCTTCTTAAATATGTCATCACAGAGAGGTTACCAGCCTCTCTCACTGGCCCAGTTTTGACCAGCAGCATGCCCATCTTCAGAGCCTTCAGGGATTGGCTCTGCTGGACAAGGTGTAAACTTCTCATAGAAACCACTTCTGTGACTCCTCTGCTACCAAAAACCAGTCTGGACCAAATCAATGCAATCAGGAAGACCTAAGTTCTTTGCTTAAGTGCTGTTTACAGTACTGAAGTTGAAGTAAGGGAGGAAAAAAACCCACAAACCCAGAAGAACACACCCAAGTAAATAAATAGGGGCTGTTGAGCTGTATCAGTCCATCAGTCTATCTGATTTGGTAAAACACCTTTCCCAGGTTGTATTGGTCAAGAGTGTTCTGTCAGAAAATAACAGATGCTTTCACGGTTAAAGAAGTGATATTGATATATAGGCAAATACAAAATAGCTACTTTGGGGCTAGTGTTATGTGATCTTATAAAAAGGAAATATTTAGACCATTACAGGTATATTAGGGTGAAAAAAAAAAATCCACTATAAACCAAAATCAGGTTTCAAAATTATTTTCTCTGACTTGAGCTAGCCCTTTCTACTGTGCTGTCACCCTATTCATTCAACAAACACTGTTGATTGAGTAGTGGTATCTAGAGCAGAAGTATGAACACAGAATTTAATACTGAGTAATGGACTATGCTGCCTAAGTAGATGTCATGGTCACAGCACCAGTCAAAGAAGGGGCCTTGGGACCACCCTTACATTGCCCTTCACCAATCCAGCCAGAGACAGAGACAAGAAATGCTTAGGCTACACTATGTACTTCCCAGCACAGGTGTTAGAGAGACACAGCCTCGGATGAAAAGCTGACTTTGTTTTGCTCCCCTCAAGCCCCAAGGATGGTGCATTTACAATCACTTTCTTCTACACTGTTCTTTGTTCAAAACCATCCTTTTAATTTTCAGTTACCCTGCCATCCTGTTCACCTACAATACCCACATAATTACCAACAGCCAAATCACCATCATGGACACTCAATAAGAGTTGCATACAATACTAACGCATAAATGAAGAAGAAATTCAGACTAAAGGGGTAGTGGGGAACAGGGGTAAGGGAGAAGCAAGCAACTCTGAGGTAAGAAACAAATTTAGTCATGTAAATCCCATATTCATTTATTAAGCTGCTCATTTGAGTCCTGTGGCAAAAGCACAGAGCCTTCATCACTCAAATTAAAATGCACAAATGATATGGCTCTGAAATAATAAAAATAATAAAGCAAGAGGCATAAACTGACATATCCAGGGGCTTTGGATTACATTTTATTGTAATTGTTACTAAGCACGACCCATTTGCAAAATGATGGAACAATTCTCATACTCAAACCTTTAGCAAGCACATAGACCATAGGAGAAGAGAGTATCTTTTAAAAACCTTACCCTAAAATTTCAGGCAAAAAATTTTGCAACAGAACTTCAAATGTTTTATATGGCCGTTGCAGCCCAGCTGTCCAAATTGAGGGTCAGTCAGGAGAGCATCCATCCACACTCACCATCCTGATACTTTCCCACCAGTTTTGTCACCACAGAAGTAAACAAGGGTCCTAAAGCTGCACTGTTAAAAACTACAGTTTGAAAGCAAATAGTGGTCCCAAGTACATTTCCAAGCCAATTGATTCTCCCACCGCGTGTAGGGTAACGTTGAGGAAGGCCTACTTGAATGACAAACACATCCAAGAAGACACAGGCAGAGAAATCACTTTGCTTTCTCAGCCTTAGTGAGTCTCACTGTGATGACACTGAACCACTTAGTCCTGGTCTGGACTGAGGTAATTCACTGCATTCAGAGAGGCACAGCTCCATGCTTCTGCATGCCTCTGCAAATCAAAATGAAATAAGTCAACAGCACCTGCAGAAGAGAGAAGTAGCTGAGTAGGGGCTGTCAGAAACACTGTTTTGGGATTCAGACTGCTCAAGCTAGAAATGCTTCTCCAGAGAAAAAAAAAAATCACGTAGAAAAGCACATGTATAATCAAACTATTAAGAAAATCCTCTATTTCTGAATTTGGTCAAGGCAACATCAGATTTCCCTGTGCCAGTCCAGGCATACTTGCTATGTCCAGGAGATGGAAAGCAAGTCTGACTCCAGCTTTACCAATTAATGAATTTTTGTCTTTTTCCTTTGGTGTCTGCTAACAAAGTTGGAACAAGTGTCCCAACTCCACAGTCACATTCTGTGGAGCCATGTAAAATCACAGCAGAATCTGATCCTCAGAAAAATATGGGCCATAATAATTGAATCAAAAGAAACAACCGAGGAAAACAAAGTCTTGTGTGATAAATGTTGGTTCTTTGATCCTCTAGCTTCTGTAATGGATGAAAATTAGGGTGGGCTGTTTAGCTGGATTTCAGCTAAACATATTAAAGGATCTGTTAAATCTTTCCATTACTGCCTAAGAATATCCTCACAAGCCTACTGGGTCTATCAAGTATAAGTGGAAAAGATTGGCTGTGCATGCATTTAATGCCTCCCTCAAGCTGCTGTGGGCTGGTGGTAAGTGCATAGGAAATCACAGAGGAGAAAGCAGGAGGACAGAAAAGGTATCCGAAACTTAGGGCTATGGACGAACAAGGAGGGAGAAACCACATAAAAAATGCATCCCATAGAATGAATAAAGTACTGTTAATGTTGTATATGCATCTCTTTCTGTATTTCAAAACCCATGAAAAGTTATTCAAATACCAACAGGTTTGTGAAGGAAGCTGAAAGGGAGGCAAGCATTACATTCCTTTGCAAACAGTTATCAGGGAATAGAGCAAAAGCCAACACAGACACAGTCTGGCCAAGGTACTATGATTTTGAACTGGGAGTTTGGACTGTTCATGAGTCTTTCCTTTCTAAACTGAAAAACAGAGATGGGGAAAAGGCAGAACAATAGAGTAGCAGCTATTTTATTCTTTCTGTTTGATTTTACTGTATTAAAGTCAGACTGGACAAATAAAGTTCATCTAAAAACAATCAGCAATATTTCTTGACACTAAGCCCAGTCAGAACTGTCCCTCCCATAGTTCAGGGAGGAAAATAACCATTTTACACTTGAAGCTCTCCAATAGCCAAGCCCTTTACTGTACTTGTAGCTCATCAACCTCATACCACCTTTCTAATGTCCTTCACATTTAAACTGCATAAACCCACTCCTCATTCTGGCATCTGCATGACAAACCAGAGGCTACAGTGCCTTCCTTCCCCTCCTGCTCTGGGCTGCTCCCCCTCTCCCCACCTCCATCTGAGGCAGATCCTGTGCAGTCATTCAATTCCAGCCTTATCTATTCACAATTACACATGGATTAAACTCAATGTAGCAGGTTTATTACATGTGCAAATCCACTGCTGTTTAATCTTGCCAGTGCTGTGTTTGGTTTTGATATATTCTGACTGGCTTGCCTCACAGCAGCAGCAGGCTGAAGAATATTAAGCAGTTCGATGCACAGTTACTCACACACACTTTCATGTGTGTTATTTATTTGTGCTGTGTGACTTCTATTAAATCAAGCATTTCAAAATCACGCAGCATGCACAAAACCACGGCAAGAAGGTGCTTCAAGGAAGGCGAGAAAAAATGCTTCAGAAATATGAGGTGATTCAAGTCTACACTGTTGAGCGACATCAGCCCAGGGAGATGTTAGACCATAGGGAAACAATCAAGAAAGCTTCCAGACTGCCACCTTTCAGGGTATTTGCTCAAACACTACTACAACTCTCAGAAATACTACCCACTATCACCCAAGCACTGATGTAGTACATGCAACAAAGAACAATGACAGGAGGAATCCAGAGAGTAATACTGTGTAACACTTTGAAACACTGTGTTTTGCTATGGGGGTTGCAATCCCATGAAATTAGCAACTGAGTGAAGAACACCTTGCTAACAACCTCTGACTGCCCACAGTCAGCTGATGAACTGTCTCTTCTGCCTGCTTTACACTCACAGCAGGGTGAGGGCCAAAATCTCACATGCTGAACCAGATCAGCCTCCCTTCTAGATTTTGTCAGGCCAATATCAAATTCAACTGTTCATGGCTCTTCCTTTCTGCCAGAGGAAAGGCTCAAGTACCCTTTGGAAATTTCCTCTAAGTGTGGAAGTGGGTTTCTCTTTCAACCAGTCTCACCTCCACTGCAAAAGAAAAGTCACCATAGGGTTCAACGTTATTTCCTCAGGCGAGGTTTTGAAATACATGTTAAAATCTAACGTAAAATTTGATCTCTCACCTTCCTCATTTCCCTGCAAAGGAGTCCTCCTGCTGATGTCAGGCTCTGATTCTCCAAACCTGTATTCTGCACATGCAGAGTGCTGCTGGCATTACTGGCTTTACCTAGAGGAACAAACTAGAATAGATACAAACAACAACAGGCAGAGGCCTTTGGGATAATACTAGCAAGATAAAGTGTCTACTGAAAAGGATCTCTAAGGTAAGCAGGACATGATAGTGGTCTTTTGCCCATATTTATTTATTGTAGTTCTTGTGTTAGAACATTGTTGTAAACATTTTTTAATAGTTGAGAGTGGGGGAACAGCTAACATTTGTGCTTTCAAGACCTACACAGATTCCTACTTCACTGTAAAACCTACAAAGAGGTTTTTGCTGGCCTCCAGCAGCTGCTTAAGGTGCTGAATGCATTCATTTCTTCATAATTAACAGAGGAACAAAAGTAAACAATGCAAAAGTAAACATATTTAGCACTGTTCAGAGTTAGTCTGTAAACTTTTTGGGGCTAGGACTCCATTTTGCTCTGGGCTGGTCCATAACCAAGCAGAAGATAACTATGGGGAACACAAAGCGTAAATTTTGGCATCAGATAAGTATAAATAATGGAGGCAATGGAGAAAATAATAAACCTGGATGTTTCCTGGGAGAATATGCTTCACTGACTGATGAAACCACAAGAACAACTTCACAATAAAGTTGGCAAATTTTCTGAAACTGCCCATTCTTAGTTTGTTAAGATTTCCCTCAAAACTATTAGCTCCCTTGTGAGCTACCTAAGTGTCATTTGCAGGTCTACCTATCCTGTCTGAGACTGAGACGTCTCATATGACATCCCACTGATTTTTTTTTCTTTCCTCAGTATCACAGGATATATATATATATAGATAGATAGATAGATAGATATAGATATATAGATATATAGATATATAGATATATAGATATATAGATATATAGATATATAGATATATAGATATATATAGATATCGCCATATCCATGTGTGTATGTGCTACATATGTGTATAGATATACATGTATATAAAACACATGTGTAACCCTTCAGAATCCCTAACAGACAAGGGAACTTGTCCTTGGAAAGGACCACCCAGTCACAACATTCAACTCCTTGCACAACACAACACAAATAAAGCTCACTGGGCCCAGTTTAAAAACTCCAGCACCTCTGTCACCTTGCTGGTTCCAGGGCTCTAGCCTAGGGCACTGAGGCCACAGAGTCATGCAGACCACAAAGCAAAAGCACTTTCCACCAACAGCTCCATCTTCTCTCGGCACAGGCCACCACCACACCTAAACATCAGCTTGCCTGCGTTTCCACTTGTCTCTTTGCACACTAGATCCCACTTAGAGAGTTGAGGAGTTAAGAGAGTCTTTTATCTCTCTGGCTTCAACTTCTGATGCTTTATCCAAGTTCCCATCCCTGTTCAGAGAAGTCAGCTGCTGAATCCCTCAGCTCCTTTCCCCATCCTCAGCCAGGAGGCAAAACACCTCTGTCGTTCCCTCAACCTTTCCACCAGATCTCCCTCAGCCCTTCCCACAGGTTCTCCATCTTCCTCTTCCTTCATATCCTCCTTGCTTTCATATGCTGCCCTACCCTCTTAATTTGACTCGGCTAGGAAGGGTTGAACTTTCCTCTCCTGGTGCTGCCAGAACCACACTTCTGCACACACTTCCACACACCAACACATTTTCTGCCAGGCTTGTGTGTTTACTGTTCCACAGTTTCACAGTCAGTGTCAGCACAGCAAAGGAGGGCCTATGTTGAGATGTCTGTGAACCAAATCAGACACACAAATACTGCAAGCCTATCTGGAAAAATCTTATGCAGAAAAAAAGGCAATGGTGGAGAATCTCATTATAATAGCACAAAATTACTTCTGTTTGCTATATCTATTATTCCAACTTTTTTTTTTTAGTATTTATTTATTCTATATTTCTATTATTTCATTCATTGATTACTTACTTTTTCCATGTAAAACCCTTCATAAGTCAGTGATCCAGATTCTCAGCTGGCATTACTTCTCCTCAGATTTCTGGAACTGTATCTGTGTACATAAACTGACTAACTGGTGATTCATCTCTCAAAGCTGTTTTTAAGATCATAAACAAATGTCCTCACTGGACTGCTCAGAAATATAGTTTTTGTTGTAGCAAAGCCTAAACTTTCTCTTCTGAGATGTGAGGTTATTAACAGCGAGGGGAAAGCAGAAAAGCAAAAGACTATCTCAAATCTTTCCAGGTTTTATTTCTTATAAAATTTCTTTCCTCAAGTTTTCCTGATCTAAGTGATTGTCCTCAGACGGTTTCTCCTACCACACTTACAATCATGTGGATACTGAGTCCCCTGTATTACTGTATCTATAGAACCTCCACAGTGCTTTCCCAGAATAACTGGTGTCTGCCCACAAGGTGGAAAGGTCTGTTATTGTCTTTAAAATAGAGTTTCTGTTTCTCCCAGAAACATTGTATTATGAATTACCAGAGACAACTTGTTTATCTGAGAATGATCTGTGGAAGTGACTGACTTTAGATTTTGAATGGTTTATGATTATTTCAAATGATAATGAATTTAGATGCTGGAAGAAAGAGAAAATGCTTCACTGACCCACACTGATCTCTTTCTGAGGAAGGTGTGAGTGAGGCTATTCCAATAAAACCATGAGGACCAGGTGGCCTAGGTGGGCTAGAGCAACCACATTGTTTTCCCTTTGCTTTGACAGTAATAATACTTGGCTAAAAACTGCTGCCTTCTGCACAGAAGAATCACCATTCCAGTCATTGGATACTTTAGTTTTTTAACCTACAGTAGAATTTGAGCCAGGGCTAAGATATTCATCATTAGAAAATTTGTCATATATTCCCTGGGCCAATTTGCCTGTGTGTGTATAACAATTTTTTAAAAGCCCACACACAAAGCAGTTTTGGCTGCTGGAGAGAATTCTATAACTTTGTGGATTTTTTTCTGAACTTTATTTCACTCATTCCTGCATTTCTTGTTAAATATATCAAAAGTTCCAGAGAAGGTTTGAACAGTAAAAGAGCTTTGCAAACTGAGCTTCATTCCAACATTGATCAGGCCAAGGACATAAAATGGCATAAGTATGAAATCTTGGCCTTAGAGGAATTCAATGGGAGCTTTGAAGTGGATTTTTTCTGTAGTACTTCATTTCACCTAGTAATTCCCTAATACCCTTTTAGAAGTGTCTTACTGAAGAAGCCATTGCATTTCCTTACCTTGTAGGTCTTCGTTGAGAGGTTTTTGCATGGCATCCACACAAACACCCAAAGACAGGTCTGTTACAGAAAAAGGAAAAAAAATAAAAAAAACCATGATAATTCTTTCACTTTTAAGAAGGGAGAAAGTTTAATGAAAAAGAAAACACTTAAATCTACAGTGTACTAAAATGCCTGGAGATTTTAATTGCTTTTGTAAAGAACTGCCTTGGAAATATGAAATGTTGATTTAATATGAACCATTTTTAATTAAAAGGGGCTGATTTTCCTTATTATAGTCCACCAATTTTAAATATTGAATAGTATTAAAATGCCCAAATAAACTAACTGAGTATTTTCTGTGATATGGAAGATCAGATAACACTTTATGGTGTTTCAGTACAGTGGAGTGTTGAAATATTACTGTGGCCTTTCTCTCAGCATGATTTCATTTGGTTTTGTTTGAAATTGATTTTGAATTGAAACAAGAACCTGAAGGTCTGATGTAACTTAAGCTGACCTTTGTTCCATCACACTGTTTTCGTTATGTAATTCTGAAACAATTCTCCCCAGCTCTTTAGTAACTAATTTGTTAATTCTTCACTTCTCCATAGCACATTTTTTTGAAGTATGTATTGCAGGCTAACAGCACTCACAGCATAAATTTCAAGGTGAATTCTCTAGAAAAATTTTGTTATTACTATGAACTTTTCCTTGTCTTTCCATTAAAAACTCTCATAATATTTGAATAGTGACCCTCTTTGAACCAGAGCTTTCATATTTAAGAAATTTCAACTTAGTTTGCACTAATGTTACACACTGTTCTGTGCTGGAGCCTTGCCTTTGCACTATGATGGATTCTTACAGCCCTCACAGAGGGAGGACAATTTCTCCTAAATTCAAGCATCTACCTTCATTTCAGTGTTCATTGGCTAGCCTCTGTAGACAACTACTGCAATAGAAATAGTACTCCCTGAATAGTACTTCAGAGTAGAAGCTTATCCTGAAGGAACAAAACTGTCTTTAAGGAGCCTTTCCTACACAGTATCGATTATAGCATGAACACAAAAACTACCAACCTCACAACTAAGGCTTATAAATTAATTGCATGCTTGTACCTGATACATCTTCTCCACCTCCTGGAAAATATATGAATATATAACTACACTGTAGGGCTTGCCACTGAAATTTGAGTTAATTTTAAACAAGATATTGTATAAGCTGCATGAAAGCTGGATGAGGTTTCAATGGTAAGTCAGGTAGCTCAGCATCTATGAGGGAAAATAGAGGTACTAAATCAAAAGCATTTATAGCCATAAAAATTATACTGTTAAAAGTACAACACTTTAAACTTTAGCAACATTTTAGTGTTTTTCACGTACACCTATAGCTGAGGAAATAACATCTTGGCAAAAATCAGCCAGCAGCTGAAGGTAGGAGACACCACAGCTCCATGGCCTAAAGAGATCTTGAAGGCAATGACTATCACTGAACCAGTGGGATGGTGGCACCTCTGAACTGCCTTCAGGAGATGAAGGGCCTCATTCAAATCCAGTGATTGGCTGTGTGGCATCTAATTTCAGCATGTCCTTTAGCAACTTCCTTCATTCCGTGTTAAAGAATGAGAGCAGAATACACCACATAAAATATTATAAAATAGTTTCCCAGACTCTTCAAATTCCTCTTTACTCAGGTTTTTGGGGTTATTTTTTTTCTTGTATTAATGCCACTTCTGGTGCAGCTGGTGAAAAATCTCCCAGCCCCCAAACAGGCTTGGGTGACGTAGCATTTGGACAACACATACTTATTACACTCATGTAAAATAAGGATCTCATTGCAGCCTTCTGCCTTAAGTCTGGTCTTTGCCTTCTAAAGTGACTTCAGTCTCATCATTCTTAATTGCCATCGTGATAAGCTGTGTCGGGGATCTTGACGGCCCTCTGATTCGTGGCCTAATTTATCTGCTTCTAGCAGGGAATATTTCCAATGAAGAGGAAGAGCTGAGTCAGGCACTGATTTCTCTGCCCCCAGTTTCAAAGAAGAAATCTCTAGTATTTACCCAGAACAAGTGTTTAGAGCCCTATAAGAAAAGAGGATCTTTTTCTTAAACACATGGTGTAAGGGGACTAAAATCAAAAATCAACCTGTTTTGAACAACAACTTATTGTTCATTTATCTGAACAAAAGAAGTCAAAGAAAAGGGTTTATCAAACCACACACAGCTCCTATGTAAGTGAATTCACATCAGGTCTATTACTCTGAGCAAAAACTATGCCTGGTCTAATATCACAGAGATGATTAATTGAATAATGAATTCAGTCACAGCATCAAAATGTGCCAATATAGTAAATGGACAGTATTCAATCAGCTCCAGTAAATACCAGTTAAAATACTCTGGGAAATTAAGAACTCTTTGCCAGAATGTTATTTAACAGGAAATTATTCACAGACAATTCGACCGGCCCCATACAGACGAATTCTTTCATGCTCAACTAGGAATCAGAGGGAAAAAAAATACTGGACACCATAAAATTCTCTACTTCTTGGTAATCTAAGTCAGAAATCATGTTCTAAATCACAAAAATAATTAGAACAAGCTATCAGAAGTCAAAAAATGTTGGAAGATATTTATAATTAATATACATATATATCTGTTATTGAAAATTGCATACCATTTTGCATTTCCTCACATTCTTCTTCATCCTGACCATTTGCATGCAAATAAGGAATCCTTAAGTGCATTTTAATTTCTACTCTACCTTCAAAAATAGAGAATTTTAAAGATATGTTTATTATTCTGTAGGAAAGGTAATGGTAATATGAACCAAATGATTACTCTGTTTGAATAGCAGTACGATTTATTTTTAACAAAATCCTCTTATAAAGAAGGAACACTGAACACTATGTAGCTTGACAAGCGAAAATGTCATCAAGAAAAGGTGCATTCATAGGTGAAAGACTTTCAGTGCATTACTTTTCAATATATCTCTACTATTAATGTCAGAGTAACAGGTCAAGGCATATCCAGCATATGCCATGTTTATCAGGCAGAAATAAAAAGTAGATTGAAAAAAAAAAAAAAAGTCAGAAGTGTCTGAACTTCTTGCACTTTGGAGGATTTTCTTGTGAAAGCAGTTTTTTTAAAGCTGCTGAACCAATGTTTTAATTTAGCAAAGATAAATATAATTTCCTGCGTATGACCTTGAATATTAAGTCTTAGCCCAGAGGGAATATTTACAACTTGTAAACAGACTCTGATAATGGAAATTCTGACAAATCTCACCATTATAATGCCAGTTACATTTATCCTTTATTTTTTTTCTTTCTCTCCCTCCTCTCTAAAACTTAAATATCCAGAGCTGACTAAAATCCTTGTCTTAGGTGTCTATCAGAATATGTCATACCTTTGTATCATAAAATCCACAGGATCACTTCACATTCACTTTGACTCAGTGTGTATAAAGTCAGTTTGTACTCAGGCCTGTATTCCATTTTGGAGCCTTTCACAAAGTAACTTAATACTGGCAAAATTTAAGCACACAATTATCTTCGTATTTGCAAGGAGTGTAGCAATCAAAAAGTGCTTTTTTTGTGTATTATATGGCTGGTTTTCCTATCTCCTACTACCACCATAGAGCAGGAGGTTTCTTTCCCACCGCCTTTCAGAGCCCATCCATCCCCTGCCTAGTGCAACACTGACAACATAGGCAATACAGGCACTTTTTGGAGACAAAAAGTGGTGTGTTTGTCTTCTTATGAACCCATGTTGTGAGTTGCACAAGTAACACTGCTCTCAGGTTATGCAACATATGTTTTGTGGGGAGAATAGCACGGTGAAGGAGCTGCACAACCACTGCTGACAAACCTCAGCAGTCACATTTGCGCACTGCAGCAAGATTCTGCTCACCCAATAGGAACCACAGAAACGTCTCACCAGCAATGATTTCCAAGAGTGGACTTGCATATGCTTCAAAACTTCCATGTGCTATTCAGGTGCACTCTCTCTCTTTCTCTCTCTCTCTCTCTCTCTCTCTCTCTCCACCATGAATGCTCTGTCTCTAACCCAACAATGTCCTTTGCTCCAGTCCTTCCCATCACCATGTGGCACACACCAGCTACAAATCCTGATCAGGTCATGTAGACTAGACATACTTTGACCAACTACCACATCAGCTGCTCCATGTGCCTTATTCCAGGGGTAAATTTGGTTTTCTTAGCAGTAAGCAGTGGTCAAACAAGACATTTTCTGCTCCTCACGCTGCCCCACCAGTGAGTAGGCAGGGAGTGCACACACAAAAACTGGGGAGGGGACACAGCCAGGACACCTGACCCCAGCTGACCAAAGAGGGTCAGCTCAATATTCAATTGCCAGATTTGTTTACTGCAGTATATAGAGGGGACTGAGAAAGCAGCCATGTGGTGCTTAGTTGCCAGATGTGTTTTGAAGACAAACACAAAGGCTTTATAAAACCAGACCTATAAACTGTCCCTTGCTGATCATCCTAATTCTTGTGCTAAGAATATCATTAACCTGTGCTTGTTCTTACTTACTGTACAGTTTGTTTTCAGCATGGCTGCAACTTGTCTTCAGAGAAAAGGATACCTAGATCTTAAGTTCTTCTCAACCACCCCTTCTGGTGGGCAGAAAAGTATTTTACTATGCCAGTACACTTCACATACTGTATGTTCTTTGGGTTTTAGGATTAACAGTTATTAGCATCTTCTACTGTTATTTAAATATTTGGGGAATGAAAGAAGAAAATAAAATCTTGTCTAGAATATATCTCCTGCAAATATATTCATTAAATAGGAAGTCTGTGAGAGGCCTTGGTGTTGGCTGTCTTGTTGACTTGGAACTGCACCACGACAGGTTGTAACAAGTGTCTTTGTGAAAGTCTTATCCTTTGTGGCTTCACAAACTGCTTATTCCTTGTATTCTGGAAAAGAAGTTCAGATTTAATTTGGGGAAACCAGTCAGCAATGTGCTGACTGAAATTCCTGCCTTATTGCATCAGATAGATCTAAGGATGGGGCGAACCCTCCAGCAAGTGAAACACCGTGTCGTATGCCTTTCAAAATCAGGAGGAAAGATTTTCCCCTTGTTCAAGAAGAAAATACTAAATGTTCTCAAAACAAGCCAAAACCTCCAGCACCACAAGCATCTTATCTTTTGATCTGTACCTCTCCTTCCATATGTTGTCTAATGATAACATGCTACAGAACTACAATACTTTGCATCCCCCTTTTTTATTTTTTTTTAAATTTTGCTTCCTAAGGCTGCAATTCTGCTAGGAACATTCTGGTTTAAACTGCTTTTTAAGTTCCAGAATCATACTGAAAAAGTAAAATTCAGTGCAGCTATTTGTGCAGATATGTTCAGTAACTGTGATGGAAAAAGAAAATGACCCCAAAGCAGAAATCAGCTGTATCCAAGCATGTATAGCAGCATGTATAATTTTCCATAGCCTTGGGCAAGAAATCTATGCATAGAAAGATTCCTAAGGTGTCAGAGTAACCAGAAATGCATTAACAAGTAGATAATTAGGAACTGATTATGAAGACTTACCAGATGGGTATAAAATCGAAGTTTGGGGTTTCTTTTTTTGGTTTTGAGTTTTTATATATTACCCAAGTAACATGAATTTAGCTGCAATTTATTCTCCCCATTACCCAGTATAGCCAAGAAATTATTTAACAATTGTTACTGGAAATTCACTCACACATTCTTCCTAATTTGATTCAAAATGTTTCATCTGGTACCCAGTTCATGCCTTTTTTCACTAGGTTGTCAAAAGGTTAAAAATAATCTGTAAATAAGCATAAGTATTTTTCATTTTGAAGTAAATGTAGAAGGAATTGCCTTTTCATTAATATTTAAATTACAAGCAACTACTTTTCTTTCAAACAGTACTTTTTTTGAGAAAAAGGGTATCCTGTATGTTGTCTAACATTCATAAAAATGACGTTACTGGGGTACTGTATTTAGGAGTCTAGGTATATAAATGCCAAGAGTTCTCTAAGCTTCCTAGCTATTTCCATCTCATTTACACAGAGTGAAAACTTCTGTCATGGCTGTATACAGCAAACAATGCATATACCAAAACACATACAATATCTGGGACATCTGAGAAGTTTAAACAAAATTGATTAGACTAGCAAGTGAGAAGAAAAAGCCAAAGTTGTAATCTATATGTAGACTAGAAATGTCTAAGTTTCATCACAAGATGACAGGTTCATCATTAATCGAATGTAAGGCATACAGGGATACATAAGTTTTCTATTAACAAAGCAGGTGATCGTGTAAGTAAAATAGAAACAGTGTAAATTTCCCAAAATGTGCTTTTGCTGTGTCAAAAACCACCACTGTTGGGGCAGCTCCTGAAAACTGTACTGCCAGTTCATTGCTGCCTCACTGAGATTGCAAATGAGAGTGACAATAGATGTTTCAAGGAAAAAAAAAAGGCTCACCACTAAAAATGAGTTCATTTAACATAATTTTCTGAACATCTGTCAAATGGTAACAGCTTTTGTTTATTACTACTAGAGTCAAATCATTGCTCTGGATTCAAAATCTCCAGGTTTGAATTATCAATTCCCCAGCCTCTTCAATCCTTCTACTTGTGCATTCACATGTCAGCTGTAAGGGCTCTTGCCTTATGAGGGAGCTGTGGTAAATACATGCATTACGCAGAAAATATTTACCACAAAAAGAAATCTATGCATGAATACACCCTAAACTCACAGCAGTGCTCTGAATATCATCTTGGTGATGCCACCAGATTTTTTGTCTCAGGAATGCAGAGATCCTTGGTAGCTCTCCTAAGTCTGTCTTCACCCTGCATCCCCAGAACAAAGAGGACTTGATACATGAACAAAGAGAAGGAGACAGAGAGAGAAATTTTTGTGTGCTCTCACTAAATAAGTTGTCTGACAGGGAACAAGGAGAGTTGTACTGCACATATGTACTATTGTGGGAAAACCTATTTGGGTCTATTACAATAAAGAAACAGATGAAGAACAGTCCATCTGTGCACAAATATGACCCCTGTGATGCTGCCAACATCGGAGTGATCTGCCAAATGATACCATCTGCACAAATGGAAATTCTTCCACGGGCAGATTGAGCTCACGTGCACATTTAGTAAAACTCTTAAAGGAGCACTGTATCCAAGGGGACTGTCCACTTTGGAGGTGGAGGAAGCTTGCTATCTGCTAATGCTTGTCTGCTGCATGGCACACTGGGGGTCTGAAGGATTTTGTCCTTCCCAGAAATGGGGAGGAGGGAGTAAAGAGAATAGGGAAATGAATTCCTCCATCTCCTGGGATCCTTGAGCAGGACCAGTGCACCTTGTTTTCCAGTCAGAAAGAACTAGCTCCTTCCCTTGAACTCCTCTAGGAGGAATCCTCCTTATCACCTCAGTGAGAGCAACTGGAAGACCCTTGTTCAGGGCTGCATTATCACTTCATTTCAAGGAGTTTATGGCATAATGGTTTGGGATTCCTGATTTTGAGTGGAACACCTTATCTAACAGAGCTCCTAACCTGCAGAGAAGGAACTTAAACACCTAGACCAGCACTTCAAGTGATTTCCAGTTGTGACTCCATTTCTGTCTGACCTGTCATCCCAAACAGTAGCATAGGTGGTTGAATCCATACGGGCCTTAAACACTTCTTTGAGAACACCCACACTAGAAAGAAGACATCTCTACCCTGGAGCACAATGAAGTTGCCTAATTTCACTGACAGTTTCACAGTTCACCTTCTCTGAGGGCCATTGCCAAAAAAAGCCACCAGAATCTCCTGGCAGGGAGAGAAGCTGTCTATTCGGAAGCAGTTTGGTCCCATGGCTTGAGAAAGTGTGTGGTTGAACTCATGTAAATATTCATGCATAAGTGTCTTTGAAAGGGGCTGTATAGGAAATTAAGACAGTGAGGCAAGGATCAGCCCACAGGTGCCACGAAGTTGAAGAGTCTGATCTAAAACAGGAAGTTAAAAGTAGATTGGAAATTTTACCTGTTGCTGAATCCCCTTGACAATTTGTCTATGTTTACAATCACATTTTAAAATCCTCATGTGTCCCCTGTCGCTTTTTGAAAGACAAGTACACATAAATTAATAGATTGAGAAACTGACTTTGTAGTGAAAACTAAATCTGACCATGCACAAAGCACTGCCAAGAGACAATTGTCAATTAGAAAGGACAAAAATATATATTTTCTTTAATCCTTTTTCTGGAAGATATTGTAGGTGCTAGGTATAACAGACAATAATGAAATCAGAAATAACTTATGTTAATGATATCCCTGGAAAAATACACAGGACATGAACTTCACTCATTATAGGCCTTATGCCACTTTCAGTCCGTACTAATTCTGCCAATAAAAGTTCGGATATTTTAACAAGAAAGTTAACATATCCTTCTTCTGGATGTCCTTCTAACATAGGGGAATATCTTTTCTTCCAGTATTTGCTGGTTCTGATCTGAGATCAGGGCTTGTATACATAGGTATTGATAAAATAAAGGCCAGTTCCAAAAGTGGCTTTAGTCTGCAATGAGCACTGAAATAATGAGCTTGAGGGGTCTAGGTTCTGAAGCAGAAATTGTATTGCTGTGACAGGTACTTGGGGATCTCCCTGGGTATCCCAGAGGTGGGAGTCCAGTGCAGCAGGACCACTCTGGGCAAGCACATGAGTGAAACGCCGTGCTTTGCCAGGTGCTCCCTGCCCCATGCAGTGCAAGCTAAGGACAGCCTGCTCTCTTCAAAGCCTTCTTTTGCAGAAAAAAAATTAACAACTTGCCTTTTTTTCTCCCTTGGAGAGCACAGGTACTGTAAGACATGGCCTCACCCTTTTACATAAATAAATCACCTTTCAAAAATGCAGAGGAGTCACTTTCACTGTATTCCTCAGCCTAGAGGGATTCACAGCTACACCTCTCCCAAGAGCATGTTAAAGCAATGAACTCTACTGGAAAGAAGGTACTTCCCTATCCTGTGGCAAAAAAAGCAGATAGTAAAGTGCCTTGACAAGTAAAGAGGTTAACCATCAATGATTTTTCACATATAGGTGAAGCAGCCTTTGGAGCACATAATTTCTTCATCTCCTGCAATCACCCTGATTACAAATTTATGAGCTAAATCAGCTTCAATTAAAAAAAAAAAAAAAAAAAAAAGACAGTTATTCTGTTTTATGGGAGATGCCACCTTTGAAAATGTCCATGCTGAATTTAGTCTGTTTTTTTCTTTTTCAGGGAAAGCATTAAACTATTCAAATGTTTTAAAAAAAATTAAAAAAAAAAAAAAAAAAAAAAAAGAAACAAAGGGAGAAAAAGAACCTTTATACTTGTGAGAGAGGACTGATTGATACATGCTGTCAATGGACCAGTTTCCAATCTGATGGTGACAGCTCTTCCAATACCGCTTTAGAACTAGGTTTTGAGGGTGCAGGGAAATATGTATAAATATAGGTATAACAGAATGCCTTCTGTTCAAAATTATTTTTCTTCTTCCAAGAAATGTTTTAAATGTTGACAACCAAGCTGTATCACAAAACTAATCAGCACATCGACACCTCAGAGTCAAAATGAAATGCAGACTCCACTTCACTTGAATGGCAGTTACATAGTGACACTTGTGTTCTGTGAAAATTATTATGGAACAGAACCAAGACCTGAAACATTTGGGTTCTTTGTTTTGCCAGTCTTCCTGTGAGATACTAACCAAGAGATGAGACTTATTTTTGTGTGTGTGTGTGTTTTGTGGGGTTTTTTTTTTTTTTTTTTTTTTTTTTTTTTACTTATGCATTAGCTTACTCTTCAGTTATGTGAGGAGTTTAGTTTAGAAAGTGATAAAAAATTGTTGGATGAATAGCATCAGCCTGCTGTCTACATTTTGCTATCATACTGATCATTCAGGGACACATCTGAGGTTAGGCACTAGAGAAATGGCAATATACCTACAGGGAAGGTTCAGTGTTTTCCTCTTCAAGAGCAAGAAGTCATTTGAATAAAAAAATCTTCTTCAGGAGATATCAGTTCACATAATTTAAACATATTTTGTTTTGCTTCCAGTTTGCTTCATCATATTAGTACAATAGAATTCAGACAACTGTGGTCAATTTTAGATCAATTTCCTTCAATTTTTTTCTTGAACAACTTAACATTTTAAAAATAAAAATCAATATAAAATAATGTAGTAATACATTACTACAAGAATACTAGACATATGTAAACCACTCAGTACATTATGATTTCATTTCTTTTTTCTTGTCAGCATTGGATATCTCATTTAATCCATCTTCACTCTGCATTAAACTCTTAGAAAACACAAATAAGGACAGATTCTTATGAAAACCTGATGCATTAGAACAGAGCAATGTATGTCAAAGAGAAAATAATAAAAATTAGACATATTAATGAAGGTTAATTTTTTACCTGAATTTAGATTTCCTGCTGATAATAAGTCTCTTGATGCAATTCCTTTTCAAGAAAAACAAAACAAATATATAAAAGTGGGAGGAATCATTTGCTTTATGCAAAATGATAATTTAACTAGGTATTTTCTACTTGTGTTCCAGCTGAGAAGTCTTTCAATTAAGGCTGCATAGATTGTGTTATCAGCAAGGTTCTGCCTTTCTCTGAGTATTTTGCACACTAGGGAATATCCCAAGGACAGCTCTTGTTTCTCTCTCGTCAAGATATGCTATAAACTGTCAGGTGGCTATTTATTCCACCCAGCTGAAGGTCTGTCTTGAAAGATATTTGATTAGGCTCATCTGATCAAGACAGAGATCTTACATTCCCAGAAGAATGGTAATTTCTATTGCCAAGTTAAATGTTCAGAGGTGCATGCATTTAACATAGTTCTGTCTCCTATTTCTGATGCAGTGTAGATTAAGTTTCTTTCCCAGTAAGACATAGATCTTATTGCAAGTTCAAGACTGCATCAATCTCATCCAGAAGTGTTATCTTTTATGCCATCTTGCAAGATAAAGTTACTCAGTTTCATAAACAATAAACTCATTTCTAAAACTTTGCTATTTCACTGATTTAAAAATCATTATGGGTAAAAGCATTTAAAACTGTGTGGCCTCAAAACATCAAGAAGAAATGGCCATGAGTTGACTTCACACCTCAGTTATTCCCTTTAGATTTTGAAGAACCATATCCTATATAGCTTAGATAATTTAGTAGGTTTTTTTTATTTATTAATAGAAAAGGAAAAGCTTGTGTAGGTATTATCAAAAGCTTTCCACCAGGGTTCCAAGCATACAAAATTTAAAAGATTAATCGACCTCCAGGAAAGAGATGGATGACCATTGATTACCATGCCCACATGTCCAAGATAATAGATGAGTGCTGTTGGACCATTGATCTTTGTGAATGAGCCAGCCTTTGGTCAACTTATCACTAGTCTTTGGGAGTCCTTCCATTAGCACCTAACCTTAAGTAAAGAAAAACAAAAAAAAACAAAAACCAGTAGATCCCACTGTGTTCTAAGCCACTACTTTGAACACAGTCTCATCAATACAGCCATGGCTCATCACAGTGTTGGAGCTGTTCTGCAAAAAAGAGAAGAGATGGTTTCCTTTTTTCACATTTCTCTAAAAATATCTGCAAGATTTTGTGTGTTTTTCTGCCAGACCTACGTCCAGTCTCTTGCTCTGGTCATTTTTCCTGTTAAAGTTTACATTTATATTTTGAGAACAGGTTGAAAATATGAGAAACCATTCTGTAAAGATAGAAATGTTTATCAAATCTTTCCCCTGGCTCTCATTATGATCTTGTACTTTTATACTTGCACAGTGTCAGTTGAGTTTTAAACAAATGTTTCTGCTATTCACCAATAGAAGCAAGATCTGGAGCAGCCTATTGAAAATAGATATGTATGTTCTGCTGACCTTTCTTATGCTGTACGAGATTTGTGCCAAACAGTTAAGTGTTTCCTTTATAACATCTGTTGAAGGATTTTGAGCAATCTAAATTCTACCACTGCAGGAGACAAAGGAGATGAAATACATAAATTTTTGAATAACATTACTTATTCCTTATTCTTTTTCTGAGATTCCACTCTGAAGATCAGCTCTAATTGCTACATGCAGCACCAAATTCAAAATCTGATCTATGTATGTATACACAACATGTTTTAAAATTAAACAGCTATATGAGGAAATTAAATGTACCTATTTTGCCACCAGCTGTGCACAGGCTTCTTGGAACACAGCTATTGATCATGTTTCATTATTCACAGCAAGATCCTCAGCTTCAATTTTCAGAGCTCACTGATGCTGTATACAGACTCACAAGTAACAGATGATTTTCAGGCTTGATGTGAATTTCCATGAACAACCATGTCCCTACACTGTTATTAATGTCAAGGGAACGTAGTCTGGGCACACACTGGCCTCAAGCCCAGTGAAGATTATAGAAACTGCTGGCCGGGTTTCTAAGGATATATGTTCCTGACAACCCAGGAAACATCTCAGCATGTGTAATGCCTGAGATTTTGATGCTGATAATTAAGAGAGAAAAGTCTAATATGTAGGAAAAATTCTCATTAAACATGATCATTTCATCCAGGATTCCTTCCTTGCCCCCAGAGGAGGTTCGGTCTGACAGCAAAGGAAGAAATCACCCTAGGAAATGGTTGACACCAAGAAAAGTGAAGAGTGGAATAATTTCATTTTGTGCTCCGGATAAGTATCTAAATGCATTTGCCTTAGCAGCAGATAAGGCAGACTGTATGCAAACCTTGCTCTTAATGTTAAGTAAATAATGGTCTGAGGACTAAAAACTACACTTTGTTAACAACTATGCTTCACCCTCCTAATAAGCAAGATCAAATATGTATATGCAGGGGAAAGAAAGCTAAAGGTATCAATGTTATACAGGGCCATTGCAGGTCAGGATTAAAGAAATTAATTCTTTTACCATACTCAAGGTACAAGTGAGAAAGAAAAAATTTTTGGCATATCACAGGAAGTTTGTGAATCATTAAAATCCATTCAGTGCCTAAACTGATTATGGAACAGTGTTGGCCAAAATCAGTTTTCACCGCATGGATAATTCAAATATTACAGTGTTTGTTTGCATCCAGAATAAAAATGAAAAATCCACGCTTTCGAATTATTCATGAAAGGGTTCAGTTTCATAGAAATGCCTCAGAAATGTCAAAATGAAATTTGACATTGCCAAGCGAGTCAAAATATTTTGTCATTTGCAAACTTCTCTCATTTCCCTTAACAGCATGAGAACTTTTGGGAGGGATGAGGGTATGTTCAGCACATCCATTTTCCCCAGCACTGCTGGAGAACTCTGCAAACCATAGCCTACATTGCCAGGTCCGTACACTCCTTGGCGGATGGGATCCTATCCTGACAATAGGTATGAGGATGCTCTGTGCCCATCTGACTTAAAAGATGCCCCTTGAGTTCAATCAAGTGAGCAAACTTCATATATCATTCTCTGATTCATTTAGGGAAAGTTTCAATTTTATGAAAACTGTGTCTGTCATAACAAAGCAATTAAATACTAAAGTTCACAAAGAGTTTAAAAAAACTTAGAGCTTAAGTTCCCTTGTTCTGGTGTTGCTGCAAGAACAGGAGGGCTCAAATTATAGGGTGCTTAAGCACCTTTTCTAGTACAATTGTAGAACAAGTGGCTTCAGATCAACCCAAACCCTGTGATTGATCTCTAGTAATGAAATCCAAACTAAAATATTCAATTTCTTTTCTTTCTCCTGTGTAGCTGCTCTCACTTCAGTCTGCTACCAGATGCCTATTTTCTGTCAGACTGTCATATTCTTTTTGGAAGCATTTTGCTTGCCTTAAAAATGTTTCCACTTAATCGTTTCACTTGACCAAGGTGACTTTTTAACATTAGTTCATTCTGAATAAACTTGTGAAGTTCTAATCAATGCAAGTTCAGAGCCTGTTTTTCATCCAAATCCCTTCTGTTTTCACTGATCTCTTGCTGAGAGAGCAATTTAACTTCCTTTGGTTATCCTTCATATATCATATATAATGGCTGTTGTACAAATATTTGTCTGTGCCTTCCTCACCACCATCCTTCTAGTTATCAAGGGATTAGTGCTGTATTACATAAAAAGCCTTTTTGTGCTTTTGGGGTTTTTTTGGTTGGATTTTGGGGGGGATTTTTTTTGTTTTAGGTTGTTTTTGTTGTTGCTTTTGTTGTTGGGATTTTTTAGCAACATTTGTGCACCTGTGCCATTCATGTTTGTTACCACAGGATAAATCAGTAGGAAGAAGGACACCCAGCCCTACATTCTGCGCTAAGACTGCCTGGCTACCCTCATGGGGAGTCTGAGCCACTCTCATTTTAGATTGTTCCTATTGTCCCTTCTGCTCCTGAGCTACCATTAACATTTGTGAATTTTTAGGGAAGTTCTCTTGTTCCCTTTACTTTAACTTCTGTGCCAGGTTGGCAGTCACTCCACATCTGTACTGCACAAGCTCTGTGCAAAGCATGCTCAGGATACCCATGGCTGCTCAGGTGTCTCCAGCTGCTACTGTTAGTGCTAGCAAGAGCATCTCATTTTGGGTGCTGGAGGTGTATTTAGCCCAGAACTCCATCTCAGAAAGAAGTGTCCAGGTCTTGATATATTCCTCTGCAGGAACACTGAGGCCTGAAGCCTTGTGTTAATTTAAAAAATGTTGTTCTTTAGTTATAGTTTATTGCTGTAATCCATATAAAATACTATTATTTAAGAAAATAACCCACTGAAGCAAAAACTCCACTGTTTCTGAAGAAATTTCAAGGAGTATTCATTATGAAAAAGATGGAAAAAAATTCTTGTAGTAAGGAAATAATGTCATCCTGTATATTGATATAGCTGTCCTCCCATAGGCATTTCAGTATCCTTGCTCTCTGACTCATGATGATGAAGGTTCAGTCATCCCAAAGTCTTCCACACGCCAGTGACACTGCTTCTCTTCAAACCACAGTGGAGGTACCTGCTCTTTCTGCCTGTCAGGAATACTCCCACAAACACTGAAAGCATACCTAATAAACATTCAGAATACTAAAGTACAAATTTATATGCAACAGCATTGTTTTCATAGCCATTTTCATGATTTCTCATTGTCATCCTCCAAATGCACTCTAAATCCAGTACAACGTCCCATGTTTTTATCATACCCAGTAAAAGTACTGACATTGTTCTTAGTTTTGGCTGTAAGTCAGGATTGAATACTCTGAGTACCTCCTCTCAACCTGTCAGTCCAAGAATCTATGATACATGTGGAAAAATATCCTATTGAAATATATGTATGTTTACCAGTTAAAACTTCAGAAGTAATCCTTAATCTTGTTTGAGGAGGAAGTCTGCTGCAACTGAGCTTCCATGGCACAGTCCCTGTGTTTCTCCAAACTCCTCTCATGAATGACATTATCTGTGGTTGCTTTGAAACCCATTTGTAATTTGGAGAGATAAAAATAAAATTCAAGGCATAATATGTCTTTATTTTGCATGCATAATTTATTTGACCCAATCACATGTTGCACTGAAATTAAAACAGCCATACAGTTATATGTCCCTTTGAGTTAAAACATGTGAATGGTCCTTAAATTCTCCTCATTAATCAGAAAAGCAGGTTAAGAACCTTACACATCTCACAGTATTTCATACCATGGCATATACACCCATTCTTGAGTTGTCAGCATTAGGCACTTTGGTTTGAAGTTAGAGGTGTTAAATATGCACTCAGGTCTCTGCTTTACCTTTATCTTTACTTGAGTCACGTGAACATTTCTGTGCCCTCCTTTCCGCTAGGAAGTAGATTTTCATTGTCTGAACTCGTTCCACACTTACAAGCAGTTCAATGGAATAATCATTTTCTGCACCTGTTTCCTCAGCTATGTTGTCCCCCGTGTATCATTATTAAAGCTTTGTGCAAAGAGAATTTCCTGAATTCATCCTAATTTTGTGAATAGTTTTGGTCATATGCATTTTTTCTCTTCAGACAACTGGATTTTCTTATGTAGAATATTACCATTCCTCTAATTAAAACACCACCACCACCTCCACTTTTATAAAACCCATCCTCTGTGATGTTTTGTGCCAAAATATTTCTAGAAGGTAAGTTTAAGGAGTAATTGTCCCAGATGTCAGCATGAAAGCAGTTCCTGAAGCCTTAAGAAATGCTTTAACAACTCCAGATGAAAGATGTAGGTAAGGCCTAAGGGAATTCACTGTATTTCTGGCAATGTATTTAATTTGCTGGAGGATTTAACTTCTGCATCCTCTAAGTTTCTTCAGCAAGTGCAAGCATTTCCTTTTATTCTTCTCCGTAAACTCATAAGAATGAAAACTCTGGGCACTCCCTCTCTTATGGCAAATTATTATGCTCATTCTTCTAAATTTTTAAAGGATAACACTCATTGTTTTGCAGCTTCATCTCCTTTCTAATTTTTATTTTAAAAATGTATTTTTACATTTGTATTTGTGGCACATGGTATTTGTATTACATTGTATTTGTGGCACATCCTATAGATAAGAGTAATCATAGTTTAAAATAGGGTATGTTGACTGGAGACTCTTTTATCCATGTAAGCATATTTGGGAAAATTCCCATTAACATTATGTCTGTGAAGAAAAAAACAACAGGAGGGACAGGGAATTTTAATCCTTTTTCTTTAATACAGGAATATTTTCCTTCTAATCAAAAAGGAAAAAAAAAAGACAAGTAAATGGAAAAAAAATCTTTCAGGTCCCCTCAGGGTTTCTCAGCCTGGTTAATTCCCCTACTGTGAGCTTTTTTAGTTTACAACAGTGTGGTCCATTCAGAGAGACACAGCTTTATTAAAGACCCTGTCAAAGAACAAGAGCATGAAGCACTGAAACAACTCTTCCTTGGCCCTTGGCCAGATTTTGGAGTATGTTTATCACCCCAGCCCTGTATAAGAATTCTGGTTACTGCTGAAGTCAAAACAGTTTTAAATTAAAATGAACATGTTCAGGTTGTAGCAGCCATGTACTGTCCTGGACATTTGATAGAGCTGATGGTAAATTATGGTTCCTTTGAGGTGACCAACATGTTGAGAGGTAGAATTCCAATAGTGTTGTGTACTTCCTGTGTCAAAAAAAAAAGTAATTATTATTCTGACATTATTGTGATCATAATCAGAAGGAAAGCTTTTATTTTTCTTGGCCAAGACAGTCAGAGGTGGCTTGATGACCTGTTGGATGTGTACTGGTAATTATTCATTTCACCAGAAATTAATCTGCTAAGATGTTTCACATAGGTATGTAGCCATTAATTTTTTTAAAACAAGTTGCTGAAATGTATTTTCGTGTATTTCCCTCTCAGTCAGATCTACTGAAAACAAATATCACAATTACATGATCAGCACAATTTTAAATACATCTCTACACATTCAAAGAAATAACAACCTAATTTTTGTTTCATCTTCTTTAGTGTGATCCAAAAGCAGTCTCTCTTTCAGTGCACTGGCTATGAAGAGGGTATATCCTGACTGGCGTGCATTGACTAAAATGTGCGTGTGTCTGAACCTTGAGGCAAGGAGCACATCTGTTAAACATGAAAAAGAAGTCTATTTACCAGCCATGCACATTGTTGCAACCTGTTTTTCTATGTTGGAGTTGCACAGTCTTCTGCCACAACTGAGGTTATTTTCCATTCTAAAAATAAAGAAACAAATCTCAGCTCTTCCATATAACACAGGTGGGAGATGTTAGCCTTTTCAACAACTACTGGGTATGGTTTGCAGAGGGCCTGACCAGAACACAGCTCCATCACACAGCCAGGGCTGCATATGGAGATACAGTGCTACCCTTCATTGGAGAAATTACATCCCAGCTTGTGTTTTATTAGGGCAAAAGCCCTGCTTCATTTTTTTCTAAAATGTATTGGGTGTTGCTCTGCCAACAATAGCTGCACTGCTGGGTCCCTGGGAGTCATTCAAGCAGAGGAGAGACAGGAGCACCATTCCTCAGCTCCAAGGAGAGCAGTTTACAAAAGATGTTGCCCAAAACCTCCAGAACAGGGTTACCTCCTTCCTGTTTCAGGAAGTCCTGCCTTCCACTATGCCTCTCTTTACCTCTTTCATTCATGTTGGTAGCATCTTCTCATCAAACAATCTTTTTGTTAAGCTTCCATAAATTCCTCTTTATTTAGCCTGAAAACAAAAAAGACAACCTACTGTGTGAAACATCTTTCAGCACCTGGTTGCAAAAAGGTTCATACAAAAGTTCATGTGAGCATCAACAGTCCTTTGTACCCTTACAGGCAGGGACTCCCAGAAGCCAACAGCAGTTGCCTCTCCTCCCTACACACACAAAGTTTCAGGAAGGCTAATGAGTCCCTGCTTCTTCCTGGTGCTGGCCATTAGCACAGCTGATGGCTAACAAAGCCTTGCTGCAGCTCAGCTCCATTCCTCCTGGGCTCTGCTCCCCTCGAGGAGAGGGATGGCCCAGAGCGAGCCTTTCACAGCACCACGCAATGCCCATATGTGGCTGGAAGAGCAGTGTGCTTAGGCTCCAGCACGGCTGAGAGGAACCTGGGCTGCTTCAAACCTGTTCTGAGGTACCCCAAACACAAGTCTGCCTGAGGAGATCCTGTGCACAGAGTCTGGGTGTCACTCATGCCTGTGTGACTAGTATGGAGAAACTGAAAATAGAGTTATGAACGGAAATGCATTTAAACCTAGCAGTAGATATACTGCCACCCTAGAAATTAAACCTTCTGATCTTGTTTTCATAGTTTCTAGCCACTTTCACAAGAAAGTAACTATAAACATAGATGTTTATACATTCTTTTAAAGAAACATCTTTTGATGGACGTTTCTCATGACCAGTGTGATTGAGAAGGTGGTAACCTAACTATCCAATCCCTGGTCATTGTCAAGAATCTATAAATACTAGAGTCACAGAAATAAAATCATTCTTTTTCCCTATCATACATTGAACCGTGTCCATGTGAATCATTTCGTGTCCTACAAAGACAATATACCTTTCCTGGAGCTTTCCCCTGTCATTGCCCTGGTCTTAGTAGCAATGAGTCTGTTTCACTCACATACCTTAAATTTCTGTACGATTTTCTTACCTCTTGTAAATATGTATTCTCAAATCTCAGAGGGCTCCATAAAAAAATGCTTGTGTCATACTTTATTTTCACACATATATTTGATAAACTGTTGATTAATTAGTTTCCACATCACATCCAGGATTGTTTGTTTATATCACCACAGTTCAGTATAAAACAATTATTCTGATTCCACAAATCTATTGCAACAGAGACACTTCAGGTTTTGGGGTTTTGTTTGTTTGTTTTGGGTTTTGGGGGGGTTTTTTAATTTTTTTTGTTGTTGTTTTTGTGTTTTTTGGGGATTTTTTGTGGATTTTTTTCCCTCAGATCCTTCTACTACCACAAAAAAGATGTAGCCAGAAGGATGAGAATTGCAAACAGAAGTCTGCAAGCCCTGGGTTCTGTGAGGGACTCTCCTGAGGCTACTGGCAGATCAGGTGAATTCCACAGCCACCGGTTTTAGAAGGACCCCAAATTAGAGTTGCTCTCCACAGAACGGTGAAAAAACACCTGAGTAGCCAAGAACTGAAAAACCCTCACAATGATCATCCATTTACTCAAGACATAAGCCGAGGACTGGCCAACCTTCCTCTTGGAGCATGAACTTATGCCCTGGATCAGCAGCCATCCTGAGAGAGTGTTATTGACTCCCTTCCACTCCTTCCAAATGCTCTTGGTAGCAGACCTGGGACAAGATGCCCTGTATTTTGTTTTCTCAAGGAAAGAAGAGACAGATGGCTCCCATGTGGCCAAGATCCTCATACATTTAGAGGCCTCTTGGTCCAAAGAATTAAATGTGAATTTTCTTCCTATGAGGGAACCCTGGAAACAATAGCAATACCCAGGACAAACAAAACAGATTGTAGCACCTTTAATTATGTTTTTCTTACCCTTCTTAATCACCAGGCAAAGCAGAGCTCTTCATATGCATGATTAATGTGATAATTTAACAAGTGATCTATAGCAAAGGCACAGCAAGTGGAGGCTTAGTTTGTTGGTAAGCAAACATCCATCTGCCTACCAACAAACAGCACACCCTGATCTACAGGGAGATGGCCTGATATGGACACTGCTCTGACCTGATCTTTTAAAATATTTATATATGTACTGTAGTCCCTTATGGACCTCCACAATCGTCAATTGGAGGCACTTAGTCCTTCTGCTGCTCTTTCACTGTGGTAAATATTTAATCACAGAGGGAAGTTTGCCTTTGCAAGAGGAAGCATCAGTCATGGACTCTTAAAAACAGCACAAAGGGCACTAATATCTAGAAGTATTTTATTCTGTAGTCTTGGAGTCAAGAAAGGTCCATCTAATTATTTCTGCAGTGAAATAGCAGTCTCTCTGTGAATTTGACATTTATCCCCTCTTCTCTGGGAAAAAAAAGAAAAATATATTGAATAGAGAATTATAGCCTTTTCTGGCTAGTTTAGATTTTGTAGGAGGGTGCATGGTGTTTGATTAAGAGGCCAGTAATATTTAATTTCTTTTCTAAAACTGAAGTGCAGGCAGTACAGGTTCTGGGACTACCAAAAAAAATCTCATGCCAGGTCATGCTTATACTGCCATCTAAAGTTACCTCTGTCAGGACAGAGTTTTTAGTAATTCTTCAGAAATTATGCACATGTGTTTGACATAATTCAAAATCTGGTTTAACTGACTTAGGTGATAAAGAATTAATGGCAAAATGACATCATTTTTATGAGTTTGAAAAATTTGCAGTAATCCTTGAAAGATTGTTAGGATAGTTAGGATCTATGCAAAAATCAATTGTTACCAAAAAGGGGGATAGATAAATGCAACTTCGTATATACAACAAATAAAGTGATGATCTGAGAAGCTGGAAGGAATCATAACTCACAGAACAAATTAAAAGTAACAGGATAAGAAAAATGGAGCAAAATGTGATTATTCTGGACTCTGAAAAGGTTTAGTGAGTCATAATATAATATATTCTTTCTGCTTTGATTCTGTTCTGCTAGAGATTTGGATTGTTACACATATTTAATTATTGATGTTTAGCAGACAAATATTTCCTATAATGCAAAAAATAAAATTAAAAATGCTTTTGTTTGAGTCTTAGTACTTTGGTTTGGGTTTTTTTCTAACTGGGATGCATACCTGGAACACAAAGTTAGGTAAGACAATGGAAGGGTATTAAATCATTGCTTCTTTTGATATTGAGTTATATTGCAATTCATTAGCCAGAAACTATCTCAAAGTTTAAACTCTTTAGTTTAAATTTTCATACTGTGGCTTCCATTGGAGTTGATGACATAAGTTTTTCTTAATTATACTGAAATAAATCAAAAGTAATAATGCAGCAATCTGTGGAATTGCTCTGGGTATACAACAACTTAATTGGAAACAGAATCTGAATCACTAATTCAATGGTCTGGGTTTTTTTTTTTACTGCTTTGTGTGTGTATGTGTTGCACTACATTAATTTTATATGAGGAATATTCTAGAAATACAAACTCACCCATAACTATTACTTTTTATTTTGCCTGACAGACATCTGTATTTGTTGCAATTTAGATCATTTAGGTAAAAATAATTTCTTGGAAAGTTACACTAGGGATAAAATAATTTCAGGACCATATTACAAATAAAGTGATGCAAAGGTTTCTGATCTACCTAAGGCCATCTTTTTTAAAAAACATTTTTGCTTGTGAAATAAATCTGGATCCTAAAGCCTAGGCTGAGGAGTAGACAGCACATAAGTATTCTAAAAAAAGCATTGGAGAGAACATAAACATGTCAATATGGTAGGGTTTTTTCAATAAAACAGATTTCTAGAAAGTGTCTAGGAGCTGAAGTTCAGGTAAATCCATGCTCACAAGTTAATATTCCTCAAGTAGTAAAACTGCCAATACTACACACAAGCTTTCCTTTTATTTAAATCTGTGTTTTGCAGTTAGTTTGTAATGAAAACCTAACAAAAAAAAAAAAAAACCAGCTCCAAACAGAGGAAATTGATGAATAAGGGATAGACCACACACAGGCACATACAAGTTTCATTTTCTGGTAGTGGTGAGTTGCAGTTTTTGGTCTTCACTGACAAAAAACTGAAGTTTCACTTAATTTGTTATATGCTTAAAGCATTGAACCAAATGAATTGGGAAGATTGTTATCAGATATCTAGCAAGAAATCTGCATTGTAATTTGGGCATGTATATTTGGTGTTTCAGATTTGTCACTTCCCCTATGGGCTGTCAAAGTGTATGAAATCTGACAGATGCAGGTCAACAGCTGGGTGTCCACATACACAGCTTTCTTCCTTTGTTCCAAGACAGAATTTCTCTGTGGCTGTCATCCAGGAAATGAGAAACTGCAAACAAAATTTTTGCCATGAGTAATTTTTTTTTTACAATATTGTGTATTTTCCTGGGAAAAAAATCGTGTCAGGGGAAAATTTCCGACTCCAGACAGCTCAAGATATTCCTATGAATGTATCTTTCATGTCTGCCTGAGAAGTCTTCTTCACCAATATTTTTCTATGGGTTGTCTCCAGCTGCCAATCCCAAGCTTGGTGAGACTCAGAATTTGGTGCAAGGCACAGACAGCCTGATTAGGCTGATGATAAGGTCTAGGGCCTGGGTCATATTAACAAAGTTTATTCTTACAATGTTCTGTATAGCAAGGCAGCATCCAAAAAAGCAAAGCATTCTGGATGGGTTTTTTTACCAATCTAATATATAAATATATGTAAACCAAGGATTTTAAAGTGATTCCAAAGCCCATAGACAAAAATCTGCCTTTGAACCCATGACAAAACTGTTTTCAGTATACCAGAACAAGTCCTGTGAGCCATAAGCCTTCACCTTAAATTTGAGATCTCATCAGAGTAGGCAATTAAGGAATTATGTGATTCTCCAGGGCTGATGCTGTGAGTTCAGAGCCCACGTGGGAGCATGGGACAGACACATAATCCTGACAAATCAGACTACTCCAGAAAGAATTTAGGATGCAATTACAGCTTCCCTTTTAAAAAGCTTGTATAGTTATGACAAAGGGGGAACAGCCCCACAAGCCTAGATGTGGACATCAGACACCTGACAGACTGTGTGTCCTTCCAGATACCCTTCCAGCCAGCCAGGGTAAGGTTGGTTATCTTACAGAGGCTTCCCTTTAGAAATACTACACTCCCCGTGCACAGCACTGGATAGTTACTTGTAATCTAAAATGCCACCCTGATATGCCTAGGATTAAAAAGCCACAGCAGAATCACCTCTCTCAGATATGACCAGAGCAGAGGTTCCTGGGTGTGTGTCTTCACTAGACACTAAAGTGTTACAGACACTAAAATGCTGACTGATTTTTAGGGTGAAGATGTCACTTGGGAATTTTCCTTGCAGTGATCTCTCAGTGGTGCACCTGGCCAAGGAAGCCAAACAGAAACACACCGCCAGGGGAGGGTCAAGAGCACCAAGCAGACTCTGAGCTCACACCGTCCCTGGGTGGTGGTTGGAGCCACTAAAGGCAGATCCCATCAAAACCCACACACAGATCACTTCCCAGATGTGTCAAGCTTATCTGCAGCATCCTGCAGCTCTTATACATATCACTCCCAAAGGAGTCATCTCATATCTGAAAATCCCTTTGGACCTATCATCCTTAACAATAAAAATCACATTAAAAAGTGAGATTAAAAGCCATAATCAATCTATAATTATAAGGTAAAAAGCCAAGAAGTTGTTAAAATGGAAGGTACTTTTTTTCTTCTTTTTTTTTCTTTTTTTTTTTTTTTTTAACATGACAGCATAATAGCAATGGACCAGCACTGTTACTTTGAAGGGCTGTCCCAGCTCAGAATAAGAAAGTAAATCTTTGTGCACATTTTAATATTAATGAAACAATTAAGCAGTTCTCTCTCAAAAGAGGGAATATTTTCTCTCATAATCTCTGTGTGTACTTTAGCCAAACTGTGGCATCTCACATTTGAAAATCATTGGCCAAGACATAAAACCAAATTGTTGGGTTTCTGGTATCTGTGATTAAATATGCTTAACCAGTCTAGTTTCAGATATTTCAGAAATGCATATGGGGAATTATATCCTGAAAAGGAGGCATCTTTCTTGAGGTGTGTGGAAGTTTTGAAGTCCTTTGCTGAAACCTGTGGAAAGAACTTCTTTTTTTTGATGATTTCTCAGAGGAACAAAGCACTGACTCATTCATTTTGGTTCAATCATTAAGAAATGACTAGATAATAATAAGGTTTCATCTCTTTGACAAAAATCCATTTTCAGACAGGCTATTAATTGAAAATGTTCTAAGTATTACTTTCTCTTATCAATGCATTGTTTTAATGTAGTATTACATTAGCATGACTAAAAAATGGTAATACATAAGATATTTCAATACAGTAATATATAATACATACATTATATATATATATAAATAGTTATATAAAATAGAAAAAAAATCTAATTAATCAATTTTTTTAACAAATTGAAGTGAAAGGTAACAGAGACCTTCCCAAGAACTGAAATTAAGGTGTCTTCTGGTGAGAAATGAATCTTTAGAAGAACTTTGTTTTTGTGTTTAGTTGTAAAATAGTGATTTACAGCAATGAAAGCAACCTGCGTACTGTTCCTTAAGAGTTGTTGTGAACTCTCCAGAGCTTATCCTACCTATTTTTACCTGAAATTTTCAGCCTCAAGAAGGTGTAGAAGGAGAAAGAATATGACACCTATGACACATATAAGCAGCCTGCACAGCTGTGAAATTAGGAGTCAGATTAGAAGACAGGAGAGGAAATTAGAGAGAACTGTGAAAATAAGAGAGAAGCAGGAAAAAATGCTGTCCAAAGATTGTTTGAGAGGGAGACAGCAAAAAAAAAAAAAAAAAAGAGTTTACACAATTAAGGTAATAAATCATAATTGTGATTAAATAAATCAACAATCTGCCCATCAGAGGTTGATGTGGCAGGCCAACCAAGGCCTCAGCACAAGGGTGGCTGCCCATGGCAATGCACACAGTCCCTGCAAAGTCATCACCATGCACCACATCCCAGCCGGCATCCTGCCAAATTGATGAAGTGCAGCAGTGACAGCTACCCTTAGCAGTTCTCCTCTCTTGAGGAAAAGGGTCCCTAAATCCTGGAGGAATTATTTTAACTTAATCATTGTTGGGAGTTTGGAAAAAAATCAGCAAGTTCAATTTTTTCCCCAGATCTCTGAATCAATATTTTTGCCTTCTTGTCCACCCATCATCAAGTAGATACATTTAAAAAGACCCAGACATTAGTGTGTTATTGTTGAGCCCTTTCCAAAATCAATGAAGTTTATTGGACAAAGAAGAACTTAAGGAACACGGACAGGAAGCACAGGTTATATTTAGGCAAAAAGCTTTGTTTGGTCATTTTTATTTCTTGATTATATTTGATTCAATAACCTATTTGACAGAATGAGGCCAAGCTTTGCACACTCAAAATGGGACTTGCCTATTTTTGGTTAATTTTAGGGATAAATAGTTAAATAGTCTCAGTTCCTTATTTACTGCTTGCTTCTGCTGCTACCAGAAAGCTCACAGCCAAGTAAATCAAAGTATCCAGATGGAGGAGAAAAACAATTCACTCAAGAAATGGATTTCAGCTTCAGTTTTCCCAAGAAGCTTTTATAAACACTAAGGCACAGAATGTTTATGAAAAATGTCTCGTCAGTGTCCTTTTAAATGTGCCATGCATATGGAGCACATAAATAACATTAGAAAGGAGATGAAGTTCCTGTAGATACTCCGTGTCATTTGGGCATTGGAAGTTACCCATGCCCCAACTTCAGAGTATATTCAGCAATACCTATAAGCCTGGAAAGGATCCATTAAAAGAAAGGTTTCTATCTGCCATATATGGGAGAGGAGCACATTGAGTGGAATATGTTTGGTTTGGGAAATCTGATTCTGCCTGTAAAGCAAAGCTCTCCTTACACATTAATAGAAAGATGAACCTAATGTTCATCGCCTCATGTAGTTTTGTGTGTCCCAGGAATACTACTACTACAGTCTACAAGTACAAGGCTCCATCTGGCTGCTCAATTAGAGCCCAATGTGACAACTGATTGTTATGCTAAAGAAATTGATTAGATTTTTATGTCCCTCAACAAGCTGACTCAATTTCAATGAGAATCATTTTTCTTTTATTTTCTTTTTTTTTGTTTTGTTTTGTTTTCTTTTTGCTTCATAGCTTATAGTTTATTGTTTTCCAGTTCTGGCATTAAAGTCTGTGGATTATCAAATGCCCTTGCCAAGAGGAAGCTACATGACTCTGGGAGCTTGATGTGCTGTGAAGGACTTCTGGGAGGCTTGGCAGCAACTTTGCCAAAGCACAGTTGATCATGCAGCATTCAGGCAGAATTTTCGAGTTGTCTTGCTAACCGCCTCTCCAGAACAATTGGGAGATGACTATTAAAAAGGGATTTGAGTTACTAATATTCATCTGTTCAGATCTTCTAAGCTGGTGTGCTCTTCCATTTCTAAAGCTCTGCCTTTGAGATAGGGTGAGCCAAGGCAAGCCTCGGCAGTACTGTCCTTGCCCATTTTCCACAGACCAGAAACAAGGTCTAGGGGAAAGAGACTAGCAGGAGCTGTGAACTTAGCAGATATATCACACTCTTCTTTTGGAGGAATTGTGTTTCAGAAAGGTTCCTCACATTTCTATTGATGGTCTGAGAAGAGAATTAGGGCCTCTGAGCTGGATTTTTTTCCCCAGCATTATCCTGATGAGCTGAAGAGCAAATAAAGCTCTTTCTCTCCTGCATATCCTGTATCTGGGGACAACATCCTTGTGTTTACAGAGATTTGAGACCTCTATACTTATTTTCCCAATGTCCAGGGCATGTGTATATTAAAAACTTCATTAAGAACACACTTTATCTTCTCAGGCCATTAAAGCATCTCCTCAGTATGGAATGAGGAATCAAAAAGAAACAAAAAAGACTGTATTTACTTGTGACCTGCTAGAGACATTGAATTTTTCTTAAAACTGAAAATTCGGCTCAATTCCAAAATTCATCCTGCGTAATTTAGAATTTTTTCAATTCAAATCCACTAAGTCTAAAAAAAACCAAAACAAATCCACTAACTCTAAAAAAACCAGCAAAGTATTGTAGAGTTCTGTTCTCCTTTATGTCCTATTCCAATCCTTACAAATGTAAGTCTTCCCTATTTTAAAAGTTTATGAAAATAGTTTCATGAGACAGAAATATGGTAACACCATTTCTTCCCACATTAAACAGCAAATACCTTCCTTTTTTGTAGCTGAATAATAATGCCATTTGATCCTAGTCATGGTTTCATTAATTGTTCTTTTAATGAAAAAAAGAAAAAAGCAAAGAAAAGCCAGGATGCTCCAAAAGCACCTGGGAAGGGAAGAAGTTTAAATATTTTCATATTCAATGATGAAGTATTTTTCTGAATTGGCTGTTAATATGAAAATTGAGGAATATATTCTGAGCTTTTCAGACAAAAAATCATTTTAAATAGATTTTTTTTGTCATTGGTCTGTAAGTTTATTGTTTTTCCTTGAAGGGAAAATAAAAGCAGAGGAGCTGAAGACAGAGATAATTTTGCAGGAAATTAGACCCCACTAAAAACTTACCTATTCACCTGTGAATGAGAATCGTGTAACCAAGACATTATAGAGGGAATCACAGCATTTGGAAATTTTGTACAGGCAAACTGACCCTAACCTGAGCTAAAAGCCAGAAAACTCTTAAAAAGTCAGCTCTCTAAAGAACTTAACTCTCTGAAATTCTTTGAAAGTGCATCATTCTTACAACAGATTGGAATAACTATTGTTTTGTGCCTGCCTTAGGCAGCAGCACAAAAATGCTAAATACCAGAACATTCTGATTCTAATAAAGCACAGTTTCTTCTTGCAGTTGTAGGTAAGGCTGATATATCAAACCCTGAAGTCTGTCCTGCCCAGGCAGTGTTATTAGACTTGCTCCTCTGGGAGGGACTCCCAAAGGTTTCAGTATAACATGAAATTATTCAAGTTGTGCCCCTTTTTATTTTTGGCAAGTGACCTTTAATTCTGAGTCACACCACCAGGCCTTATTAGCAACATCCGTCTTCCTGGCCCACAGCCCCTCAACACCTCCCAGCTGAAGGAGCTATGAGCTGCCTTCCCTACTTCTGGGGTCCCCAGAGCTTTAAAGCAGATCTGAACAAACTACTTAGGTTAAAAAAGCCCCAAACAAACCAAAACAAATAAAAAAAAAACAACAAAAAACACAACGTAAAAAAAACCCAAACAAACAAAACAAAAAAAAAAAAAAAAAAAAAAAGAGCAGGAGATAAGAATTGAATTTTAACATTTAAAACTTGTGTGAAGAAGAACTCAGACTTGGCAGCACCAGTCCAAGGGCAATTTCAATGGGAAGTGGCTATGAGCTGGGGATGTGTAACTTACCAGCAATGAAGTGGGCTCAGGCCTTGCTTACTTAGGAAACCTGGCACGGGATGACCATTATTTGGATGTGCAAATACTCACTATAGTATATACCACATTAATGTTCCAAGCAGCAATGCTCTTCAGCTTTAATTATACTGTCAAAGCACCAATTTTACCAAAGGTTGTAGGGGTAGCAGTACCAGCATCACAACCTTTCGGAAATAGTAACACACTTCAAAGCAGAGTGTTTCGCTGCAGAACACAGTTGAAATTTAATTTCTCCACCATATGAAAAATTGAAATACTTAAGTAATAACATTCAGCAGCATCATCTGCCATCTGATAGTGCACAGAAACTGGGCAATTATGTTTCGCCTCGGGCGGCTAATAGGCCCATTTCAAATTTCAGGCATTATCAGATAATAACACTGCCTGCATCTGAGTATGTTATTATAATTATTAACCGTAAAGAAGGGAGGGGGAGGGAACTACACACAGGGAGGGAGAAGGATTGTTTTTAATTATTTAATTTTGAGGTTACATAAGATAAGTTCATTGTTCCCCATGAGCTAACAGTCAGAGACTGAGTGCTGGCACCACTGCAGATTTAACTTAGTTCAAACAGGCTTGTTTTCAGACTCATAAACCTTATCGTTGCTATTTGGAATAAGTAGGTTTCAGAGCAGTGAGACTTGACTAGAAGCATTACATTCAAGTGAAAATGGCAAAGACAACAGAAATTTTGAGTAATCTTCCACTAAAAGCCAGTTTATTGCTGATATCATGCTAAAAAACCTGCAATCAGTGTTTTAGATCCATTCTTCTAATTTAATTATTTTGCTTTCAAACTCTTCCTAGAATGTGGATATTCATAAACAGAATGATGAAAACAGAACCTAGATGAAATACCCTTCATACAGTCATGCACACCAAAATTTAGGGCAGAAAATATGTACATTTGGAAAGTGGAGAAATGGCCTTTGGGAATAGGGACTCCTAGTCAAAGAGACAAAGAAGGCCGGTATTTTGTTTTTTGACCTGGGTTAAAAAATAAATATATATATATATATATAAAGGCTATAGTTATTTTGATGAATTTCATATTCTCCATTTCTGTACCCATAGCAGAAGTTACATAGTACCAAGATGAAATACAGCTTTAGGCTTTTTAGGTTTATAGCTGCTTTAGTTCCTGGGAAGAAAGTCAAATATATACCTTCCTACAGGAAGGAAAAGAAAGTTCATTACACATAGCAAATTTAAGAATTAAAATTATGTCATGCAGAAATCAGTTTTCCTCACATCTCTCAATTTGGATTGATTCTGTGATATTGGTATTCAAAGCTTAAGACTCAGAGACAACATGCAAAGTGCTTTTAATAATTGCTTTATTTTAAAAGTAGTTTTCTAGCATTCTGTAGGAAATACATCAGAAACAGTAAGGTGAACTAATACCCATTGGCAAAGACAGCATAAAAAAAAAGATAACTAATGACTTTAACCCTTTTCATTGTTTCATGTGGGACTGCTCTTTCCAGTTCTGAAAGTTTATTCAGTACACAGAAGGACTGTAATGCATAAGAGTTGAGTGCTGTGGAAAAGACAATTTAACAGAGTTGCATTGAAAAACAGAGAATAAGAAGCAAAGGCAGTTAAAAACAAGTATTTGTCTAATCACCTGGAGGCAAAAAGTTCTCCATTTGAACAGCCACTGTGAATCACTTCAAGCTACCAGTGTGCTCCAGTCCCAATGGCTTTCCAACCACATTATAAGCCAACTTCACATCTTTCTGTGTTTGTGGATGTGGTACAAATAACTGTGTTTCTCTGAAAAAATTATAAACTTTAGGAATTCAGTTTTCATGGGTGTCCTTTTCTCTGTGCATATTGAATTTTTTTCATGAACTACATTTAACAGCTAGAAAAGCAAGAAAAACCTGTTTCCCTCTGCAGTGTTAGGGAGCTGTGATGGAGGATGAAGTTCAGGAGACTCACAGCACTGGACAGCCAGGCACTTCTCCTCCAGATCCCTACAGAACAAAGCTGCTCCACTGCCCTAAAGGGAAGCTTTGGCTAAAACACAGCACTTCACATTTTTCCATTAACTAATCTGAAATACACATGTGGAGTTAGTTTTAAGGCATTAACAAATACAACTGCAAGAGGGTCTCTGCCTCAGCAGCAGCGGATTTGATGAAGAACAGGTCTCACTTCTGAACCTTTGTGAGATTTCACAAAACAGCCTCCCCAGCACCCATGTAGCTGGTGCCAGCATTTGCAGCTACTCTGATCCAGCACTCCAGGAAACCAGTGGTTGCCTCCAGTGCTTTGCTCCTTTGTTGCCTGCAAGATTTCATGACATGGCCAGCCCAGCCTGTGCAGCCTGATCATGCATAACACGAAGGAACTCGGGAAAGGAGAGGATTGATTCTCCCACATGGCAATAGGGAACTAAGCAGCAAACATATACCTTGGCTAAGGTTATACAAACTGAGGCCACCAGTAACAGACAGAGCTAAGATGAAAACCACCCTGGATTGTGATCTCCAGCATAAGGATGCTGAGATATAAGCACTGGAGGCAAGGGCAGCCTGGTTTCTCTGGGCTTGTGTGGGAATGGTTCATGAACAGCAGTCATGACCCTGGCACAGCACCTGAGAATTGAAATATGAGTGATATATTTTATGGTTAGGGGCTGACTTTGTGACATTTTTAACTACTAAGGGGATTATTTGAAAAATTAGTTTTTCAGGGCCTCACCGTGGAGTTTTTCTGTATGATGTATGTAGTTATTTAATGTTTTAGCCTTTCAGTGCCACACAAGAGGTAAGTGGACAGGACATGGAAATTTTCCACTACTGCAGAGCATTGCAGCCCAGCAAATACTTTTTTTTTTCCAAAGTACATTATTGATAGGCTATTTAGCAAATTCTGAATGGCAGATTACTTACTAGTTTGCAAGCACCGAATATCTCAAGTATTAAGGTATACAACTCTTACTGCTCTCAAACAGAAGTTGATCACATCACACATTTAAACAAGCAAACAAATTAACACATCCAAAAGCAGAAATAAAACTGCTCAATTAGTGAAAAACAAATTTCTTAGTTGTGGAAATCTTCCTCCCTCTCTCTCTCTCACTCTCTCTCTCTCTCTCTCTCCTCCTCCCCCATGTTTTGAAATGGCAGTGGCCCAGCATAGAGTAATCCAGTTTGTTCAGTGACCAAACACTCTCACGCCTGGAGGATCAACTCGAGATGCTGCACAGCGAGAATCAATTCGTGAAGCTGACATACGAGCACCCTCTGAAGGCTGCAGTACCTGGGGTGCCTGAAATACCATTATTCTCCCTGTAAGTGGCAAATCTCAAGTGGTGGAATCACTTTTTCCCTGGCCTGTTTTCAATGGCAACATGTCAGGTTTTAATTGCCTAAAAGGGTCTTAAATTTAAAATGCTTTCTCCCAGGTTTTTGGATAATTTAAATCCTTGACTAGTTCATTAAAAGGCCATTTGCAACGAGGCAGGCTGGCGCATCTCTCACTTAGCACGCTCAGCTGAGCTGGGAATGGAAGCAAATAAACAGCAACTGCACTGCCTGACACTGAGCATGAGTGTTCGAGGTCACCCACAGCAGTGGCAGAGGGGCAGAACAGATATATTGTGGTTAAAGGACTCCATTCTTCCTTGAACAAATATAAAAGGCAAAAACATTGCTTAAGTGAAGTCAGCAGCAAAATTCCTCAAGATTTCAGTGGGACCAGATTTTTCTCTCAATTAGTGTCAGGGTTCCTACAGGGTGTGGCCTTTGAAAGTGCAATGTGAATAGATAGCTGATCCATCAGAGTCCAGTGCAGCTCATTGGAAAACAGAAACCAAATAGAGCAACAACATGCAGTCAAGGCATGCTTTGCTCGACACCTTCCTCAGTGTTTTGCACTTTTATTCTGTGTTCTAGTAGTGTTACTTCAAAATAATACATAATTAGATTAGACTCAGTAGTGGAAACCTGATTTAAAGGAGCATTCAGGATGTCAGTAAAAGTCAGTTTCCTGATGAATGGGAATAGCCCTATAATAAAAATGGAAAAGATGTATTTCTAAGGCATTTGGAGCTGATTTTAGGAGAGAGGTGGGAATAGCCCCTTGTACAGGTTCTGCTTTCCATGCAAGATTATTATAAGGGCCTACTGTTTCTAAATTTGGAAAATACTAATGTTTTCCAAAGTTTGAGAAAATGTATTGAGGAATGCATCATTAAAAATCTCAGATAATGTTTAATGTATAGCCATGTATAGGTGGTTCTCATAGACATAGCTGTCACTATTCATCTATAATGAACAACAATAATATATATATATATATATGTACACAAAAATAATGAGACTCATAATGCAGCCACCCATACTGTTCTTACATGAATTCAAATATATTGTACATGCTCACCTCTCGAATTTTACAGACCCTGACCACAGATATTTCACCAGCCAGGATTGCCTGCAAAATTCCAGTTCTTGATGTCAACCACTTTATTAATAATTTCACTCGGCCCTTACATAACCTCTTTAGGGTAAATGATACCTTCTGTGTGCTGAGAGATTTTCCCTCACAGAAAACCATGCATTTGTGGTATCACAGTTTCTCACCACAATCTTGGCACTATACAGAGTTGAAAAGTTTTGCTCTGCAGTGCTGCCTAGTCTGTGCTATACAAACATTAAACACTGTTGAAACTTCTAATGAATTTTTCAGGTATTTAAATTTTGGCTCTTAAGTATCTGGAAAATGAAATCTGTGAGCAAGTTACAGCTTACCAAAAGACTTCAACACACTTTCCCATTTTCAAATGCCCAGGTACTTTTATTTTCCTGATGTAGTTCTTTCCATCACTATTTAAATTAAGCAGCTTGTTTAACTTCTTTTCACACATTTCCCAAGGAGACCAAAATAGGAAGTATTTCTTTTAACTCTATTAATTTTTTTTTTAATCCATCTGCTTCCTTCCCTCCTGCTTTGAAAACTTTCTCTGCCTTGGAAAGCATGCTCAACAAAAGCAATATTTTTCTTTTTTCCTTTTTAATTTTTTTTCCCTGTGACAGGTTAAATTTTCTGAGTTTTCCTTTCTTGCTTTTCACTGTCACTTCTCTGTAAAACAAAACAGTGAGAAAATTATCCATCTCTAAAGGCTGCTTGCTATTAAACTTAATACCTCTTTGAACAGCTGCTTCTTTTTCTTGAAGGTGTATATTTGTCTTTAATTAAAAAGAAGGTATGTGGATGATACACATCCACAGCATCCACATCGTAGCTCCCTCTGATCTTTACCATTTGATCCCATCCACTCGAATATAAATGTTCTTTCTTGTTCATTCAGACAGTAAATCAATGCAACAAATCCAAAGCTCTACGCAGTGTTTGTTTGTTTGTGGGATTCTTGCTTTCTTTTCTTTAATTAATGTGTCAAAAGAGAGATATTACAATGGTTGAACCTTAAGAATTCAATATTTAAAACACAGAGCACAGCAAGGTGTGATCTGTTAGGCAATTCAGCATATTTTGCAGTGTAATGCAAACATCTACATTAGGAAAGCATCAAACTCAAAGAGTTAAATACCAAGAGTGGGATTACTTGAAGCTGACCCACCTTCCCCCCAGGGAAGGCAATGCTAATACACCCAGAGGATTAGCAGCCTTAATACAGGCTAAGTGTATCTGTGTCTGACTAGTTGTCTTTCATGCTACGGTTCAGTCCATACTCCCAATCAGTTCAATTTACCATTGCATTCTTTTTACAGACCTGAGCTGCACCACCACTTACAGCCTCCTTTCTCCCCCAGATAATTATAATCCTCCCAGAGACAATGTCTTTTCTGCTTTGGTTTTAAAATTTTCCAGTTAGATTTGTAATACAAGATGAAATTGCATTTCTGTATCTCCTTCTGCTAGCTCTCCCAGCTTTCCTGCTCTGCAGCTTTACATGCTCAACTCACAGCATTTCTTTTTAAGCTGGGTCTTGCTAATCTTTTCCATTCAGCCTTGTCATGTTCGGCACCTCAGGGTGGATCACACTGGAAGAGGGAAGACAAGGGGTCTGGTCTTCATGGACAGAAGATATTTTGCTTGTTTACCCATTTTCTCTTTTGAAAAATATTTTCTTCAGATAGCTTAATGTCTTCTTCATATTGCAAGTGTCTTTCATGTCAGAGCCATTTATGAAATCCCTGCTGGAGAATTCGATCTTAAAAATTAGGCAGCTGGGGACTGGAATAGTTAGAAAATAATATCATTACAATGCAATAATGTGCTAATAGTGCTGTTATAGCTTTGCAATTCCTACTGTTCTCATATCCCTGGCCTGCTATATGCTGATTTTTTCTTGCACTAAAGGAATTGCTATAGCAACACACCTTCAAACACATATGATTAATAATTTATATGCCCATGACTGACTAGATATTTGTTCTAGACATAGCATATTGAAAAACAAGATGGAATACCTGCCATGAATCCATAGAACAGAAACTGATTTATACCAGGAGAAAAATAAATCATAAATTGAATAAGAACAAGAGAAAATACAATTTCATAGATTCAGAATACAGGCAAGTTGATAAAATATACTTCAATGCTTTGATCTCTCTGGTATAGCTAAATAACACAGAATATCATAAGCTATTGTAGTTTTATATGAAAAAAATGTTATTTTTTTCCACATAGGAAAACAACTTCATCACTTTTCTTCACCTGCAGACAGATTTCTCAACCCAGCAGCCAGATTCTTCCTCAGACCCTGGGGAAGATAAAGATGCATCAGTCTGGGAAACCAAAAACTGGTCACATTTTGCAAATTCAACTCACATGCATCTACAGTGGGCTACAGTGAAGACAATGTAAATGTTCATGCTTCCTGTTAACTACAGCTCCACCTGGCATCATTCAGGATCTTGCATAACTGACTAAAGCTGTCATTCCTGGTCAGAACAAGCAATTAGCAACATATTCTTTCTTAAAATCTAATTATACAAAATTTGCCATTAACCACATGGGATGACAGTTACTAGAGGCCGATTAAACTAATTTTCGGAAGTCACCCAGTTTGCATGATGCATCTAATGGCAGAATTTCCTCCTCTTCTAAATCAAAAAGCACCAGGGTATTTCCAGTGTAGTTACAAATTTCATCTTTTTAAATACTGAATAAAGAATAAAGTTGAGTCACGCAGTGAATGGGGCAGATGTCAAGTGCAAAGCTGCCTTGCTATGAACCAAAGTAGCAATGCTTGGCAGATTTAGGAAGAGGCCCACACACTACTAGCACTGATTTTAAAACTTTCAAACAGGGCTTTGTGTGTGTGTCTTTGCCAAGGGTAAGTTCCCCAGTACGGATGGACAGTGCTAGTCATGGTGAAAAGCGAGGCTGTGCACCATTCAGATCTGTGGAACTCTTGCATCCATTTACTAGCCCAGGTCTTCCAGTTCATTTCTGTCAAACTCCTTCAAAATTAGCTTTGTGCATGTGCAAAATGTGGCTTGCATGCTGCAGTAGTCAGAGAATTTGTCATACAAAATGTGGAAGATAGATAAGGAGGACAGAGTGTGTTCAGAGTTTCAAAGGGAATCAGAACAGAATGTGAAAAATGCTGAATGACTCAGGAAAAATAGTGAAATATGATGCTATAAATAATAGGTTACAGGGAACATCATCAGTATTGGAGAGGTTTTTTTAAAAATTTTAATCCCATTTAACCTGGGATTAAACTTCTGTTTCCAATTTCTTGATGTTGCATGTGGTACTCACATACTCTATTCACCTGACGGGGGTGTGTGCACAGCTCTTCTCAGTCTGTGATAAATACACCTTCAAGCCCTTAGCAAAGAGAAACATCTCAGAGAATCTGTCTGAAATGACACTAACAGAGTCACTTGTGTTGGCTACTTTCCTAAAAGACCAGGATTTTTTCTAGGTGTTGTCCTCCCACTGGCGATGGCAGGGCCTGAGAGCCAAGGTAAATTTGCATGCCAGACACACATGCCTTCCCAATTAATAGGGATTTGAATACTTAGACTTCTCTAGGTATCTCTGAGCAATTAAATAGGTAGGTAGATGTGTGACAGAGTCTGATTTATGGCTGCTTATAAACAGCTGCTTGACCCTTCATCTGAATGTCCACATCTGATGCCCAAGTTCTCAGATCATTCCAAAATCTCAGTCTGCTCTGTTCTAGCACTTTTTGGGCTCACAGTCTTTTGTAGGCTTCCAGTTTTGACAAGCAAGGGGGGGAAATAAAAGTCCCTAGTCTCTTTTGAAGTCAGATTTTTTAAACTCTGATTATGACAACATTTGAGGTTCAGACAGCCTTTTGGTATCATATATACCACATAATTTGTGCCTCTCTTTCTTTCCTGGTAATTCTGACCCACATTTTCCAAATACCTGCTCATGGTCCTGCACAACCTCTACCTTTCAATGCTTGTTGCTGAGCATTTCCTCAAACAGCTCTTCTCCAGTCATTTTTCCAACACCTAAAAATCCTCCAGTTCACACCAATTCTTTTGATAAGGACTGAAAAAAAAAATAAAAAAGGTGTGAAATCCCCCCTCTATTCTCTTAAATAAGCAAAATTAGGTTTTCTGACAACTGTCACTGTACATGAATGAAATACAACCCATTGTCAGAAAGGATGGAATCCCAGGCCTAAAGGAATTATAGGCAACACTCATCAATGATGGGAGGCAGAGAGATGAACTAAATTGTTGGACAGGCTTTCATAGAAAGGTCAAAGTCTTCCTCAGCCATCACAGCTAGGTTCATTAGTAGACAAAAAACTTAACCCAAGAGCTCCTTTAGCACTCCTCTTTAGCTAAGTGTTGACTGCATCCTTACTTGGGGCAGCAAATGAAATAGTGAAATAACTCAGACAGGTGGGAAGCAGAGAAAATGTCACTGTCCCCTCTACAATCCATTCCCTCTTTCCATCACATATCTTGCACCGTGCATCCTTGCTGCAGAATCCCAGAGGCAGAAGAAATGACAGCTTTATCCTGTCATTTCAAGGTTGCAAGTCTTAACCATGCCGATGAAGGGTCTGTTTTACTTTGACCCCAAAAATGAGAAGGGCTGAGGTAGGCAGAACTATAGTAAATTGTTAATCAGAGATACCATTCCTGAAGATACCAGCCTCTTTCTTCTTCGCTTATATTTTATCATTATGCTATTTTAAAGTATTCTATTCCAAGTACTGATTCCACCTCCATTTGTCTGACTGCTCTCTACATGCTGTCTACACATAATGATCAAAGGGATTATGATAGTGGTCTAGCATAGTACCTCATGAAGAAGCTGTATTTTCAAGTACATGCCTTTTGCAGTAGCCTTACATCTGTAGGAAAGAGTAAGACAATCTGTATTGATACAAAGGTTTGAGTATAGATGTGTTCTTTTAGGCTGTTTATGTGTGGACTATCCCCTTAATCTTAACTCTGACTTTTTGTTAATTTTAATAAGCAAATTCAAAACCAAAAGATCAGGGATGTAGTGAAACTTTTCCATTTTTCCACACACTGATAGCCCAAGTTTCACTTACCTGGAACAAGAGACAAAAAACTGCAGAAAAGGAAGACAACATTTTATTTCCCACTCAGGGGTGAATATATCCCACTGCAAGTGCAAGGGAAAATCATTCTTTTTACACTGAAATGAAACTTCAGATCTAAAAACACTTGTAAGATGGTGGAAGGCTCATGGGCCTGCATCTGCCGGAGAGTAGAGGAAATATGAACATGCCAAATTTTGAAAAACTGGAGGAAATATCCTGCATTTTCACACTTGCTCTTCTGTCTCAAGAAAATGGAAACAAGCCAGTGAACAATATATGGACTCAAATTTGATCTCCAAATATTTGAAAAGTGTGGGATAGAGCAACTAGAGTAGATTACACAGAAATGTGTAGACATAGAATATAGCACTTACTAAATATGCTCAGATGTTTGGTAACTGTTTCTGAAGCTTTAAAAAACTTTCCATTGTGGGAAAGCCATCTGGCAGGTCATCCATAGCTGTTCAATGAGAAATTCTTTGTAAAAGTGAAAGTTAAGGGCTGCCCTGTGCCTGTCCGATTAAGAACCAAGAGATATGTCTCCTGGCAGGGCCAAGTCCCAGAACATTATCAGTTTCAGTGTAGACAAAAATTGCTGGAGAACAGTCAGACACCCCAGAAAGCTCCTGACAGACTTCAGAAAGGCAGTGAGCAGTAAGGAAATGCTGTGTCAAGGACAATCTTCTCAGGCTCTAGGCATGGATGATATTTCCACACATATACTGTGGTTATGCTATAAATTTCAAGAACTGCCCTGGGAACAAGATGAGAAGATGCCTTTGTATGCAATAAAAAGTGCTCAAAACCTTACGTTTGGTTATAAAGCAGCAGTGGACAGGGTTGAACTGCATAAGGAATACAAACAAATGCTCTTGTAAATTTTGTTTAAAATTTCTTGAGGGTATTCAAAACACAATTTAATGTTGAAATTTACAATATTTTCTATGTACATTCAACATTTAGTTCATTAAGAATCTGCATGGTATTTTTAAAATTGTCTGGAAACTATGAACACCTGTTTTCCTGAGCTGCATCTCCAACACCTTGAGGTCTGAAGCTTTGAGAACATCCTGAAGAGTCAGGGCTGTATACAGGACATCAGCTAAGAGTTAAAAGGGAGTGATAGGAAGATGGGAATTTAAGGACTTGTGCAAAACATAGAAGCACAAGTCTGTTAACATAGCTTAGTTTGCCAAAAGAAAACATATTTAAACAGGAAATACTTCAAATATGCTAGCCTACATCTCAGCTGGTGTCCTTAATTCTTCTTTGAGGATGTGCTGCATCAGCCCAAGTTCAGCATTCTGCAAGAATCTGATTTCTCCTTCCAGCTCTCCTTAGGTCACCTTCCTTCATCACTAAAGAAACCACCATTATCACTGGTCTTTTTTTGTTTCCTCTGTCTGCAGGATATCTTTCATTACTGCTGACAAAGCTCCAGCCTCTGCATTGAAAAATGTTAATATTTTCTGCTTAAAAGCTCTTAAAGCCTTTCCTTCAGAGCAGAAATTCTCATTCCTCATCTTGAATATTTCAGTGTTCCTTCCCTTTCCCTTAACAAAGCAATCTCACCTCCCTAGAAAGTGGCTGTCCCTTCTCCTAGCTTGTGAGGTTGACTGCAACAAACCTCTCTTCACATTCTTCCAGTGGCTTTCTTCTCTCCATGATATCCTTGGTTACACTTCTAAGATGCCCAACAATCCGTCCCCTCCTTGAAATCATATTTTCTGGTACATTTAATCCCTAATGCCAGTTTTTCTATGCTGATTTTGTATTTGAGCTTTCTCTATGAGCTGCTGAATAAATGTTCTCAAAGACACCTTGGTACCTTCCTTCACATCTGTTTTCCTGTTGTCTCAACTTTACTAGCGGGTCAAGACCCTGTTCTATACTTGTGGATGCCTTTGGGAGTTTTGCTGCAAGAATGAACAGCAGCAAGAGAGAACCTCTGTTATGAAATTCTGGGATAGTGTAATAAACTCTAGCTGATGTTGTGGTTGCCATGTCATCATTGCATTTGCTTGCATATTTCTCTTTCTTCTAATTGAAAAAATAAATGAGTAAAAGCTGTTTTAAATGAGAATGGATTTTGTGTTAAAATATGTGTGATTCACTTTTAAAAAGGACTGGAAGAAGTTTATTGGAAACTAGTCTGAAACATAGCTTTAAAACTGAATACCTCTTGTCCTTGAAATTCAAGTTCGAGGGAAAAGTTCAATCATTGAATATCCTTGTGTTTTAATTCTGGACTTCATTCAAAACTAGAAGGGACTAATGTTTCAAATTAAATTTGATGTGGCCTTGGATAGTAAAAAACTCACAGAAACATCTGGGAAGAGTTTTGTTGGTAGAAGGAACATCGAAGCACTCTTTCTTGATAATGCACAGCATTATCAAGTTAACATACATTTTTTTCTACAACAATTTCCACGGCCATCAGTCCAGAAGAGTAGCAGAGTATAAGAATATTAGAGTAACTTTGAATAATTTTTTGCATTCCAATTATATGTTGTAATTTTTACTTCTAAGAAAATGTAAGTACCTGCTGGGTAAAGTTAATGGTATCCAGCACCATCACAAGGACAATTTAGGGAAAAATACGTGAGCTTGGCCACATTTTGTGGTCTGTTCTTCTCATACTCCCTAAGCATCTAGAAAGACAGTTTTAAGGACATTCCAGGACATATTCATGTCTACTTCACTCCAGTCTTAGTGCAGATCTGCTGCCCATTAATTTCTCTAATTCTTTTCTAAACCTATTCCACTTCTTCAAATGGCAAAAGGTTGTGAAAGATCATGATGCTCTGCATGAAAAACCCTTTCACCTGTTTAAAACAAATCTCCTATCAACTTCAAAGACTCTCAAGTCCAGTCATTGCAGAGAGTGGCAGAGAGAAGTTTTGCATCTGACTTAACTGCTGGACAGTCCCAAACTTTTTACTGTGATGTGGTAAAAGTAGCTGCTGGAAACCTTTAACATTTTGTTGTCCTCCTCCACAGCAGCTGCACTATATCCTTCTTGAGTAGTGATCAGAAGTACGCACTGCATCGAGACATGAGCCCATCAAGTTTTATATAATTCCCTCCTTCTTCCTTCCTGACAACACCCAGCTTTTTCTTGGCTGCTGCATGCTGAGCTGATGACTTCAGCAGCAACTAAAAACTCTTTCCTGAGCCATCACTGACATCTCTGTGTTTAAACACACGCAATAGACCCATCTAGATTATTTTATTTCCAGACGCATTTGTTCATATTCATCTGGATTGGTACTTCTCTGCCCCTCTTTTACCCCCACACTAAGTCTTTTGAAGTCCTTGTGAATTTCCTTGTCATTGGGATGGCATGTGGCTGTCTGAGAGAACTTAGTGCCAACTGCAGCCCTGGAGATTGCACAGTGAAGTCTCACCACCACATCGCTGATGAAGGTCTTGAATACAGCTGGGTTTAGTGCCAGTTCTGAAGGAACAAACTGCTGATTTATCCGTGTAGAAAAGTCATCTCTTTTCTGTCCTTTTACCAGGCTTCGCTCAATAAATGATATTAATAGCTTCTCGTTATGAACCTTCAGGAATTTGGGAAATGTTATGGCCCCAGGGAAATCCTTTATCTGTGTGGTCATTAACAAGATGACTGACACCCTCCAACAGCTTGATCAGACTACTGAGTCAGGATTTCCCTTTGAAGAAGCCATGCACCTTTTCAAAAAGACCATAGTCTCAATGTTTTTACTAATATTTTATGGACTATATGATCTAAACTGACTTAACAGCCTTCAGTTATATTCAAAGACTTTCCAACCAGACTGTTACATTAAACTGTGATGCCTAAGCTCCATAAAGCTTGTTCTCAATGTTTTATTCATATCCTGGAGAGGGGTAAATGTTGCAAGTTTTCCAAAGCTGTGGCTCTTGCTGAAAATTATTTTTATATACTAAGACAGACAAAGGGGAAGCCAGGTCCAACAAGTGATCACACCCACTTAATTTCATTGCTAAGCAAAGAAAACAAAACCAAAATAAACCCCAGGTGTGTTACAGCCTTACAGTTATAATGCAATCAGTAGCATGATACGAACTCATCATTTCAGCCAGGTTTCTCAGCTTGTATATACAGCCCTCTGAATTTCAATAAGCTGTAGTATTTTTATTTTTCTATTTTAAGTCCTAATTAAGTTATGTTTGTTTTTTATTCCCACTCCATTGTTTTTCCTTCACCCATCAGCTTTTCCCTGTCTTCCACATCTCTTAGCTTCTCTAATTTTCCCACTCAAAAGCAGAAAATTGCTACATTTTAGCATGCAATAAAATATTTGCCTTTGTTACTAGAATAAATCTATTCTCCACATTCATTTGGAAATCAAAGTGCTGAGAAAAACTGGTCAAATTATTGAAAAAATATTACCCTTTCAATGCCAGTAAGAAAAAAAATCTAAGCAATACAGAAAGAAAATCCTTACAATTTGAAGTTCTTATAAATGCACCTAATTTAAGGTAAGGAACATTTAGAGTTCTGATTTTTTTTAAAAAGAAGTAGATCTAACATTGGACAAGCATACAAACACACTTACATAAGTTATAGTGAATTTGTAGGAACTCATTCTCTGAGGGTTTCCCAGCCTACCCTGACTGGCAAAAACAATGATGTCCAAACCTGTCTTTCAGGGGTTCACTTCATGGTATTTATCAGCCTTGACATTTCACCCCCACCATGCAGCAGAAAGGTTACTAAGAGCACAGCACAAATAGCCTGTATTCCCAAGAGCATATTTTAATCAGAAAGAAAAACAGCAACTGCACACTCTGATAAGAAAGGGGCTCTGTGTGAGGGAAATATCAGAAATTACATGGAAGAGTTTTGCTCCTGCACATCCTGTGATGCAAAAGGAGCATTACCTGTCACCAGCTGGAGTTGCTCTCTGGAGTCATGCATGGAGGTGTGGAGGAGACACACTCCATTCTTACTTAGCTCCCATCACCTTTCCCATGGTTTAAAAACAGCCCAAAAAAACAAGAAGTTTTTTTTCCTTTTCATTTATGAGGAAGAAAACCTAAGGTACAACTAGGGTCTTATTCCCTTAATTTTTTTTTAAATGCTCCTGGAAATGCAACTTCCATTCCTGCTCCTCCTCTGACGTACATTTAAAATTTCATTCTAGTTTATTCTGTAAAATTCAGCATCATTCCATACTACTTTATTGCTCCTAAGAAAAATTAACTAGTATTCAACCACCCACTTCTGCTGACTCCCACCATGCTCAGGTGGTGTGGCTTAGTTGGAGTCACACCCCAGTCACTCCTGAGTCCTTCAGTGGCATCCCTGCCCAGCAGTTGTTTCTCCCTTGTCCCTGCTGCCCATCAGTCAGAACCCCACTCAAAGTGGTGGCTGGGGTGAGAGACTGTGACTCTTACCATGAAGGATGGGGTTTCCCCCCCGCCCCCCATATTTGACACCTGCCACAGAATTTCCCAGCATAGCTAATCAGAAAGAACAAGTTCTGTGTGTCTGCAGCTTTGTTACTCTATTGTATTTTTTCCACTTGTGTGTCTTTTTGGTGTTTTACAGCTGGGAAAGATCCTTACTTGTTGTTGAAAAATCTCAAATTTCTAAGCACACCTCATCAGCAGAAAGGATCTTCCCCAGTACTTCTGAATGCATGGCAGTGTCTCCTCATGGTGCAGCCTACATCACCCTGTAAGCAGACACATGCTTCCTGGTGCTAGAATTCCCAAGACATCTCTCTGCTGTGGCTTCAGCTGCAGTCTTAAAGCTCTGGATGCTGTGCAATATATACCAACAGAGCTGACAGCCTCAAAAAGCTGCATGTACCAACCAGCAGCACAAGATCTATAAAAAATGTGCCTGAGAAAGTAACATTTTCACTCTCACTGCTTGAATGGACATCACAATGAGATTGCTTGAGCCTAAGCCAGATCAGCGTCCAGTAAAAATGAAAAATAATGTTGTAATAAATCAGCTTGAACTCCACTCCCCAGGTATTCAGTGACATTATGATGAATTTCTCCATTCACATGAAATCTGCTTCTCTCTTTGCCAAAGCTTCTCTACCTTATTTTCAAGTCCAAAGTCATGGTCATCAACATGGATGAATTTAACTGGGGATGTTATATAGATGTAGAAGCCACACAGTAAAAATGAAGCTCTGCTTAGAATGTCCATCGGTCAACCATTACTTGAGTAGAAGACTCAGTGCAGAGTTAAGTGGTTTTCTGCCTTTGCCTGATGTAGTTTTTTTTAACAACCCTAAAATAAGTTCTCTTCATAACCCTAAAGAATTACATAATGCATTGTTTACATTTGACTGAGGTAAAGCAACATTTAAACTTGAATAAAAGTTAAACTTCTTAGTCTTTCATGCCACCTTATAGCAAAATCCTCCTTAGCAGGACATTTTGCCCATGTACTATATAAAAAATGTATAATGTGAATGTGTAGTATAAATATTTATACCACATTCACTTAACCTCAATCCATCATATACATTCAGCTTTAACTGTGGAAGTTTTGGGGAGAAGTATAACCTAGAGGGTGACTTGTCAATAGCCCATGCCCATTAAAGGATGTTTTTTCCTTCCTTCTTCCTCTGTACCAGGGAAAAAACACAGTGGTCAAGCACAGAATTTATAATTCCAAAGCATAATTTATTAATAAAAGACTAATTTGTTGATAATTGCACACTAATCTTTCCTAAGTTACAGACAAATACCACAAGGCATTATCCAAACTCTGTTGGAAATATTCCCTGGGGTTTTCATATCTTCAGTAGGTTTTGATGGTATCTTTGGCTACACTCTAGCTGATCTCCTTTTGTATTGATTACTGCTCTCCAAATTAGATCATTGTTGTACTTTTTATTGTTGAGGTTTTTAATTAGTTAAATTAAATTTAAATAACTTTGTTCTTGAGGCTTCATTAAACAAATGGGTAGAACTCATTTCCAGCCAGCCTTAGAGAATGAGTGTGCAGTCTTTCTTACACAGGCAGGGATGGATGCTTTTGTACTACTCCCATATTGCAGATTGTCCAGCCTTTGCCCTACATCCTCTGTCACTAACAATTATTATGCAACATGCCTATGGAGGACTAGAGGAATTTTTTTATTATTATTATTTTTTTTATTTAATTGGTTGAAAAATATTTTTGTCCAGTCAATGAAATAGATTTGCAAAGAGAGGCTTTTTATAAATGACACTACATGGACCACACTTAGCTACTTGATATATTAAATGTTATCTAATGTTGTAAGTATTCTTGATATAAAATTCCCACATGCACAGTGTTTCTTGCAAACAATCAGAAATTATATCTGACCCCCACAAAAACCCCAACTTTCCAAGGCTTTTGTTAATTTTCACTTTAAATAATCCAACATATCACAGAATGTTTATTCTTCAATTTCTTTCCAAAAGCCACATTTCAATGTACAAAAGGGGAGCTGAAAATAACACAGTTGTTCAATATTATAGCTATGAAAATAAATGTTTAGCTGAGTTCAATATGGGATGGGTGCAAATGTACTAATGACATAAACAACTTAATTTTCCTCCTTTTAGAATGACCTTGCAAAACCAGCTTTATTACAAGCAGTAATAACTGACTCATCATGTTGACTAGTTCAAAATTAAAAGTGCCTCTGACTTTCCACACTGTCCAAGCAAGGAAGGTAATAGACTCTGTATTGGTAAGAAGCCAGCCAGCTCCTCTCAAGGTCACCCAGTGAGGCACTGCTATTTCTGGTAGCTAAGCAAGGCCAAACCACTGCAATTTTCAAAGAAAGGAGACCTAATAAATTTGAGAGGTGAGGACTGGGAAGGAAAGCCAAGTCACCCCATTACGGGGCAGGAAGGTGAACACAGTGTGGCCATCTGGGGCTTAGAGCAAGCCCGCTTCAGCTGCCCAGTGTCATAAAAACTAAAAAAGAAGGATGGATTATAAAAATGTAATAAAACTGTTTAGGGATTTATCCTTAGTTCAGTTCTATTGAATGGCTTTACTTTCCAAGAGAAGGCATCAGGCAGAGGATATTTCAAACTACTGTAACTGCAGTACACAGCACAAGACCTGAGTGTAAGGGGATTTTCTTGGAGGGTGTGCCATAGCAAGTTGTTACGTGTCACTGAGGGATTGCATTGTACACCCTGTGGGCTTTCTGAGTGCACCATACATGTGGTTCTCTGTGGCCACCCTGCAAGGCAGGGACATTGCCCAGCCTCCCAGGAGCTGCCTGGAGCTCAGCTGCCTGCGTTCACCTCACTCAGGTATGGTAGGGCTGAGTCCTGCCAGCCTGGCTCACCCTCTGCTCCTGCTCTGCTCTTCCTGCTCCCCTGCTCTGCTCCTCCTTGCCAGTGCCTGACAGATGAATCTTACAGCAGAGAAATGTTCAAGAAAAGATAGTATCTATTTTGCATACACTCTTTGTGGACCTAGGCCATTCAGACTTGGAAAACAGCAGGTTAAGAGAGCTGTTTGTAGTGCCATCACAAGCATCCAATGTGTATAACATTATTCTTTACAACACTGAAGAAAAACAGCAGTAAGAAATGAGCACTGCAGCATGATAGCATGATAGTAAAAACATAAAACTGTATTCAGGCTAAACAGAGAAACTGCTTTCTGAAGCCTGAGGGTTTCAGCTACAAAACCAATGTTAATCTTATGTTGATCAGATGGTTTTTCTACACAGAGAAAAGAAGAGGACAATCAAGCAAATTAGTAGAGGGAGGAGACAGTGCATGCCTGGAACATGTGCAGAAAACCACAGAATTCATTATGAATTGTATCTGAGTGCACATTTGCTAAGCCAGCTGTGTATAATATTTTAGATATGCTTTAGGGTTGTTTTGCACCAATAACTCTTTAAAGAGTATTCTGTTTTTACACTGAAAGTCTGTCCCTTCAGTGTACTGAAGGTCACCATATCTTTGACAAAATCATATTAAATAAATTATCCACTGTTTTGATGTTTTTGGTTTAAGAAGAATTAAAACAGCATTGTGCCAGTGAATGTTGCAAGGACTTATATTTTCCAGCCCTTACAGCTAGCTGTTACTTCTGCAATCACATCTGCATGTACATCTCCAATTAGTGTTGATAATGCACATGTGATGTGGATGTACAGCCACCTAGCTACCTATTGCGTCTAGGTGTAAATAGATATTGGTGTAGATAAGGATCTTGTCCTCCTTGTAGATAGAGAGACAGGTATCTAACTAGCTGGATCTGTACAGATATCTATATTTGTCTATCTAGATAGATAAAGTCATTGGGATATAAACTATCTATCTATCTATCTATCTATCTATCTATCTATCTCTAGATCTATATGATTACCTATCTAGATCTGCAAATATCTGCCTAGACAGACGTCTAGATGGATCCAGACAGATAAATATCACTAAATATCTATAGATCTGTGTTTACATCTGTGTAAGTCTATCTGTTCCCAACCAGATGAGGGTAGATCCTGGATACTGCACCAAGACATATAATTCAAATACTTGCTCAGTGTTCCATTAACTTCAGCCCAGCTCAGAAAGGTAATGTTCTCCCCAAGCTACCAGTATGGACAGAAGGAAGGAATATCGCTCACCACCCACCATTTGCTAAAGCTCTACTGCTAAAACAGCAGGAATCTAACTGGATTTCATCACATGTCTCTCTAATTCTTCATTTTCTTGAAGACATTTTATTTAGATTACTGATAAAGTAAATTAAATTAGTATAAACCTTGTCTGTGAAAATGATGCTTCAGAAAGATAGATGTTTTTCTCTAGGCACGCATGAAAATGAAATTATAAGTTGTTCAAATCTCAATGCAGATGGATCCCTTCTAATGAGTTATCACCAATGTGTAAGTTCTATTGATTATGTCTGTAGGTTGTCAAGTGGGATCAGAGAAATAAGCCTTTGATTATGTTCAGAGATGAGACTATGATACCACTCTAGTTCTAAATTATGCCTGGGTAGAAAAGAATGTGGAATGTCCCCACCAAGTTAGATGGACACAGGTCTGAGAACTGACAAATTGAGATGTGGTTTATCAGACTGGCTTTGCTGGTTTTACTGGCTAAACTTTGTTACCAACTATATCTAGTCTAAATTATTAACTGAGCAGAAATAAATGAGACAGGAAAACATTTAATAAAAACCTAGTTTAGTGGTAGCTATTAGACTGAGGTTATCTTCCTAGGTCCCTGCTGGTTTTGGCAAATGGAGGGACAAGAAATGGATTCTATTGCCATTGTTTGCCTAATTTTGCTGATGATTATCATTTTATAGGGGCTGAAAATTGTGTATTAGTTTCCAGACTATCTCTATTACAGATGTGGTTAAGATGTACCCTATCTTGCTTAATTTTTCATGACTGCTATCTGAACACCTGGCTTTTGATGTTCAAAATAATTTAAAATAAAATCTTATTTTGCAGTGAACATGAGGCATCATCTGCCTGCCACATACTTGTTTACTACCTCCAGCTCCATTTCATAATTATTCCTAAATAGAGCAATATATCTAACTATCTATGGTAAAATTTCTGTCATTGTGGCTCAGACTTAAGGAAAGACATGAGAAATCTGTAGTACTGTAAGTTGTATAATTACCTCAGCATCCAATGTGTCCTTAGAAGAGGGACATGCCAAGCACATACTTAACTCATCACTAGTTCAAAACATGTTTTAATCTCTAGATGGGATGGAACTAAAAGATGAGTCTCACTGGACAGAAGGTCAGTTTAACCATTGTGAGCCATGAAATGGTAAGGTGACATTTTCCTAAAAGACTGTCTTTATATTCTCAGCCTACTCCTTTAGGCATGCTGATGAGCATTTTGTACAAAGTCTGGCTCTCTTCAGATGAGATTGTGTGGCATATATAGATCAAGACATGTTTGTCATGCACAAATTGTGATTTCTTTCAGTCATGGCATGTTATACACAGATATCAAAGTTGAGTAATTCACATGGTATATTTCAGTAGTGTATTGTGGAGTCCTGCATTTCTGAAAATTGCTGGGGTTTCTGAAGGGCAAAAGCAAAACAAGAATGTAAAATAAAAATGAGAATCCTACAGGTTTTGGTCACTCCTCTCCCACAGAGCTACACAAGCATTATTTTTATTGTGTAGAAAGACTTTGATCCATGTCTTTGAAGCACTGTACACCTTCCTTCACAGACCGTGTTGCTCCACTGTTTTCAAAGAATAATATTCACTTTGAGCTCTCCTTGTTTCAGAAAGTCTGCCCCCACTGACACATCTACTATGCTGATAGAGACAATATCAGTGCCTTGTACCATGTATTTTCCTCATATTCTTATAGGATAAAATGGTATAACATTCAATTGGTTTCATTTGGGTCATAACCATGCCTTGTATGGTAGGTCTTAATTTCCTAAAAGTGCAGGAAACGATCTGCCTTGCCAGACATATATCAAAATTTTATGACAACAGAATCGGAAATCATAATTTAATTTCCTCTGGAAAGATTTGCCCCAGCATTTCAAACTGTAGAAGGCCAGAAACAGCCAATATTTTCTTTTCACCAACTGAAAGGAACTAGTTTTCCTTTGCTCTCTTACTTCCTTTTCCATCCCACACTGTTTTTCTCCATATGTACAATCTATCTTTGAACCATATTAGCTCTGATCCTCTCTGACTGCATGCTAGGATAGTGAAAAGGAGTGAAATGGAATAGGCATAAAGAGTCCAACAGTGTAAAAGAGGATAAGGGAAAAGAGAAGAACATGGAGTCTGTAATGCTTCACCCTTCTCATACACATCACAGCACAGCACATCGCAGCCAGGGTTACACTGTGCCGTCATACAAGGCACGTTCTAAACTTGTGGAATAACTCCACTGAGGCCTGTGCTTATCCCCTGCAAATAAACATCTTCTCTTAATAATCAACCAGACACACAACAAAATCTCTAGGCTGACTTGAAGCCAGCATTTGAAAAAACTGGATGGAAGAAGAAGGTGGTCTTTGAAAGAGGCCTAAAGCATATTTCTAAAATGGAGGAGGATAACAGCAACCATTGCCAACAGATCCTGTAGAAGAGACAGACATTCTGTTGAAGCATCTAGTGAAGAAGTCAGGCTGAATACTTGGTGGATATTAACTGAAGTATTTGAGCTCTTTAATCTCTGGTTCAGATATTTTCATAAGCTGTTTCGTGATGAGCAATCAAAATACCAGTTACCTAGAGCACCATTAGGTAAAAAAGCCATAATCTTCCCATTCTCCCCACAACAAAACCCTTTCTGCAAAGTCACCCTTAATTTCTAAGATGTGGATTCAGTCTATCAGGAACACATTTTTCCTTTGGCTAGCTCCTAAGAAAATTCTATATATAGGAGGGTAATATTATGTACTTTATGACTATACTATTTTATCCATTTTGCTTCATCTTTTTGGGACTTATCCATTCTTTTGTTGTCATTGGACCCCGTGTTCCTCATTTTTTATCAGAATAATTAGATGAAACAAAAATTCAGATTTACTGGAGCTCTTACAGATCATTCAGTTGGTTCCCAAAGAGTCTTGGAAATTGAACAAGTTCATATTTTGCCTTTTTCTTTCCCACAAGGGCATGTGTGAATTGTCTGGCAAACTCATGGTGCTGCACTAAACTGCTGCTTGGCACAAATGAGTTTGATAGCTGACTACAGTCTCTCTTTCTCTGCACACCAGTGAGAGTGAGAGAGCTCAGGCATTCCTCTGTTTCTCCAGATTACCAAAAAGCATTGGGTTTCACAGCGCAGAGCCAAGTCTGCCTGGTGGAAAACAGCACTGCGTGCAGGGGTGGCTGGGTATGAAATTAAAGGGAGATGTAGTGAGGGGGTGATAATGGTCTAACCATGCAGAGGACCCTCTAGAGAGGAGAAGAAAGGAAAGAACATGGTTTTCCAGCTGGTGATAAAAGTTCAGTTCCAGAGATCTGCGCAGAAGCTGGCACCAGGGAGCACAGGACCTGCCGTGCTCTGAGCGCTGCACCCCGCTGGTTCCACCATCACTGTCACACCGCGCCTCAGGGCACCACCCCGAGCTGCCTGACAGTGCTGTGGCTTATGTCACCCTCACAGGTGACACAGTCACCGACTCCTGGAATACAGACAAGGCTTCTGGCACTTCCTTAAGCTCTTCAGATAAATGTCTGGGTGTCTGTTCCAAGGAACACACCACTGCACTTCTGCTTTCAGAATGATTGTGTTTGACTCCCATGTGTTCTAAAGAAAACATGCTCACCTCAGGTTACTGGTGGAAACCTTACAATATGGAAAGAAAATACTGACTTTCTTGAAGGGTTAAAAAAGACCACGTTGCTTCTTTGTAGTTATCTGCATCATACCAGAGTGGAAACCTCTTGAAGGCCACCTATACCTTTTTAATTTTCTTTTTCTTTTTTAAGGAAATTAGATATCAGATCTGAAATGTTGAGGCTGAACTGCAAGTTTAAGATTTACATAAAGCAGATCTCTGGCAAGGCTGCATATCTCTTCAGCATGACTTCTCTTGGGAAACAGAGTTTTAAAAAAATGTCTTGAAACTTGAGAAACGTAAAATAAAGAACGATTACTGTCAAATAACTGGTTCATGGAAAGCATCAGTTGTATCTGAGATGATCTGTAATGAGCTGTATGCTTATTAAAATAAAATGGTAAATCTGAACTACTCGATGCATATTTTATCATCTATGTCTTAATATATCTCCAGTTAAATATGCTTGGTGACTCTGAGATGATCAGCTGCATAGGTCCTGTGTCTCAGCTCTCCGAAAAGAAAGCCCTGGCACTTCATTTCCAGCACAATGGAAAACAGCCCATTCATCACTGCCATTGGGACTGTAGTTACCTGACATTTTCCTGCTAGGGAGGGCAGGGGGTTTTGCCAAGAGCTATTTGCTTGCTCACTGTTGCCATGTAGCATTGTTTTTCTTCTTTGGTTGGGATTCTGTGCTCAGCACATAATAACCAGTGCCTGGGGCACATGAAAGCAGAAGCCAGAGCGATATCAAGATGTAAATGAAAACCTGTACCAGCAATAAAAAAAAAAAATAACCAGGTGAGCTCAGCCAGATTAAAAAAAAATTAAAAAATAATAATAAAAAAGATATTACAGAAGTCAAAACGAAGCAGCAGACTGTACATTTGCAATGGCTTGATGGCAAATACTCATGTTCTGATTTTTTTTTTCCACCTTTTCCAAGGAAAGAAAATTTCACACCCTAGAGTCACAATCAAGTAACAATCAGAAAATTACAGTGGAGTTGTACTTCTTCCATTTCCTTATTGTTTCCTTGGACTGGCAAAAAGTGCTCCAATTCAGACACGTCTGAAGTGAACCACAAAACATAATAGGGACAATAGGGTGAGACAGTAAAAAGGGAGATGAAAGAAATGTGGGTTAGCAAATGCACTGCAGGATCAGTTAAACACATAGTTAGTGATCCTGATCTGGGTATCTACATGTCCAGGGTCATTTCTGATGTGCTGTTGCTCTGATAAGCAGAAGAGCTTGTAGGTTTCTTTAAAGAAAAAGCAAAATCAGACAAAGGAGAGTATCAGATCCAACATTTGATAAACTTGGCCTAAAACTGCACATCAGTTGAGGAATTAAACTCTTATGGTTTTCATTAGATTAATGTATATGTGTTCTGATAAGGAATCATTTACCCAAATCTAGAATGGTGATGCAGATCCAACAGTCCCCAGAGGGACACCCAGTGCTTCCCCTGCTGTTTCATTTTCCATTTCTTCTTCTTATAAAAATACATCAACTGCCTCTTAAAAGAATGACGAACAACTGTCCTACAGTATAAAAAGTGACACCAAATCACATACATGCAAAGTATTTATATGTGCTTTTCCCATAGGCAAAAAATAGAAAACTAGTTGAAATCCAAATTATTCTCTCCCCTTATTCTGTACTAATAATTCTTCCATTTATTTTTTTTTTTACATTTTTCCCAAGAGATTTCACAATTATAATTAGCATTGTGCCAGATCAGATAATAAAGAATGAAGTGTTAAAACAATATATTTTTCATCCACATTTCACAAAAAAATTAGGCAAAATCCTGGTGTTGGACATGATCCTGTATCCAGCAAACATATAGGTGATACCAGCATCTAGGAGACTTCTACTTTATGAAAAAATAACATAAAATTTATGCATGATATGTGCTTATGTGACCTTAGCTTGCCATGTGTACAGAAAGCAAGATCCTCACAATTTTCAGCTATATCATCCATTTTCCATATTCTCTCAGAAGAATCTTCACCATGAGGGACTTCTGAACATGGCTAGAGCCTGGTGTAACATCAGGAGTGGATCCTGCTCATCCTTACACAGAACATAGGGAAAGGGAAAGAACTTCATGAGAAAACTCTACTGCTAAGCTGTAACTTAGAAATCCTGGTTTTCAGTACTAAATTGAAAAGATATACCTTGACACTTATCTGCTATGGAATCAAAAATTCCTCTGAAAACTTCAGAGAAGTTAGTCTCATGTTGGACCCATTCCTCTAACACCCATTAAAAATAATACCCTGGAGAATTAATGACATCCTGCCCCTTGAGAGACCCCTCACCCATCCACCCCAGGCTCCAAGTGCCAGCCACAGCAACCGCATGGAAAGCAGCAGTCAAGCTGCTTTCAGGATGGCAGCAGGAAGGAATTACAGAGACTTGCACTTTGGCCACAGTTCTGCTTTTCTCATCCAGAATTTTAGATAGAGAATTATCCAGAATCCACATGATTTGGCACCATTAGGAGGGTAACAAAGACCCCAAACAGATGCTGAGCTCAGAGTCTTGTGTAAACCATTGCTGCCTTAAGCTGAGTCAAAGTTAAGACACTAGCTGGGATGAAACCTTGCTTGAAAACATGTGACACACTTTTTTAAAATAAAAAATATTCTTTCTTCAAATGAATTTTCATGAAAACAAAGTATTAATATATCTTTTCACTGTGCCTAGCAAACTGGCCATTTCTAAATTTTTGTACACATAAACCTTATCCATACATGCAAGTGCTTGAATATAAAACTGGAATCTGGAAATTTAGAGGATTGCTAATATAAAAAAATGTGTAGATTTTCAGGGGGTTTTAGATAATGGAAATGTTTCTCCTGGTTTTGTGAGGACATCAAGCATTTTCTGCATGATTTTATATCAGCTGGGGGTTTTCTAAAAGAGAATCTAGTCAAAAAAAATTCTGAATGTAACTTCACTCTAACTATAAAAAGATATAAACAATACTAGGGAAAAAAGTCAAGGTTGAAGGATAGAATTTTTCTGCAGTCTCAGCCTCTTTTTCTAAACTGTTCTTTTGTTTGCACAGATACTTCTTTTTTTTTTTTTCTTTTTTATGAAATATAGCTTTTTAAATTATGCTTTTCTGGTTCATCAGGCATTTTTGTTGTATTCTTGGAGCAATACTCCCCTTCTGTGATTTATTTTTACCTTCTTTAATATTGATAGAGGTAAGACCAGAGAGGGAAAGCTTTCTTAGCTCCAGTGCTAATATTTAGCACAGAATTCACTTGGTAGCAGCACAGCTTTAGCCTGGGCTGCTGAGCAAGCAATAAACCCTTTAAATGGCTCAGGGACCACTGGGGCCAGCGCTGTGCACAATTCATGAAGCCAGGCCTGCAAAGGCTGCTACTTGGATATTGCTTTCAGTGCCTGGAGCTTCCTGGATGCATCTGGCCAAGCCTCTTTTGTAATCCTTGATATTGATCAATCCTCAGGAGCACCGCCGTGGGCAAGGAGCTGGAGCTGGAGGTCAGCGCTGGGCCCTGAGAAGAACCTGCCATTCCCTTCAAGGAAGGGTGCTCTCTGCCCCTCTGCCTCTGCCCAGGCTCCTGCTGCTGCTGGGTCTGGCAAGCACAGATGCTGTCCCCACCGTCAGGGAAGGAAGGAGAGAGGGAACAGACAAGGAGATGACATGAAAAACCCAATAAGAGCAAGGCTTTGTGGAGCCCTGGTAATAAAAGACCTAGAGCACCCTCTGATATAATGACGAGTTCTGCCAATGTGTTCTGCACATAATGACAAAATCTATTTCTTTCCCTACTTCCTACCTCCCTATTTATTTTCTTGCTTGCATGGCTTGCCAGGACCCCTTACTGTGCTTCATTTCCATTACTCTTTCCAGTTTAGTTGCTTTAGTATCAAGATTTCTTTACTTTTTCCTTTTCTTTCTTTTTTTTTTTTTTTTCAGCAAAATAATCTAGGGTATTTTTATTCCTTCTTGCTTGATAGTAATTTTCTGCAGTCATCTCTGGCCTCTGTGGCCATTTACAATGATTAGCAGTCTTCAAGAGGTAATGAGTTTCTATCTTTTCCTTCTCCCCCTCTCTCTTCCCCTCTCTGCTGCTTTCTCTGGCACAGTCTTTCAGTTATTTGAAATAAACAGACAACTGCATAATTATCAACCTTAATGCCAAAAAAGAAAATAGAACTGAGCCTTCTAAATACTTAGGAAAGAGAGGGAGAGCTTGATAAGCATTGCTACATTTTCTTTCAAGACATGGGGTTGGGATTTCTTTTCTCCCCCATTTAATTTCTGTTTAGGAACAAAAGATTTTTGTGTTTGCAAGAAAGAGGGGATGAGTGATTTTAGATTTGCATTTTCTCTTTGCTAGAGCCTGGCACTTTATAGAAAATATAAAAAAAATTCCATCTTACAAATGAAAGCATCTGTTTAAATAAAAAGCCACTTGAAAAAAAAAAAATCATAAAAAATAATTATTATTTTTCCAAAGCAGGACTGATATATCCAGAGGTCAGTAGAAAATGACCAGCACTCATTTAAAGGTGTCTGTTTCATTTTTCTGAAACCTCCATTTTGGCTTTGGATAAAAATCTACATTACATGATCCATCTTCGTTTCACACAAAATTACCTGCCTCTTTAGTAAAATTACAGGACCCTTTTAAGTATGCTCATTCTAAGGAAGCCTATTTGTCAAAGTTTGCTGACCCTATATGAAGCAGCACTCGAAGACACTATCCAAGACTGTCTTCCCCTGGAGCTTGATGTGGTCCAAGCAGGATGGGGAGCCAGGCAGGAGTGGGCTGAGAGCTACAGTGCACTGCAGTGTTTTGTTTATGGGTGCTGAGTGTCAGGGCACAGCAGACACCTCCACTGGGCTCTGCCCCCTGGGCCAAACAAGTGCCTGGGAGGGACCTTCTGTCTGTCACCCTTCACAGAACGGTGACAAGAAGTGTGGCAGCCTCACCATCTGCTCTTCTCATTGATGAGCTTTGGTAACATCTCCCAGACACCATGTTCAGGTCTCTTAGTTTCCCTTATGGTCTTGGGGAAATGCTTGCATTGTTTCCCTTGTATCAGATATTGCAGACTTTCCTTTTTTATTGTTAAGAAAATAGTACTTTTAAAGATCCTGTAGACCTTTTGGAAAAATATGCATAGCTGCTTCACTTTTCACTTGACGCCCTCCAAGGAGAGCAGATCTTCTGTTCTGCTGCTCCTCAAAAAGCCCAAGTGAACCAGAAGATCACACTGAAATCCCACAAATGAGCTGTGCTTGTTGATGGCTCGTAGGCTGGCCCAAGTCCAAGACAAGCAGCCTGGATTCATCCAGCCTATTTTAGGAACAAACTTCCAGCTCTCTGGACACAAGTCATACTCACTCTCTAGCCTGAAGGCCAGGGAACAACTCCCAATTTATTTTATTTATTAGTAGAAGCGTAGTCAGGGAGATCATTGTCCTAAGAGTACCTAGTCAGCATCAGCATACTTTATTAATTATTATTATTGCTTGCATCTCTTGTCTTAATAAAAGACTGTCTTTGGCATGATCTTTTACAAAAACAAAGTGGAAATTGACCCAACAAGAACATTAATATGGGAGATCCTGCACAAGCTGGTTTTTTTTTTTTCCTTTTTACAGAGCACACGGCCAGTGCAGCTCCAGTACTTTCTCCACTGTTTATTTCTCCCTCAGTTCAATCTCATCCTCTACATTTTCCAGTTGTCATACTGAAGTATTTTGGCAGAGTTCACATGCCTATCAAGGTTTTGCCTGGCTCATGTCACTTTACCACACTTACACGCTTGTATACGCTTCAGCCTTACAATAACAGAAACTTAACACACTGTAAATAAACCCTATTGTTTTTACCCATGTGCAAGCCTATTATCATTAGCCTGAACTTCACAGAGGGTGAACATGTTCTGACTTATACAACATGATTTTTCCATTCTCCTGCTGATTTCTCTCAATATTTTATTTTAAGCTTTTTGTAGCTGAATATAGGCCAAACTTGGGATACTTCATCTGCTCACACAGAAACAATCTACTCGACTCCAACTGTGAGCCCAAGTCAGTCAGATTGCACAAGAAATGGAAAAAGAAATTGGTTGTACATTTTTTCAGTAAGACCTTCAGGTGCAAAGGAGCCAAATTTTCCAGTGGCATGCTTCTGCCCAGGGGACACAGTATATTCTGCAGGGAGGGAGCCTGCTGAGTTCTGGCTGATCTCATGAAGGGAGCTCCAGCTTTACCAGGACATGGTGCCCGGACCAGTCAACACCAAAAGGCAGATTCGAGGTCATTTGAATGGCCTTTGGCAGACTGGGTGAAAGCCTGAATTAGTCAGCATCACTAAGTCACTTCTGTGAATGGCACAGTCCTGTGGTTTAGGGCTTTTTTTATGGTGCCATTCCTTCACTTCTGTTACACCGTCCTATACTGAAATCTAATAGGCCTCTATTTCGCAAGAATATTTTTTCCTATTTTGGCATATTGAAGTATGATAGAATAAATTGTTTTAGTTCTTATTTTCTTGTTAAAAGTCAACAGGATAAATTTGCTTAGGTACACCATGGGGAAATAAGTCACCTATTTTCCTGCCTTCCCCCCACCCCCCCACTGGATGACTATGGAATGGTGTAAAAAATGCACCAACTTAGGTCTCACTAGAGTGAAGTAGAGGAAAAATTACTTTCCTTTCATTTTTTTTGGTATTATGTACATTGTTTTCTGAGGATTGAAATGGCTCTTGCAGTTCTAACATCATATATGGATATCCTGTTCAATTTGGTCTTTGTCTGACCATTCTCAGAGGCTTTGTTTTTAGAGATAATAACTAATTTCAAATATGTTCATTTAAAAAACACTAGCAATGATCAGATGCATTTATTTTCTGGAGTGAACATTAGCAGCCATGAACTAAGATTGTCATGGTGAATGGTTATGTGTTAACACCTTGCTATATAATAATGTTAAAAGGGGTCCATTTTACAAAGTGCTAAGTGCTACAGTATATTTTCACATGAATATCTGGAAAAGGAGAAGAAATAATATTGTCATTTACATAACTTCAAGTTACGAGTTTAGCACCTAAAAAAAAAAAAGAAAGACATTTTCTTTTGAAGTCTTTCCTGCCAAGCATGAGTAAAACAACAGGTCTGCATTCAGACCCTGGCTCATGGGTATTCATTAGAACAAATAAACAAAGAAATGGTAAGGAAAGCATTACACAGCTTATAGCCTGGTCTAGTATCAGATGAATAATAAATACCTTAGTGTTGGCTGAGCAATGGCAAAATACATTTCTACATACCAGGAGATAATGAGCTCACTCAAGGAGTCTTGTGCATGAAAAGAGATTTCTGAAGAAACACATCACAATATAATTGAGAATTTGTTATTGCTAATCCTAAGGCTTTGAATTTACATCCCCCACTTTTATTTTTTTTCCTTTGATTTGTCTCAGCATACCCTGTGCTGCAGTAAATACATATATGTGAGCCCAGTATGAGCAAAAGTGGGACATACAGAAAACACAGTGCCTGGAGAGAGGTGCTAAGGTCTACCAGAACAATTACCCAGTTGCTCTCATACAATACAATGTGTTTAGGAGTGGCAAGATATTTTAGTTACAATTATTCTTTTTTTAGGTTTGTTTTTTTTTATTGCTAAACCCTGGCCAACATATTTTAAACCTTATGGATGCCAAGTGACAAAATGACTTCAGCCTTTTAGCACACACTCCTAGTAATCATAACAACATTTTTATATTATTATAGGCACTATTGGCAGCGTGTTCAATTGTGCATGGAATAAATAGCTCACATTAGCAGTTTGCCTTAAAATTCATGTGGCGGTAGCAGCCAGCTTAATTAAGCGCATCTTTCTGGGAAATCAGTAATAACAGTAATGAATGAACCTGCTGCTGACCTGCAGCAACGAGAAGTCCTTCAGAACACTTCTGAGTTTGAAACTCTGGGTCACCCAAATCTTCCTGATCTGTGAGGCTGTGACTGGGAAAGGCAGGCAATATCAACAATATTCATCTTAGTTTGATAACTATCCCTTTCTTCCTTCCTGGCCTTGGCCATTTTATATCTCCCATGATCTGCCATTGTTTTCACCTGATGGGATTTTCAATATAGTGGTTCAACCAGATGGGGGGCTGCTGTGTGATTACGTGCCTCAATTCTTCCACAAAAAACATATTTAGGAGTAGTTTAGGTATTTTGGCCAGTTAACCAGAAGCAAGATGCAGCAATTTAGTTTCATAAAACTAAATGCATCCATTCAGATCATACCAACCTAAAACGTGTGTGAGGGAAGGAGAAGCAAATACCTTCTTCAGGAGAATTGTCTCTTATTTTAGAAAAAAATTCAATAAAAAGCAAAACGAAAAACCTTTTTACTGGAAAATTCCCAACTAACTCCAACATTGACAGATTGTGACTTCTGAAAAAAAGCCAAAAACAAACACAAAGTCATAGAGCCTGGAAAACTTGCCTTGCAAGGGAAAAATTGAAAAATCTGAGGGCAAACATTTGACAAAGATGGAAAGACAAATAGATGTTTAAACATATTTGAAGTGCATAAACATCGAGCACAGAGTGAATTTCTATAGCTAGACACATGCTTTCATAGAACAGATTAAGGAGACTTGTAGTCAAGGGGAAGCCTAACAAGACAGGAAATCGAGACACATAGTACATTTTAATAGGTGATATCGATTTTATTAATAGCAGTAGAAAAATCTGAACAGTTTAAACTACACTGCCTTAACAGCAGTTTGGGATCTAGAGAGGGAATAGAACACAAATTAAATGAATGGAAACAGTTAAAGAATATAATTGGTAGGAAATAAAAGTACAGAATATCCTACATCCACATTGGTAAGGAAATGTCAACAGCCTAACAGATAATTTTAAGATTTTTCATTTCTGTATCTGTCCAGAGACCAGATTATAAAAAACCTGAATACCACGCATGCGACACCATAGACACAGAGGGGACATTGCTGACAGGCTGTCATCACTGGTGACAATTATTTAAATAAAAACTATAAAGATCTAGGAAGAGGCAGCTAAAACCAGCAACAGTAAGCCAGAAAAGGGATGTGGGAGAAACCATGAACAGTCTCCTTCAGCAGTTTAGGCTCTGCCAAAGGGCTCAGTCAGGAACAAAATGTACAGTAAGTTAGTTGGAAAGAGAAGAAATTTTAAGGGAAACCTTTCCTTTTCTTTTATTTTTTTCTCATTAATTAGTAGCAGTGATGTCACCTAAGCCATGCAAAGGACAAATGAAGAGATTAGAAACATAACCTTGCACTCAAAGTCTCTGAAATTATGACCAGTTATGTAACATTCCTATTTCTAAGAGAAAAAATAATTTTATATTTAACAATATTAAGGATACAACTAAGAATAACAACCATCAGAATTAAGATTTTTTTTTTATTATTTATCACAGTGTCAAAAGTTTAACAAAGCTGGCTATGCAAAGCTTAAATGAAGAAATTCTAGAAATCACAAATAATAATGAGCCATAAACTGCAGGACTAACACCAGTATGTGCTTTTGTCCCACATGGCCATCAGCCAAGTTTTGATGGAATTAAGATAAAGCCACTGGCTAAAGAAAAGCCTTTAAAATGTACATAAAACCATAAAGTTCCCCCAAGAATCAAGGTCTCAAAATCAGGAGCAAGAAGTTATAATATTTTCAGTAGTCCAGAGAGAACATTTCTAGGACTTTCTTGAAAGTGTTTGGAGCCCACACCCCAGTAAGCAAGCAAGAAGTTCAATAATAAGGGAGGAGATGGAGCAAAAGATCCTGAGGTTCAGCTGACTCTTCTGCAGAGTTGCTGAGGTGCATTGGCTGCTTTGCTGTTGATCTGACAAGGTAGTAAAGCTTCCCCATAACTGTGTTGTGGAGATAAAACAGAAGAATAAATATTTCCATGCACTTATCATGTGTAGCTTTGCTTCAGATTAAGTCTTTGAGTGTTATTGTTAGAGGGCCAGACCACAGTACTCACACAATCTATACATAATCTGGCCGGGCAGCATTGAGAAAAAAAAAAACCAGATCTGGATTTCATTTCTTTCAGTCTTGAGAGAGCTTGAGAATTTTAAAAAGCAAAATAAAACCAACTAAACCCCCTTCACCTCCATATCCACCCCAAGGAGCTGTGGAAAGCAGAGGATTCTTGAGGAATTACACTGATAATCTCCCCTGCTCGCTTTCAGGGGTCCTTACCCAAGCCCTGGGGGCCAGCAGCACAAACATTGCCTTGTTCTAAGCAGCAGTGGCTGAATTCTGCTGCCATGTGGTGCCACTGGTTCAGGGGAAAAGAAAAGGGGAGGGGGAAGGGGAGAAGCCCTGCCGTTCCCATCAGTCAGACAGACAGCGAATTGAGGAAGGAGCAGAAGTTGTTTAGGACTGTCTAGCAAGTGACAACTGCTTGATTGGCAGAGAGCCACGATGAGCATGCTGTGCCTTTAAAATAGGTGTCTATCTTCAGCCTGGAATATATTCAAATCAGGTTGCATAGAAAGCTGTTCCAGCTACTTACAAGCTACTTACAGTAATTAAAAACAGAGAGCTGCCTTTGTCTCCCAGAACCTGCGTAGAATAAAAAGCAAGCAGAGCAAAACAAAACAAAACAAACAGAAAAAAAAGCAATTCCCAAGGTCAGTTCTAAGGTATTGTCATGCTTTTCTGCATATGAAATTTGCGTTTACATACACAGGGCAGCAAAAAGTCACTTCTTAGCAGCTCTTGATGACACACACTCCAGGAGGTGAGGGTCCTACCAAAAACAGGAGGATTTAGTCTATGTAATTTGGATTATAAAAACAGGCAGTGACAGATTAGTCAGGCTCCTAGCAGGCATGGTTAAGGGTGGGCAGGGAAACTATTACATGCCAATCTCCTGCTCATCTTGCTTTTTTCCTCAGATTTGTCTACTTTGGCAAAGAATGTCATACCCAGAGATCCAGTTTCTGAGTGCTCCTGGGGCACTTTAGCAGTGTGAGGACCGAAAATAAGAGGAACCAATTGTCAAAATTTGAATCCACTGGACATATACAATCCTACTGCAGTTTTCCCTGGGAATGTCTAAATGTACTCAGGGCATGGAGGTTTGCTCAGTGTTCCCCAGTGCTCAGCATGGGTGGGCACCTGTGGAACAGCATAAATTGATTTAATGGAGGGTTTTTTGTCCCAGTGTGGTCTGCTTGCAAACATGCACCTCATTTGTATGTTGGGAGGGCAAAAAAGCAGTATTCCTTCCACAGAGGAAACCCCCACACTCAGATCTCTAAAGCAGTGGAGCTCTCAGCGAGGTACCATTGCTGTCTTTTAATTCTTTAATTAATTTCCACACAAAAAGGAACAGGAAAGAGTCTAAATGTATTGTTGGGTAAAGGGATATTAACCTTCTCAGAATTTAGAAACATGGAAAGAATGACAGTACATTATTCAAACAAAATATTCATATACACAATATACTATATATAAATACTGTATATACATGTATCTGTAAAATATATTGAGCAATACCAGTATGATTATCAGCTTCTTCAGCTAAGTTAACACACTAGGACTTTTCATTGTTAGTGAACACTTACACAGAAAGTAAGTGAACACAGTAAGTGAACCTCGCATGTTTGACATGTTGTGTGGTATGTATTTAGGGATTTCTTCAGGGTACTCAGTGTGCAGGGAACACCAAGTCCAGCAGACCAATTGAGGCTTCCACAGCTACATGACCCTGGGTCCACACATCAGCCATCAGGCTGAGCATGTATTCCCAACAGGTGCAGAGGCAAATACCTGTATACAATACAGACACCCAGAGCTGGCCACACAAACCATCACAGACAGGCTCAGTACCCGCACAGACACACACAGCTCCTCTCCTGTGCCACTCTGGACAGCCAGGCTATGCCCACATCCCTCCTTGTCAATCCCTTCCTGTCTCTGCCTTGGGTGACTCCCCTAAAAATCCCATAATCACTCATATAATCCCAAAGGGCTCTTGCCTGCATTCCAGTGAGTCTTGTCCACATACTCATCTTTACCATGAGGCTGAAGGCTCCCTGAGAACAGCTCTAGGAGCAGCTGGGACAGAGTGTTATTCAGGTTTCCCTGCCTGCCCTTGTGTGTCTGTGCTCCTCTGTGTGGCTGCAGACGACACTTTCATCACACAAACTCCCACTCCAGTAGAAACGTCCTTTTCATCAGTCTACACAAAACAATTACTGTGAACCAAATCCACCTCTGATTTCTTCCTGGAAACACTAATAAATACCTTTAATAAATACAATTAAATCAAGAAAGACAAATCATTTATATTTTTTTCAATTCCATTTATTAATAAATAGCAGATAGTTAACTCAATATTCAGAAAAGATGGCTATCCATCATTTGCAACTTCAGCTAAAATATTTCCTAGTAAAAGAGTCTGGACTGGAAAATGGGCTCAATCAAAACAGAAACTTTTTGTAATTAAGATGTAAAAATTCTCTCTCTCTTTCCCTCTTCTCTCCCTTGGTGTTTTTCACTCCTCAGTTTTTCTGAGGAGAACTTCCATTCATTGACTTTTTAACCCTTCTTCCAGTGTAATAGAAAAATTACTCCTCTACTTCCAATATTTTATTTCTGACAGTATTTTATTATATAAAATTTCAGTTAATTTCATAAAATAACACTATCTTATTCCAGTGGAGTAAATTACAGTAGTTTTCCCTACTGAAAACCTTATGGGAAGCTTGGGGATATTTTATTAAATACTATTCCCCTAGCATATCTATACTTTTTAAATGTTCATATTTTACTGAAGTGTTTGCAAACACATAGATAATTTACAAGTAGTTCTATATGTTTGTAACATATTTAAGTATGATCAAAGTAATATACAAATTTCAAGGTAATTCTTTTTTTTCAAAATAATTTTTAGATGAGGATGAAACTTTCATATTAGATTGCAATTTTTAATTTGATTAGACAAAATATCCTCTCAAATGCATGGCATTTTATAAACATTCTACTGTGTTGTTCACTGTTTATCCACAAATGGCTTAATTTATTTTGAATGTCTTTTTAAATAGTTATAACTTGTCAATAGTCAACAAAATTACTTTTACTCAATGATAAAGGCTACTCATTCCATTTAATATGTTTTCAAAGCATGTCTAAGCCATTTATAGAAAAGGACAATTTTTATAACGTATTATACTGTCTATCTTTGCAGTAATCTGTGGTGCTTGATAATATAATTGTCATGTCCTCTAAATGTATTGTAAATGCATTGGAAGACATTTAAGTCTCTGTGTAATACTGGCAGCGTGTTTTTAAACATATCACTGACTCCCCACAACTTTTATACAAAAATCTGTGAGGTTTGTTACCACCAAGGAAATAGAAACTAAATACTTACAATGTCTCAATATGAGATTATATTATAATTATATAATATTATATAGAAATACATGGGAAGGAAACAAAGACTAGGAAAGGCAGGCAAGCTAAACAGCAAATTATATAACCTAAAATACTCAGATGGTCATAATTGCTGAAAAGGAACATTTCATCTTCTATCTTTATTCAGGTTACATGTGTCACAAGGGTTGTGCTGCAAGGTGTACACACCATGAGGTTCTACAAACCTCCTTTCACTCACACAATGAGGAGCTCTGTGCACATCACTGCAAGGATAACAAGAAATAATTCAGAGCTTCTGGAGCATTTAAAAAACATACCCTGGAAAATGATCAGCCAGTTTTGTAGAAGAGAAACAATCCAAAATATAAAATCACAGAGCAGAAGTGTGGAAAAGAGCATGAATTTACAATAGCCCAAACTCAGAGGAGGGGCCAGCACAGTTGAGATCTCCAGATACAGGACATCACATCACGATCTTGATGAAGATCAATCTGCTGCAATATGCTGAGTGTGAAGCCATTCTCTAACAGAAATGTATCAACTGACATATTGGAAAGAATTCTGATAGAGGCAAGAAAAATATGCAAGTAATTTTATCCACCAATCCAAACTCATCTGCTCTCTCTAGCCTGCTGACCTATAGACACATCTCTCTGCTCCAGACTTGTCTCCTTCTTTACAAGATAAAATCTGTGTCTGTCTCTCTGACATCTCCTCATGGGTGTTTAGCTGTCAGCTGAAGTTCAGGGTGGTTAAAACAGAACTGTGATTACCCCTCCCCAGCTTGGTTTCTCGATCTGTGTAGACAATGCCATTATTCTGCCTGTCACTCAGGCTCACAGCATGGACATCATCTTTGGAGAGCAGTCTGAGCTGGCAGCTTCCATCATTTCAAGCCAGCCTAAACATGAGCAGCCACAAAAAGCATAACTCAATTTTCCTGGGTGAAGTTTAAACTGGATCAGCCCCCTAACCCTGCTGCCAGCATGGCTTCATTGAAACTAATGAAATTGGGAGAAACAAGCAGTAAGTATGGTGCCCCTTTTGAAAACAGCCTGCTCTGTCTCACAGTGATTATTGTAGTCTTGATCCTAGTGCTAACATCTGCATTTTTTTTTTTCTCACATGTAGCTGCAGAGGTGAAGCTCCTCCCACACCACATCCAGCTCCTGCACTGTCCTTGAAAAATGATACCATGAGCACAGGCACAACTGGGGTCTCTCCAGAATGCTACTGGAGGCACTATGCCTTGAACCAGCTTTGACCACTTCTAGCTATCCTCCGCTTTATGAGCTTCCTTCCCCTGTCATACCCAACGTGGACTGCTTTTTTTCATTGTCAGGTGGTCCTAACTTCACAACTGTCCTGCCAATCATATCAGTCCCTACTCAAGCATCTACTCTTTAGCTGGCTTAAACTTAACTGTTAGCATAACAGTCAAAAACAAGTGTTCCTGTTGCTTTTAACTGGAGTTTAGTCACCAGTCTCTGAATTATCCCATTATTCTCCACCTGAAAGCATTGATGGAAAATGTACCCAGCAGTGTCTCCCACTCCTGTTTTGTTCCTCTGAAGCTTCAGCAGATAAAATGACTTCAGCCTCAGTCCTTGTGCATTGCAAGGAGACCATCTTCTTTCAGACATAATCCTCTCCTATCCACCCAAGACCAACACAAACACACATAGACTTCAGGCAAAACTATGTGCCACTCAGTCCCATTCCAACTGAAACTGTTCTTCAGGGAGACACAGACTTGTCTTTTCTAGAAGCTTGCTGTTTTGAAGTTCTTTATGTGTATTCATCTACAGCCAGTCTTTTCAGCAGGTAAAGGCACCCCACCCAGACTTGTCAGTAGCTTAGACTTGTCAGCTGGGAGAAGCATCTCACAGTTAGCACAATAGTCCCACCAGCTGTCACACCTTTAATGAGCACTAAGGTGAAGGTTTTGGACCCAGACTTTTGATGCTAAGCATCAGAGCTCAGACTCAGTAAGTGAAAGCCATAGCTAGTTTTCCCCGTGTTCCCTGTACCCTGTACCAGAGGTCTCTTGAAGAACGGAAGGGAATAAGATCTTCATTTCCAGGATCCCTAAGAGTTATAAGAATTGCAAGAGCAACATCATTGGTAGAAAAGTCATGAGATGTTTCAAAAGTAAATATAAGAGATACAATATAAGTAGTGAATAGAACACATTTTATCAGGTGCATGGTGATCAGCTGCCCCACCACAAGTGTAGGAAATACATGCCCTCTCTGTTAGTATAGGAAATCCACTCTCAAAGTGATCTCTTTCCTGATATAGTATATATGCATGAATAATCACAAAGCTAGGAAAATATTCTGAGAGTGGTACAACAACAATGAAAGAAAAATAAAAGAAAGGAAGTAAAACTCATGCAGAATTATTTAGGAAAAAATGCGCATTAACAATACAATGTGTCAGCCTGCAAGATAGTCTCTAGAGGGTATAGATGGAAATATCATCATTCAAGGTATTTGCACATTGGCAGGACAAAGCACACCAGAACACACATAGCAAGGGTAAATCTGCCTCGACATGGGAATGAATCCCATGCTCCTACTATAGGTTGACCAGTGATGCAACATTAAAACTTGAAGTAAAAAACCAAGCTCTGTTTTCTAGACTTAGTCTAGACCTAATAGTTTTTTTCCCTTTCTAATTTCTGTGTTTTTCACCTCTTTTTAATTCATTGATGCAGCAAGAATATTTGAAACACAGTGAAACAAAGATGCTGGAAGATGGATCTAAAAGAAGGGGAAGAAAGAATGATTCCACCATGTTGCAGGTTCAAATGACAATGTGCCCTATCAGGAATTCTTGCTGAGTTCTCCCATGGAACACATTGGTCCAGCAACACGTTTCATGTTCAGTTAATACACCCAGCTGTGCCACAGAGGATTAATCTCATCTCCTCGTCCCAGGTGCTCTATGCTTCTCCAGGAGTTTAAAACAGCCAGCTGAACTGGAGAACACCTCACCTTGCACATGAATGACTTCCATCAACACAAATTTTTTCTTTTAGCCTTTACTGCAAGAGACATAACCAAGCAGAAAAAAGAGTAGCCAGAGTCCACACCTTGGTTATACAACATCCCTCTCCGAGACATCAACCTCCTGGGAATCATAAGTAACAGTACAAATAAATAACAGCATAAATGAGAGCTCAGAGATTATTGCATAGTGGCCAGGGACCAACAAGGTTCCCAGCTGGTTTGGGATTAGAAAGGCATTAGAAAAGCATTTTAAAGCTGAGTTTTCCTCCCCACAGCAACATACAGCTGAACACAGCTCCAGAGACTTTGCAAAGAAAGCCTTGTACTTCCAGCTTTGATATGTTAATTCAAATTTCAGGTTTTGTAGATAATTCAGTAGACAATTTAGATTTGTTTTTATATTTTTTAAAAAAATTATTTATTTAATATGTCATTTTTGTTTAAGAAATACTTGATTATAAACAAGTAATTATACCCAGCAAACTGCACAAAATCAATTAAAGCAAAACAAACTAAAAATTAGCCTGGATATTTTTCTCATAGTGCTTAGCAGAGATACTTGGCAAGCTCAGAGTAGGCAGGTAAAGGAAGAAGAAAGCCTTGCAAACCATGAAGGGACTTTAATACTTCTACTCATAAAAAGTCACTAAAATCATTATAGAGTCCTGATTGATCACTAGGCTTTCCAAATTAAATTGAAAAATTCATACAAATGTCAGAGCAAAATTAAAAGTAAGTATTAAACTGAGCAAGGTTATTTTAAACACTGGTTGAAGGAATATGTTCCTCTTTGGTGTTGTAAATAAGCAGCTCAAAAAGTTCAGCTTTTATCTGCCAACAACCTTTCAAGTGTCATAATTTTAGGACGGAAATCACTTGTGAAATCAACAGGAAGAGAAATATTTGGGTAGGTTCCACCAATTTTGCAGACCCTTGATTTCTATGTAATACAGGAAATAAATACTTCAGGAACAACCCTTGATGTCGGATGATGGAGTCTCCTGGCACAGGTGTGTGGGGAAAGCCAAGGTTTTTCTCCAAGGCCATACATAGTCGCTGTTGCTGTGATACAGCTGTTATGATATTCATCATAACCTCTCACCTAAAATACATTTTGTGAAGCCATTCCTGGATTGGACATTTATACCTTTGCACATGAGGACCTGAAATTAACTCCTGCCTACCAAGAGCTGGATCCTCAGAGACGCAGCCAAGAATTTCCAGGGGAGCCAGCCCTGTTCCTGCATGGCCAGAACCAAGGACCTGGACCCAAAATCCTTGTCTGCACCCACCCTGTCTGAACACAGAGACACTGAACTGCACTAAACCCCCCAAGGAATCCCAGTGGCAGCAAAATGATCAATGCTTCCCCACTCAGATCCCCTCTGCTCCAGTAAAGCAGTAGACATGCACATGGCCACTAGCCATTGAATTGATGTAAATATTGGATCAAAAGCCACATTTTACCAGTGACAAATATTGATCTGATTTGCAGCAATACAAAATCACTGATTAATGAGTAGCACAGCACACACCACTGCCTGCAGACTATATAGACATGTAATTTTTGGCAGTTAGAGCCACATCTTTCATCATGGAGTACTAGATTTATTTATTTTTTAACTAAGACGAGGAAATGGTTCAATATCAAATATTTTAAAAAAGGTTCTGTCTCAAACTTCTACAAAACAAGTATTCAAGGTTCAGTTGGTGGAATTTTCTTTCTGCTTTTTTCTTTTTTTCTCGCTGGCCTAGCTTATTTTTGCAAGCGGTTTTCCATATAAACAGAAATCTTCCTGAAAATTGGACTAGAAGTCTTCAAATCCCAAATCCTTTCAAGGATAAATGGCCTATTTCATCTTAGTTTAAATTAATTATTGCACATACATAATGTGAACCAAATTGTTTCAGAAAAAGAAGGAGAGGAAGTCTGCACTGGATTATGCCAGATTAATTTCAGTGCAACTCCTTCAATTTCAATAAGTATAATTTACACCACCATCCCTAGGAGCAAAATATGCCACAATGTCTGGCAGTTAATGGAAACTCAGTAATTCTGGCAGATTCACTGCCCAGTTTTCAGCTTTCTCTGTATAATCTTGTATTTTTTTTTTCCAAGTGATTAAAGCAAGTACAGAGAGAATCCATCAATTTTCACCTCACTCTGGCTGTTCTTAGGGATTATTTCTTACTTTGAATGTAGTCCTTCCAAAGTCTCTTAAAGAAATATGGGGATTATAAGGGGTGATTTATTTTCAAGATTTTTGCTTTCTTCAATTAGATGTTGAGATCTAGTTTGCAGTCTGGTCACTTAGGGAAAAGTTAACTCTATATACACAAGTCACTTCTTGAAAAGAGGTCACCTAGGTTTGCTGCTCATTTTTGCAATGAAAATCATTATTTATGTTGATAAAAGCTGATGGATTGTTCTGGAATGGAAGGTGTATTATCCAATATGAGATGAATATATAAACATGGTTAGTTTTATGCCATTGAAAATGTAACTGTAAGATAAAAACAAAGAGAAGACAAACAAACAACCAAAAAAAATAAAAGGAATTTAATAGAACACTAATCAAGCCTTCCATCAACAGTTTGCTAAGTGGTTTAAACTGTAAACCAATGAAACAGACAAGCAGTAGGAAGAAACACTTGAAGGAATAGAAGCAGGTCAGGAGGAAATTAAGAGTCTCCAAGAAAGAAGACTGGAAAAATTCTACAGGAGTTCAAGAGTACTTGTCAGGCAAAAGCATTTTTGGAGAAAATCTCACAGCTCACCTTGAGATGTGACTTAGATTACTAAACGAGAATGTGATTTGGCTAAAGAGATTAAAATGACTTTTCCTTCCAACTTACCCTTAGAAGGAATTATGTTTAATAGAATTAAGGAAAAATCAAACCCCATATAAAACTAAAAACCCAAGCCCAAAAAAATGCCACTAAACCAAAACAAAAACATCATAATTTGTGAAAATCATAAAGAAAAGGTTATAAAGGAACTAGAAACCTTTAAAACAGAGAAATCTTATTCAAAGAGTCACAAAGACTGTTTATGTTTTCTTCAGTCACAGCATACATTTTATTATTGTTGTTCCCAGTACACTGAAAAGGTTCAGCTTTGGGAATTCAATATATTAGGACATTTGCCTGGCAGAAAAGTGGCAGAGAGTAAAGACAGGGTCTGAGAAACATAAAACAAAACAAAAAAACCCACAACCCCACCTAGAATGTTTGTATTTGCATTTACTTGGCTGATTTACAGGAAGATGCAGGGTGGAGGGAGAGCAGTTTCACCAAGCCTGGGACTGACCACAGTTAATGAGTTGTGACCAAGACAGACATGAGCAGTTTCACAGCAAACAGATTTCCATTGTTCATGAGAAGTTAGAAAACTCTGCTGCTTAGAAAAATACCAGCTGTATCCAAGAAACTGACAGCTGCTGTTATCATGTTGCTTCTCAAGTCTTGACCCATTGCCCAGAAGTCCACTGGGTGACCTTGATCTCGATGGCTTGTGGTGGTAAAGCAATAGCTATAAATAATGCATTAAAAGTGTCCTTCCATGTCAGCAGGCTCACATTTGTCAGGCATTTCCATACTATTCTGGGCCACTTTTGATGGTGTTCTCTTAGCGTGCTGTGCATTTTTCTTCAGCTGCTTGAACATGGATTTATCCCTTCCTTAAATACAATTATATTAATATAGACTTGTCTCGTCATCAAATGTGGGCTGAAAGACAACAGTTGGTGAGTACAGTGTGGGAAGAAAAAAACAGTTTAGGGACATCACATAAAATGTTGGTATCTTTACTACTTTTTAAAATTGTGTTTATTGTGAGGGAACAAGTTGGTATCTCTACTACTTTTAAAAACTGTGTTTATTGTGAGGGAACAAGTTGCATGCTAATGTTTTTTTTTCCTGTAATTTGATGACATTCCAAGCATTTTAGAAAGCAGATAGTTACATTCATGTATACAGAATACCATTATAGGCAACTAGGCATAAGCAAGGATATGACTTACTTCATAAACTCAGTAACCTCTTTATCATCAGATAATCAAGAAGAGGCACAGAAGGTACCACAAGCAGACAACCTCTGCTCCAATACAGTATTACCAGCCCCTTAACCCAGCTTTCTCACTAATTCAAACCTCTCAGCAATGGACACTCCACACTCCTCCCTGACACTCTACTTCTAGCTCACTGTTAGAGGGTTTTCCCAAAAACTAAGAGAAATCAAACTCCTCAACTTACTGAAGTCTTCTTACTTGGAACTGATTTTCTTTAACCACTCCTTCCTAGTTGCTGCTTTTCCCCTTCAGATTCTCTGCAAAACTTCCTTGTCAGAATCAAATTTGGTAAAGTTCCCCATTAATTCCTTTGTTCTCCATCTATACAAAAAAAAAGCCTATCCCAAGTCTGATAAAATTTTCAACAATCCCTATTGTTCAGCTGCAGTCAGTCCCTGACAGGTAAAGATCCCTCTTAAAATCTTGAATAATTTTGCTAGATTAAATCTGCATCCATCTGATCCTTCTGATGTGATAGAAATTCCCTTGTTTTATTATAGATTTATGGTAGACAGCTACTCAGTAAAACCTCCCTTTTTTCTTTTTTCTGTTTTTTTAATGACCTTGAGGCTATCAAGAGGACAATTTTTCCTCACTTCTGAGACTGTTTTGGTATAGGCATCCTTTTATCCACATCTCATTTCTCTCTTTACTGCCGTTCTGTCCTTGCTAAACAAACCCTGGTTTTCTATTTTAATGCTTGGTTTTGTTTGCCTTTACCTAACTAGGATTGTGTATTGGAACTCTGAGGCCCTGATTTTCCTCAAATTGCCTATGACTTCTGGTGAGCTTGTGATGCCATCTCCACCTCTGAGCTCCACTTCCATGCCCTCCTCCTCCTCCTCCTCGTAAGATCAGGTCTCAGACAGCATCCTCCACGGGGCTGAGGGACACAGAGAAAGAAGAACACCTTTAAACAAATTGCATCTCCAGAAAGCTCTCAAAGCTGAGCAACACGATTCTAGGGGAATTTGGCTTTTAGCTTTGAAATTTCTGTCATATTTGAGAGAGCACATTTGAAGAAGAGGTGTCCCTGGAGAAAAGCATTGCAGGGATGTCCCTTCAACTCCCACAGCTGAGAGAGTTCCTGAAGCATTGCTTGGAGTCAGCAAGAACAGAAGATTCATGAGGCATTTGCTGAGTCTTCTCCTGCCTGCTATTAAAAGTGTTCACTTATAAATGAGTTTCCAAACTTATAATCAGGAACTTACTCCTTTGACACATTTGCTGAACATGGTTTTTTTTTTTGTTCAAACAAACAAACAAACAAACAAAACCAAAACCATACCAAACCAAAACAAAAAACCCAACCAACCAACCAACCAACCAACCAACCAACCAAGAAAAAAACCCAACCAAAAACTATTTCTGGTTTTGAGCAAGATTTCAAGTAATGCCATGAGCACAAGGCACCTTTCTTTCCCAGAAATGCCAAAGAAAAAGTCTTAATGATACACAGTTACAGAAGAATCCTTTTGGTGTCAAGAAGCCAAGACAAATTTGGAGTGTCTTAGCAGCTGGGATGTGTTTCCCACCAACCTGCTAAAGTCTTTTGAAGCATAAAGTCATCAAGGGCCAAGACATGGAAAGAGTCATTCCAGTGAGACACTAACCAGTGCCTTCAGGCAAAGGACAAGTGACAGAGACACAGCCCAGGACTGTAGGAATCCCCATGTTGTCATGAACTATAAACAAGAAGTTTTGGGAAAGTTTCCAGGATTCCTTGCCATTTTCATATCAGCAGCACAAGTTGCCAGGAGAGACTTCTCTGCTTTTTCCAGTGCCTATCAACACACAGCATGTGTCCCAGCTTCTTCACTGGGAAATTGAAAGTGAAATCGTGAGAGAAACCATGCAGTCTTATACACAATAGAGAGCTTTGTGTAAGCATGATAAGAAACACAGTCTCAGCTAGTAAAATACCATTTGGATTAATTTAGGGGCAGTAGATAACCCTTAAAGTTCTACAAACACTCAGGACAATGCTGGACAGCCAAGAGCTAATTCTAAGTAAGGAAGTTGATGGCCTCAAGATTAAGCAATCTGTACTTTTTTTCAAATTTGTGGACATTTTAACAAGTGTTTAATCATCCTCTATAAGCAGGATCTTTTGATAAGTGCAAATACATTAACTGACTTTTCTAGGCTCTGCTTCCTATAGGAGAGAAGAATTCTTCATTGTATGGTACAAGTGCATCTGTTGGTAGCAACAGGTAGACATGGAATCATGAAGTACTGATAAAACGTGACATAATTATCAGCACAGTTCTTAAGCAAATTGCTATCTTGGATAGGGACACTCTACCTTGCATCATGAACAGAAATCTCAACCTGCTGTTGGGACACCCTATCAGAAACAGGAATTTTCCCCAGCCTTAAACTGGAAAGTGTATTTAAGGTACACTATATTCACTTAGCAAAACAAATGCTTGTATAACCAAAGAATCACACAAAATCAATCTGATTGTCAGAGAATCTGAAAATACCTCAGATATTATAGAAATTTTAGTCAAAGATAAATTTGAAGTCATAACCAATAGTACACTACTTCTAAACCATGTTAACATTTGATATTTTAAAAAAATTACAAAACATGCTAATTTGGAACTGAGCTTAAAAAATTATAACCAATGTTTCCAGCAACTTGACCTTTTTGACCTCAGCTGGAATGTCAAGCTATACAAATGCAAGAACAGTTTTAGCTATAATACCACTGCTCTTTCAATGCTGATTATGCTTTCAGTAGACACAGAGCCCATGGACAGTGTATGTAAAGTATATTTAATTTTCTAACACATGGTGAAGAAGCATGAATGCAGTTCCTTAGTTCTGACCTTTAAATAAGCCAGTTTAAACACCAGTGAGCACCTTATCTTCTGAGGACAGAATTTATGTTCATCTGAACAGTCTAACAGGGGCCATGAAGATGAGTGGTGTGTGCCAGACAGCACCTCTACAATATGAAAATACAATATACAATACTTTTATATTATGAAAAATAGCTTTATTCTTCTCTATGCCTGTACCCAGCCAAATAAAAGTGCACTGTCACTACTGCAGCTACCAAATTAAATTAATTAGCCCCAGCCAAATATAAAATCACTGGATTTGAGCCCTGAGGAGCACTAGGGAAACATCCCTGATGCAGCTGCTCGGTACTGGTGCCAAGCAGCAGGTCAGTATGGGCAGTGGCACTGAAGGCAGTGAGGGAGCCTTGCCCCTCAGCAAAGCATCCTCAGCTTCACCCAGACTAGGAATCCTTCCGAGCCTGAGTGTTCCAAAGAAGCTTTATTCTAAAAGAGGCCAGCTGGGCTACAAACCTCCAAAATTTCTTCCTTTGTGTGGTGGTACTCTCCGGGCTATTGCCCTTTTCTTGTTTCTTTCAGCCTTCACACAAGCAGGATTGGCAGATCTTGGATGGCTTAGTGCTAAGTTTAAGACAGGAAAGAACCCTGATTCACTGATCCAGCACTTCACCTCCTTAGCTTCAAATAGCCTTTGCAACACACAGGTAACTTACTGCAGTCACCAAAAATCTCTGTTTTCTAATTTCAAGTGTAGCTGTTTCAAGAACATGGTAGCTCTCACTCAAACTTACTAGACTTACAGGCACACATGAGTAGAGGGCTACATGCAACCTTGAGAGCTGAAGCAGTCCAAAGTTATAATTTTTATCTATATTGGGCTAGAGAGGCCAATAAACTTGTTTAGATGATTATTTTAGCAATTATTTTGCTGTCTTTCCTTCCTACCAAGCTCAACCTCCAGCCCCTGCACTGCCCCTGTCAAGCACACCCAAGAACATTTTTCTTTCAAGCCTCAGTGTTTGCCCTGACACTTCCACTCCTGTGCTTGTGTGCTGCAGAAGGTTCAGGACATCACATTCACCATATGTGACTGCCCACAGAGATGATGAGGACATGGCCAGCAGCTGGCAGGAAAAGTGACATTCTTGTACACTGATGTGACGTTTAATCCTGGGCTCAATGAAATGTATGGCATGATATTTATTAACTAGCTGAGCCATCCTACAGCAGCAGAAGTTGGCTGCAGCTGTGACAGCTTGTGAACCCATCCAGGAAACTGGCTGGGGGTTTCTGAGGAAGAAAATCACCGCCAAATTTTAGCATCTTCCAAATAAGTTGTTTTCCTTTACCAGGTGTTGCTACCTCATGGTGTCATCAGCAGAGCAGGCAGTGAGCCCCATTCCTGGCTGACTGGTTCCTTCAGATTTGTGGGAGATGAGAGAGTCAGCCGTACCTGCCTGCTCTGCAGTGGTTTGTGACAAACTGGGGGACACCACTGGCGAGACAGCCCCCACAAGGTGGCCCATCCCAGCTCTGACTGCCCTTTCCTGTGACTCTAGAGCAGTCAGTCCTTGCCAAAAGCTTCCTTGTTATAAGAAAAGCCTAGATATAAACACACACACATGCACACACACAAATAGAGATGCGTATATATATTTACATTCACAAGTGGATACCTATATATGTGTGTCTATATATAGATAGGCATGACAGAGGGATATGATGAAGCTGTACAAAATTCATCATATCACAGCCAGCTTTTCCCTTTGAGCTGTGTACAGCAGAAGGATTTTATTGGATTTTTCTTTATTTATTTCTTTATTTAAATTCGTTTGTTTGGGGTTTTTTGGGGTTTTTTTTTTTTGGTTGTTGTTGGTTTTTGTTTTTGTTTTTTTTTACCTTGCCTCTGTAGATAGGGGAAGTTTTGGGGGAGGGGAAGGATGCCCAGAGTCTACTTCATAAAGCTGGGGTGCTGCTGCCATCTAGTGAGGTGCCTCTGCCCAGGACACACACATACACACACGGCAAGGTGTGGGGACAGCTTTCTGTTTGTTTTTCCAGATAATGCCAGGAGCATTGTGCCACTCTGAGATTAAAGGGGAAGTCTGGAAGCTGAGCTGTAGGACAACATGGCATACAGCAAAAGTGCTTGTTTCCCATAGGGAAGCCTGCACTACAGCCAGGTGTGGGAGCAGTTTACAGGATGGTTCACTGAGATTGTATCAGATTCTGCTAATGCCTGAACATTATCACTTCAAAAAAAATATTTGGAGCCATCAGTCCAGATTTTACTAGGGATTATGAACATGACAGTGATCAGAGCCACGTGTATGAATTGTCACAGAAGACCCCAACCCTTGTGAACACAGCTTGCTGTCTGACAAAGGTAGCACTGAAATGCAGCTTCCCTTCACAATCCACTTCTACGGGGGAAGAGCCTTTCCACACACAAAACAGGTCATTTCTGACCTACAGCTGGTTCTTACAATTTTAGAACACTCTGCAACAGTCAGGAATAAAAAGCAGACCAAGAGACAACTAAATACAGAGTGTACTAGGTACCAGCTTCACTTGCAAGAAGCTTTGTGATTCATATGTCTTATCCCAGCACTGGAGGAACAGAATATCCCAGGAGAGAGGCACCAGTCTTGATGGGCTCCATGTCATACATATCACATGAGAACACTGTAATCTCGCAAAGCAATCCCATCCACGCCACCTCTTTGTGGCCTGTCTCCTGGACTCAGTGGGTCACTTCAGGGGTAGATGGGAGAGTCCAGAAAAAAGTCCAGATATATCTGTGTGGGAAAGGGAATGAATGGATGACATCACAATGTGTGAAGTCAGGAAGTGGGTTAGTTCTGAAGCTATTGAAATAAAGCTACAGAATAAAGTAAAAGGTCTGGGCATTTGAAGTGTTTGTTTGAGAGCTCTGCTTCAACCCACAGCACATCAAATCTGTTCCTCCACAGGGAGTCCTAAACACATGCTTATCTTATGATGCAGACATTTGGCATATTTTCCTAAATATGCTGAAAGACCTAAAGATGATACTGTAAAATGCAGTTTGCTAAATTGTCTGAGAACTGATGGAAAAAGAAAGCACTTAAAGTGGTTTCTTAATTACTATCCATGTCTCATTGTGTTGGTTTTGACTGTGAGAATGTTAATTTTCTCCATAGCAGCTTGTATGGGGCTGGGTTTTGGAGCTGCACTAGAAACAGTGTTGATTACACAGGGAAGCTTTCGCTATTGCTGAGCAGCATTTACACAGCATCAACGCCTTTCCTGCTTCTCCTACTGCTCCCCCAGTGAGGAGGCTGGTGTGTGCAAGGAGCTGGGAAGGGACACAGGCAGGACAGCTGACCCCAGCTGGCCAAAGGGAGATCCCATCCCATATGGCATCATTCCAGTTTGTAAAGCTGAGAGAGTAAGGAGGAAGTGAGGATGCTCAGAGGGATGGTGTTTGTCTTCCCTAGACACAGTTCCACATGATGGAACCCTGCTTCCCTGGGGTTGACTGAACATCTGTCCATCTATGGGAAGCAGTGAATTATATCTTGTTTAGCTTGCTTGTGTTCATGGCTTTTGTTTTACCTATTAAAGTGTCCTTATCTCTACCCAGGAGTTTCCTCACTTACACTCTTTCAATTCTCTCCTCCCTCCCACCACGTGGTAAGAGAGTGAGCAGCTGCATGATTCTAGTTGCTGACTGGAGTAAAACCACAACACTCACCAACTTTGAGATTTAAAGTCTTCCAGGACTTCTTGCAGTCTTCCAGAGCTTTCTGTAACCTGTATCAAAGTGAAGCCATTCAGCAGCCTTCTGTTCTTGCATTATGGACTCCCCACTGACTGACTCGATTGCTCACAGGTCTGAACCATGAACCATGCAGAGACTGATGTTTTAGAGAGGTGTGTCTTTTGGTTTGCACTTGGATAACTGGTCTTCTAAGAAAATATTCTTTTTCATTCCTCTTTTCTAAAGATCATCTAGATTTTGGGGATAAGAGTGCTCTTACACTGCCCAAGAATTTACCATCTCTTTTTTTTAAATATGTGGAATCAGTTTTGTGCTCTGGTCCTGGAAGAGCTTATGAAGCTTTAGCTTAGTACCTATTAAATTTATGACATGATTATGCAGTTATGCAGATCTTTGCAGGACTTGTCACTGAATTTTGCTGAACATCTAAGGCGGTGTTGCTATGATATTGTAGAAAAATATCTGTGAGTACTGACTACCTTTTGGCCAAAGAAAATGTCTGAAAATCATGACATTTTCACTGACAGCAATCAGATTTTTCCCCTGGAAAGATATAACAAAAATCCATAGTTTAATATTCAAGTTTCCCCTAAATCAACCAGTCAAGCAAAAGTTTCTATTCTATACAACATGAATAAGAAATCACATTCCTGTCTGAATAAGACACTAAAGATGATAACACTTGAAGCAAACTATTTCCAAACCTTTATCAAACTAAAACAATATGCTGAGAACAGATGACACTCAGCCGGAATAAAACCACTCCAAAACCTGAACAGAGCTGTAATGCTTTTAAAAAACAAAAAATGGGGACTGCTTTCAGAGCAAAAGTTTTAAGGTAGGTCTTCTGACAGACACCTGGAATAGGTCACTCCACATTAGAGATTAAATAAAAGCAAGACTTTACCCTCAAAATACATATAATGGTTGTATCACTCTACTATAATGGAACTTTTACCAGGCAGAGGATGAACTCATAGAGTACTGGAGTGAGTGAAAGTGAGTGAAGAAGGTGGAATCATCAGACTGTCAGACAGAAATAGCTTTTTTCCATCCGAGCTGTGAGGAATCAGGTTCAGAAAAGCAAAGAATCTTGTTTAGCCTCAGTGCAAAACCAAATTTGCCATTTGACTTTCTGGAGACCTTCACAGATCCTTCACTGGTTTCTTCCCTTCTCACTCTTTCCAACCAAGCCACACTTATGCTGAACCATGAGCTATTTTGTGCATAGTTTAGCACCTACAAAAGAGCCACAACCAACACACATATTGCACAGGAGAGGCAGGGGATGTAATTCACCACTAGGAATAATTTATACTTGAAGCCTAAGTGCAAAGGGATTAACTCTGAGGCCTGTCAAGATACTGCTGCTGTTTGTTGCACCACACCAAGCAGCAGCACTGTTGTTAATCTTTGCTACAGGAGGCACATATTATATTTTATAACATTATGAGCGATCCTCACATGCTTTCTAAAAGGAGGAGAGAAAAAAATAATAAGCAGAGGAAAATAGAAAGGTAGGACAGTAAAAAGAAATGCAATGAAACAAACAGGCAGCTAAGAGCCATCTTAGCCTGCTATATCTGTCCTCCCCTCTAGACACCCCTATGGAGCTATTTCAGTAAGTTTGGCTATTTATTATATTGTAAGACCTGATGCTTGATTTATTGGGCCTTGGTTGCCTCAAGGAGTGAGAAAATCTCTCTCCCTTCTCAGCTTAGAACAGAAGAAAGTTTTATTACCATCTCTGTGGTGCACCCTGGTCCTTTCTTAGTGATGCTATTTCTGGAACAGACTGATTGAAAAGTGCTTCTGTCCCCCACATGCCTGCCAGTTTGACACTTTTTGACATTTCTAAAACCTCATGCTCTTCCTGCCAACTCCCTGTTGCTTTCTAAACCTTTTTAATCCTGAGGAATGCAAACTAATCTACTGAGAGAAAGAAGCTGGTCCTGGGAAGCAGAGCTGGAAATGTCAGAGTGGTAGAAATGATAAATTTACCTGCTAGGGAAGGAGAGTCAGCACAAGAGAGGGACTGTTAAGAAACATCGCTGATACTGTGGCCAGTTAATATTATCTACTGTAAAGACACATGCAGTATATTGTTAAGCAGAACTGTGTAATATCTTCTTAAAAAAAGAACGGTTTGGAGGCATGCACAAAGCCTGGTTAATCAAGTGGAATAAAGCAGTGGTCCCTGAGGGAGAATTATACTACTTAGATCTAAGCGTAGCTAATAAAAGTTAGCAATTCAAGAGAGTTTCCAAAAGCCATTATTATTATTGTTGCTGTTATTAGTATTAGTATTATTATTATTATTATTATTACTGATCTTTTGAATGGAAAGATCAAAGAGCCTATCATGTGCTAACCTGAGAGATTTATTTTCCAGAGTACTCTTAATATGCAGAGAACATCAGTGCCCCGAAATACCCCCTCTTGCCTCTTCTCAGTTTCCACCCAATACAATTACTTTTCAGAATGCCTCCTCATTCCAGAAAGAAGTTTCTATTCTAGTTATAACACCATAAAACAATAGACTGCAGGTTTTAGCAGTCTCTTTTCATATTTCTTTACCTAATTATATTCACAATGATGCATTTAAAACAAATGTTCTCTGTCGTTTCTTCATAGTCATAGCTCTTTGCAGACACAAGGCTACCTTCAGCCAGGTAACCAGAACGCTGCAGGCAGCAAAATGCAACCATGCTTCACCCTCAAGCATGCAGCAGTACTAGCAGGAAGCCCAGTTTAAAGAAAAATGAGCTGTAATACACACTGACAATAAGGGTTCTGAGCACTTCTAAGCCATACTTCCCAGCTGCCTGGTTTTCTTAATTCATTACTCTAACATGTTGGAAGCAGACATGTTCCCTTCAAACTCAAATATTTTGTATTGATGGTGCCTGGCTGGAGCTGGCTGCTCAGCACCCTTCCAGCCCAAGCACATCTGTCTTCACCCCAGCACAGCTCCTCCCTGGCAGTGTTCAGAAAACCTTATATTCATTGAAATGTAACTGGGGTAATGATAAGATTCCCCAAATACCACCTGAGTTTCATTGCTGTTTCAAGATGCCAGAGGCTATTGACTAGTAAAAGCCCAGAAGTGCAAGGATTCAAGGAGAAATTGGGCTGCTCAGTTCTGATTATAAGCAGAATATTTGGAGATCAGACAGTCTGACACTATATCTTTTATTCCATCTTCATAGGAGAAGAATGGATTAGACATTGACATTTCGACATAATTGTCAAAAAGAACTTAGTAAATGCATCACCAAGAAAATAAAAGTTTCTTTTTAGTGAAAGATTCACCACTTTTCTAGCTTTATGAACAACACACCAGCAAAGAGCAGAACTCAGCCTTTGACCATTTTTTTTGTTCCTACCAAAGGGCAAGTCTGAGAAAAAATACAGACACCAACAATGCCAATCCATAAAGTGAATACTTTAGACGACATTCTGGGTTAGCTTTAAAATGGGATTTATATTTATTTTCTTTGACATTTGACAGCATATATTCCAGTACAACACAGAGGTTCCCTTCTATGTAGTATTGGTTTATGAAAAAAACTTCTAGAAGAAAGTGAAGAAAAAACACACTAAAGAACAGGAAACTAATTAGCTTGGGTCCATCTGTGTCCATCAAAATCTTGACTTTCTCTTACATTCTTCTCTGTGGCAGGTCACTTCTGATGCAAAATCTAGAACACTGCCATTGAAAACTCCTGTACAAATAGAAATAAAGTCCAAAGACCTAATTTCAGCACCCTTCCATTTTACATTCCCCAAAAAGAGCTGTCTATCTGACTGCTCTGTATGGTGCAAAACTATATGCAATGTTGCCATCTGGTCTCGAAGGGAATTTGACACTGGAGCAGAAGTAGCAATGAAAGGTGCTAGCAGTGCTGCTTACTGTTGCTAATATTAGTCATTCAGCTCCATTAAGCTGAAATGTAGTGGATTCATCAGAAACATGAAATGTATAGTAGAAAACAGAGCTCTGCATTCCCTGCCTGTCAGATTAATAAATTCCATGAAGTTGTATTAGGCATCTCAGGTTAACTAAGGAAGAACAGCACAGAAAAGGAAACAACTCAGGGGAAAAACAAGTTAAGAACAAGAATGCATCCGAAGAACACAGCATGACCCACAGGTTTTGAAAAACTCCCCCTTTAACAAAGCATCCAACATACATTTGATCTACTTAGACACTCAAACACGTTGATTCTGATGGCCTCTCTTTCTCAAGATGCCCTTCGGCACTGCAGGGCATTTTACCCATGTACCAAATAACACAGGACCTGCTGAAAACTAGCATGAACCTGCAAGGGCTGAAAGCAGCATGGAGAATTTCACTGCAGGCACAGCAGTGAACTCAGGAACTAAACCTGGAAGTTTACAGCACAAGGTGCATTTGTCAGCTGCACCACTGGCATGTAATACCACCCCAGGGACATTTGCCTTCTTGCCCACCCTTCCCGAGTTAGGAGCTTCAGAGGAAGATGGCCTCCTCCCATGTCTAGCAGACTTCAGCTCTGATATCAAGGGATTGGTGTCATATAAATAAAAATGGAGATATGTACAATCAGTCTTTAAGGCCATCTCCAAATCTCTTGCGATTAGGATGGCTTCTCTGCCATCAGGCAGGATATTCTTAATCTGTATCCTATTGCTGTGAAGCACACATTTCCTTTAGGAAAAAGAAAATACACCTTCAGCAAATCTAGAAATACCAGGCTGTCATTGGGAGGAAACAGGTGGGTTACAGAATGTTGTGAGACAGTTCTCTCCAGTAGAGCTTACCAGAGGCGTCCCTAAGTGAGGGACAGGGGGAAGAAAGCTCTCCCTCAGGTGACCTTTTAAAAGGGCATCCTGGCAGGCAGCAGGCATTTGACTTTTGAAGGTCCCTGGGTCCCACAGCCAAAATTATTCTTATGTAAGAATCTGCTTATTCTTCCCAGACAGAGAGTTCAGAAATGTGAAAGAGTGCTTTAATTATAAATAGTAAGGGGAAAAGCCTGGTTTTAATAAGTCAGTGGTGAAACTCTCCTCAGCTTCTCAAAGGCATTTCTAAGTTGCAGCTTTGGTTTTAAAGTTTATGTTGGTTTTTTTTTAACTTTTTCTTCTGAAATGTCGGTTTGAAAGTATCTGTGAAGCTGGCTACAATTACTTGTGACCTATAAAATACATACAGTAGCTGGTTATCATATACTGGTGTGTTATTCTCACTATTTTCCCCTCTCCTTAAGGGTACAGGGGATGCAGTTTGGAGACAAAAGTTCCATTTCAATTTTCATGTTTTTACCACTATGTTTTACTATTCTCCTGGGCTCATTTTCTCTTTGAATTTAGAAATTTGAAATTCTTATTTCTCTGACTATATATCCTATACAATTTGAGTCAGATTCCAGACTCCCTGACACTTTTGTATGCTGTATACATAGCAGAACTGCAGAACTGAGTATCTCAGCTCATATATCCTCTTTTGTCCAGACTAATACACTGAAGTCACAACTACCACAGCCCCTTTCCTGACTTTAACATAGTGGCAAATTAGGGGCCCAGAAAATCCATTTCACTCCACTGCAACATGAAAATTTTAGACACATAGAGGTAGTCTGCTGCATCTCTGTGGTAAGATTTACACCTCAAAATGGTTAGGACATTGAATATCCTTTACCTAAGAATTCCTTTGATTTATCCTTTACTCATGGGGCTTTACAAGTCCTTCCTTTCCTACTACTTGTTATTAATTAGCCTTGAAGCAAATTTTCCTTTAATTTCACCTTTATTTCCATTGTTATCACCCCTCATACAACAGCAGCCTCTTATTTTTTTCATGCTTGGTACACTTGTATTGGAAAATGGGTTTATCTACAGAGTTGCACACACTATCCCAATTTATAACAGTGTGTTTAATTCTTTGGAACCAAACTGAGCACTAACTGCCTTGAGCTGTTTGGTGGGAAATTAGATTTGTGCTAAACTGCTTAATGCTCCGGGGAATGCAGAATAAACTAGATGTGGAAATTTTATGAGTTTCAGAACTTCAAAATTACTATATTTTTATCACTATCAGTGAGCTTGGATGTCATTATCTAAGATTTTTTTCTATATATCATTGTCCCAAAATTGATCTGAATTTAAAAAATGGGGAGGAAAACAGGGGAGGGAGTGGTTTATGCAAAACATTTCTAATTTAAAACACTTTACGCTTAAAATATGGAATAAAAGAAAGAAAGACAACTTGGGAGCAGTTTCATTTAAATTTTACCTTTTAGATAAGACTACATCAGTAAACGTGATGTGCTTTCAGATTGACAATCATGAAGTAAAACTTAAATTGAAAACATGGAAAAACACTTTTATCTTGCTCCTTTTCCAAGCTGCAATAGAAGGACAGATCTCGAATCCATTCTTTCATGACACTACACAGATCACATCAGGGAAGGGGGAAAGAAACAAAGAAAAAATGATAAAATTATTTATGCTCAACCATTTAAATAGGCATTCCAGCTGACACCACACTAATTCTGAATAACAGCCATTGCTGTATGGACAAGAGTTCTTTATTTAAATTCCCAAGTGCTGTTAATGTAATATGATAATGCAACACAATTAGCTATTTCAGCAAGACCTGATATTACCAAACCTTTTATTGCATGATGAAGTGCCATCTCCATTATGAAATTTCATAAAATACATTTATCACATCAAAAAAATATATATTTGCAATAGAAGGACAATAGAAACTGTTAACAAGATGATGAAGCTTCTGGATCAGTAATTATGTGGCTAAAAGGCTGTGATTGTCCCACAGTGCTTCTAAGGCAGATTTTTGCAAGCGAGATCCGTATTGCAACGTTTTGTGCTAAATTCACTGCCAATTCTGCCATTTCTAAGGACAAGAAAATTGATAATTTTCTTGTCCTTAGCAATGCTGTGGAAAGATAAAATACACAATGCAGGAGTCTGGATTTGCAAACAAACTCCACCCGTCTGCTGAGTTATGAAAATATAGGAACCCATTCTTGTGCTGAAAGAAGAAGGGCTTGAATATTTCTGTATTGCTTTAGTGTGATGAACAGGCCAGTCAGGCTTGACCCATCTGTCCAGTTGCTGTTGCCAGATATTGGCCTTTATAGAGCTCAAAAACAACAACAACAAAAAAATATTTCCAAAAATTTATCTGCTCTTTTGGTTGAATTATCCCAAAAGCTACTTGATTATACCTTTTTTTGTTGTTTTTGTTAATGATAGACCAATGAGCAAAAATTTCTGCAAGGACTTCACAGCGTTCTGATAGCACTTTCTATATTTTTAAGTCCTTGCCAATGAACATGTTTTCAAATAACTGGAGCTTTTAATAGGATTAGCTGTAATTGGGATCTGTGTCATAAAGCCTACTGTGACAGGCAACAAGGAAGAGCTGGGCATAAAAACAAAAGTAAGAATAGGCAAGAGTATCTAATATATCATATTTAAATGATCTGGAGATCCATACAAACCCAAAAATCTAAAAAACAACAAGAAAAAAACTTGTCCTACTGTGATTTCAAAAAAGTATGTACAGCATAAAAAACTGAGTCTGTAGAAACCTGAGCTTCTACTTCAATGCCTTTCTTGGAGAGAGATTTGAAGAGCCAGATGCTGTCCTCATACAGACTAATTATGGAGACTGATATACTAAAGCTTTAATAAAGTCTATTGGCAAATAATTACCTCCATTAGTATTTCTAGACTTACATCATTGGAAATTATTGTTAAATGATGCCCTTTCCTGTCAGATGCATATCTATCAGGGCAGTGGTTTTCATAAAGCCAATTTTAAATTTTGGGCAAGTAGACAGTCTATTGAAAAGCAGAAACATTTAATGAAACCAAGAACAGTACCTGTACTGTGTTTGTAGATTGAAATCTTCAAGCCATCCAAGTTGCTGAGGAGTCAGGAGTTAAAAGAGATTAAATGGATTTCATTCTTCTGTGTATAATGGAAATAATTCCTTCCCTGCAACCAGTAAGTCTGCAAAAGTTTTCATTAACTTCTTTTTACTGTTGATAAGACCTAGAAGAAGAGAACTTGTCCAGCTGCTCAGAAAAACTGTTGGCCTGTCTTTCTGGTAGTTTTTTAATTGTTACTTTTATTGCAGTAGCTATTATTTTAAGTGTATGATTATTGTTAGCACATTTATTAGTACACAATAAAACTTAATAAATTAATATCACACATCACAATACTTAGATAAAATGAAATAATCATATTACTAAAGCATGATCATTTACAGGCACAATCCCTAAAAACGAGATGATAATTAAAACCCATGTTTTATTAATATAGCTTGAACTTCAGTTTTTGGAAGGGCAATTAGGAAGAACAGGTATATGCACCGTTGCGGATACCACCAAGCAATATGAATCATGCCTGCTTGAATTCTTACACTCTTTGTATTTAGCTGTTTTAGCAGTTTGGTGAACCTCTCCCTGACATCAGTAATACTGGTCATTAAGCAGCATACAATATAGTTGAAGAGATCAGGGAAGATTAATTTTCACTAACAGAGAAAAAAAAGCCAAACCAGCACAACTGTATCATTGTAAGTCTTCATTTGGGCTACTTTAGTCACATTATGCAAGTCTGCAGAGTTGGTCAAGAAGAAAAATTAATCATTTCCAATAACAGAAATAATTTTTCATTTTGGAGATTTAATTATTTTAAATATCTATACATATTTAATTTTAAGTATCTTTCAAATGAATAAACATATGTTGTGATTTTAAAGAAAACTTCAAAATAGATTTTTCTGTTTCTATGGTATTTCATTAGATCCACTTTTCTAGATAAAGTTTTGAATAAGAGGCCTCTGCCATGAGACTCTTCAAGGTGAAGCTGAATATGACCATTTTTATGTCCTATATTTCTTTGACCCCAGGTCAGTGTGATGAAACGTGGCAGCTGCCTCCAAGAAGAACTGGAAAAAGCAACAGTGGCCGCCTCTCACAAGACTCAGATTCATGTATTTCTAGGATAGGCCCAGTGTAACAAAAAAGTGAGTGACTGAGATTTTAATAGAGACATCTTCCTGTTTCTTAGTCTCTCAGAAGGAATTCTCCACTCCATGTCATTTTGTCTTGATGCCATGGGAACCAGCTGGATCCCTGTGTTTTCATACCATCTCTATGTGGTCACTGAAACAGGCACAGAAGTCCCACGGCCTGAGTGCTGCGCACTTCTGGAGCTCTCCCCCAAGAATGAGCTAATGTTTGAGCTAAAGAAATGGCTGAGACTGAAGATCACTACAGATGGTAGAGTCCTGAAGGCAGCAAAAATACAACTGCAAGAATTTGAGATATAAATAGATGTCAGTTGTATTTTAAAAAAATAAACTCAGATATTGAGTATATTTTCTTAATGTTATTTACAAAGACACCCAGCAGGATTTGAGATACTGCTACATGCCACTGGATTTCAGTGGAAAGTAGCATCCAAGGCAGTATCTTTGTAGGTAGAATCTTGTATCTTTGATAGAAGCTGCACATCCCCAGAGGAACAGATTTATAGTCTAAAATCTCTGATGCTGAAAACCTGACATTCCCACTGCATGAATTTTAGGGAAAGTTTAGATCAATTTAACACCATTCTGGCCCCCGAGTATTGGAAACTCCACTTCTGGGTGAAGGTTGTGGGAAGGTTCTGCACTCTCTGGGGCTGCTCCCCAGTGCAAGCCCAACACAGCAAGGTGGGCAGCTGGGAGATTGGCTTCAAAAGCAGAGTCAGAGCAAAGCCAGCAACTCCTAAAGTGGACACATCTAACTTGCTCTGGCACTGCTAAGCTGTTCCTACATAATCACTCCTCTGTGGCCATAGGAAGACAAAATGCCATGGTGGATTTATCCCTGAATCCCAGTCTAGTCTTAAAGAAAATTGAAATTTTAGGTATCCTCTCAGATTGCATCCTAGGTAGTGCCAGAGTGTGCACAGAATCATTAAATCATGGGATGAGCCATGAAGAAAACAAGAATTATATGAACTATCCTGGAATCACTCCTGAAACAGACTGTATACACACTTGTTTTAAGTCATTTATGTGCCACCAACACCATCAAAAATATTACAGGAAATATTTTTTAACTAAAATTGCTATTTTCCTCATCAGTTATGCTCAATGGCTAATTTTGACTCTTCTATAATGTCACAATCTCAAGCAAACAAAAACAATGGTCAAGGGGGCAGCATGCAGAATATTTCATCTGGGGCAAAGATAGTGTAATACTCAGAAATGACTTTTTTCCCTTGTTTCTCCTCAGCTATCATTTTTCCAGAAAAGAGAGTAATTTTTAATCCGCTCAGAAGAAATCTGTTTGAGCAGTCAGGGCTATACTTAAAAACATATGAAAATATCTATGGATAGACATGAGCACCTGGAATAAGTCATTTAATGCCAGAGCATGAGAGGATCCCAGCTCAGAAGGGACTTTTGGGGGCTCTCCCAGAATCTTAAATGCTTGTTTAAGTTATTAGTTACTTGGATCATGAGTACTGCAGTCAGCCTGCTCTGGAGGAAGGAATCCCTGAAGAGAAAGCACAGTTTTGATGAATTTCCCTGTTAATCGCAGGACACAGAGCACACAGAGCCCATCACATACAGCCACCCAAGACAAGGCCCTCCTCTGGGGCCCACCACCTCCTCAGTCTCCAGCCCTCTGTCTTTCAGGGATGTTGGCTTCCCATTGGATTGGTTTCAGTTAAAGCAGTGCTAATTGAAAGAGCCTTCAGGTTTACTCTAGGAACTGAATGAGTTTGTTCACATACCTTCAGTGGAAGAAGAAACTTAGATTTAACAATTTATTTTTTTTTTCGCTCTTCTTCTTTTATCATTTACAATCCTTGGCTCCTAATGAATATATGTCTATATATAATTGCATTAAATTTATGAGATGTGTTTCAGTATTAATTATTTCATATATGTCAAAACATATTTTGGAAGCTGGCCAAAAATATATATAAATTTCTATAATTTTAAAGAGTAATAGCAGCAAAATACTAAATACAGTGTTGTAGCAATGAGCTTCTCACATAGTTCTTCCTCAAGATCCTGATTTAAATTCTGGTTTATCTATAAAAAAAAACCAAAAGACTACCAGCTTTGAAATTTTAATTTCCTTTTGAAATAAAGGTCTCATCTAGATAAAGCTGGTGTTGCTTGCCTCTCAATGCTCCCTACTTTCATTATACAGATTTTTTTTCATACAGCTGCTAAATCCTATTTTCACAAGAGAAAAAAAAAATTGCACCTCCAGTCATCAAAGCAGCATAATTTAGGCCTTTATTATGTCAGTCATGAATTGTCTTTCTTGTGAGCTCACAATGTCATAATATTCTTTCTGATTAATGAGGATCCTACAATTACAGGGTAGGAACCGTCATGCTGTACTGCAGAGCCTGTCTAGAGGCAGAAATTACTGTTAATGCTAATGTGTTACTGGAGAGCTAGTGGTGGAATTATTACTGTCAGCAAACCCAAAGGGTCTGCACCCACAAGATGGATGGCTTTTGTCATTTCTGGAATGCAGGTCTGGGAGGCCAATGAACTTTCACATGAGACCTCACCAATTCCCACTGCCACTTTCTGCATGTTTAGTGCCCCTGCTCACATTATTTGGAGCACCTCTGCCCACCTAGGAGGCTGCCAGATGGGGGTGAAACAAAAGGAAAAGCCAGCCTGCCTAAATGGAAATCTGCCATGCCAAAACAAACCAGTTTCAGTCTTCAAATTATAATCAGCTTCCCTCATGCAGGTGAAAGGCAAAATCAAATCAATAACTATTCAAATCAACCCTTGAATTGTTATAGGCAATTTGTTTCCTTTTTATTTGCTTACAATGCATTTTCCCACCTGTAATCACAAAAAAATCAAAACGATTTTACAAACCTATGTACTTTATGACACAGCCAGGGTACTTATTTTACACCCATGTGTGATCCCTGCTATAGAAAACTCAGGATATTTTCTATAATTGTATCTTTGACTTGGATAACTTAATCCTTTGACTAAATGGGAAAGGGACATGACATTTTATGGCCGCTTGAGTACTTTTCAAATTTTGCTCTCAGCATTTCTAGAGAGTACTTCAAGCTTTCTACTGTTTATTATTTTTCCACATCACTCAGTAGTACAAGCATACACTAAAGATCAAAAACATAAGACTTGAAATATGAAAACCAATTTTTCCCTTTAGAAAATAAATACTCAGGATGGGAATGATTAAATAACGAGCAGAACAAGAGATGTCAAAAACCAAAGTGTCTTTGATGCTGCACTTTCAGAACAATATAATCTCCCTTGAATCCTCCTCTTTTGTCACATCTCCTTATTTAATTTCATTCTAGAAGGATGTATCATGTTTGAACAACTCAAGTGGGGAGGCTCATTCCAGCTTCCAATATGTCAATGCCATTAAGTGAACACATGTTTTGCAGTGGAAGAGACTGGTTGATGTAGCAGTACAGTCATTATTCAGCAGACAGACATCCAGCTGAAAGCCATTAACCCAGAGAAAACAAATGACTGCTCTCAGGATTTTCCCCTCCAAGTTTATGCTGCTGTAAAAAAAAACACGTAGTCCCACACTGCAATTCTCCACATAAAGACCTTTCTTTACAAAAAAGGCATCCCCTTCACATGAACAAATCAATTTAAATATATCTCTTAGCTTGGAAAGGCAATATATATTAAGGAAATTGTTCTAGAAAGTAGGTGAAAGCAGAAGCAAATAATGGTTTAAGAGTGTGAACAAATATTACACTGTTTTCTATCACCTAAGGAGCTTCAAGCAGTCAGGAAGGGGAGAAGGAACAAAAACATTTGGACCTACCACAAGCTTTTTGAAGTTCTAGTTAAAAGTAATAGTCTGTTATATGTAGGAGTTCAAGAGACTAGCTGATTCAGTAGCATTTCACTGTTATTAAAAATATCATAGAAATGGTACTAGTCACAATATTTTAAGTATACTTAGTGATCTAATGATAGTCAACAATCAAGATTGTTAGGTAAATGAAAGATTCAGGTTTACAATATGCTGATGTTGCTAAAATCAGTGAGTTTAATACCTTGTTGAATTAGCATAACTAAAATTATGGTGGACTGCTCCATTTTGTATGGCAAAATCACAGGAAAAGTACACTTCATAAACTCTTAGCAACTCAGTATATTCCAGGGAACAAATGAATTGTATAAACAACAAAAATATTAATAGATTTTTCCATTGGATTACTTTTCTTGGGAGGTTTCCTGCAAAAGCTCTCGAGGAAGATGAATAATCATCTATATTCCTTTATGGCTCTTGGTAATACAAACTATAGTTTTGAAAACGTAAATTGATACACTGACCTTTCAAAACTCTCCAAATCTGTTTCTTTTGGAGCAGAAAGTCAGAGAGAAAGATGCATTTGAAGAGCAGGAACAAATAGGGTCTTCATAGTGAGGGAGGCTTGTAGACTAGCAGTTTCAGAGCCCCCGTTCTGATAAGTGGTAGCAGTGAATCTTTAGACAGTACAGTGCCGTACAAGTGAGCATATCCATGCCTTGCCTGTCCCCTAAATTTTGCTAATCAGCACGTTAAGTGTTCCTGAGCCAAAAGTTGTGCTCAGGGCAATGAACAGCAGCTGTCAGTGTATGGAGTTGCCATGAACTTGCCTGCCATCTTTTGAAATTTTGAGGAAGGAATCGTGCAGCCAAACCAATAAGCAGTGAGTACTATTTGGGGCAGCGTAGCAAATGCCAACCCTTGCAATTTCTCTTAACTCAGTACAGCCCCCCAGTCTACCAGCCCTCTTCTTGGGAAACATAGCCTTCCTCTCCAGGAGACTAAAGAGACTCCTGTTTGCTCTGTTAATCTAATAGCCATTTGCATCTAGCAGTTCCAGTATAATCATTAGAAAGGACTCTCAAAAGTGTCTCTAAAGACACTCTTAGAAGCCACTTCTTGGCTAACAATGTCTTCTTTTTTCCACTAATGTCAGCAGAAATTCCATGCAACTGCAGCAAAGCAGGACTGGGATTGGTAACTGCTCACCTCTGCTTTGTAAGGAGAAGTGATCCATGTCCAGCCTGTTCCTGGCCTTCACATTCATCATCTGCATTCCATAACACAGATGTTCATCCTTTTGCACCAGCATCTCATGCCTTTCTATTGCACAAAGGGAAGAACACCAGAGCACAAACTTTTTTATTTCTACCCCCACCCTCATTGTTGCAGATGATTGTCCTGAACAATTTAATGGAGAAGACTGTCAAGCTCCATCTTAAAAAAAAAATTCAACCATTCCATTATTTTTCTGAAGGTGGTTCCACAACCTTCTGCAGGCTGCCTTCTTTTCCAGATGGTTAAAAACTCTCTTCTAATTATCAGCCTGAATTTATTCATGGGATACATTTGTTCTTCTGCCAGTATTGTCTTGCAGCAACAAATTGCAGCCACAACTGAGTTGGGTTTGGATCAGCAAGATGTAACCTAAAGATAAAAGGATCATTGTATTGCATTTGTTTATAGATTAATTTTCCCTATAGTTATTTTAATAGAATAAAGTGAAGTGTTGAGAAATATAAATAAATGATATTGGCAGTTAAAATAATAGCTTACAAAGTTACATGACAATTAGCAGTCTCCCTAAATTATAGTTATATTATATTTAAATTATTACCATCTAATTATCTATATATGTATATCTCTATGAGCTGATTATCTGCAGCTTGTTAAATATGTAAGTGTTCTACAAAATCTTCAGTCATTAATAATAGATTAATTAAAAATTTATCAACATTGTGCTTTGAAGTTATTACACAGAAAATAACTTTCTCTCACATATTAACCTGATGAACTGATCTGGCTTGTTAGAAGAGCCTTTTGTATTCTGCTGATGTCTTTTGTAGTACTTGAGCCTTCTGCTGAGCTTGACCTTGGCCATCTCTGGGAGCCATATTTCCCTGCTCCTGCTTCTGATCCTTCATGGCAAGCTGCTGTCCCTCACTCTGCTGCCCACCTTCTCCTCTCAGGCATTTGCCATTTGCCTTCTTCACCTTCTTGTGCTGCTGATGGATGTGTTCAGAGAAAACAGCTGGACTCTGTTATAGCCCTGTGGCTAGAACCATTCTCATGGAAGACAAATAAACTCCACTGTCACTGATCTTTGTATTTTTGCTTTACAGGTTATAAAGGATTTTAGCTTCTCCAAAAAATGTTAAAAAAAAAATTTTAAAAGGCTAACAATTCGACCAGTTTTCCTGAGTTCCCCTCTCACGCCTGTTGGAAACTATGATTTTGATTTGCTTTAAATTAAAACAAAATGCCCAAAGATGACATTATAGAAAAAAAGGGATACAGACAAATAATATTTCCCTTAAGTCTGAGTTGCATTAATAGTGGGCCAGCATTTTCTTTCTTTCAAACATTCACCCTTGAAACAGGGTAATATTCCTAAAGGTGTATTTTTGCATACATATCTCTAATTTCATCTCACAAAAGTAATACATAATACAAAGATAAATAGTAGCAGGTCACTGGATTGATGGCTTGGTAATTTTTTAGAAATTTTTGCAGATTATTTTGTAATACATTTTGCCAAGCATATAACACTTAATTCCAACTTTGAGTCCAACATTTGAGTAAGTTTTGCACAGTCTCTCCCTAAGCTTTAAATTTCCTGTTGCTGAAGATGACAAGGAGAAAGCAGAGACTGCTATGTAACCATGACCATGAGAAGACAGGCTCACCCTGGGCTTTTGCATTTCCAGTGGAATATAAGTGACCTCAGTGGAATAGAATTCAAGAAAAGAGGTGACATTTCCCCCTCCTTCCCTCCATCAATAAAAAGATTCTGTGTGTGGTTTATTTTGCGCAGTATTTCAATTGGAAGATTAGCTAGCTTTCATGGGAATTAACAGAGAGTCCCATCATTCACAGATGACTTGGACAATAAAATCTGTTTTCTGTCATTAATCTGGCATCAACTGGCTGACTGGTCACCTACAGCGAACCGTGAGAGATGGGAAGTGGGGAACAGTCATGTTTATTCACCAGATAGTACTGTGGAAAACAAACACAAAATTATCTTGGGAAAACTGTGGACCACAGAGAGGTTCTTGTCTGTTCAATGCAGGGAGCAAAGTTATTAATGTGATTTCTCAGAGCTTTTCTCTTACCCACAGTTCAGGGAAGGAAGATATTTTCCTCTCATTGGAGGAAAGAATGGAAAACAAATATACAGAAGTTTGATAGAAGTACAAAGAATAAGCACTGACAAGCCTTTGAGGAACTACTTATTCATTAATAATATTTACTTAGCAACAGCAGATGCTTGAATGTCAGCTTTTCAGTGTTCCAGTACAGAATCTACTTTAATGTCATTACAGTAAGACCTCAGTATGGCTGTAGATCAGATCTCTGGGTTTAGAACCACACCTCTGCAGGAATCAGCTTTACTCCACATAGACAACTTGAGAAGGCACCAAGCAGTTGAAAAGGGGACTTCAAAAGTGATTTGAATTTCAGCTTTGTTGCTCAAGCACAAGCAGTTTGTTCAGTTTGAAATTTCCAGTCCTAGATGCCATAAGAAGGCTCAGAAAACATGTTTGCTGAGCAGCACAGGGGTTGCAGTGCAGTACCCATGACAAATCTCAGAAGGTAGAGTTTGGGCAAATTTATTAAAGCTGGCTTCAAGTGAGTAGAACTAAAACTGAGTTATTGAGATGGCAAACCAGTACCAGACTTCACCACAGCTTGGTCAGCTGAGCTCCACTTGACACCAACAGGTATGCCAACAGTAAAGCAGAAGATCATGTTGGCTGCTACATCTACAGGTTTCTGATTTTGAAGATGGACAAAAGCTTCCAAACCAGAAAAAATAAAGAACTCAGTACCTGTGGGCCTTGGTTCTTCAGCCACCTCCATGATTACATAGCAGTGAATGCTTAGACTCAACCAAACCTTTCAACAGGACTCCCAAAATCCATATCAAAAGCAACTGGCTGGTGACACATCCAGAGAAAACCAAAATATGCAACAGGAAGTGCAATTTTCCATCCTACATTTCAGAACACTCTGCTCTACTGTGAACTCCTCAGTGACACTACTCTAGGTTAAAAAGTTGGAGATGGGCACCAGGCCCAGTGGTAGCCAAGATATTGTGTATTTTGAATATCTGAAGTACAGGATGCCACTCAGCTCTGGGCAGCTGTGCAGGAGCTAATAGCCTAGACAAAATCTTCCCTGCGTGCGTGAGGCTCTCTGCACTTTTCTTTTTGACTTACATGAGTAAATTTTGCCAAAAGTGAGAGAGAAGAGCTGCTTACAGTGAGTGATGGTGTTGACCAGAGGAGTGCTGAATGAAAAGAGGCTGTGAGTCCAGGACCTTCTCCCCTCTCAGACACAAAATACACTCAGGTGGCTAACAGGAGCTATTTTGCTACCCTAGCAGTCTTCAGCTCCAGGGTTAGTCCTCACAGAAGCAAGGACTCCCACCTGATCTTCTTCTGGTTCTCTTTGGGGCTGGCTTCTTCCACAGATGGCCCATGACTAGTGACTGGTTTTCAAGTTATCACTCAAGAACTTTGCATGAAAAAAAAGTACTCTAAGAGGTTTCCTGATAATTTACTTTAAATAAGAAGTATTGAACTGTGGCAGTGGTGGCTGATTTTGTTCACTGCACTTGTAAAGCCTTGCAATAAAGCCACTTATAAGTGAATTTATTTTTTTCTGTCCATTATTAGCATGCACTTCGTGAGCTAATTTTTCAGTTCAGCAGGATTAATTGAAGCACTGTAAAGAAAACATCCTATACAATAGCAACTCAGTGTGTGTGGCAGTGTGTGTTCAGGCCATTTATTTCTGAGACATACATAAGCACAGGCATGTTAGCTTTTTGTTTTGTTTTTGTTTGTTTGTTTGGGGTTTTTTGTAAAAACAAATCCATTTAAGAAGTTTGAGTGCTCCATTCCAAGCAACATGAAGTTCAAAAGAGAATACAGTGAATATGTCAGGAAGGTACTGATCAACCCTTTTTTGTCTTCTACAAAATGTATTTATTATCTTGGAGACTGAATTTTCAACTAATCAAAATACAATAGTGAGAAAACAACTTTGCATGGTTGTTCTTCTGGCACTTACAGAGTATTCTACAGTAAAAAAAGAATTTAAAATTTTGAGCTGAAGAAAATTATAACCTCAGTCAAAAAGAAGGATAAAACAAAAGCAGATCAGTAGAGGATGTAATTTAAGTCAGCCCTATTCACTGGCTAGGCACAAGAATGTATCAAACGTAGGAAAAGCTCCATTTTTGTGAACTAAAATTAAGTATCATAAACCAAAATGATACTTGGCTTCACAGAAAAAGTTATTACAATAGTAATGTTACACTCTTATACAGTTTTTTTATCTTTAGGTCTCAAGGCTGCTTATAGTAAACGCACATAAGGGTTGTTCAACAGTTACAAAGTGCACAAAGCCTGGTTATAAAATACTATTTTTAAGCATGTTCCTTATCCTTTTAAACACACTTAGATAAAAATGTGACCCACAAGGTCTAAATTGTCTCTTGCTTGCACTGACATATGTAAGATTTGCTCAAATTAATGCCACAGAGACTTCAAGTGAACCAAAACAACTGAACAGCCCAATCACATTTATAGAGAACATTAAAAGGATAAGGAATCAAAAAGCTGGCCCAAGTATATGGAAATTAATAGAAAGCTCTCCTTTTTATTCCCACCCTAGATGAGAAGGTGAAATACCTACCGAAACAATTGGTGTTGGGAACACACAATATCCCTGAGGAGAAATCTCTACTATTGCACATGTTTAGAAGTTAAGAAGACAGACATAGAAAAGAAGCAATCAGATCCCTAGAATTAATAAAACTTCCATACAGAAAAAAGATCTTTTGATTATGGGATTTGAAGTCAGCACCAAGAGCTACTGAACAGTTTCAAGACAAGGACAAGATGGGAAAGGTGAGCATGTCTGTGTCAATAAAGAGTCAAAGCCACAAGTTCTTTAAGCAGAAGAAAACACTTTAAAGAGGAATCACAGCAATCTAAATACTGATAAATAAAAGGTCCACTACAAACCTCACATACCTTTGAGGGTCAGTCTATAGCAAGAAGCAGTTCCAATTTGTACAAGATCCCACGTATTTTACCATGCAAAGGAAAGGAAAGACTGCAACTAATCCTATTTTCTGCCTTCTTCAGCTGCTACCTTCAGACGAGGGCACGTGCACAGTGACTTGTGCTCTAGAATTCCAGGTGTCTAGCTATGGCAGTATGCTCTGACCAGTAACCTATTCCAGAAGACTCAATAACTGACTTTAATAACTTAGCTGAGACTAAATTTAGCTAACACTTCCATTGGGGAGTTTCCATTTCAGTGATTAACTCTCCAGGGAAAAAAAGACTTTATAATATCTAACAGGACATCCAAGCACACAAACAATTGCTACTTTTCAGACTGTTCCTTAATATTTTTATAGCATATCTGTGGGCAGATTTAGATTTTATTAGGTAGAAATTACATGGAGGCAAAAAAAAATATTAATTACTGTCTTCTAAACAAAACAGCCTGATTGCAACAGGAATCTTACACCTTCCTTTAATTGGTCAAGCCAAAGTTGTCTCCTATTACTGGTTTCCTGATCTATTTGCTCCAAGTTTTGACATTAAGTGGACACTATGCCCACCCAAAGTTTGCAGAATTATCTGGCATTTAGGTTAAAGGCTTACAACAATCACACAAAAGTTGTTGAGGTTCAAAAGCTTGGCCCATAAGCCAAGCAAGTTCTTGGAATTTAATCAACTGGAAAACTTTTAGTAAGGAAGACTGGAAGACTGGTCAGCTTTGTGAAGAGGATGGGTAAACTAACCTTACAAAACAAACGGACTTAATGTGAGGTATGTTTCCTGCATGATTAGCTATGCAAACAAATCTATTACTGACTTAATAGCAGAAGGGTGAGCCTGTAAACTAGAAAACCAATGAAATGTTTCTTGTTAATTGGATCTTCCTTTTCTGGGAACAATATCTCTGATTTTTTTTCTTTCTTTTTACAAATGAAGCTGGGGGTTGCAACTTAGCAAATTCTTTAATCATGCAACTAACCACACTATCCATTATGTACAGCACAGTGCATATTTGATCAATAGCACTGTTTTTGTTAATGCTATATGAACTAAATAATTGGGGAAAAAAAAATCCTTCAAATTTTGTGGGTATTTTCAGTTGCTGAGTCAGAAAACAAAATAAGGCCTAACATCTGCTTTTATTTCTTGTTCAGTAAAGCTTGCATCTCCCTTCAGGACTAAGAGCAAGCAAACTGCTGCTAACCATGATAATTACACAGTACTCAGCATGGTGAGTAGAATAACATTGTAATTGTCCAAGGGTTTGAACAATTTGGACTGATTTTGTATAGTGTATAATTTACAGTAAAGATTCAGAATGTGTTTTCTTTGCTCCACGAACACTTTCATCCTTTAGCTTTGGATCATTATGCATGAAGACAAGCATCTACAATCAAATTCAATCCAGATGAAGAACATCTGCAAAAATAGAACAATTTCTTTTATTGACATTTACATTTACATCAGTGTCTGATTTTGCTTCTGACAGTCAAGGTAATATAAAATAACCAAGACCCCACGGAGTCATTCAGACTAAATAAAAGTATGCAAACTCTTGAAATTTTACCGTAATCAAAACAAATTAGTGACAGTGACTGAAGCCGGGTGAAAGGACTCAAGAAAATATTAACAAGCTCTGTGCTTGCATATGGTTTATTTTCCTTCATGAGGTCAGGGCCAGACTCAGTCATATGCAGCTACATATTAAGACCCTCATTCTGCAGAAATCCAAGTGTTTATTTTTACACACTGAAGAGTCACTGTGAAGCAACTGGGACTAATAACGATTGAGAGCAGTTATAAATCAGGGCCCACATAATTTCTGAGTATTAGATGCGGTGGTGCACAGCAGTGGGAACAATGAGTACCACAGCCATCGTCATTGCCACTGCATGTAAAGCAGCAGCATGACCTAACAGGGCTCTAGCCTTTATCAGAAAGAACAGTTCATCACTGTGAATGTACAGTATCATCCTTTATGAGACACAGACAAAAATCCCTACAAAAATAATCAGAAGTCTTAACAATGGTTTATTTTCTATGGCTGTTAAAGACCTATTTTTTAATTATTTTTTCTTTTCCTGGATTTGTTTTAATTGGGGGAGGAAAGGGGAAAATTAACCTAATGAGAGGTGGAAGGAGGAAATATTTCTCCACCAAAAACTGTCTTGAACATTTTTGTTCTTGACTTGAAATGGGGATTTTCTCTCTCAGAGATTCCACTCCACTCTTATTTTGGTTAAAAAAAAAAAAGACACAAAAACTAGCAGGATTTGTTTTTTCTTCTGTTAATGTTTCATGGCTGCTGTCTATAAAATGGAAATTATATAAGTACTATATATGGGCCACTTTCATGAAAGAATTTAAGATAAATATTCCAAATAGTTACAAAGTTATATCATAGCATGAAATAATTCCAGCAGAGAATTTAATACTGTTTCTAAATCACAGGATTGTTGCCAAAATGACCTTTATAATGCTACTGAATTCATTCCTGTTAGAGAACGTAAAGAGGTCATCATGCCAATTGCCAGGTTTATATACCCCCTCAGAATAGCAGTAAGTGAAACACTAAATCCAATGTCTGCTTTTCTAAAAATTACTCAGTAGAGATACCTAATAGACAGTTCAAAACTTTCTACACTAAGTGGTTTCCAATGTTTCTTCATTTCTTACAGTAATATTTTAATTCCACTATGTAAAACTGAAAAAAAAAAACCAAACAACTATTTAAATTAGCATTAAGTCTAACAGCTAGAGTAACTGTAAAAGAATTTGACTTTACACTTGCATTTTATGTATCTGACCTTTAAGTGTGTCACACAAAGTCCTTTAAAAGTAAGACTGAAAATACAATTTTTGAAAAGCTTCCTATCAAAATGGACATAAAACAGTAGCAGGTACTGGACAAAAAGTATCAGTGTTCATTTATGCTTAGACAGCTTTATTCAGTACAATGAAGATGGAAGCAAAAAGAGAATTTTTATATAAGGTGGTATCCTGCTTCTTCTTCTAATGTTAACAAACGTTACTCAGATCTGGAAAGCAAGGCTGTGAGCTCTTGAGGTGAGGAGACCTTGGGAGTCAGAAACAGATTTTTCAATTAATTTAATATTCACCCTTACGATGCATTTAACACTGTAATATTGCAAGTCAAAACTTCAGAAAAATCTCAGTTACCAACAGTTGGTCTAACAAACTTTAAAGCAGATGCTGCCAAATTAAACAACAAATAATAAAAAGCAAGAAAACAGAAGAAAATAAGGGTTATTGGCTTAAGGAGGTTTTCTCCTCATTATTATATTTCTGGGGAAATTATTTCCTTCTTGCACTACTTTCATAACAGCTCTAAAACAAGGTGATGAACCACTATGAACAGAAGACAACCATTCGTGCTTCTTTCCAAACTATGCTTGGCTTCTGGGGCATGGATTCCAATGTTCTCTCCTTGAGGGAAAACTCAAAGCACCACACACGCAAAATTAAATGGTCCCAAACTGACTACTGTGCTCAGCAACAGTGTTTATCCAACACACAGAGGACTTCCTGAATTATATCAGACCCAGAGCATTTACTTAGTAGGAGGTTAAAATCTCCTTCCTGACAAAGGAGAGCAAGACCAAATGAAAGACAGCAAACAGATTGAGGCGCAGAATATTTTGGGAGATGCTGCTCCAAGGCGACATGAGCATGACATCTTTTCTTGTCATAAGCACTAATAGCAAGAATGTCACCACAAGCCACTCTCTGCTGTTTCTAAGTGATTAGATTTACCTATATATTGGTATATGTATAATATATTTGCATATTCATTGATGGTCCTGTCAGGTCCAGGCCTCAGGTGTATTTTTTGCAGAATACAGCAGCAGTGAAGGAAGCAGACCCTGCTTTAAACCATCAAAGCATATCAGCACAAGAAAGAATAAGTTCATAAACAAGTTACCAAACTGAAGTGCTTGCACACATCCCTTCTCCCCTAAAAGGATAAATTTTATTTTACTGAACACACTCTAACCTGGTGTACACAGGGCACAAGGCTCCCTCCCTATCCCAGGGAACTGATGTATAGCTCTCAAAATGAAGGAATGGATCACAAGTGTGGAGGACAGAAAGTGGGAGGGACCATCTCTCCCTCACACTGAATAGCAGCATTTAATCAAGGTGTTTCTGGACACAACAGGAAACCAAATTTTAAGTTGGCAAAGGCTTACCTTAATATAAATAAAATAACTAACATAAAACATTTTCTTCCTTGGCTGAAGAGGCAATTGAGTAGGACTTAGGGAATATGCCTTTCAGACATCTGAAATCCTGAATTAGATCTTAATTTTTTTAGGTTCTCATTTGAAGACTGTAATGAATCTCAAATCCATTCCAGGGAAAAGAAAAAGAATCAGAAAACCTGCAAAGTAAATTTCCCAAAGGTCCTCAGATTCTGTCCACCTCTGACAGATTTTCTGTCAGGAGGATTTGACTCTGTATTTGCCTGGTATTTCCATTCCATTTCTTTGGCAATACTGAAGCTCCTTTTGCATGACAAAATTCTAATCACAAATTTAAGACAGTCCACAGTGTTTAAAAAAAAAACCCAACAAAACATACTGAAGTTCAGGAGGGTTGGGATCTAGTCCAGAAAACTTAATTGCAAAGCAGGGTTTTATTTATGTCAGCTTTGCAGAAAGCAACATTTCAAATTCTGATAGAAGACCTTTATATCTAGGCTCTACATTAAGCAGTCTGTTGTCTGGAAAATTATGCCAGTGAAAGGAAAACTGTTTTCTTAATTATCTCAACCCATTCTAACCTCCATGGTATTTTTTTTTCTTTTCTCTTTTTTTTTTTTTTTAATAAGGCTCAACCTGTGCAGTTCAATGTATGTTTACTTTCTCAGAAAGAGGAAGAAGACTGAGGTGTTTTTTATTAAATGATGAAAATAATGGAGCTGTGAAGAGGTTTTGTGTTTTTGTTTTTTCTTGTTTTTCTTTTGAAGAGTTTAAGGATACATGCAATAAAGCATGTCCCAAAGGGCAGATGCAATTTCTCACAGAGAGATTTCTCCTGATAGCATTTTTTTTTTCCAGGATGTGATTTTTCTAGTAGAGTTAAATAATCCTTTAATGTGGACATGCAGTAATGGAAAGTTTAACACTTTTCTAGGTCACTGCTATATTGAAAGACTCAGGTATCAGGTCAGATACCCAGCTTCTCTAAATCAGCATAATTTTACTGAAAACACTCCAACAGGACTTCACTGCTTTAGAGTGGCTATAGGCCTAGACACAAATCTTCCAGAAATAAAATATCCAACTAAAATAACCTTCCTCTCCATTCTTAGAAAAGTCTTGATTTATAGGTACTTGGAACACACAGAAAGGGGTCAATACCTTTTTGCCTTCCTCAGTCATGAAAGCCCTTTATTTTTTATGCAGTTTGATTTCAGTGAAGAGGCTTGAGGTAATTAGCTTTGAAACCCATTTGGTGAACAACCTTATTCTCTATCATCTTTCTCCTGCAGTTAGCTTTATCCTGTTTCATGTAACATCAGTAGGAGACACACCATGCCAATCCCACCTGTCTACTTCTCTAAACACAACACTTCTGAGGTTCAGTTATGTATTTCAGAAAGGACTTTGAAAGAAACAGTGACAGTAGTTTCTGTAATGGCAGAAAAAAAGAAAGCATGAAACAATGAGAAAGCAGTTCTGATTTTTTTTTTTCCCAGGAAGCTTCAAATGGTGCATTCAACAAGTGACTGGCTGAAGTCACAGAGTGCCAGCCATTGATCCCTATCAGAGAAAAACCTCACCAAAATCGGGTACAACCCATTTTTTATGTCTCTCTAGAAACCACAAATGAGCTATTAGAAATAGCGCATCTCTCCATGGCAAAAACAAAAGAGTACCACAGGTTGCTCCTCACATCTGATTTTATCCTCTAGGAAGCATTTGATGCAGATCTGAAAGCTCCTAGATCAGTTTAGGATGTTCTTTGTTTCAAGAATCTATTGTATGTTATATTCTTCACTGGAGTGTTTTGTGATGCCAAGCACAATGCAACAAGGATATTTCAAATTCACATGAAAGCAACAGAAGCTAACTTGGAGTTTAAAGCCATTACTTTATTACTGAAAAGTTGTGGTTTGAAGTAATTACTCCAATATGAATCAAAGGAAAATGTATGCTGGGCACTGGATCTAGTGAACATGAATCTGCAAGGCAGTACAACAAAATGAGTATTTTGATTTACATATATTTCTTGTTGCTACTTGCACTTTTGACTCTGGATGCATGTTCCTAGTATGCCTTAGAGCCATGATTCTTAAAGTTAAAATAAATGCTAAAAATATATATATAAAAATTATTCTTACTTCTGAACCATGCATGACTGGTTGCACACAGCACAGGCACGAGAAGCTCCATCCAAAGCTCTGCAGAACAGTCTTGAGGGCAAAACAGCAGACTGAACCAGACAAATCAATTTTTTGAAAGAAGTAACACAAATGAAAAAGAGCAACCAAGAGCCTAAGCTACAGGCAACCAAAAGCATTGTAGCCTCTTTTGCTTTATAGATTAATATGGATTATGACTAATATAAGGCTTTCATCGACCCACAAAAAAACTTGAAAGGAGTTTGTGCTAAGTTTCAGGTAATATAAAATGATGAATTTACCTATTCATTCTCATTGTCAATTATTAAAGTTAGAGCCCTTCATGGCAACATTTTTCAGTGTTGAATATTTTTATATATTCCAATGACTTTTAAGAAGTGCTGCTGCTATCTTTCCATTAGAGCTGTCCCCCTTCCCTTAAGGTATGTGTCTATGTATTTGGCTAACTGAAAGGGAGACTCATGTAGAGCAGTTTGTACGTAATCCAACATTTCAGCATTTTCATAATTTGTGAAGATACAGCTCAGCTAGAATACATTTCCAGTGAGACTGAGGTAGTTGAAAGCAGGGACATTTTATGAGCCTAACTGCTATAATGCAACACAATTGTCCCCATCTGTTTAAATCTATAGTTTCACTAAGTGAGGAGCAAAGAGGCTAGAGCATGCATACACAATGGTCACAACATGTGCAGTAAGGAACTTTATATAGGAGGCTCTTGTCACAAAGTGTATGAGACACTTTTCATATCAGATAATCTCAGGAAAATAAGTGGAGAGACAGCAGGGAACACCATCAGTGGAAAGAGAAGAAAAGGAGACAGTGTTGCAACTAATGGTGAAAGTATTTGATTTGCCTATAATAGTAGCATTGACTTTTTATTTTGTTTTCATTTCATCATTGAATTTATTTGTACAACTGTTCTTAGAACCATATAAGAGTCTAAGTACCTAAAGATAAAACTTTATTTTTAAAAACTACTGCTTCTATTTTTAGTGCTTTGAACATTTTAAATAACCTTGACACCCATACTTCAAGACCTCCAGTGTATCACTTTTCTAGAAGAAAAATCTGTCAATCTATAATTGAAGAGTAATGAGGGAGATCCTATGGCAATTGGCTTGCACTATTCCAGCATTAAATTATTTTCTTTAACCTGACTTCAGTTGTTTTATTATCAAAAATACCCATCTTAGCAAGAAAAATCTCTTTTCAGAGCTAAACTACTTCAAATATTATCCAGGCAAATACCAAAGTTACAGAGTAGTAGACAGGTCACCTTCCATAGGCTCAGTTCTGTTGTACTTAATTAGGCAGAGACCAGTAGTGTCCTTAGTATGTATCAGAAATGTGGGTAAATACCACTGACAGTACTAATGCAACTAGATTTATACATGCAGCTGGCAATACAAATAGACAGCTTTTTTTTTTTTTTTTTTCTGAGGTTGTTCAACTTTAATTTATCAAAACAGACATTTTTACTCCCTCTAATCATCCATTCTCACTGATGTTTCTCAGGCAGGTAATTTATGCTATTATTAACATGCTTAAAACTTCCAGCAATTCAGTAAATCTCCATTCCTTCAGTGCTAAATTGTGCTAAGAAAAAAAGCACAGTAACATCAAAAACAATTGCCAATACTATGATGTTCCAACAGAAAGAAATTTCTTCATTTTTTCCTTACAAAATAAGCAAGAGAAAACAAAGAAAGTGAACATCCTAAAGAATGTAAAATGTAAAGTTGACACAGGCTTAGGGCATGTTGGTTAAAAAGTTATGATGAAACTCTAAACTGGAAGAGACATCTTCACTGCAAGAAATTCACAAATAAACAGTGATTGCTCCCCAAAGACTTCAGACAGGTAGAATGCGAAGGTAGGACACATTTAAGGATACATAGGTTAAGAGGGAAAGAGAAATAAATTATATGGCAAATGAAGCAGATCCTCTTTGTCCCACATTTAAAGCATCACATCCTGTGAAATTTCAGCTAATAGCCATGAATTGCAGAAAATTAGCTCCATATATAGGATGGGAAAAGCATTTGCTGACCTTTACAGAAATTCGCATCACAGAATAACCAAATATTCATATTAAAAGGAAACCCAATCTATGAAACAGAGTTGCAACAAGGAGCCTTTAGGAGGAAAATTATAGTCCCATTCCTGTATTCTTCCAAGCCAGTGTTCAGCACTCTAAAACATTATGCCAGGAAAGAAACAACACATGTTGAGGATCCCACTATCCTCCATCAGGACATTGGCTCTTTATGTGCATGTTGTAGGCAGAATACTCCTACTTCCCGTTGGACACAGAAGGAATCCCTAGAAGGACTAAGGTGAATTTTATAGATAGCAGCTGAGCTGAAATAGTTTAGAGGTGGCAAAAAGCATTTCCTGCTTAGTTAAGATAAATATATGAAACTTAAATATCAGGACCACACCAAACACAGAAAGCAAACATATTCTTGGTTGTTCCTGTGCCTTGGGCATCCAAGATTCCCAAAGGCTTCTGAGTAGTGGACAGGAAGTGCAGAACCTGTGGAACAAAATAAACTGGAAAGAAACTTCTGTACCTCCATTTCTGGATGTCTTCAAATTGCCAGTAATGGATATGCCTTCAAAATTAAAAAGTCATCAAATTTCCTGGAGATCAGGAAATGCTAAAATATGCTACATCAGGAGCAGAAAATACAAATAAATTTTTCAATCTTTATTTGAATGACCACATCCCACCTTAAGCAGTACAGTTAAATTGCTTCTCATTTCTAAGCAAAAGCGGACCCTGTTTTGAATATTCAATTGTTGCTGTCTCTATTTTTAACTTGCGGTTATACATGAGCTTATTTCTTGGGAAATTGTTTTCTTGACATCACAGTCAAGTTACAATGCCTTATGGACCACAGCACACAAAAAATGCTGTTTTAAACAAAGAGGGGCCATAAACTTTCTGACAAACCTTGTATGCAATTGCTAAGGATGAAAACACTCAGCATTTTTTCTTACTAACAGCCTTTAAAAACATCTATATTGTGGCAACAAGTTTGGATTTATGTAAGCAGTGACAGTGAGACTAAAGAACACCTTGGGCAGACAAAATGCATTCTTTTCACTTTTCAGGAAAAAAAGGAGTGCCAAAACACTGTATATATAAGATGTAGTATATTACTTATACTGCCATTATTTTCAACTGAACTGTAAGGCTATACATGCTAATCTTTTGCTTCCTCAGTCCTTAAGACTCCAAGTTTGCTACTGCTGCTGTCACTTGAAATACTATCAGAGATCTAGGATCTCAGTCACTCATTGAAGGAAGTGTTTTGGAAGTTTCCAACTCACTTACCTGGCAGGGACATTCTTCATTGAGTGAAGCTGAACAAGTGAGTGGGGAACTGGAAACTCTTTCTGCCCCAAGAACTTTACATTCCCCACTGGTCTTTCCTATATAGCAATTCTCCATGCTAGTGTTGAACCAAATTCAAGGAAGGGGAATGACGCTATTTTTACATAGAAATATGCATCCTTCTAAGTTTCAGCTTCACATTTCTCTGAAGAATGGCTCATGTGACTTAATTCTACAGGCAGCTGAGAGTAAAATCTTTTCTGTTATGCTTCATTGTGAATGACAACATTTATAATATCTCTGTAAGATGTAATTTTTTCATGTCAATAGAAATTTGATATTCATAATCTAAGCAATAACTATCCTTTGTAAATGTCCTTGTTTTTGGCTGCCACTCTTATTATGGTTGTTTCAATTCACCATCTTCAGCCTGTAGAGAAAAGAAATGCAGCTATTTATTCCAATGAAAAGAGAAGAAAAGAGATGTTTGTTTTATGGAAAAAATGGAAAAAGCTGGAAGGGTTAATACAATTAGCCTAGTGCTTGAGGCCTTTCCTATCTTCAAATTTATTTCTAGTGTTTTGAAAAAAAAACAAAAATGTATTTGCTTCAAAGAGGGGGAAGTTCTATCTCTTTCATATAAAATTTCATTTATTTGCTATACTTTTATCTGTTTAGTTGTGGAGGGTGGACTGTGTAGCTTCCTCTTTGAATAGATTCTTCACTGAAAATAATTTACATGGTTGGAGAAAGGCAACTGTCTTTCATTTATACACTCTTACTAAAAGGCATGGCATCACATTTTCTGTATGTGTATAAGTAGCCATGAGTACAGAATATGGGATAGGGAGTGAGAGGGGATTTCCTTTCAGCTGCTATTGAACAGCTGACCTAAAGCCTGAGGACTCTAAGTTGATATTTTTAGAATTATACATGTGCATACTCATTATCCAGCTCCTAAGATATATCTGCTACACATTATTTGCAAGCATGCCTAACTCCTGCTTTTCTATTTTATTCATTACCAATAGTTATTGGAAAAGTTATTGGAAAGCAGACTTTTACTCCCATTCAGCGTACCTGTGCAAAATAAAAGCCATTTCAATCCAGCATACACGACAGGCAAGTGGTCAGGAAATGGCTTTCTGCAGATCTACAGCAGGAGATCCCACAGTCAGACGGGTTTTCCATACTCCTGTGTCTCCCCAGCAGGCAGCTTCCTGGGATGCTGTCACAACAGGTTTGGTCCTTCTGGTCCTCTGTTGTTTTTTTCTTTATTAGAAAAGGAGAAGCTGTAAAAGAAGCACAAAATTGATACAGTTTACACAGAGAGAGGAAAAAAAATTGGGTCTTTCATTCATCATAGAGATTGCTGTGCTGACATTCACTGGGAGTTTAAAAAGGCAAGATACCCATTCACATCTCTGAGATTAACTACATGTCTGGATGCTTCTCTGACACCAATCCTTCCTTTTCTCCTCTGACTGTATCCCAAGTGGCAGATGAAATGCAAATTTACCAGAGATATGAGAAAAAGTATCTCAGGGTGACTTTCATAATTCTCCTCCAGGCCACACTGATAGGTCCACAGGAAATGGCAGCCACCTCTTCTAGGAGATGGCTAAATAGGTCCCTTTCCATAGCAGAGTTAACCATCTATAAATATGAAACAAGTGCAATAATTAATAAAACCATGCTGTCAAAATGCATTGTGTGCAATCCACAAATAGGATGTTTACACTTAGTACCTTTAGCTGAAAGCACAAGAACTTTGTTACTAAAAGGTGTTGCTCCCAAGGTCTTCTCCACGCTCTAGCTTGGTAGGATAAATGGGAAGTGGAGATGCTGGAAATCATTAAAACTCCTGCAAACTGCTTTCTTCCTCTGGGAAGAGCCAACATCATATGCAGACTCAGGATCAACCTCCAAATTTTACTTCTCCTGTGCATAGTGATTTCCCTTGATCACAACAAAGAATCTGTCCCCAAAACCTTACTTCCTTGGCTCTTCCTCTCATGTGAGCCACCTTCAGCAAGCACATATCTGGTCACTAATTGGTCCCTTTGGTGGGCTTTAAAGTGGCAAGAAAGGCCATTATGTGGGAGATTCACCCACCACAACACTTCCTCTGCCTCTCCTGATTCTGACTTGCTCCCAGTGCTCTTACTGCTTTTGACCTTCTTTTTCTGTATGTAGTCACTTGTTGTTCATTGCCATGACTATACATTTTGGTCTCCTGAGAGAATGTAACTGGACAGCGTGGTGCTGTGTGTCATGTCTCATCCACACAGCACACTCAGGAAAATTCATCTGAATTATCCTATCAAGAGGATTAGTTGAACCACATTAAAAGCCTAGCATAAATGCAACCTAAATTTGGTTCAGTTTAATACGTTGCAGAAACAAACTAAGCAAAATTAAATTAGGCCATGTTTTTGTTGGGTTATTTTAAATATGTGTTTTCACAAGGCTGTAATATTGTTTACCTAAGGGAACCATCAGCTTGTACCTTTGTTAGTCTGCACAGGCAAATCCTTATGATCCAGGAATTAGTACCCAAGACAATTTTTCTATGCATGCAAGTTCAGGATCAGGGAAGGTTGCTTGATGAAAAAAATCTAATCAGCCAAAGTACTGCTTTCAATTTTCCATTTGAATACGGCTCCCTGGACCCTCAGTTACACTGTATGAGGACTGAATTCCCAAATTCTACATGCCTGTCTTTGACCTCCACCTTCTAAGACAAGCTTCTCCTGGAAAAAGTTGCATATCAAAACAAATAATCTTCATAAAGGAGGGGAGAAAGGTGGCATAAAACTAAAGTGGAATGCAGCCAGAAAGTAAACACAGGTAAAAGACATACACTGTCATTTCAGTGGGAAGCAAAACCAAGAGTAATAACCCTCTCTGTGTTATTTCAGTTAGACTGAACTAACCAGAGGGTACAATGTGGTGAAGGAAGAGAGAGAAAATAGAGAAGGGTCCATGGAGAGGGGGGATGGCTTTTACTTTTAAAGTTAAGAAATATAATCATCTATGGAAAACCTGGGGTGGCCTGCAGAGAGTTCCAAGAAGAAACATGCAGGAAGCCAGTCTCGAGACACTCACCAAAATGAAAGAAAAAAAAACAAAACAAAACCCAAAAAACCCCAAAAACCAGGAAAACAAAATACCTCAACTGAGATCAGAATCTCTAATGCACTCGAGAGCAACAATGTCAACCTGCAAGTTTATTACAGACAAGAACAAGTCCCCACTGGTGCAAAACATCTTTTCCAGTGACAAAGTCATCAAAAGCCAGAAGCATCCATTCTTGTGATCCCAATGGTTTTTGGAGAGAAGGTGCTGGGCTGCAGGGGGAGCTGTGCACCCATCGTTTCGGAGCAGCAGCTGATGAAGGGAATTCGCTCCTCCAAACGACAGTGACATCTCAGAGGAGTGCTCCTATAGCAGCAGCAATAGGCACAGACACCATAGGGCTCAGTGGAACCATATTGCTGGTTACATTTCTGGCTGCATTTGTTCTCTTGGTTTTCCAGCAGCTTTCTGAGTGCTACCCTGAAAGTGTGCTCCCAGACATTACAGTTTTGTCTCATCTGCACATCATGTCTAATTTGAACTGTAGTACTTCCACTCTCATTTAGCACAAAAAACCTATCCTTCTTCCAAGGTGAAGTGCCAAGCACTGAAAAAAACCACATGGTTTTAAAAACTCATTAACTGAGGATCACACCTTCTTCCAAATTGCAATGAAAGGCCTCCAACAACACAAAGAATGCCGAAATGAATAACTATTTAATTTACCATCAGTATCAAGGAAACAAAATGTCTATAAAATGTTTTATGGCAAATCACATCAAAAGAAATTTAAATTTATAGTTGTATGGCCAACATACAACTGGTAAATAATGTTACAACAGGAATGCACCAATAATACTTGCATTTGGAAACTGAAAAAGTTTTACAGTGACCTATGAGATTGTAGAACATGCAGTGTGTCTGCTAACTCTGTCAATTGAAATTTATGTTTCATTTAAACGAAAAAGGAGCAGAGAAACCAGCTTAAAAAATGCACTATGTATTCCATTTAACAGGTAACTAGGCAGACTGGATGTATTTGATTCATACATTCTGGTACAAATATGCTTTTCCTGCAATATGCAAGGAACGTAAGGTAGAATGTAAGGCATAGGAAGAATAGGAACAGGAGGTGGAAATAATTGTTGTGGTCATTCCTACCTAAGCTTACGGTGATTTATGACTTGGATATATTCACCTAAAGACTGACTTGTTAGCAGTGGAGAGTATTTCAAGTGATCAGCTCTACAGACACAAAGTTAACACAAAAATGCCTGGATATGGCACTGATGAAAACTAATATAAAAACCTGGCTGCAACAACATTCATCAGAGTGAGGAGTCTTGACAAGACCTCTGAAATCCCCTGCTTCAACTGAGAAAAAAACCCCTTGCTCTTTCCTGTGCTGTGCTAAAGAATAAAACCAGGAGATTGACCACATATTTTCAGCTAGACAAGAAACCTAATAATTTAGGCATTTTGTGACAATCTGCTTTGAGTCAGGCCTAATAGAAGCCTGAAAGGAATCTTGTTATTATACCAGGAAAAACATATAAGTAAATACCCTAGAAACATTATTAATGGAGTAGAAGAGGCATTACAGCTGGACAGGCTTTGAAAGCTTATTTGTCAAGGTTTCTGTCTTGCCCAGTTGCTATTTAATGTCACTTGGCAAAACTCTGTTTTGACCAGAGATCACAGAAGACTAATTTACTGACCATTTTCCCCTGCTTTTTCTCAAAAGCAATTTTCCATATTAGCTTAGTCCCAGTACTGTTAAAATCATTCGTTGAGAGAATCAACAATGGAGAACATGTAAAGAAACTATTTATTAAACATATATATAAATCATCATGAGCAGATCAAGCAGTTTTAAGAAGGAATTAGCAGTGCAAACATATGACATTCAAATTTAAATGAGAACATGGAGGTAACTTTTTAATATGCTTTACATGTGTGTGGTAAAGGGAATGTACAGGGACAAAGAAACATAAATATTCCTTCACATCCATCAAGGAGTACTTCCGAGAGGCTAATGATTAAAAATCTCTGAGAGCATCTCAGTCTCAAATTTGGTTGTTTTGTGAAACTGTTGTCTCTTTGGCTTGTACATACTTGGGCATATTGGTCATTGTGGTATAGAACTGCAAAAACCAAATCTTGCTTCTGCTTCAAAGACAGATGGAGAAACTACTTTGGTTTCTTAACTATTAGCCTTGAAACACCATCGTTATCGTGCCTGGAGTTTGGGTAAGAAGAACCACATCCCAAGAGCAAAATTCAGATTTTGTACATTCTTATTAACTGAGGGCAACAAGAACACAAGTTGGTGCTATATGTTGCTTCTTTGAAAGATAATTCTTTTGAATAAGATTTCCAATAGTTTCCAGCAATAGAGTATTAAAGTAGCATATGCAGCATACATGCAGTAGGAATTGATCAATGCTGCTCTGATGAGCAGCAAAAGGGCATATTCTTATATACTACCAGAAACTGCCGGGAAAATCAGCAGAAAAAGAAAGTATTGACTTATCAGACTACTTCTTTCTTTGTTCCTACTTCCCAGGTATTTCAAAAGCCACAGAAAAAATATATATGTAAGAGAAAAAAAAGTTTTAGTTAGCTTAAGTCTTGACACTTTTTTTTTTTGTTTTACATGTAGACCATGCATTTCTACCAAGAATCCCAGACATTTTCAGGACAAGCTTTTGGTGCAACAGTCAAGAAAGCTCAGAGCCTCATGGCTAATTTACCACTGAGGTTGTTGAAGTGCCTTACAGAGACTGCTCTTTTAGTACCCATTCCTCATTTAGTATCCCGTTCCTTGCCATACTGCTGTTTACTGTCTTGGCAGGTGCTCTGCAGGTGCTGCTGCTCGACATCAGGAAACAAATATCCTCCCTTCTGTGTTCCAAATAAAGAAACTGTAGCCTATGAGACACAGAAAGAGATTCTGCTTGGCTACTGAGGAAACAAGGAATGCTATAATGGTACCCTAGTTAATACACAGGGAGAGAAAAAGAGCAATAGAGCACTGAAAAACAACAACAACAACAAAAAAAAAGAGTCCATGCATCTGATACATGTCTGATAAATGATTGCTTTCCCACAAGACGGGTGGGAACAACACCTTAACTGAGTGTGTAATGGCCCTTCCCAGAGACAGGGCCAATCTGTCTGACTGATGACACTGCACCCAGAAATGAAGGGGCATTCTCCTTGGGCCATGGAGCAATAAAGTCTCTGCGCTAGAGTTACTGCCGCTATTAAGAAGAGGTGCAGGGCATTAATTATATTCACAGGAGAAACAGAAGTAAGGCTGTGGCGTAGCAGTATAATAGTATTGAGACTGTCATTTTCCCAGTCCAAACTCCTCTAATTAAGTCCCAGCTGAGGTCTCCTGCTCAGGTCTATAGTCTTGATTTCAAGGGAGACAGGAAAATAAATAAATAGACAAATACATAAATGGAAACATTTTAGTTTCTATAGTAAGGAAGGACAGATATTTGGAGGCATTTATGGGTATTTTGGTTTGAAGAGGTTGGTAGATTGTTTTTACTTTGTAATTGTCTGCTGTCCTATTTTGAAATTAATTGACCACATTCACTCCATAGAACCTAACTAACTGACCTTGAAGTCCACCAGGACTTGAGAGATCTTAGGCTTAGTAATCACCTTATAACACTAGATCTGCCAAAAAAATGAGAGCATAGGAAAAATCCCACCATAACCTTGCTCTACAACTCCATGTACTAAGGATATCTAATATTCAACACTATTACACTATTACAACACTATTACTATAACACTATTACAACCCACTCCTGGCACCGAATTTAGCATCAAGGCATCTTGCATGACTATTTTATTTCCAATTCCCAGAGTGGTGTATGTAAACTTGGTGACTAATTCTGCACATCTTGTGCTGTTTTTCTTTCTTTTTTTTCTTTTTTTTTTTAATGGTGAAAGTGCTCTACAACTTTCTGTTGCTTGATACTTTTAAACTTTATTCCATGTTTAAAAAAAAGAAAAACAAGCTCCAAAGGCAAATTTGGGAATTTTTTTATTTTTTTTTCTAAATCAACATAATCAGTGACATTTCAAACTAAGAGTTTTATACCAGCTTCTGTTTACTTTGCTTCACAAGGACCCTGTTAGGAAATCCACTCCTCCTTATTCTTCAATTTACCGACAGACTACTTGGAAATAGAAAAGAAACAAAATTACAGAGGTGAGCATAAGTGAAAAGGAAGAAATCACAAATTTTGGAGAGAAAAAAAACTCCCTTTTCTTTCTAATATTTTCATTTTCACTTCTAATTTCTTGATCAGAGTCCATTCATGAGTTTACCTCACAGTGTACTTCCTTTTTAAATTTAAACTAGTTTTCTTATAGGTTTATATATTTAATTCTCTTGGTGTTGCTGAAGAAATCATTAGTCAGTGGTTTATACAATTGTAATTTCATTTTCCCAGGTTATTAAAAACTAATAGCATGCCATTTAATTAGACTAGATGATGAGAATCCACTTAGAAGTTAGAAATAGACTTACAAACTGCCTATCTTCTTCCTTACTGCCAAGCAAGACTTTATAATAAATCATTATTCCTTTTAAATTAATTTAGTAATTACAAAGGACTTCATTCTTCATTATATTCACCACAGCTATACATATTTCCATAAGTTATCTCATTTATTTGTACCAAGAGTACTATTAAATATAGCATTAATTTATCAGAGCAGGGTACAGAAAGAAGCCCTTAGAGGATATTATTGGTAATGGTCTGAAACAAAGCTTTTTGCTTATCCAAAGAATGAAGCTCTGCAAGAACCTTCAGTATTAACTCTCACACCACAGCATGGCAATGCCATAGAGTGCTAAGGGAACAAGGCACAAGGCAAAAGAGTGATTCCTTGGCCATATCCTTTCCAAGTGCAGCTCCTGGGCTGAGACTTGAACCAAGATGACAATTACTGTAACCTGCAGCATAGACCTCTTTCCCTAAGGAAATGAACCAAGACCTCCAATTTATTTCACATAGCCTGTTTAAGAATCATTGGATAATAATGGCCTTCAGTCACTGCCAACCCATGGTGAATTTAAAACAGTGACTTGGAGGGGAAATGCCCTATGTCATAACTCCCTAGGCACATGATCCCCTCTATCAGGCCATTTATTAGGCAACTTGGCACTGGCACCACATTTATTTACACCATAATATTTCATGCTATATAGTCTGAGGTTAATAAAGTCTCATTAACAGCTCCTTTATGGACTACTCTTTTATGGGCAATCACCATAAAGCTCTCCAATATTTCATTTTACATCAATGGCAAAGAACCTTATTTTCCCCCATCCAATTTTAAAGACCCTACAGCAACACAAAAGTGGGAAAAAAAAGGGGGGAGAAAAAAACGTAACAGGAAAATAGTTATCTGTGGTGCAGTGAGAAGAAGGCAAAGAAAAATGTGTCTAACAGGCAAATATGTTTTCCCTGTGTGCCAGACTATATATTCTGTTGGTAAATCCAATACTTCAAGAAGAAACCTGGATAAGGATGACAATGATTTTTAGTTGTCTCTTTCCTGCAAAATTCTCATTGACATGGCCTGAACTGGAATTTCACCTCATAACCTGTGCAGTTTTCTGGAGTCCTTCGAACTTCTGAAAGCTGAACAGCCTTTCTCTCAAGGTCTTAGACACAGTCACAAGAGCTTCTCTGTCTTGGTGCTTTCTTGTTTGAATTCTGAATATCACTAAAAATTGTTGATGCTTTCTAAAAGTATCTAAGGTGTTTATCTTTTGTAGAATATATGAGCTTCTTAGAATTCTTCAGTATTTGGATTTGATAGATGTATAACTTCCTTCTTAACCTGCTCAGTACCAGAACAGCTCTGATATATCCATAAAAGAAAATAAACTAATAATATATTTATTTAAACTAATAATAACTATAAACTAATATATCAGCTGAAGAGACTTCTTAAAACGTGTATGAAAAAGAAACACATTGGAGCTTTTAAAGGTAATAAGATAGTCACAGCTGAAGGAGTGTGCCAGAAGGTTGTAGCAGGAATAAGATGCATTTACCTTTCATGTAGAGGAAGAAGAACAGCACACTCAGCAGACCCTGTGAGTCAGGACAACCTTTGCCTCATTGCATATGTCATTCTGAAATAAATACATAATGTCTATTCACCAAAGAAATCACAGTCCAAATAAAGGAAGCACAAAGAAGCAATGAGAAAGAAAATTATTTGTCCAAGATCAATGTGAAATCTTCTGGCTTCTATTCTACACCAAACCTAGAGAAGGGGTCAGGTCTAGTCTGATATTCTTCCATATGGTCATTCCTTCCTGCTTCTCCCCTACCCCAAAAATTACTGCTCATGTGAACATGGAATTTAAGGGGTTGGGACACAACAGGTAGATATCACACTGTTTGAAGAAAAGCAAACCATACCAGTCGATGCTTTCTGTAATTCTCAAGTGGGATCAAAGAATTATAAAATGTTTGTTCCCCTCAATTTTATGCTTATGTACGGCCAAACACAATTTATGCTTTATTTCCTAAAAAAATAGAAAGTTTTCACTGAAAAGTGAGTTATGAGTGGAAAGATTACATATTACTTCAGAGAGAAGGGAGATGAACTTGACACAAAACAGTCACACATGAGGAAAGAGAGATGGATGTCAGAGCCTGTGAACACCATATACTCTGATGTAAAGCACATATTTGAGATTTCTGCCATATGCAGGTATTTACAAAGTCAGAACTTGCAAACAGTGACAGAGTTCATAGGATTATAAATACTAAAAGAGAAAGATAAAAATAATTGTTTCTCAAATAGCATCAACTATTCTATTAATATCTAACGTGCATAATTTTCAGTGGGGGATCAATGGGATCACACAGTGAAATTTAAACATTTGCTTAAATTCTTGATCAAAAGAGATGGGATTATTTATATATGAAACTGAAAATTCTTATTTACTGTAGTCTCTCATGCAGATTGTTTTATGTTTGTAAATTTTATATGAATAAAAATACCACTGTATATTGACACTGATCTCTATTATAAGAATTTTAGGAACACAAATCTAGATGAGACCATTCTCCCTGCCAACATAGCACCTGTATGACTGTTTACTGCAGTCCAACCTACATTCCTTCTATCAAGTATCTAATTTGTGAAATCACAGTGATGGAACAACAGTTTATGCTGAGAGCTTCAGTCTTTATGCTTCTTCTGGTGGGGTTTTTTGTCTTCTTTTTTATTTTATTTGGGTTTTCTTTAAACTCATATTTAAAAATCATCTAGATGGGAAGTGCATTTGATTTTTGTTCTGTGAATGACAAGACTAGGTATGAACCAGGCATGTGGAACTACTTCACTTTTAAAAAGAATATTTTCAAAAGTTTTACTAATGATTATGACTATCCATGTGCTTCCTTTTTTTGGATGTTCTTCCCCCTTTATTCATGGCTTCCAGTCTTCTAATAACTGTTTTGAAACAGGTATTACATGAGAACTATCCAACTCCTTGTGCACTAGGATGTTGAATAACTCAACTGCAGTCATAGAAATTTCAGTGCTAGATGACTGAAGGCAGAGGCTCAGATTATGAGGCATAAGACAGACATAGGAGTGTTGCCCAGGCCTGGGAAAGACAGACATTAAAAACAGATATGCTTAGCAATATCACTTTAAAGAGTACAGAATGTAGGTCAAAATATTAGAACTACATTTCCATAATGCAATGTCTATATTTTGGCACTCAGGAGCCTATATTTAATTTAGTATTCAGCTATGCCTGTAACTGCATCTAGATATTGATCTATCAATCTGTAGTATTTAACATCGTACACAAACAAAATTTCATTTCTTCACACACCTGTCGTCCATTATTCAGTACTAACATGTCCAAAAGTCAAACGTTCATCAGGTTTTTAAAGATGATTTTGTAATAACAACTCATTTTCATTTTGTTTTTATTATTTATGAGAGGGCTTAGACCTCCTGAGCAGCCATAAACTGTTAACACACAGACTAACACAACATGAGAGAGAGAAAACAACCCCAGCCACAAACAAACTCAGCACACAAACAGGCAGGCCTCATTTTCCAAGTCTATTGCATTAAAGTATCTGCAAAAAAAAAAAGAAATAGGAAAACAAGAGTGGTGGCTTTTGCATGCTCTAATTCTAATCACTGAGAAGGAAAAAAGACTGCGGGTAAGTAGAGGCGGAAAGAGAAAGGAAGGGGTAAAACCAAAAGCATTCCAAAACCAAGCACTAAACAGAAAGACAAGAAACTCACAGGTGAGAGAAACCAAGAAACCTTCAAGACAAAGGCAAAAAATACATGCAAAAGATTACAAGAATGGCCAACCCCCTACCCCCCCAAACTAGTAATGCTTTGCACTCATCTTAGGATCTTGAGAATCACTTATAGCAGTCTAAAGAGAGCAAAAGCAGAGACATAACACATCTACCAAGAAGCTGAAGGTGTTGACATTTATTTCATCAAAAGAAGTTTTTAAAAGCAGAATAATGAATTATAATCATTTAGAGTCAAGAAAAATTAGAGAGAAATAAAAAAGCACCAATAGCTCTGACATGTCTGTTGGTAGTAGGAGTAACCAATTAAATTAAATATATGAAAATACATATACAGGTGAAAAAAACTCCCCAAAAATCTCAGCATCCATTTTCCAACTGAATTCAATCTATAAGACAAGTAGAAAAGTTGAAGTTGCATTTGATATGCTCTCCATTTAAATTTATGCGCCACAATCAATGTTACATATATTTTCCACACTTGATTCTTGTTCATTCATGCTATACTGGCAAGAGAATTTTCAAGGACAGTAAGACAAGAAATAACTTCAAAGACAAAAGCTTCAGGATTTTTGAACAGATTATTATTAACTAATTGTATTCATCATTATCTCCCTTCTAAGGTAGTTCCAGGCAGCTCCACTTGTAAACAATTATTGAAGATATGCAAGGCCAAACAGAAAAAAATGAAAAAAACCCCCATCCATTAGATATAACAGCTTTAAAAAATAAAAGAAACAGCATGGAATTTCCACTGAAGCCTAGAGAGGGTCACAGCAGAAGAGGCAGAAAACCCTACCCATGTAACTGCATTTCTCAGATAGTGCTGAAATCTAAAGGATCTGCAAATCACCAGCAGGAAATCAAAAAAACAAGGGTATGGACTGCCCATAATGTCCAGGTTACTGTCATTCTTCTAGCACATGAGCTACACCTCTAAATACTAGATGAAATAAGGAAAAAGTCACAAGAGCACATGAAAAACCCATAACATTCTGATACACCTAAACGTATCTGTAGTTCCCACATTGTTACCCAGTGAAGGCCTGTGTGCTCACAGAGCTACTAAGGGCTACAGTTTTTACAAACTTTTTGCTTACTTCAAATTTTTGTTTTGTGGAGAATAGATGTCTTCTTCGTAGAATAAAATAGATGAGGGATGGGAGAGGAAAAGAAAGTGAATACATTTTTCAGTGTTTGGATTCCCAACAAGCAATAAAAAAATAATACTGTATATCAAATGCTCCTTTCCATCTCCCTCCATTTTGCCCTCTCAGTACACATCCTTTCCATATTCCCAGCCTGAATAAATAAGAAAATGGGTATCCCATCCTCACTGCTCAACAGTAAAGCAAAACAGGAAATGGGAGGAAGAATTAAAAAACTATGCATATGCAATTGAGTGAAAACATACTCTGGCAATGCTTTGAAATGATTATGAGCAAGGCAGCACAAATCTGGAAACATTAGCTCAGGTTCAGAGCTGTGCTCCTATGTGCTGCCTCTCACCACATTCGCGTTTGTCTTGCACTGTTTATTCTTGCTCCAGTTCTTTGGAAAGGGATTATCCAAGGTAGTTACTTGCAATAGCAGGGGTTTAGACTCAGTGACCCAGAAGGTCCTTTAGTCTGAAGCCTTTTTGAGTTGTCTAATTCCCACCCCAGCCATACCCCATAAGCTGCAGCTTTCCAAGTAATAGCACAATCGACCTTTGCCTTATGTACAACAACATCCTTTATTGAAAGCAGAAATGTTTTTCTGTATCCTAGCACTAAGTTGTACCACAGAACTGAGAATTCTCTTTGCACACTAGCAAAAAGAGGCAACACTAGCATCCAAATAAGGAGTTTTATCTATAAAATCTTTTATTTTAGACTATTAGGGTTGGGTTTAAGTTGTGTTTTAACCATAAACATGGGAGAAGCTTTCCCAGATGGTGAATGTAAAACGTGCCGTAAATTTTAATGAAGCAAATAAGTCACTAATAACCATAATGCCAACACTGCTGCGTTTTTGGTAGATGTTAATAAAGCAAAATTAAAAAAAGAGCATGCAGCATTCAAATAAGTGCTTAAAAAGCCCAATATAATTTGCTAATTCAGCTATTCACACTTTGATTGCACAGCCCCTGGTCATCTGCTCAAGTACAGCTGCTTCATGTAAAAACAAATAAAAAAAATAAAAAAAAAGTTTTATTGTCCACCAGATGTCCCAGCTTGTAATACTTGCTGCTATAATTCAGGTCACCCAAGGTTCAAGCACATTTAGAAATCAATTGTTCTTGGATGGTCAACCTTGTGACAGTGGTCAAGGCACTTCGGTCCTGGGTTTATCCTGCCAAGAAGTGAGGGAGCACTTCTGTATTGAAAGAATCTTCGTGTTATGGATATCACAGGCACCCCAAACAGATAATTACTACTACAGCTTAGGGAAAGAGCTGGAAAGGGCTGGAGTGGCAAGAATTCAAGCAGCATATTCCCAGCTTTATAAGGCCATTGAAAACCCATTAACAGGGCCCTACCAGATTTATTTTCTTTACTGAAAATGAATTTATTATTATTAAATAAACACATAAAAGCACAAGGCACAACAACCACTACTGCTGTGCACCAGTGCTCTCACTGCTCTTGATGGGAACTAGACGATCCATGTAGTGCAGCCAGTATTTCTCCCCAAATCAAATGTAAAAATCAATGGAGCAGAATTATCAGCTGGAGCTAAAACATCTTGCACCAAGGGTGTCTGCTGCTGTGCTGCACAAAGCAGGTTTGAAATCAGCAGGCAGTGTTTTGCTTATGGATTTCACAGGGCTGACAACTAAGGAAAGGCTGGACTGGAGGAAAAGAGAGCTTGTTTCTGCAAACGCCTCCTCTTCCAGAGCAGGGAAAGGGCATCAGTGAATGGCAAGAATCTGAGCAGAGCCAGGGACTCCTGCCAGAGCCATGCTGAAGGCACAGCTGTAGCATACAGATGACAACACCGGATCCCCACCAGAGTGAACTGAGAAGGCTGATGATTTTAGACAAGATTGAACCACACTACGCCTTTACTTCACAAGATGAAAAAACCTGAAACATCCCAAACATGTCAAGATGTTTCAGAGTAATCTTTCATTAAGCAGGACCTGTGCAGCCTGTCTTAGCAACAGATGCATCCATTTGTCTCCTTGTCTGATGATTTACAAGAAGCAATATCTTGACAGGAATCTTTCATGAGAAATATTGTTATGCTATACCTAATTTACATGGTGCTGCAAAAGACACGAAAAGTTACACTTTCGTTAGGCATCTACCTCTCACTGTACCGTTCCTCTCAGCCCCTGAATTTTTGCAACTCTATGCAGTCAACACCAGCCTCTGGTACTTGAATGTGCATTTCAATTAATAAAACAATTACTTGATTGAAAACTTTCCCTCTTGAGCTTTACCACTGTTAGCCTCAAAATAGAGACAAGTACAGGAAAGAGAGGATTACTCAGCTACTCACTAATTTCACATGAATATGAAAGTCCCTTCTGTCCTAGTAGACTGAATTTTGGAAGAGCTGTTAATGTCTGTGAAAGGGCTTTACCTCTCAGCTTGTACAGATTTAAACCATCAGTATACTTGCTTTTCAAAGCCTGCCTTTCTCACTTCTTCTCAGAGTTCATGAGTGTCTCCTTGCCCGTTTTTCTCCCTCAGCACTTATTTGCTTCTCATCCCCACAGCTGAGCAGCCATGATGCCCATGCAAGCCAGTTTATCAGAGTTTCCTCTGCTCCTCATTTTATCACCCAATGGATAACCACAATCAAATTATTTGAGTGCCCTTCAAAACCTCAGTCCTCCTTACAGTTTGTCAGCTGCCACTGACTAAGAAAAGCCACTATGTCTTTTATTTTCCTCCATCTGTTTTGAAAATTTACTCCCAGTAGCCAACTGCTGTCTCTGTACCCTTGGTGAGGCACTAAATAGCCAAGAATAGAGCCAAGAGCAGCCTGGAGGAGATGGAGCAATGGCTGGCTCAGTGACTTGGCTAGACTGAAGACAAGGATGCAGTGCTGCTGGTATAGGAGCTACACAAGGAGCCTCATGTCTGCGGGGCCCTCTGCTATCCTGTACAAGGGGAACAGAAGAGCAATACAGCTGGAGAAAAACTGGGTCCCAGCCTCAGGCTCCCTGTGACTTTGGGTCAGCCACTTCATCAGCTTTAACAGCCGCTTTCTGACACATCAAAGCAGCAGAAATATTGTTCAGAAATGCAGTGAGCTTACATCTATCCAAAAGAGTGTGGAACAGACTCAGGGAGAGCAAAATGCAGCAGCTTCAAACAGTTAAAGGGATTAGGCTTGAAGATGTTGGATCAAATTTTAATCATGTCAGAAGAAATCCACCTACATGCCCAGGGAGCAAAATATCTAGCCCAAGAGATTGCTGCTGCAAATGCACATCCTTGCCTTTTCCACACAGTTCAGGCAGGACTTGGTCTGTGCATGCACAGAGGCTTCTCAGCTGCCTGCCCAGCACTCACGCAGTGGCTCCCAGATAATTACCCATTCCCTGCTCTCCACCTGGGTTAGCTGCAATTGGAAAGCTATCTTTTCATTCCTTCTATCACAGATCCCCAAAAGCTGGGACAATGTTGGAAGGATTAAATAAAATTTAACAGGGGAAAAAAAAAGAGGGGGCAGATATGGGAGGGAACAGAGGGATGAGAGGACATACTCGTCCTCAGTGGAGCCAGGATGCAAAAGGAGTGAGCAGGTGTGTCCCAACTATTTACTCTGCTGCCACATTCTGTGGAGGGCCCAGTACCAGGCTTTTCATCCTGGAGTGATGCTGGCAGCGTGCAGCCCCTGTGGAGACAAAGGGAAGCCTGATCTCCTCCGTGCCAAGACGGCAGCCCCGGCACCGGGGTGGCCTGGAAACCCGCCCCAGCTGCAGTCACTCTGCCTTCGTTGGCAGGCAGCACCACGGCACCAAGTGCCACTCCTGGCCATTGTACAGGCTCATACAGACCAATCCTCTTAGAGGTTATCCTGATGAATTAGCAGCTACTGGATTAGATGGGCTGCGGACAGGCTGCAGCTGAAAGCTAACTGAAATTACCCCTTATGCCTCTGTTTCTAAGCATCAGATTCAGTTTCCACCTATCAAACAATTTTTCTCTCTTTTTAACCATTGGCTCTGTTGCAGACCCATTGACTTGAACAACAGTTTTGCTTGATGAACTACAAAATTTGATTCTATCTTTTTAAGACTCAGTGTCACTTTTAGGCTACTGTTAGCTCTTGGTTTCATTGCCAGGCAGACAACTACAGGTATTTTTCAAGCTGCAAGGACTAGAGTCCAGAGATTATATAACTAACAAAATGTGACCCACATCTAATGATTCAGAAAGCAAATGTAAGAAAACAGTGATTATTTGTCAAGTCTCATTTTTAAGCCTATTTCAGGACCTTCTAAACAATGAGGGTTGAAGAATTTGTATCACTGCCAATTCCTTAAAATTTGTCCCCTCTACAGTTTCAATTATGCAAACTGCACTCTATCTACAGTGTTTACACTTTCAATAAAATATCTTAATATCTAAGCAGACATGCAAGCAACTTATCTCCCTGTGCTTTCTTTGAGCATTTATCACAAAATGTTATTATTTCCATGGGAGTGTGCAATTAGAATTCACCCTTTATTGACCTCTGTCATACTTTGAATTATCCATTATCTGTGTTTTCACTAAATAGCTGCTTTTGAGTCTCATTTCATTTGCAGCTTCAGAGAACAGCTCATTTATCTAATTCAATGAATTTAGGTCTTGCTTGCACCAGCAGAGAAGAAGAACTGGGACTTCTGCTTTCCAGCCTTTCCCACAGGTACAGACAGGTCTGACCTTCTCTCAAGTCCATGGAAGTCAGTCACCCACAGGGACCTTCAGACAGGTAATGTGAGCCAACTTCTCAGCTGTCTGACATCTGGTGAAATCAGTAAATCAAAACTGATGGCTGAAGTTAGACAGCATCAGAGTATCTCACCCATATGGGTAAGAGAAAGCCATGGAACAGCTGGAATATGAGAAAGCTTTTAGAAGCCAACAGAATATGTGGCATTTTGCATAGAATACATGAAAATTGCTGATGGCTTTTATTATTCCTGTTCCCCTTTTGTTCAAAAATGATACTTCTACTGAGCTTTTTCCTCTAAATTTCACAGTTCTCAGTCTTCTGTGTAACTGTAGCTAATACTTTTTCTTCAACTAACAATAATCCCCTAGCCATGCTATTGGCTTAAGGCTCAGCCCAAGGACAGAAACAAGGCTTGCCATTCAAATTAATATCTGAATGTATTAGCATGTTATTTAAACTCAAGGGAGTGTTATTCTGGGGATGTTTTACAATCTGATGCCAAATTTGGATTTAAATTCTGGGGACACCTTTACTGCTTGTGATCTGACCTAGATGATCCCAGAATGGGTGTATTTTAGAGATACAGGCCCATATACTACATGCAAATACTCATGAGAAAAGGAGATAATAAATAAAATATTCTAACATAAAAAAGAAAAAAAAAACAAAACCAAAAAACTACCACACCAAAACACCCCATTAAATCCTAAAGAAATAACCCACCTAGAAGAAAAGCAGACAAATAGCTATAGAAGACTACTGACAGACAAGTTCAAATTGCAGTTTCATATTTTCACTTAAAAATTTTTACATGAGGAATCTCTTTCTGATGATAGCTAAGCCCATTTACCTCTGTACAGCATGGCACACTTGGTAAAGCAGTGTAAAGCTTCTCTTCCTTCCCCTGAACTTCACATTTTCCACATCCTTAGCAACATGAATGCTATAGTACAAAAGCTTCAAATAAAGCCAGGGCATAGGGTCTGTGGAAGAGCACAGAGTGAAACTCTGAGGCAACAGTTTGGAAACCAGTGCAGTACAGGTGAAATCTGCTTTTGCAACTACTGCAGAGATTTCTGTTTGTATGCAAAAAAATCACAAAAACTGATCTGAAGTACCATGAATTAAATTCATCCAGATACATGTGGTTTAAATGAAAGTTTGACTGAAGACCCACATTTATTTCCTTTGATGCCACTTTCATCACCTCCATGTAATTTGATGTTTATATTTTAACAGCAATAAGACATACTTTAAATTAAAAGACTATGTCCCCTTCAAGAATATTTAATCTTCTAAGGCTACAGTGATTCTGAAGATTTCACCTTAAGTATGAATCTGTAGCAGAAAACTCAAAATTACCGTCTAGGAGAATTGTGAATACCACATGTAACCTCTAAACACATCTAGTGTGTTTAGAGGCTGCCTAATGAAACCCATTTAAGTAAGATGGTCTCCTTTTGCATTATATCTCTGCTTACTATTCATGGCCTGCTTGGGCAATACTCTGTTAAAATCCCATTTTAAAGCCCCTGCTTTGTGAGATGACATTTTAATGCAGTCAGTGCTCATCTCCAGAGTTTTTCTACAAAAAAAAAAAAAATTGTGTCTGTTCTGAAGAGATAAAGCAAGAACACAGACAAGCTCAAAACCCCTTGTGAGGGGGCAGAGGTTCAATGCTAATGTTTCTGTTCTCTCCAGTTCTTCATTAAGTAGTTTCTTAATTAAAAGCCTTTTCTGTTTTGTTTTGTTTTTGTTTGACAGAAGCAAAGCATTTGATCTGCTAAACCCTTTATACCTGGTCAGATATGAATCCCTCTCATCTTCCATCACCACAAGACTACCTGCAATCCTCCTCAAACACTGGTTCTGCCTGGGAGCCCATAGGGGTTTTGCACAGCCTGAATTTATATTAGTTCATACAGCACATTTTCCTCCCCCTACTCTCTGCCCACACTTTGTCAGAAGATGTCTGTTGACTTGCATTGACGAGGATATTAACAACCCTGGGGAAGCTTTTTTCCTGGGCTTGTCTGAGCAAGGTGACACTTGACATGCTCAGTGCCACAGTCTAAGCACAGCTGGGCAACTGCTGCCCAAACACAAATGCTCATGATAGATGAGTTTATTTAAAAGCTGTATCTGATACTGATGACTGGCTTAAAACACCTGCCTCACCAGCACCACAAGAGAGCTGCCAGGCTGCCAGGCCAGTGAAATACCAACCATCACTCATCAGCAAGATTTGAAACTTGGCTAATAGTTAACTTTCTGACCTATTACTCTGCTCTTTCTGTTTATGTACCAAAGTATGAAAGATGGGGAGGGGGGGGGCACATTTAAATCACCGTATGCCAAGATATACTTGCACTTCTTTGTGTTGTCATTCCACTTGAACACAGTTGCATGGAGAATAAAAGAAAACCAGAGCTCACCTGCATGCTGACTTTGCTGTGCACTTCTGCAGACACAGCCTTCTTTACAAGAGTCCTTCTACAAAACTTCATTCATTCAGCAGCTAAACATCAGTGCTGATTGTGCATCAAGCACCAGGCTGGTATGTTGAAAGGTGATTCATTCCTCTTAACATGGCACTAGAAGTGCCTCTCTCCACGCTTAATATAGAAGTATTTGGGTCAGCAAACTTGTGAATGGTTAAAGATAGCAAAGCTGAGCCCTTCCCTCAGCTCTGCAGCTCAGACCAGCTGAGGATACAAACCAGCTGTGTAAAAACCAGTGTTGCTGGCCAGGAAATTTGTGAGACCTTGGCTCTCACAGCCAGAACCATTTCACTCACCCACTTTACTAAGTGTAAGTAAGGACAATTAAAGGAGCATCAATAGCTGGCAGGAGCATGAGCACAGCAGTCCAGACATGAGCAGCTACAAGAGAAAGCACACAGACATCCTGGAGCAGGACCTTTAGAAGCTGAATGGTTTGCCAACCACCACCACAGCAACCTGCATGGCAAACACTCCTCTCTCCTGCACCTGTGTTGCAGAGGTGATGGATGCCTCACACCCATGACTGCAGGATTCAACTCCACCCTCCAAGGCTGTGTCCCAAATGCAGAAAAATAATTAGAATTAGGTCATGTTGCAAGACATCAGACCCTACTTGGCAAAATTTCCTTGAAACTTCAAGCAATCTCTAAAATGATTGCCTCACACTCTTAAGGGAGAAACCCTCCCAGTGACAGAAGTAATGAAAAAAAAAAAAAGAATTTCTGTTGAGTTTTTCCTCCTAAACTAAAGAAAAATCTGGATAAAAAGCAGGTAGTAATAGTTATTTAATAAAATGAGTCCATAAAAGAAAAAAATAAACACAGTTCCTATAGCATGCAGTGTACACTATAGGTAAGTTTAGAATGTTCATTCTGTTGTATTTTTTTTTAACTCTGAGAAATAAGAAAGAAATTGCAGTAGTACTGTACATAAAAGGCCTAAGTATGGGGTTTTCCTTAAGATATATCTCTAAAATAAGCACAAAGATCCCCAAAACATTGAAAATGGCTATATTGTTAATTTATCAGCTAAAAGGAAGACTTACACAGAGTCAGATAATATCACTTAAACAGGATCCAAATGCTGATCCTGGTGTAAAAGAAACTTTTAGTTAAAGACTCAGAGTCTGGGAAAATAGATTCTGCCTTCATTTGTACAATGTACTCATTATAATGCACAAAATCAAAAGGGATGGTGAATTTGACCATAGTATATGGAAACTATGAGTGCTTATCCCTTCTGAAAGTATTTTAAAACATAGAGTAATTCTAAAAAGAGTTTAATAAACATCAATAGCTTAAACATTATTCTAAAAATCATTTCCCTCTTCATTTGAGAAGAACAAATATCACAATGAACAAATGTTCAGTTGGTTGGTTAGTTTTTGGACAGTTATTTCCAGACACATTCTATAGGTGTTTGCAGGAGCTGTGTACCTCTGTGGTCCACCTCACATTTCTTCTCTAAAAGAGAATTTATGCTTTAACAGAAATACTTTTTATTGATAAATAAAAAAAGTGGTTGGATACACTAGAATGGAAAAACATTACAGTATTACTTAGATTAATCTTTCTGTCCTGTCCACAAGGCATTTTAGCCTCCTGTCATTCACCAAATTTTCCAATTTTTAATTGCTTTTAATTTTCTCTGTTATTGGATTGAAAACTTCAGAAATCACTATTTTATCAGTGGGGGAAAAAAAAAATCTTTCCTAATTGAATATTATAAATATAATTTCTTTCCCCAAAATTATCTTTTACGGAGTCTAATTCACTCTTGAGACCCCAAATTATTCTTTCCATTCTAAATATCAACTACGATTCAATATAGGAATTCAATAGCTGTGTATATTTTTAAGCACCAAATTTTAACTCTTTTTTGGTATTAATTTCAAAATCTAAACTAGATGGCTCTCTCTTTTTCATTCCTTCACCTCTTTTTAGGTCCCTCTAATAATACCAGCCTATCCTGATGAATCTTCAAGATGGACAATAGGAATATGCAAACAGCACAACTGTTGATTGAGGAGTACTGACCCCATATATTTCCTCAGCTCACAGTAAATTTTCATACCACCACACCCCTGACAGATTAGAGAGCAGCACAGGGAAGCTCTGAGAGGTGAGAGTTGCTATCTTTTTTGCTCCCTGACTTTAAAATGCATACAGAGATTATATTTCAAGCTGTCAAAAACAAGACCTTTTCAAGACATTTCAGTCTCGGACACATTTATTTATAATTTCATATAAAATGCCCAATTATTAGTACCAGGTTTGTCTTTCCACAGAAAAACCTACATTGTGCATGACCAGTATCAGTATTTAATAAGTTCACCTGGGACCTGCTTTCAAGGAAACTGAGAAAGGCACTGGATTTCAATAGAAAAGATTCAATCCCCAAATCCCTAAATCATATAACCCTGATATAAATGTAACCTCTGCCCTGAGTTCTTGTGAGTGAGAGTTCTTGTGGATTATTTGCCTTACCCATGTAATAAAACACTTATGAAACACAGTATGGTAGTTATGCAGCTGAATATATTAGTTACACAACTTCAGAATTAATACTTGAACACTTATTTTATTTATCCCAGCCTATGTGTATTTTTCCACCTTTATGTTAAGCAGCAGGTAATGGTAGTTAAACTAAATTCATAGAAAATTCTATCAAATCTATAAAATTGAAAAAGTTATGATCTAACATTCCTAAGACACCATCATTCCATATGTCATAAACCCAAACAACAACAAAAACCCCCAACCAAAACAGCTAATAAGGAAATCAAATCAAACCTTCTCTATTTTTAATGTGCTTATTGAATTTTGTCCTTTTTATCACATAATCCCACAACCCAATCAAAACTCTCAAAGAATATATCAGCAGATTGAAACTGCCTCATGAAGTAGCTAAATAAACATCTGTGAATTGTCTTTTATCAGTCACTGCTTGTTCCCCTTTCTCTCCTATGTTTGCTCAATACTAATAATTTAATCAGGAAGACAACCTACTTATAGGAAATATAAGAGATATGTGTTTCCACAGTGTCTAATAAAATAAAACTAAACACTAAATTTTTTTGAAATTTTTTTGCATATTTGCAATGAAATGTGTTTTTTTGTTCAGTATTTCTTTTTCATAAATCCGTTGTAAACACTTTCACACTTGATTCATCTACGACATGGAATGACAAATCATTAATACTATCACTCCTACTAGTGTTACTTTCATTGTCTTGATGGATGTGACTAAATATCTAAGCAATTTCAGAACCTACCTCAAATCTCCAAATCCTCAGCTTATGAAAGTGGTTGCTGAAGAGAACTTGGATTCTTTGGGCCTAAAAGAATAGAAGAAGCAAAGAATAAAATCAAAAGACCAACAAGTTTTAAAGTTTCAAAAATAGTTGGGGGGAAGGTAAAAGGCAGTAAGACATAAAGACAAAGTAGTTCATATTTTGTCCAGACTGTTCTACTCATAATTACTGGTACCCCCTTAAAAATACTTAAATAAAGAGTTTCTGATACCTGTTTTCTTTGTGCAGCACCAGAGTTATAGCAGAACTGCTAATAATTAATATGAGACCTCAAAATTAACCTAGTCAGACTGGAAAATATCTTAGTTCTTCTTAAAATCTCAAGTGACAAAGGGGAGAATTACTAAAATTATGCTCAATAGAAAAGCAAAAGTATATCATAAACAGGAAACTTCAAAACTAATTTTCATTTCAAGTACAATAGGGGATTATTTTAGTATGTTTAGCCAACCAATATTCCTAATGCTGCAATAAAAATAAATACAGTTGACCACAATTCCCTGCAACACCAAGAGTCTATGAGTGTGAAAATAAAACAGATTCCTACTAATATGTAAGCACACAAAAAATAACAAAGTCCAAAATCAATACTGGAATTTACATCTTTATCAGAATTAATATTGCAAAAAAGACTCAGAGTCTTTAATAGAATAAGAATCAAGACATCAGTATTTACACATCTGAAAAGTTTTGGTCTGATTTGGGATTTTAATTTCTTCAGCTTCACTGCCAATTAAAAACTTCTATAGCTTTCAAAAATTATTTAGAGGTGAAGTGAAGAGGCAACATGACCAGCACATATTTTACTTTTAGCTCCAAGGCCATTCACAGCTGTCAAAAACATCTTAGAAGGAACGAACATGGATAATATATGGAATGGAGTGGTCACACCAGTAGCTGCTAACAGTGCCAACTCAAACATTACTTCGTTCCCATGGGCTGACCAGCCAACTCAAACTCAAAATACCCCCCAAACACAGGTTAAGAGATGATTCATGCAGGGGAGAGTTAGAAGGGAGTTATATTTATACAGAAAGGGCCAGCAGCAGTCAGGTCATTGACTCAGATGTGCCTATATGTCTGCTACCTGAGGTGCAGCCTAAGTGATGTGAGGAAGTAGTTTAAGAGCAGAGCCTAACAAAGACAAGACAAAGACAAGAGACTAGTGTCTGGCAAGTTAGGAGCAGAAACCAAGCGCAGTGGGACTTTTCCTCCAACCACTACAGGCAAGTGAATGTCAGCAGAGTGCACAGCAGTCGCCTGAAGCTCTTGCATTCAGCCTTATTGTGCTGAAATGTCAAACAGGATCTTTGCCACTGGCATAAACATTTTAGAGAAGCTTCAGGGAATATACTACAGTGCTTACAATCCTGCTAGTTCTCATCTTGCAACACAGGAAAGATCCCTCGGAAACAAACACACAGACTGTGACTTGTAGCAAAGACTAGGATTTCAGCTGTGAACAGATGAGGTTTGGGAAGGAGGGAAGGAAAGTCAAGGTTTGAGAAATGACAGAAAGGTCAGACAAATGCTTACCTTATACATGCAGTTCTTCCAAAACAAACCGATGCCACATGACACTCTTAAATATATAAATAGCAGCGTTCCCTCAGCATTTATAGCCATATATCCAGTCCCCAAGGAAGTCAGATGTATGGAGAAGGGTGTGACACCAAGGCCCAACTCAGAATTATAAAAAGAACTACTTCTCTTTGGCTCTCTTTGTGCTTCTCGCAGTGGTGATCACATTAAATAGCAGAAGACAGCAAAAGGGCACTCCAGGCAAATATTGTTTCATAGCTTCATGGCCTGTGTGAGATACTGCTCCCCAAGAAAGCATTCTTTAAAGAATCAGTGCTTCCCCTCCTAACTAAACACAGTACTTGGAGGCACTGTACAATGCCTCATGAAACCTTTCCAGAAGATACAGGTTCCCACAAGTGTAAACAATTAAAAATGATCCAATTAATAAATGAACATCCAATACTCATAACCAAGAGGATAGAAAAGTGAAAATACTGCAGTAATGATCTGTACTTTTTCCCACAAGGCAAGGTAGTCCTTGATTTAAAAATAATGTGATGTGCAGCTTTATATAGAGACTCCACTCCCAGTCCAGCACTTTTCTTAGACAAGTTTTAGCAAGAGGACAACAGATTACACATATTTAGAAGGCAGTGTGATGTCCTGACAAGACAGCCAGCCTTGTTACATTTTCATCCCTTGTAATGAATGTACATAACTCACAGATTGCCAAGAATTGTGAGTTATATAGGGCTATATATAAAGCTAATACAAGTTGTGCTCTCACAATTTGAATTAAGTAGAGTACACAATGTGGCTAATTGCATTTATTCTTCCCTTTATACTCACATACAATTTCATTTCATCTTAAGAGCTGTGTTGGAAAAATGTAGTGACTGTGATAGTTTGTATTTTGTTGGCATTTATTTAATGAACTGCATTCTCAGACTACATTTTACTGCTGTCAAGAACCACAAAACCTTGGAGAGAAGCTGCATGGATTTTTTTTTTTCCCCTATTATTTAAGGATATTGTGGCACTGTAACAAAAAGTATTATAATGGACAAACACTGCTTCTCCATTTAAGGCTTTGTACAATTGTTGCACAGTGAATGACACCCAAATAAATTCCTTCTTCCCCCCTTTAATTCTGGCAGATATAACAGATTGAGACATTGCTAGACAACTACTAGACTGAAGTAATTAAACAGTGTAATGTGCAAACAGCATTTTAGAGTCAGCAATTAGATCACTCAAATTAGATGTTTTATTTGCCCAAACATGTCTGTAAATCTCATGGAACAAAAGGCTTCATTTACAAACAATACAGCACCAGACTTTCAAAGCACAGTGCTAGAGCACTGCAGAAAACTGCCTGTAGACAGTGCCCAAGGAGATCCATCACACTGATGCATGGGTGGACTCATAAATACCCCAGAGGCAGCCCAGCTCCCTGCATTTAATGGTGTGTATGGACTGTCCCTCTGACTGGATGACTACAGCGTTCTGAGGGAGAAAAACAGAACTCTCAGAAGCACAGGATTATCCAATCAAATGTGTTTATTCTTCTTTTGAAACCCGTTTGAATTTTAAATTAGTCTAGTGTTTCTGAAAGATTCCTGTACATGGCCTTGAAAGATTGTTTGAGCCTAGTCAGAGGCAACATGGAGAAAAATCAATATCCACAATGAGTTTTCTTAATTTTGTGGTGGTTGATGTTGCAATATATTTGGGAGAACAGCATCATAATAAAAATAACATTCCACTTCCTGCTCATCTTCAGACCTCCTGCTGCGTACTAAAAAGATGAAAACTGATATTCCCATGAGTCCTCTCTGTCCACTTATTATCTAAAAAATAGTGTAAGTCAATCCACTGAGTAACACACAAACCTTATAAAAACTGCCACGACAGACTATAACATCCATTATTTAACACTGAAAAATCCACAAGATTAAATTGTCTGTACAGCAACACAGGAGACATGCCTTTTTTATTCCACATGTCTTCAAAGACCAATGACCTTTGTTTCTCTTTCTCTCTCTTCAAGTTAAATATTTAGGGATATATTTTTTGTCTTTATTCTCTCTGAGGAGGAGTGGCCACTTTCCAGAGAAAGCCAAAAAAATATCTGAGATATCACATAAAAACTTCCAATCCACTCTTTGACAATGCAATAGGAACAATGCACACCCTGTATCTTAGATAAGTAATCTCTCCCTTACTTAAACAGTGTTAAAACCCATTCAGATATATTGTAAGTAGTTTATACCAACACTGACTTTAACCATCCAACACACTGTCCTCGTAAAATGAACTGAAACTGTGTATTGCTTTAAAAACAAACACCCAACCAAATAAAAGAGAACAATCCATTCAGAGGCAGAATATTTCAGTCCATCACAAAACTATAGAAAAAAGTAAATTCTGTGTTGGCCATAATTTTTTTTTTATGAAACATTGTCAGAGCATTGTTAAGTTGATTATAATATTTGCTATTTACAATTTAACTCCATTCTCTTCTGAACCCCCCAAACTGAAAATGTTCCACTTCTCCACAATTTTAAGTAGCTGATAAAGGCACTGCCTGGATACATAAATCATGTCCACTCTCAGCTTGGATTCAGTGTGGATTTAAGATATAAAAGTCCCACTCAAATCATTAGCAGTTTTTACATTGATTTCAGTGGGTTTGGATTAGATGTAAAAATACTTCTCTTTAAATTTAAATTTTTTTTTAATGACTCAGGCTTCTAGGAACTGCAGCAATAAAAATGGCAGGAATAAATACTGGAACCATTTATAAATAAGAGTGTTGGAATTGTCTGTAGAAAGAAGTCTGCCTTTATTCTGTCATTCCTGAGACAGGTAATAGCACTTGCCAAAGCAAAGCTTCAAAGAACATCCAGTAGCAGAGGGGTAGATTTTTTAATGGGAATACTAAATATGGGAACACCATTCCTAAACCATAACACACACCCACTAATAAGATCAAGGGTTGTAACATCCTTGCTTATAACTAGCAGTCCCAGGTTTCTGTGATAACACACTTTATTCAGTGTTCCAATCAAATGACTCTTATATCTCCCAATGGCTGGAAAATGGGAGGCAGGTTCCCTTTTCTCAAGGAAAAGAAACCCACTTGTGGACATGATTACAGCCTGTCAGTGGCTGATCTGTTCCTACCGGAAAGTTTCTTGGGAGATCTTGCACTCAAGGACAACATTTGTAAATCATCTTGCTTTCTCAAAACAGTGCTGCATGACTGCAGATAATGTGTTTTTCTCTTGTCCCACCAATGGGACAAGAGGTGGTGTTCCTTTGACTAATCATGTTAACTCTGTAGCGTATGACTCTATAAAAGCTGAAAAGTTCGGAGAATAAAGGCCTCTTTTCTTAGCAACTCGTGCTGGTGTGTGCTGTGAATGAATCCACACTTCTACATCGTGTCCAACAGCGACACCCACTCACTGAAATCACCAGAGAACTCACAAAAGCTGAACAGAAAGAAGAAACTAAACTGAAGGCAATGACAGCAAAACCAACGGAGAAATCAAGGACCCATCCGGGTCCCAGGAGTGGCCTGGAGTCCTGGGGCCATATCGGGCCCAATGAACCATCTGAGGTGCTCGTTGGTAAAGGGAGCCGCTGCTCTTTCTGTGACACAGATGTGCCACTTACTCTGGCACAAACACAGCCGACCTTCACTGGGGTTTCACTCTCCTGCTGCAGCACGTTTGTTTGTGAGAGGCACTGCAAGTGGCCTGATGGTGAGTACATCTGGCCTCTCCAGAATGAGAATCTAGGAAAAAAATCTCTGAAATATGTGACCCATGTGTAACTTTTCTCTAAAAAATCCTTTTTTTCTGTTTCTCTGATTCTGCTCCATTTCTTCTTAATTTTTCTTTCTCTTCCTGGATTTCTCAGCCTCCTTTGGACTGAAATCTTTTGGGATCCTCCCTCGTGGGGTGCCCTGCTTATCTCAGTTCCAATGATTTGAAGAAAACTCCTAAGCTCATTAGAATCTTGTTTCTCATGTTTATTAAAAGGTCATCACAAAACTTGACAGGTCTTTCTAGGCTGGCTGCACAAGGTTAATTCTTTGCAATCTGGTACATTTCTTTCTTCTGATGGTACAAACAAGGCCTTGTGGCACACTTCGTGTCTGATGCACAAAATGGCCCCGAAATACACAGTTCTTTTATCTTTATACCTATTTTTACCCAATTAACAATAGACACGTATATTATTTTTCTTAATGACCCAATGACCCTTCACCTATGTGCTACACTGCGGCATTTTCTGTCCAATCACTTACTATCACCCAATAACCTCTAGGAGAAGAACACGAAGAAGAAAGAAGGGACAAAAGACAACACCCTAAATCTTCCATCTTGTCTCCTGCTCTCTAAACTAACTTTTTCACCAAGCTATTTAAGAAAATTTTCTAATCTACGCACATTTTCAGTTTTTTCTATCTAACTTTAACATTTGTTCTCAGGTAACACCATGAAAACATGCTCATGAATTTCATTTTATATGAAATTCAGTGTTTTTTTTGATCTTCAAACTAAGCATCAGAAACAAGGGCACATACTCTGTATCCCAGACTCCAACACCATGCTCCCAGTTACCACCTTCTCCAGGCTCCTGCAAGAATGTCAATATAGTCTCAGCTATATCTGCAGTTAGACTACAGACTGCAAGCATGATATTGCAGCCCTTGATCCACAGACTCTTCCATATCATGCCATGGGCCTGTACAGAGAGACCAGCATCAATTTAGCATTTACCATTTCAGCAATACAAAAGCTCAGCAAAATATAAAGAAGTTTCTCCTTTTTTTGTATACATGTGCTCTTTGTTTACTTTTGCTATCATGTGAATGTCATTAGAGTGAGGGGGGGAGGTGAGAAAAAAGGAGATTGAAGGCATCATTGAATGTTATTATCACTTACTATATTACTTTGCCACTGATGCTTCCATTTCAGATTTAAGTAAAGAAAATCAAAACTATTAGAAGCAGCTGATAAAAACAAACCAAAGCTACTGGAGTGTGATGAAAGCAAAGGAAGATTATTAATGTGTTGCAGGTACAGGAGAGAGATGCAATTATAAGATTCAAGGGAAATAAGGCAGACAAAAACATCTGCAGTGAAAGTCTAATCCTTTGAAATTAATTCATTTACTAAATACTCCTATCTTTTGAAGTTTAAGATTCACAGCAAATATCACTACTTGTCAGAAAAGCTTTGACAGAGCACACTTTGAAATACTCATCATCCAACTCCAAGGATAAAGTAGGGATTAAAAAGAATGTGTTTTCTTTTTACTTTTTTTTTTTTTAAGGTGGCTATATGCATTAAGAGCATTATTATCCTTTTAAGGGCACATTTCAAGGAAATAAAAAAGAATTGTGAGGTTATTCTGTTTCTTTCTTTTTTTCTCTCTGCTTACAAAAGAGTTATATGATCTCGACCACTAAAGTGCACTGTAAAAAACATGTACACTGGGTTTCCTTCTAAATCAGAAACAGATTAAATAGCCCTGTAAGTGAATGGGAAAGATCAACAATATCTTCAAAAAATACTGACATGCCAAAATGAGAAGGTATGCAAAAAGATGGGAAGGTAAAGTAGCAAGGATGGCACATGGTCCAGGGCCTGACTACAGACTCCTGTCTGACATGTGGAATCCCCATCACTGAGAAGTTTTATGAACTGGTTAGTGAGGGATGGGCTAGACAGGTGTCTGAAACACATCCAGTATCGCTTCTCTGTGATTAATATCTCTTGTTTGCGTTACAGCTGACTGAGCCAGGAATGAGGACCCCCTCCCCTCCACTGCCCGCACAAACCTTTATTCCGGTAAGTTTAGAAAGGCTGGAGAAACTCACGACATCCATATAACTTATTTTAAATGTTAAGCTTCCATGAACCTCTGCAGTAAGGCTTGATCACCATTAAGCTTGCTTCTAGGCCTTTCCTTCTCCATGTCTGATTAAGCAGGACCTACCCAATTCAGCCTAAATGCCATGAAAGTGGAAGGAGGAGATGGGGCACTGCGTACCCAGCCTGAGACATTCACAGGAGGATCAATGAGCCCCAGCTGCCATAGGATGTGGAGATGACAGCCTCACCTAAAGTCCAGCAAGCTTCTGTCAGGTGCTACCACCTCCTGACCATGAATTCCAGAGCTGGCTTACAGCAACAGCATGTCTCCACACAGTATGCCTCAGCAGAGCTTGTCCCTGCACAAGAATGGATTTACCTACATGCCACCTACAGTCCTCTGAATCAAGTATCATGCCTCAAACTCTATTCAGTTTTAATCTGCTTCATAGCAGCAGCAAGAATGTTTGAATTTATGGCCTTGCCTCTCCAAAACAGACCCCACAATTCTCTCAGACAGGGAGCCATTTGGGATAATATTCCTCTTAAAATCATATGTGTTTTTGCATTAATTGATATTTAGTACGAAGGAAGAAACCACCCACAGAAATTATTTTTCTGAGAGAAGCTGCTGAGAGCTTCCTCTGTGCCTGGAAAAAACCCATAGCTGGCTACTTCTGAGAACAGACAACTGACTGAACCATTTAGAAGATGGATACACCTCTGTGAGATTCACATTTTGAAAACAGACAAGCCCTGGAAAGCTCTCTCTTGGCTTCTGGCCTTGAACAAGTAGCTGGGGCCCGGCCCCTGCTCAGCCCACACGGCCGGCGGGGCTGGGCCGGGCTCTGCTGCAGCGCTGCCCCTCCCGGGAAGCCCTCCGGGTCTTTCCCAGCTCCTTCCCAGGGGGGCCGAGCCCTTTCCGGCGGTGCCGCCAGGCCAGGCCGGTCCCTGGCTCGGCTGAAATTCTGCTGCCGCTGGGTTTCACCAGAAACTGGCGGGCAGAGGGAGGGGAAGCCATCGGCCCGCACTGTGCTGCCTCTGAGGGCTGGCCTGGCTGCTGAGATCCTACCGCTCTTCCCCAGTGCTGCCACGGAGAGTGATGACACATAGGAAGACAACATGAAGACACCAAGGTCAGTGAAGAAGGATTCAAGTCTCAGATGGAAGAATGACGAGATGCCTAGTATTGAGGCTGAAAGTTCTTTTGGTAGGGCATGGAGATAGACTATGATACACTAAAATATCAATTTTAATTCATGAGAAACTATTGGGGGATGGCATATTCAAACTAGATTTGAGCAGAGGCATCCATGATGAAGCAAGATGGATTCTGAAGAGACTGTGATCCCATGAGAAGCTTGAACAGAGAGAAAGAGAGAGTGATGAAGACCCTTTTCCCCCAGGGAGAGAAGAAGAAGTTCCCAGAGATAAAGATGATCGCAGAGATAGATGAAGAGAACCTTTGTTTTTGAACAGCTCATCCTTAAAATAATGCCCAATAATTTGACATGGTCCATAAATGCAGCTGGAGGCGGGCTGTGAAAATGGGAGGGATTTCACGATTGCAGAACTTTTCTCGGGCAGCTGCTATTTGTGGAAATGAAAAGCCACGAGAGAACTGTTTCTTGTGGAGAAGTGTCCATGGCATGGCATGTGAAAGTTCCTCTCCCTACAACTGATAAAAGACTATTGCAGAGTTGGTAACTAATTTAAAACCCCAAGTTTTGTCTCTACATTGTCATTTGGGAAAGAAGTCAGGCAGGAGGAGGGAAAGGGTTCTGAAGGTTTTATTCTGATACTTCTTTTAGTCCTGTTAATAAAGTTTTCTTTATACCTTTTAAGTTTTGAGCCTTTTTTGACCTTCACCTAATCCATATCTCACAGCAAGAAATTAGTAAGCGCACTGGTAATTTTAGCCAGCATTAAACCCTCCACATTTGGTGTGTTGGCCAGGAAACTCAAATTGGCAAATCTAAACCACTACAGGGCTCAAGAGGGTAAAAGGATATTTCCAGAAAGCAAGGTTCAGAAACTACACTGAATAAATACAGCAACACTGATATTTGCAAGTGATTCTATCTAGATGATAAAACCAATGCATGACCAAACCCGTGTCAAAGCTGCTGTTCAAGGGGCAAAGGCACTGCACACATGTATTCCTATAATGCTGTGTGTGGTTCTCTAAAATCCAGCTCACAGGTGTGCACACCTCACCTCCCAGATATCCTACTCCCTTAAAACAGGCTGGATCAAATCAAAGGAGCATGTCATCAAGGAAGCAGGAGCTGCAAAGACTTCCTGTCAGATGGTAAGAAGGACAAGACGGTGACAAGTGTAGCATCTGGCAATTTACTTTTCTTCCCAGGCTTCAGCACACAGCCCAGATTTAAAAGCTTGCAGGAAATCCCTCCTACACCCATTACCTCCCAGCTTCTGTGAGGTGTGCCTCTCCTCCTCAAAAAACCAGGGCAACATGTTGCTTTCTCAAGGTACAGAGAGCAAGAATGGCCCACAGTTACTGGTATCACTGCAGCACACACAACACTGTCTGTCCCATTTCAGTTTAACTGTGTCGTGCTGTGGCATCCCAGGCTCCAGGGCCTGAGGGAGGTGGGTGGTGCTCTTGGAGGCTGCACAAAAAGCATATCAGTCTCATCCCACTGGACTGCAGAAAGAAAAATCTGCTTTGTTCTTCATGCAGTTACTTTAGAAATCAGGGAGTTGTCGCCCTAGGTAAGGCACACACCTCAATATAAATAAAAGAAGAGTGAACCAGGCTCCATTCATGAACTGGAGACAGGGACTACAAACACTGCACCTCAGCTTCAAGGTAAAGCCATAATCTGTTTAAATTAACATTTGAAGATTCAGCTTGGCAGAATCCACACCTAGAGTCCTAGTGATTTCAAGTGTCTAAACTCCATCTACTTAAAACCTCCACTTGTATTAGAAAGCCGAAGGAATTGTTTCTGTTTGTGAAAGAAAATATAGAAATTCTGTTTGTGAAATAGCATATAGAAATATATATTACAAGTCAAGCTAAAGGAGAAGTTTCTGGTACAGGGCATGATATGTTTATTTAAGAAATGGTTTAAAATATGATAAGAAGTAAAGAACCCAGAAATCAAAACCAAACCAGTTAATGACTAGTACACAATAACTCTCAAAATATCTTTATTCTGCAAAATTTCCTAAGCAGTTCACATTTTTTAAAAAGTTTCAGTGGCCAGTAAGAGTTGATACTAATCAGCTGCATTATTCAGTCAGGAGTGTTATAGACAGAGAGCTTACGATTTCAGGAGAACCCAAACATGCAAAAAAACATTTGCATTCCCCTGTCCTTGTCATGAATAATTAACTGTCCTTTTAATTAAGGCATCATTGCTCAGATATCAACTTCTCTTTTAAAATACTGTGAGAGAGAGTACCAACATTCTGACAAATTTTGATGTATTACACAATGGTGCAAGTTGTATAGAACTTGGATGATGCACATATCACAATATTAAGCCCAGTTCTATTCTGCTAGTTGCATCAGATTAAATACAGAGACATTTTAGATTTCAGTGGAGTTTCTGCTGCTGTAAACATTAAAAAAACTAGAAGAGACATAATCTGGAATAAGAATATGTATTAAACCAATTAAACATGATTTCAAGGAAAAGTGGTTGGTGATAGCACTCAGAAAATCCAGCTGATTGCTCAACAAACAATTATATTTACAGAACACTAAATGCATTCAACCAGCTATCACATAATGGCTCTTTTTGATGGGCTTTAAACTGTGTCTTTATAAAAAACTTCATTAGGCTACTAAGATCCTTTCACATTATCTTAAATTGGAAGAGCAGTTGAAGCAATAAATCAGCTCATTGTTCATGATCTTGCTCTGATCCCTGACAACTGAAATTCTCATATATATTTAATTATTAAAAAAAAAATAAGTACTGAATCAAATATAAGCTTTTTCATCTGTGGAATTTCCTCAGAATTAAGCTGGTTTGGAATAAGGCCATCATTTTAGCAAATTAGTAGAGAACATGGAAAAAATTCAAAGTACAGGCCAATCTGAACTCACCTCCCTGTACAGAAAACACATCACTCTGTTTACATCCCAATTCAAATAAATCATTATAAGGGAGAAATTTACTTCCGTTTCACCATATAATATATTAATCTTATTTCAGCAGATTTTTGACAGATTTCAATAAGTTTAACTTAAAAAAGACACAAACCTCCTGCACAAACTTCCATAGACCTTACCTTGTAATTTTCTCTCAGAATTATCTTAGATAAATAGAGGTACATTTATCCATATGGTCTTCTGCAGATTGTACATGTAGACTAAGTACACTCTGTGCCAGGTACATATTGCCTGCAGTACAGAAGCCCCACATCCATGTTATCGCAGCATTGTTCTCCAGCTATGTCCCTCTAGTTCTTAGCACAGTGCTAACAACATTTGGGTGTGTTTTCTTTCATTAATTCTTTCATTTCCACTCTGCAGTTTCATGTGCCTTTCCCAGGGTCACTGAAATGGAAAGGCATTCTTCTGCCTTTTGACTTCTCTACCAAAGTACATGGAGAACAGTAAAGCTATGGGCACCTTCTCTCATCTTCATCAATTTGGATAGACCATATGTTCTTTTCCACATTTTTGTTTTTTTAGAACCCCTAGACCATCCTCAGTAACATTAAGAGGTGATATACTCCCTTAAACTATAATTATGTTTGAATTTTGAGTAGTCAGATTAATTATCTTCCCCACATAGTATCGGCAGACCTTTCTGTTTTCGAGTTTATCTTGCTTTATTTATTCATTGAAGTTCATCTCTCTAGTGTTCACTGTACACTGCCTTAGATGTAGCAAGGACGTTTTTTGAAACCCTCATTTGAAAGAACCATTGAGTAGTATCTTTTTTGTTGGTTTGTTCAGTCTGCTTCCCTGCATGTAGTAACTAGATTTCCTGCTTTTGCTTCATTATTCTTTACAATTCCCTGACTCCTCTTTTCAGCTTGCTGTCATACACTATTTGATTTTCAATCTTCAGGTACTCCTTTTCTGTGATACCATTCCCATCCCAGATGGCCAAAAAATATGTTCATTTGCAATAACTGTTGTTTTATTTTTCTTACCTCCACAAACTTTCCAGCACCATTCTCTTTTTTCAGGGTGAAACATGACCAGAAATGCTATTCTTACCTAACTTCCAAGGTCTTCTTCAGATTTCCCTCTACACAAAGATCATAAATCCTTAGTCAACCAAAATACAATCATTTAACTTTTCTGAGGTCTTGTCTAAAGACTGTGTCATGATCAGATTTTCCCATTTTTTTCCTTCAGATTTTTTTCTTCTACCCCCTCTACAGAGGTTTCATTTTTGCCTCTCCTCTTTGTCATTCATAAGTCAAATATTAGTTTAAGATACAGCTTGAGTGGATGTGCAGGAGACACCAGGAGCTGCTCACAGTATGCAAGAGGGATTCTGGAAGACATTTGGGTAGGTGACTGTGTCACTTTTGCTGTAACGCAGGCAGCAATTCGAACCAGCAATTCTAAGTGTTAAAAGGGGTCATGGCACACATGAGTAATGGACATCTGATCCCTAGTCACAGGATATTAACAGGGGATTTTGACATGGTGAAGGGGAATAAATCTAAACAGAGGAAGCATAACTTCATTTACTGGATGGAATCCCACAGTATCTCAGTAAATAATTGCAACACATGTTAACAGGAAAACTTAAACCAGATAAAATTTTAAAAGCAGAACTCTAAAAGGAAGGCCTGGATTAGAAAAATTAAATGTTTCTATAATAAATGTGCATAAACCCAAGGAGGGCACATATAAACTAGCCTAAAAGGGGTCTCCAAGATGTGGTCCTGTGGGAGATGAATGAACTCTACTAAATTAAGAGGAAGCACCTTACTTTACCTCACTTCAGGTCTTGCCACAAATCACTGTGTAAATACCAGATATAATCAGTTGTAGCTTCTCTTATTCCTCTGCTAATTGATAATTCTGTTACTCATGCTCTACTTTGGGAGAACAGTTATCTGCAAAAAAGCTGTTTATCAAGCACATTTCCCCCTACTGCTACCATGTAGCCTGAACCTTAGCCAGCCTGCAGTATCCCAGGCAGCTCCCAGCAGGATGGTGTAGGGACAACAGGGACTGTTGTAATGGGCAGCAAAATGAGATAGCCCTGGCTGTTTGCAGAAGAGTTTCCCAGCACAGATAAAAAATTATTTACTATGCCTCTTCCGGGAAAAGAGGACAAAATCTAAACTACCTTATCTATTAACATAGAGTAGCCTGCAATAACCTGCCATGACAAAGAAGCTATTACCTCCTCATCTTTTTCTAAAATCATCACTGATCTTGGTCCCCCTAGTTGCCCTACAACGGCAGCAGATTAGGAAAACTAGGAGTATTGACTGGAAACACTGCCTGACATTTCCTCCATTCAGATGAGCTATTCTTTCCTTCTGCTATCTGTTTAAATCAGAAAGCCTTATACCAAAAACACTCTTGCATATGGTGTGAGCCATTTTTGAAACCCTGTGCAATAGAAAAGATGAAGGGAACAGGACAAATAATGGAAAACAAGCATTTCCATGAATCCACCCTCTCATTTTGATTCTGGCTTTTTGTTCCCTTTTCCACACCCCTCCACATGTATGAGTTTGCATTTGCATAAATGCTGAGAATAAGGGTCCATACAAATACTCATTCATATGCAAACAAGGGTATTCACTCTTGTTCCAGAAGTGTTTGCCCTCTGTTTACAAGGCTTCAGTATCAAAATCACATAGCAGAAAAATATCATGAATTCCAGCTGGTCAGTGATATCCCACCAATAATGCTCACTAGCCCAGAGACAATAAAAACAAGCAAACAAAAAACACAATGATGTTCACAGTGCCTTGATACAACTAGGTATTGAGAATAAATATATACAAATCGGACTCTGCACACACCATGCTTATAAAAATACTGCATTTCCTGATAAGCTAGCTGTTTCATAAAGACAGTCACGTCTTCCACAGTGGAGAATGCCTGAACACCTAGCTCTGCTTTCTGCTGCCACACAGGCAGGCAGATTTTGGCCTCAGGTTGTTGTCATTTGTTTCATTCCAATGCCCAAGAGCCCAGAAACAGACTTCCTAAGGGATAGTTGGGAGGCTCACTTGGGAATGGAAGTAGCAACATTTAAGTCACTGGGTCCAATGTCTATAAAACAAGTATACAAACTTGTTTTCTCTATGCTCCTGATAAGTTAAGCTCAGTGATCTCTTCTATGGCTGATAGTTCTCCATCACATTCAGCTACTGAAAGTGTTAAACTTCTTCCCTCCTATTCTCCCTTTGGCCAGAACTGAATTGAGTGTACTTACCTTAGATCCACAATGTTTGGGATCGAGCTCCTCTTCCAAACTGGTCTCTTGGCTTTCTGATGGGTGTTGAGCACTGCTCTTTATTTCTGGAGTACTTACAAACACAGGGTTATGTAGTACACAGGGACCTCATCCCTCCTTCCTCTGTTGCTCTGATCTCCCACTCTGGGAGGTATTTATTGGTTTTGGGATGTATCAGCACTTTCTGACAGTAGTTTTGGAAGGAAAAAAAAACATTTTGTCTTACCATCCACATTCTTCAAGAGCAAAAGACCAACTCTAAAGTATGAGATATTCAACCCCCCAACAAATGATTCAACCTCAACAAAATGAGAAGCTTTAAATACAAAATGTTAGTTGTTATGGATATTAATCATAAACTGTGAACACAAAGCACTGTTCTAGGACTTTTTCCCAGTTAATTCTTTCCTCATAATAATTCTACAAGTGATTACAGATGTGCCCTTCCTGCTTTCACTTTCATCCTTGAGAAATGTTCTAAGGGAAAAGTAATTCTATTAGATAACAGGCAATTTTTGAACCATCTTAAATAAACTTATTTTCAAAGAAACAAATAAATGCTGGATCACATCTTGGCATCATTTGTAACAGATATAGACACAGATCTTAAAACCAAAAATTATATTTTGCATCTGTTGTCTACAAAAAATAAAAGGGGGGGGGGAGGGAAGGGGGAAAAAAAGAAAGTCACAATATGATCAAAACTACACTTAAGTTTTTAAAAATCTCTTTACGAGAAAGGCTGCATTTAGGAAGCATGAGTCTACACCTGGGGTGGTGACCAGCCTGCACCTCCCAGGAGCTCAGGCAGCCATGAGCCTGCTCCTCCACAGGTGTCAGAGTGCCAGGAAAAGTTCCCAGCACATCTGAAAATAGCCCAGGGAATGACTGCAATTTATAACAAAAATGATAGGACACACATTCTCACAGGGACAAACCAATGGTCAATCAAACCAAGAAGTGGAAATTAAAGAAATGAGCATTCAGAACATGGCTGAAAAGGAAAACCATTTTGATAATGCATCTCAAAATATTCTGAGTTTTCCTCATAAAGTTGAGTGAGTTCCTTTGATCAAATCAGCAGTTTTAGAGTTTTAAAAATTAATTATTTTTTACTTTCTCCACAAGACTTTGTTTACTGGAATCCTGTTTGGTTAAAGCACACCGTCTACTCCCAGTTTTTTCTCATTTTCAACATATTTGAAAGAGGCTACAGCAAGGAGTAGGAAACACAAGTCTTCTATTCTGGTATGTATTTTGAGAGAGACTTGCTTTTCATTCTCTTAATTTACAGTTTGTATTTGTATGGAGTATAAGCTGCGTGAGGAAAGCAATTGATTTGCAAAACAGACTACATGCAGCACATACAAACTGACTCCTCTTATCAAATAGGAAAGACTTTCTCAATGCAACAGCTTGGTGCAGAAGAGCATGCTGAGCTGAAAAGCAAATACAGCTATCTGATTAATTGATTCTGACCTCATAAATATTATACTTTGGGGGCTCTAATGGAACTTCCTGAGGGTAAATTGCATGGTTCACCTCATTCATTTATATCTCTGGCTGACAGATGTACATTATGAAATGTCACTGAATATGCTGGCAATAAATGAGGTATAACATTAGCATCTTGGTTCTGTTTTCCTGAAGGAACACTTTTGTTAAATGAATCCCACACCAGTAAAAATATTATTCTCCACTATGTACACTTCTTTTTATTTTAATCAGTCTCGCAGAAATATATACAGGCCTTCCAAAAACACAGAGCCCCAGTAAATTAACAAAACAAGCTGCTCTTTTGTTGTGCATGTTTCCATTGTGAAGCTATATTGTTGGAGAATATTAGGCTGTGACAAGCATTTGATAGTGTAGTAGTTGCACTAATGTTATGGTTATTATCTTTACTACCACGCAGTGAAACACAGTTAATTAAAATACAGTGAAGAAATTGCTCCCTTCCCCTGCCCACACATAAATGAGATGATAAATTTGTTGTTGTAGTCAGCATAGAGGGTCCCTTGACCTCTCTGCATGTATTTAGGCATTATTCTATTTTATTTCATTTTTTATTTTGTTGCCATTTGAGGCTGATAAAACTGCACATAAAGGTCTTGGGAATAATGGCAAATAACCATGACATGTGCAGCTTAATGAAATTATATACTGTGGTGCATTGCAATAAAATTCATAGGAATATGTGCCCCACTACTGTAAGGTGTGCAAATTCCAATAAACCATTAATCCTTGCCATGAGCAGGCCATGACTGCAAAGGAAACTTTGCCAGGGAATGGGGTGAGGGGAAAGAGGGAGGAGGAGGAGGCAGGGAGGCCAGGGGAAGGAGAACAGAGCTACTGGCAAGTGTGGTAGTTAGAGGAAATGAACCATCCCTTTGGGATTAAACCTACTTCCAACTATCCCCTTTCCTCCCACTGTTGAGGCATAATTGTTATAAAGGACAGCACTGGAAAAACATGTAATTTGTCTCTCACTAGTTGCAGACAGCTATTTCAGGCTTAGGAGACCAAGTGAGGCTGAAAGATATTTCATCTTATAGTGTTACCTCCAGGACAGCTTCTGAAGAGCTGCACGGTGGCTGGCTGCTGCATCTCTGCGTGGAGAGCAGTACAAGGGGCAGCCCCCACTTGTACCTGCTTCTGGCCACAGACGTGTTCTCTTCTAACAAATCTTTCTCAGCAAGGTCCAAACCCCTTTCTTCAGTTTTTCAGAAAGGGAGTGAAGGAGGGTGGCCAGTAGGGCTGGGAAAATTGACCATTTCAGGAATTTTCTGCAAACAGAAATTGAAAATAAGTGTCAGAATTTGTGTCTGCTCTGCTACTACATCTGTGCATGTATTGATTTACTCCCCAGCACAGACTACAGCTGGACTGTAAAGGGGTTACACAAGACACCTCTTCCTCTGCATAAAACCAGAGGTCAGCTGTCAATTCAGTACTTTTTTGACTGAGTTTATGCTTTCAAAAAGGCTAGAAAAATGTGTTAGATGCAAAGAGCACCATCTAGCACTATGAGCAGGAACACAAGTCATTGTTTTTGTAACATCACCTCTGCTGCACACTGTGAAAGGTTCTGGGAGCCACTGGGCTCAAGGTGGCTGCAAGGGGAGAGCAGTGTCCTTGGCAGACAAGGATACCTGGGCTCCTGGAATATAGATGCTATGAAAAAAGCTCCTCCTTGCTCCAGTGTAGTTTGCTTAGTCAAAGTCATGAGTCAAGCCTCATCAGAATTATCAGGACTTTTTTTTGTTTGGTTTTTTTTTTATTATCTATTTTGTTGTGCTTTGGATTTTTGTTTTGTTTTTAATTTAAAATAAAGCAGTAAGGATAAGGGGAAGAAAGCTGTGAATTCTGTGACACTGCCTTCCTGCTCAGATTTCTCATCTCTACTCTGCTAATGACTTTGTGACTCCTAGTTGCAATGTTTGCATGTTAGGATGTTTGCTAGCATACCTGTCTAATTAAAACAGAAGTGGAGATATGTTAAAGATCAGTAAATATGATTTCTATCCCAGAAAACCTTTATAAGGTGTGTATGCTTAGATGTAGATAAATATTTATATGTAAAAACCAGACAAATAGGAAGTATAGTTATGGCTATATTGGATTTCTTTCCTGTTTACATTTTTCTACCATTTAAGAATATTTGTCTCTTCTGCTTCTATCTTGCACAAAACTGAGAAAAACAAAACAAAACCAAACAAAAAAATAAAGGAAATACAAGTGCTTTACCAGTTTCTGCCTAAATACCAGCACACACACACAGCTTAACCTTGATAATTAATCTGGTAAAAGCAAGGGAACTACCCCATACTGCCTCATAACAGAGGACATTATCCCATGCATGATTTTCCTGGCTGACAAACCAGGGTCTAGATTACACAGTATCCAGTGCCATAGACCCAAAATTGCCAAGGCATTACACTGGTCGGCTCTGACATTGCTCAGTGTCTCCCGCTCACAGACAGAGTTTTGCCCTGCTCCAAAGTGTTGTACACCGTCAGGCTATGAATGTGACACCACACTGGACAATTATAATCCAGTTCAGCAAGGAGCACTCAGGTGAATTAAATACATGCCACTAACCCTGTCTTAATCATGGTGTGGAAAGCAGATCACTAACAGCGGAGTCTGCTTCAAAAATATTAACCATACCACACTTGTACTTAATGTACAGTGTCTAGACAGTATTGACTGCGTGTACAGACCATCCTCCCAGGGACAGCTCTCTGAGACCTAAAACTGTGCTGCTATAATTAAAATCTACAGTCTTATGGAAGTCACTTGCTTTTACACTTGGAGTTCTCCTCAGCAGCCTTGCAAGCGAAGCTAATAGCAGGTGGAAGATGAGGAGAGGGGGAGCCATTTTTAAACAACTGTGAGCAAATTTACCTATTTTATAAGGCATCATGGCTGATAGAAATAATGCACAGAACATAATTTCTTTTTCTCTTAAAACGTCCAGTATACTGGTTTTTAATTCTGATCTTTCAACATCAACAGCAACCTCAACAGCAACAAGGATGTATCGGTACTTTTTATTTTCACCTCACAGACCACCTTTTCACAGACAAGCAGAGGTTTTTAACTCTACATTTTTACTTTTATTACTAATTTGGTGTTTTATTTTCACCACAAACCACACTTCTATAAATGGCCCAGCCAAAATATCATTAATTTTGCCTCCAGCAGCCCACCCTGCTCTAAGGGTGCAACAGCCAGTGACCTATTAAGCTGTCTTAATGCCCCAGATTTGTTAGCTTCTCTTTGCTTCCCTCAGAAATTAGCTGGCTGGTATCTCAGAAAGCAAGCCAAGCCATGCAACAGTTGGTGCAGCTGTGGCACAGGAACAGCCTTGCACATGATATTTGTATGGCTAGCAGTGCTTTAGGAGCTGAGGGCCACCAACAGTGTCATCCAGCTCTCAGTTATCGTTGTTGGGCAGCACAGCAGACACATCATTCAAAGGTTGCCCTACTCTCAAGGGACATTTCTATTAAAAATTTAAAAAAAAGACCTCCAGGTTGTTCTTCACTTTTAAAAGACCTGAAATGCATTGCACTGTTCTTCCTTTTAGAGCTGGTACCCATATTCTTATGTTACCCATCCTTCTCTCATGCTAAGGTTCAAGTAAAAGACTTGATATTCTGTGGAGGGTATTTGCAGCACAATCTTTCTCTGCTATTTGTGATTCTAGAGCTGCACAGATAAGGTCAGAGCAGAATAACATCTGGCCAGCTCAACATGAATATCTTTGGAAGGTCAAGGAGAGCAGAAAAGGAATGAGATCAAATGCCAGAGGATGAGAAGGAGAAAACAAAAGGAGCTCAAGAATATAAGCTGACAGTCTTAAATGCTAGCAATAATGCTAACAGTGATCTCCCTACAAGAGATAAAGTAGCATAACCTGGAAACCAGTAATATGTGCAGAACTTTGTTTAAAATTAGGGTAAGTATCCATGACGAAGAAACAGAGCCTTTCTGAGATGGCAAAGGAGTGAGCATTTGGCAGACACCAGTCAGTAGTGTGCAGTATCAGCGACTGGCTATGTAAAGCTAACTTACAGGAACACAGTAAAATTAATAAAAATCAAATTAAAATCTTTGCATGGAAGGACAATTTATTTCCCCTCTCTGACCTTCCAGTACCCCTTGGAGAAATGAACAGTGGCATTCCTCTAAACCACTAACCTTTCCCAAATTAAACCATATTATCTAGTATCAAATTTTTTTCAAGCATAGGCCATGGTGAGGAATGGGGGGAGCTATGGCAAAAGAAAAACATCAAGCCTTAAAACAGTGTAAGAGCTTTTTCTGTAATACTGACCATGAGCTCTAGCTCTTCAAAGAGAAACACGTGAATTCTGTTCAAGCATGTGTGAGCAAGTTAGCTCGGGTTTAAGCTAGAGAAAATCATATATACTGAAATACTTACCCATAATTAGGCACAGACATTTCCATTTCATGACATGGCCAGTAGAACTGATCTGACTGTTGCCTTTTTCCCCCTCTGGACTAATACAAATGTCATTTTCCTAACTCCAAAAAGATACAGAGAAAAAAATCAAATACATATATATACATATATATATAAAACCTCAAAGGCATGAAACTTTGCTAACTCCTCATGAGGCTACTTATTTTCCCATTGCCTGGGTCAGCATGTGTGATCCATAGTTTTTGAGATAGATAGATAGATAGATAGATAGATAGATAGATAGATAGATAGATAGATAGATTAGACAGACAGATAGATGTGTGCATGTATATGTATATATATAACACACACAACAGTAGGTTAGATGTATCTCTTTCCATAAATCTTCAGTGGAATATAATGCTACAGAGTTTATGACAAGCTATTTCCCTGATCCGTTGCTAAGCTTACTAGCTTGAGCCCTGTCCTAGTTTGTATGCTGCCTTCCAACTCATAACCTGATGGGGAGCTTACAGAAAAGCTAAACACAGATGGGCAGAAGCTGGGCCAGCTTTGGAAGCTAAACCAGGAATCAGCCATAAAGGAACTGCTACCACGGACCCAAAGTCAGGGGTTTGGGTCATCTTTGGTAACAGCTTGCAATATATCCAAGGGGATGCTGAAAGCAGGACATAGGTGAAGATATTTGTTACCAAAGCACAGAGAAGGAAAGAAGAGGACCATCATGCCTTCCATATGTGCCAAGAGTAGGAGAGAAGGTATAGCACCATTGACAAGGTAAGCCCAAGAGCTAAGGGAAATTAACTCAGTTGCCTGTTTGGAGGTTGTGCAAATAGGTGCCTCTGCACAAGCCTAAATAGAAGAAAAAAAAGTACTGGCTCCGATAGTTAATAAAGAGAATGGAGAAAACTCACAAACACTGCTCATCTTCTCAGAGACAGGAGCCAGCTGCACACTTTAGAATAGATCCCTGTCAGTAGAAAAGTACCAAAGGAGGGGGAAAAAAAAAAAAGTGAGATCCTTCCTTTGAATTCCTCATTTCAATTTATGTATCCTATCTGCCAGGGAATTAAAATAAGAGAGGCAAATACTGGAGATTTGCATAAGTTACACTGAAGCAGAGATGCATGCTGGTCTTCAAAGTAGCAACCTTCAACGTGCCTTCTTCCTTCCCAGCTCACTTTATTTTTTTTTCCCCTTTAATCGCTTTTTCCCTTTAATGATCCTCTCCCCTCCTGCCTCTCTGCAGAGTTGCACGGAAAAATGCTGCCATCCAGCGGCATTCCCCGAAAGAATTCCAGAGACTGGGAGTTGTCAGGGTCCAGAGAGCAAGACCTCCCCACTTTATCTTCTCAGAGCAGAGAAGCAGAAAAGGGGGTTCAGTTTTAATCCTTTTTGGCATTCTGACTTTCACTGCCAGACGTGATTATCTCAAATCAAAGATATGATGACTCTAAGGATCCTGCAAAGCACATTGATTATTCATTACTGAATCCAGTTTGCTCACAGGCAAGCAGACTTTCTGTAGCTGATGCACTTTGAAAACCCTGATTTTAGTTTCCTAGAATGATCTAGACAGAACTGTATAAAAAATTGACTAAAAATTCAAATATCTAATTTTATAAATGTAATTCAAAAGGAAAAAAACTCCAATTTTTAATGAAAAATACTTCTTTTTCTTTCATTTAGAATTATTTTCCCAGCACACAAAATTTACAAGTTTCTCAGACCAAAGGACATGCAGTCTGCTCACATGTTATAAAAGGCTGATTTTTTTTCTCCCTAGGAATATTTAACATTATTCAATAACTTACTCGAGGAGAAATGTCCATAGTCTATGAATTATAGTTTGAGTTATCTAGGTTTTCACAATCCATTAAGGCTTTGGAGACCATTCCATCAGTTTGTTAAAAGCTTGAAAATATCTGTTCCATATCAAGGAACTGTGTGTATAAACATGTAGTTACATAGCCAGTGCTGGAATGGGAAGAACAAAACTAATCCTTTTAAACAAGCACATACACTTGCAGAGGTCAGCAATATTAAAATTTTAGAAAAAAAAAAGTGGTAGTTTATTTATCTTAGGGTAAAGTGATGTTGCATAATATTGCCACTCAAAAACACATGCCTGCAAGACAAATGCACCAAGTTGTTTATAAAAAATTAGCATGTTTGTGGGCCTGTGTTTCGGCCATGCCTTTAGCAGCTCGTGCTCAGACAGCACATCCAGGTTCTGTCTGCAGCTTAAGTTTTTGTTGCCTTCTTTTTCCAGGAATCTCCTCCACCAGAAATTCCAAGCTTGGCATGAACTTCCCTCTGTTATTCAAGACAGGGCTGTAAACTTAAGCATCTTCTTCCAGAGGTAGGCACAGCTCTCTCTCCCTGCCCTCTGCCCCCAAGGAGTCAATTTGGAACACTTTCCATGGCACTCCCAGGGGCTAGTGCTCCCCAATGTCCAGCACCCAATATCCTGCCCTTGGGCTACCTCCCATGGAACAAGTGACCCTCCCTTTTCTCCCTCATTTGGGACACAGCAATCTATCAGGAATAAAACCAGGGGGAGTTTATTTTGGTTACATTCAATTATTTATATTCTTTTCCCCATTTTGCAAAGTCTTCTCACATGTTCAGCTTTTCAGTCACTTTACAGACTGAGTGCATAATTGCCCACTACAGCTCCAGTCCTACACTAATGAACAGCCTCACCAAAGGAAGCAAAAGTCTGACTGGATCATTCACTGAATTCTCCAGTATGAGTGGATGGAGTCAGACTGGGTGGCTGGCTGGGTTTCTGTTAGACTGTCAGCTATGGGGTAAAGCACCAAGTCTAGATTTACAGGCCTGTCTTGGTTTGAAAAGACAGGTGTCTGCTAAGGAAGGCAGAAACCCCCCTTGAAATAGAAGAAAAAAAAGAAAACAACCCCTCCCTCCTCCAAATTATTATAATCTGAAAATCAAGGCATTTTCAGGCAGAATGGGAATAGGAATAACAGTTCTTTATAAGGAGATTAAAATAAAAATGCAGTAGAACAAAAGAAACCAGCAAAAGAACAACCCACTGACAGAGTCAGAATACAGCCTGACACCCTGTTGGTCAGGGTGTTGGTAGCAGTATGATTTAATGGTGGCTGCAGTCCTCCTGCACTGACAGATGTGGTTCTGTTGAAGCAGTGATCCTGTAGAAGGGTGTAGTTTTCCTCTGAAGGTCCAGTGTTGGTGTAGATGGTCCAGTCTTCCTCTGGGATCCAGTGGAGGTAGGCTGACTGTGGTGTTCCAGGTCACAGATTATATCCAGGTAGGAATGCTTGGCTCCTCCCCCTGTGTGGAACATCTCCCAATGGAATGATGTAATTTTATCAGTCATGCAGTGAGACTCAATGGGCAATTAACAGGAGATATCCCCCTGGAGGGAGAATGGGTCATGGAACAGATAAAGAACACTGCCCAACCTGGTTTTAACAGCTGGTAATAGAATAAATACTTTTGGTTACATCTTTGCATTGAAACCCAAGACAAGGCCATATCCAGATTCCACGTTTCATATCATCCTGAAGCCCAAATGTTTCACTGAACCATAGAAAAGACATTTACCTCCACTTGTACCCATGAATAAAGCTAAGATAAAAAACTACTTGCCTCAGTGTAAATACACATCTTGGTTTCTGCTTCATGTACTTCATTCCCAGTACAAACAATATTCAGTAATCCCATTAAATTAAATGGCAGGCCTGCATGTAAATTCAAGAATTTTTTTATTACTGAAGCCTAAATTTTGCATTCATGCAGAGACTATATAAATACTTCCATTTTACATCAACCAAATCATCAATCAAAAGGCTTGGCCTTAAAAGCAAGGTCAATATATCTACATACTGGACCTTCAGGGACATGCTCACAATATGTGGTAAAGGAATGTGTATTCCATACATGACATATAATGGAAGGAAATGGGGTTAAATCTACTGCTGACCACTCCCTATGCCTGTTTGCTCAAATAGTTTCTCTACTGTTTTCCCTTCAAAAAATATTTTCCATCCTTGTCAACAACTGGCTCCCCACTGACTAGATATTTTGCAAAATCCTTTATCACTCCTGTTTACTGTGTGTCTATTCTTTGACTAGACATGACTTTACACTTCCCAGAGGTGACGCTGTGGTGTGTTTCAAAAGGATGAAGAATTATCAAAATATGAGAAGACTGTCCTTCAGGCCTACCCAAAGCCATTAAAATCCATCACAGTTCAAGAAAAGAGAGATTAATATTTCACAAGAGACTGTTTTCCCCCTGTTTTTTACACATCCCTTTACTCATGCAGGTTGCATGAGCCAGTTTCTGCTAATTTTGCAAGAGTTGAGAGACCCAGATTGTTAAAACATTCTGTTTACTGGCCTGCAAAAGGTCATCTCTTTCAATGGCTGTCATTAAGCTCATTACTGCACAATTTAATCATAGATGCTTAGAGAAAACACTTGAAGCAAAATATCACAATCAACATGTCTAAGTGTATTACATAATAGATTAATAGAATGGAAGCTTCCAATTTCCCGTCAATACGACTGAGTAAATTATTTCCTTGAGTAGACTAATTACTATGAAATATCTCAACCAAAACCTCTCCTAAACTCCATCTATCAGTCATTTACTGCATGCATCCTTGTCAGAAGAAATATGCACTTATCTGCTCCATTTAGAATAATGAGACTAATGAGTTTATAATTGTTATTTACCAAAATCCTTTATAAGAATAATGAAGGAAATGTAACTGTCACATCAAGTAACTAGAAAAAGACACTCACATGGGATAGTCTTTCTGTGGGAATTCTGTGCACTGCCAGCAATGGAAATCTCACATTTTGGACATAGACATAGCTAGTAGAAGCAGCATTTTAGAAAGTTAGTCTTTCTAACTGATGGAGTAATAAAGCTATGGACTCCCCCCTTCCCAGGATGCTTTTGCTGAGCTACGCAGAAACATGCAAAGGCAAATCAGCATGAGACTCAGAGCAATTCTGACACCACTAAATCAAACCACACACATAAGCACTTCTCTCACGTGTAGCAGAGCATCTGCACACCACCAACAGTGCCCTTGCTTGCCTCTCACTTTCAGTTCATAGCACTTCATCCTTCCAAGAACTTTGCAAACACTAATGATTTAAAAATAAATAAGTAAATAGAGCTGGCATAATAGAATGAAGACCAAATCTAGGGGAATGCTTTGCCCAGGGCTGCAAGCAATAAATCAATGCACTGCAAGATAATCATATAGTCAAACTGAAGACTCAAAAAACACCTCAGATCTATGACAGTACCACAGAGGAAACAGTGAATCCACCAACAGATGCCCTTATATTTAAGAATGCTTCCATCTTAGACTCTTATTTTAAAATATTCATTAATAACCAACCAAAAAAAAAATCCACTTCAACTGGATGGAAAAGATTAAAAAATATTGAACCTGAATCCTAATGGACTATTGCAAGCAATATTATTGGGTTGGGGATGCATTCCTTCTCAAGATTATCAGATATCAGAGCAGATATAGTAAAACATATAACAGAAATAAATCTGGAACTGGAGCTTAAGTGAGACTGGTAGACTACACCAATGAATGAGTCATTATCATATACTGGTCCAGTTTATAGACTCTTCCCAAAGCATCCAGCATTAATTTCTATATAAAACAGATAATTTGGTCTGAGCAATACTACTATTTTCTTATTCTGAATTCCTTTTACCTCATATTTATAAGCTCTTTGCAGATTACTAAAAAAGAAGAGATTTGAGATTCCACACTATCGGAATAAAAATATTTTAGGAGAGGCAAAACTACATGTAGGAACAATGATGTTTTTTTTCCTTGTCCGTGTGTTTTATATGGAGTTAGGCAATTTCACTGTATGTTGATAAGGTTATACTACACAATGAGAATCCCTAAGGAACTACTAAAAAGTGACAGCACTTAACAAAAATTCCTGTATTTGAAAAGTTGCAACTAATACATTCCATGTGAGACATCAGCTACACAGATCTGATCATTTTTGGCTCACCCTGAGTGAATTCCTGACTAGTCTGAACATTAAATGATGCAGCTTACACTACCAATAAATTGTTCAGCAGGACTGGGCAGAGGAAGGCAACCTATTCCAATGACAAAGGTAGCACTTGAAGTAGGTTTTTGATCCCAGCCTCATGATAAAAGAATTCCACAAAAAGATATTGATTTGCTTCTGGATTCTTTGGAAAGATGCCATCTTTACCAGATAAGAAAAGACTTCTTGGCTTGGGTAGTAACCAACACTGAAGCAGCCATAGCACCTGTAAAAATATTTTATTAATATGAATATTTTCCCATAAAAAAGTCATCTGGTCAAAAACTGCATGTTCTACATGCCTACCCAACAAATTCAGGAAAGAAATATGTCCATTTCTTACATTTAAACCACTGTGGAGATGTTTTGGATTAGATTATCAATTTGTACTCTTTCAAAAGTTAGATAATCACATTATGGAGAAAAAACATCTTATAGAATTTTGCAAATGAGGATTAGTTTTTAATCATAAGCAGACATTTGATATGGTTAAAAATACTAAAAAATATTAAAAAAATATGATCTACACCTATCAATTCTAGTGCACCTCTTCTTTATGATTGCTGTGCAGGATTTCTGGGAGTCTGTCTACAAACAATTCACATAGGAAAACATTCTAAAAATACCTTAATCTCTTTTCAATTTATTTCAAATGCCTTTGTTATAAGGACTTTGCTTAACATAATAGGATAAGTGTACAATCTGGAGACAAGTATTATTATCAGAACATTACTGAAAGTGTCTCAACAACTGACTATAAGAACAATAAGAAAATATACAGAAACAGGATTTACAGTTTCCAGCCCAGTCCTGACCTTACCTCCTACCCCTACATAAAGTCCTTGACTACTCTAGCTGAAGACACTGAGGAGTTTATAGCTCTGAAAATGAAAGCAAAAGCGTTTTCTGAGTCTCTCTGCCTGTCCTTGTGAATTCATCTGAGGTTAGCAAAAGCCAAAAATGTAAAGGTCTCTTTTTTTTTGCTGCAAGAATAGCAAATCACATGAGAAGAGTAGCAACATGTGATTGCACATTCTCCAGGATTTCTCCATCTAAAATCCAGGTGGCTAACTTTCCTTATTGCTGCTTCCAAAAACTTTGCCAAGCTCCACTGTAATGACTAATTCTGTCATGTTTAGAGTCATTAGAAATAATTAATGTTTAGTATCTATAATTTTAAAATGGGACAAATGGAAACAATGTTTAAATCAAAATAAGAACATCCCCTAAATCGGCTTGAATGGGAGGGCTTTAGTTAAAACAATGCAGAGCTTTGCTAAACTCTGAGAATATAAGGAAGATATAGAAGATCTTAAAAGTGGACAGAGATGCATTTAGCAATATTGCAATAAATTAAATAAGGAAGTCCCTTCACAAAAACTGTGAAACATATACCTTAGAGTCTAGATACAAAACTCATTGTACATATGAAAATTCCTCTTTTATCTCTAGGCAGTCATGTCTATCTCTGCAACAGTGAGCACAATAATCATGCTTATGAATGGGATTTATATTCTTCATGCCTTTTATGAAGCCACCCATATATTTGAATACTTAAACATGCACTTCTATAAACAAACTGACTATTATATCTTCTTATTATAGCTTCTCTTCTCTGAGATATTTCTACAATGTTGATTCTTACATTACTCACCATCTGAAGCTTAAAACAATTCAGTGCTACTTTGAAGCTGATGAAAAACAGATTAAAATTTTCTTTAAGAACAGAGGATGAAAAAATAATCCCAAATTTGTCAACTGTGGATTTGATCCAAATTTCAGAAATTTAAGGACACTGAAAAAAATAAACTATTACTCATATTCCTATAGCCTGATTCATTAAGGGAAAAAAGTAGTTTACTAGTGGCATAGGGCAACCCACAACTGGGGATTTGAATTTATCAAAGCTACTGGTCAGTTGCTTTGGACAGTGATGGGAGTCCCAGTGACTGGAGTCTGTTGCAAGTGACACCTCCACCTGCGTAAGGTGAGACTCCCCAGACTGTGGTTCACAGATTCTTTCTAGCCAGCTGCTTCATGGCCTAGATAACCCCTCCAGTACATGAATGATCAACTGCTATTTTCTCAAAACACCCCCTACACATCTTACCTACCTAAAAATGACCACTTCTGCATCTGTGGAAATAACTTCTACTGATTCACAAGCATCTTGTAAATACACAGTTTGATCTGTTTTGCATCAGGAGCCACCTGGTGTCACTGGGACACTTAGATTCTTCACTCAGCATGTTAATAACTGTCTTTCAACAAAGAAACTGGTGAAAACACAGGAATAGCTACCTAGGGAAAATCTTCAGGGAAGTCTGAAATGTCCACTTGGAAAGTCCCAAATATTGGTCAAATATATAGTTCAAATACTTAACTGTAAATACATCTAGTATTTCAGTAATTGACTAAGTTTCATTTTAGTGTCTAAAACCATTTCAGTATCCCAGACTTGTCCATTACCTCATCTGCACAGGTGACTAACTAAGGAGTTCCAGGACTCCCCAGGCTTTTAAAAGACTGAAGTGAAGGTATGCACACTGGTTGCATGGCCCATGGCAGGCACCTGTTATATGGCGACAATTATAACAGAATAAACCTGATTTTTTTTATTTATAACTTGAATCCTGTAGCATTTGCAACAAAACCAGACAGTTACAGTTAAAACCATTGCATAGACGCCCTGAGAAATCTGTGCTTACCAGAGAATTCATCCTCTCTACTAGAGACCACCATGGGGATTGCCCACAAAGTCAGCAACTCATTTGCAACACCATTACAGAGGAGGAAGCAGGACCCTGTCTTGCAAAGTAGAAAATTTGATCTCACAGCTTGATGGTGAAATTACCACATGAGGTTCCTTAGAGCTCAACTCTCCTAAATATAAAGTTGTACTAAACAGAGCACAGGGCACCGAAGAAAAAAGTCTGTATCCTGCCCTAGGAAGTAAACAGCAATGTTGCAAAATTTTGCTGAAAATAAAGACAACACTTCTCAGAAAGGCCATAGATATGAGTATCAGCCAGCACTGAATTTTGTGAGCTGAGAAAAATATGCCTTACATTTATGAATGGTTTCTATTTAAAGGAAAGGCAACATATGGCAAATCTTATTTCAGGATTAGAGTGTTAAAACAGGTTACAGTAGCACCTACAGTGCCTGACTGCTAACATGACTAAGGACAGCCATATGACAAAGCAAGAGAACTGTGTCAGTCCTCATTGCTTTTCCAGTACTTTATATAAATGTACTGGAAAGGTCAAAAAGAGACTATATTTGGATTTCACTTATCCTGCTATTCCAGTTTCAGCTCCATGAACTAGACTGAAGAAGACTTGTGAAACATTAGACATTTAAAACATGGGATAAACATGGTAAGGCGCTCAGCCACTTGGATGATGTAAAAGTATTTCTGCCAGAGTCGATAGCTCCCTATATCAGCTCCTGAGAGGCAAGGACATGCATCTCATCTGCACCTGTATAAAATGAAGTGATTGCTACTTCACTGATGGTTAACTGTACAAATTCTGGAGTGATCCCAAAACCCTCAGAATCCCTTAAGCCTTTGGAAATTGGGTTTTTTACCCACTGCTGCAAAGATACCATTCTTCTAGTGCAAAAGAAATTTAAGTTCTTAAAGTTTCTTCCAAACAATACTTTCCAACCACAAAGGGTCAAGCAAAAGATAAGAGACTGCACCAAAAGGAATACATAGCCTGAGATTTGTAGGCATCAGATTGGAAAAAAATTAATCTGGTTTTCCATAAATTAAGAGAAAAAACACTATATTTACCACACAAATTATAATCTTCATTTTTCTTCAGATTTAACTACTGCATGAAATAGAAAAACAAATATCCCCATGCTGTTAACATAAAAATTGAGTTGTTCTGTCTAGAGACTGAAGCATCTAGTTACTGTACCAGAGGGAACCTGACAAACCTTGTATGGCAGCAGCAGATTTATAACCTGAGAAAGCACTGGGTCTAGATTATTTCAGATTCCTTTCATTCTCTACAAACAACAATACACTACAAGAGGATTTTCCAGACAGTGATTTATTTGCCAAACATTTAAACTTTATTTAATGCTTTCAGTAACAACTAGTCAATCTGTGGCCCACCATTAACCCAGCTCTTTTCCTGAAGTCATATGATTCCTAGTCTGCCATCTTTGATCCTCACCTTGGATTTGTCCTGCTGTCCATTTAGCTGAGCTGCTGGTACTCCCAGCAAAGAAATTTATTTAATCTGACTGTGCATAGCAACTGAAGTTCCTGCTTGAAGCACAGATTTGGGTACTTAAAAGAGGTAGTAAACAAGAGAGCCTTTGTAGAGCAATGGAATTAAATTATCTTCTGGGTCCCCTGCCAGAGGTTTGAAAGACCTGCTCCCAGCATTGCTGTGCTGTGGAATTTGGGTCTTTTTGTACTGACATGAATCTCAGGGTCTGATCGTTTAAAACACTACAACTGGCCATGATTCACTCAGTCTAGCTGGCATCATGTCTGGGCAGAAATGTATTTCAGGCTGAAAAAAGGTTCAGTTTCCCTTAAGAAGACAGTTGATGCTTTTTCTACTCCATTAATTTTTTTTCCAGCACTCACTTTTGCAGCAACAATTTCCAAGATTTTCCTTCCACCGTAACCCACACTATGGTGAAGAGTGGGCCATGATCTTTTGGGCATATAATGAAACAGTAAAAGACTTTTCTGCAGTTTGTTTTTGTGAGTCCATTTGCTTTTGATTACAAAGCTGTGGAAGTCATCACTTTAATCCAAATCATTTTCCAGATACTTATGCCTAAATGACGCTCTCTATAATAAATTGTCATATTTTATGTAAACAGTACAAGCTTTATGTGCTGCTCTAAAAGTGCATCTGTTTAATCTGGCCCTGTCAGGGCACAGGCATTTTGAATCAAGGTGTGAACTATATTCTCTTGCTGTTTTCAACATTGTGGACAAAAGCCACTTGTGTTTTCCTGAATAAGTATTGCCTTATTGCCAACACTGTAGGAAACCCTTGTATTTTTTAACATGGACAGAGGCTAAAATTACTAACTAAGCATTTGCTTTCATTTTGTTCCCCATAACAAGACTGACTGCAAAAGCAGCATGCCCTTCTTGCTGCTCCAGTACTTACACCAGCAGGACTGTCATGAATTGTAATGGATGGCTAATCATACCTTCTGCATGTTGTACAGCACTCTTTTTTGATAGTTCCAGGCATATTTATCTCAGCTTGCAATTTACTCGTGTCAGACCATATCCCAGCAGCCTCTTCAAAATGTTGTTTTGCTTCCAGAGAAGTGGCAATTTTCCTCCTTCAGTTTTTATCTAAACTCTGCTGAGTTACCTGAAGCTTCTGCACAGATTTATTATTATGTTCTTTTTCGCACCATTCCTGCCTGTAACCCCTCTCCCACCCCTTCTTCTGCCAGCATGGGCAATGCACACACTGCATTTCCAGGTGTCGGACTCCGTGCCCCAGGGATCTGCACAATACTGAATGTGCAAACTATCTGATACATGGGGATAATCTTTCCAAGATTACCTTAGATACAGCTCATTATCAAACATCATCTGCCAGGAAGCTGTGAGGCACTCACCTTTCAAAACTAATAGGCAAGTGGCATTTTTTTATATTACTTTGTCTTCTTGAGTGACCAGATAATGTCCTTTCTCTTTCTACGGGTTTGTTTTTTTTTTTAATAGATGAGTTTAAGCACACAATCTGCCTCTTTTTCACCATCTGGCAAACAAGTCAGATAGCCCAATTAGTTGGATACAGAGAAAGACTAGAAATGAAGACTAATCCAAATTTCATTTAAATTTTGTTGGAAAGGAAAAAAAAATGTTACACAGACCCTGTTTTTTTACTTAACTTTGTGAGGAAAATGTCACTAATTATGTTTTATCTGGCAGTAGTGTATCCCAAACAAAACAGCAGTTCAGATGGAGAAGTTTGATCTTGAGATGCTGCTGGATTATTCAGGTTTTGTGGTTTGAATTCATTTCATGTCTTGTCTATAAAACTTTCTACACAGCCCATTCTGCCTTCAGCCAAATTGTTATGGGAGGTAAAAGCCACAGCTGTCAAGTAAGTATGATTTAACCACTTCAAGCTAGCAAAGAAGATGGCAAAGAAAGACTCAGTGAAATGGAAAAGCTTTCAAGCATGACCCAAGCCACCACCTGCTCTGAGGGAGCATCCGACACACAGAAAATATTTGTCTGAGCCGATCCTTAATTTTTTTTGGCATCCACCAAACACTCCCCATGTAGCCCAAGTGTTTCATCAGGCTAACAAAAAGTCTTCTTTCCTAATATCAGAACTAAATGGAAGCTTATGACTTTCCACTGTATAAACATAAGTTAATTTCTCCCTCTCATAAGCAGCAAGAAAGACTGAGCATTGCATCTTGTTATATAGGCTATATAAATAGCTAGAAAAAGCTAAGGAGCTATTAGGTAACATACCCCATTCTCTTCATCTTTCCTATGAGGCCACAGTTTCTTAACACCTTACTATTTTTGCTAGTTCCCACATTAGAACAAAACATTTTAAAATTATTTCACAAAGATTTGTATTTGCATCATGTTACCATGCTGTCATTAGTCCTTGCAATAAAGCACTGGAAGATGTTTACAGTAACAGGTGCCTGGGCTCAGGCTTCAGAAGTTCCTCTTTTAAAGGGCATCTTGCTCAAGGCATCCATATTAAGTGCTGTTTCCTGACTCAATTGCCTCCATCACGAGTGCTGTTTCTCAATGAGAAGCATGTTAATTTATGGATTCCCAATAGAAGCGTATTTCCCATCCTCAACAATAACTGTCACACCTGGGCCACAAAATCTCTGCCATTTGTTCTCCCTTTATCTTCTTCACTTGTGGATGCAACTGTCCCAGAAAAAAATGTCCTTTTAAGCTTTTCATCGCCTTCCCTCCCCTCCTCACAGCTTACCTTAGCTGCTAATGGTCAGCAGAACACATTGCAATGCCATGAAGGATCCTTTCTCATATGTAAGAACAGCACGAAAGCTGTGAGGAAAAGGAGACAGCAGGTAGCTTCCAGGACACTAAAGGAGTACACATCATCATCATCTTTTCTTTATCAAAACCCAGAACTACACCACTCTGTGCTAGTAAGTTTTGTTATTTTGCCTGGCTTGTGGTGACACCAGTGAGGTTAAGGCATAGGAAAGAGAGCAAATGCAGAAAGGGAGAGATTAAAAGCACGTAGTTGGCAAATTTTTTATTCAGGAATCCTACACAGGAGCCACTGGGATGCAACCAACCTTCCAGCCTATTTCCTCCCTTTGCTCCCACTGATTCCAGCTCGTTAAATTATTCTTCACAAGAAAAATGATGGGAGAGGTTAGTGACTGATCAGAAACAAACCTGAGCCAAAGAAGCACATTGCAAGACAGAAAACTCTCCTGCACTGTCTGTCAGATGGATAGTGTGAGACTCTATCAAGTTGCATCCATTTCCTGTGGTCACAATCTTTTTCATTCTCACATTAAAAACTAAGACCACTGACATACCAGAACACAAAGAGGCATCAGCCAAATAATTTTTACGTTGCATCCAGAAAATCTCTACACAAAATGGAAATAAAATGTCTATATTTCAAGGCAGTCAAATGACATCACTGCAGTCTGTCTGTCTGTCTATCTATCCAAACCCATCAGTCCTTTCTTGTTGTTGTTGATCCAGGCAGGTACCTGACAGGTCACAGTCAGCCAGGCAGAAGAAGTTATTCCTTTCTGAGGCAGAGAAGACATGCAGAACATATATTCTCCAGAGCATCATATCTTAATACTGCAAGTGTGAAATAGAGTTACTAATGTCCTTTCCTCCTTTTCTCCACACCTTAGGGAAAAGCCCTGCAGATTTAACAAAGAGGTAACTAATCACCTTGCACAGAAATGAAAGGTTTCTGAGGAAGTTATCCCTATCATAACATAAATACAAATAAATCCACTGAAGACAATAAAGTTCCATTGGGATAAAAGCATTAACCAAGGGTTAAGAATTTTATGCAGAATTCATTCCTTTTAAAAAATCTTTGGAGGCCTTCCACGGAAGAGATAAAATCCTCTGCTCAGTTAAAAGAGTGGTTACAAAATAACTTTTCATAAAGGTTTCCCATTGAATTTTGAGAACTTTTTCATTAGTACAGAATAATATTGTCGCTGGCAAGTGCTTTGTTCTTGCAATGGTACAGCATCTACACAATGCCTCTTCATCTGAGCCATTAGAGCACACGAAGGTAGTTGGAATGTGAATGTGGAATAAGGCTATGTACCACTTAGAAGAATAAAGGTAATAAATTCTGTAACTGCCAGCATTTCTTCCCAATGGACCAAGACACTCATTTAACTTCACAATTTCAACCTAAAACCTGACCAAAGAGGACAAATACTCATCCTGCTAATACAGAAGTTGTCTTCGGAATTGAGGCTGTCAGGGCAAAAGACAAGTAAGGAAATTCCTCAACTTTGAGGGCACAAGTGTTTTCAAGCTTTTGTTTATAATCCTGTGGGAGAAAGAGGATTCATTATGACAATGGATTTTAAGAGAAAAATAATTTCAGCAGTGGTGTGTTTGACCTCAAGTATGATTTTTGCATTGCAGAGTACTAAAGAAATACACTATTTCTAGCAATGAAGTAGCTCCAACTGGTAAAACAAAAGACATTGTAGACTGAGAAGTATTTGAGGAACTGACTGTCTTTCATAACAAATGAAATGAAAATTCCACTCCATTTACTGTGCTCCCATGGGAGTAATGCACACAGCTAAGTTTCAACCAAATGGAAAATGCAATAGCAGCACTTAACTTCATTTTCTTGTATCTGTTCTCAATTTTGCAAGGGATATACTTTAAACATCTGTAATAATTATACTGAAATTGTTTTTAAATTAAATGTCACAGAATATAGTTGAAAAAACCAGCCTTCAGTACATGAATTACATATTGTTTTAAAACAATATGTAACAATGATTAACTATCTGCAGGTACATTTAAAGAAAGAATAGTGGAGAAAACCCAGTGGGATGATCTTTTTTACTCCTCTTCTAAAAGTGTTGCTCAAGATTGTCTCTAGAATCCCAGTAAAAAATCCTCCTCTTCCCAACCCCAGCATCTGAAATCACAAATCCTTTGAATAAATTATCCACTACTGGTAACTTGACATATCAGAAGACTTTCATAATTTTTCACTTGACACTCTAAATACAGTGAAGTATAATTAACCTGATTGAGACTATGCTATAAAAATGGTTTCTTTTTTAATGGAATAAATTGAAGTATATTTATATATATATATAAAGTGTGACTGTGTGTATATATGTTTAAGTGTGCATATGCAGGCTTACTCATCCAATATGAGCATATGAGCACCATTTTGGGATAGGACCATTACAAACCCACCAAATCCTCCCTCTCCTTCTTTATTCAGCCCAGACATTCTGGAAGATGACTTTCTCCTCCTCCTCTGTCTTGAATACCCAGAGCAACCTGGACAGATATTTCACTGAGATTTCAGTTTATCCAAATGGATGTGTCAAGTGATATAAAGACCACTTAGCCTCACCAAAGTTTTCACCAAATTCCACATTTTTTTTTTTCTTTTTACATAACTTATGCTAATCTGTGCTTAAATCTGACAATTTTTGCTTCTAAGGTAGGCTCTGTGAAAGAGTCATACAGCTGTTCATATTTAAGCTGGCTCTTGTAACAGAGCACAGCAATCCAAAGGTGTAATTTATGGCCATGTGGAAAAAGATGACTCACCATCTCTTAATAAGTCACAAGTGCTACAGGCATGAGCAAAACAGGAAAATCACATGAACTGGTTATCAACATGTCCTTCTCACAACCCCCTGTAGGAATGCATTTTGTATCTTACAAACTACAGACAATTTTCTTTCCAAAAGGTTATAGATACTTTGGTGAATGTTACTGACATTATTTTGTGTACCCTTCTAGCTCTAAAGTCCATTTGTTACAAGTACATACATGGCACTCACAGCTCAGGAACAGTTAACCTGGGCAGTCTAGCTGGGAATCTGAACATCTGTAAGTAAAAAGGGTTTAAGCCAAGAAAATTAATGGTTTGTTTGGGGTGTTTTTAAGCAGAAGTAAAACCAAAGCAGTATAAATAAGCTGATTTGTTACATATACACAAATATGATCACTGCTGTTCCATTCATGGGTAAAAGACTGCTGTCCCAAATCATTTCAGGAGCAAACCCCGAACTCCCTGAGTTTGAGTGGACCTGCAAACCTAACACTAGTGACCACTGTCCTAGGGAGAGGATATCCCTCTGGCCTTAAAACCCTTGAGTCCTTTCAGTAGTCATCTTTTTCTATCTTCCTCACTTTGATCCTTTCAATGTATTTTAATGTGACATTGTTTAACAGCCTTCATACAAGTGAAAAAAATCTAACAAGAATACTTTTTTCTTGTTTGTTTGATATCTTTCTTTTTTTTTTTTACACAGCCAGCACAGAATAAATTAATCCTCCATGAACACTTGCTATGAAGCACCAGTATATCACTTCCACTTTGACTTCACCTTTTTCTTTCACAGAAGCAAATGAGCAGAGAATACATGCATACAACTGAATAGAGAAAGCTAAACAATTCAAGCATTCTGTTGAATCATCCATAAAAAAAAAGCAGTCAAAAAATAAGTTTCTTCACATCAGGCACCTCAGTTTTTGTTTTTAAAAGTACTCAAGAGAAAAATCAGAATCAAAAAATTTATGTCAGATCAAAAGAAGTGGTGATGGACCCGAAAAAAATTGCAATGAACTTGAAATGTTCATTTCTGAAATGATTTTTTCTCTTTTTCAGAACTGCCAACAAGCTGAACAACAATCTGTTCCTTACAATCTATTGTGCTCTTATATTTTGCTACAGTAGCACATTAAATTGTGTCTTAATCAATCAAAAGTGATTTCTGAAGGAGTTTTATTCCTTGATGATAAACTTACCGCTAGTGAGAAGCGGCTAAAGTCCTTTTTAGATCTTTTATATTTGATTTGTTTCACTTTGACTCTGTAGTTTGGTTTATTTAACATAGGGCTAACTCCAGCTTATTGTTTATAAGGAAGAATAACTGATTTAATCAGGACAAACCACTGAATATTTACTACAAAACCAAACAAGTCTTCCTGTAGTGGGATGATTCTCTTGTTTATTTATCCCACATCACCACCATGTTTGAATGAATTAGCTTTCATTGATATCTCCTAGTCACAGGTCTGCAGCTGAGTAGCCTGAAAGACCTTTATCTTTCCACTCTCAATAAGAATATAAAATTAAAAAATCTCCCTAGAAACTGTTTAAAAATATTAAGCCTACAATAAAAGACATTTTTTCCAAGAACTTGTCATAGATCCCCATACTTTGGACTGACATGGCTAAAATACATTTTAGGTTTTGATTCTTGAGGATAAATACCATCCTCAACAAGTGTGGATGAGCTCAGTATTGTTGGAGACCATTGAAAACTCTTCAATCAAAATGTCCTTTTCCAATGAAGTGATTTCTTTGTGGCTGCCTTTAGCACTGTTTCGCTCTGTGCTCTCTCTTCACGCAGGAGGAGTTCCCTCAAGCTGACCTTCACCACAGCCAGTGCCCACAGAAACGGGTCTCCAGGTACCAGCAGCACCCTATAACTTGCACAAATGCAAGCATCAGGAGGAAAGATGAGGATCAACGATTCCCTTTCTCCACTAGAGACTACAAGTGCACACAGCTGAGGAGCAGACCTGCTAAGCCAAGTTCAGGAGCCCTTTCCCTGAATCCTCACTAACCAGATACCAACTTTCATTCACAGGTCCCTGCCGTTCACTAAAGCAAAGTTGGTCAAGGTAGCTCAGAGCAAGGGAAGGAGGACAAGTTCTTGCCATTGTCCCCATGTCTTGGCATCTATCACTTTCTCAAAGCAAAGAGCAATGCTGAAGCAGACCTCAGTATTCAGGCACAGATCCCCAGGGACTCTCATCATGTCTTTTTCTTTTTCTTTTTCTTTTTCTTTTTCTTTTTCTTTTTCTTTTTCTTTTTCTTTTTCTTTTTCTTTTTCTTTTTCTTTTTCTTTTTCTTTTTCTTTTTCTTTTTCTTTTTCTTTTTCTTTTTTTTTAATTTTAATTTCCTCTGGGTATAACAGGTTACAATTAAGCCAAAAGGTATTTTACTTTCACTGATACTCTCAGTGGAAGGTAAGTTTATATCAAGAGATCACTTTGTATTCTTAAAATTAACAATCTGTCTAATCATGCTCTAGGGCTTTACAAATCCTTCATGCATACAATTTGTCATTAACCATTAATTTCACTACCACCAGCATGCTAAAGCTCTGAAGAATTATACCCGGAATAGATAAGAAACAGTATCACTGCAGCAGGAGGAACTCCCCAGACTCACCAGCTTGGAGCATCTCTGGAGGCAGGGTTTCAGGTTCCTCATTTTGCTGTCACAAATGGCAAATTCAGCTACACAGAGAACTATTACCTTGGTAAAACCAATGCCAAAAAACACATGACATTTCAACCCACCCAAAAAACAGAGTTCTTATTTTTCTCAGGGCTAATTTTACACTCTATTAAAAGACTGAAAACTTCAATCACTAAACATGAACAAATCTAAAATAAACTAAATATTTTGTATATATTTCCTCTTTTTAGACTGCCTTGCATTTAAAATAGAGGGCTCAGAAATCCTTCCTCTCTCTTTTCATTGGATGAAGACTAGAAAAGTTCCCCTGATGTTTCAAAGGATATTTTAGTCTCAAATTAGTGTAGTATTGGAAGTAAAGCAAAGGCTATGTTGTGCAATGGTGTGCTTAGTACAGAGCTAGTGAAAAAATAGCGTTATTACTTTTCAATTTCAAAAATAACTTGACCAAGTGCTTTTGAGTGCTGTCCATAGACACAAAAGGCTGAATCCATCACCTGATTATCACTGGGATTTTGATATGCAAATCTAGAACAATCCCAGAACTACTGAGTTATTTGAAGGTTTGACTAAATTCTGCATTATATTCTTGGAGCCTACAGGGCTATGTCAAGTCCATACTGTCTTTGCACAAGGGAAGAATTATGCTTGTACAGTACAAAGGATATGTAAGTTCCTGCATTTTCCATCTCTCTGCTCCAGATCCACACATATCATTTCTTTTTTCTCTATGGACTTAAACCAGCTAATAATCAGACATCATTTCCTGTGAAAGATAATGTTAGAAAAATATCAATTAATGCAAAGCCTAAAATCCCAATCCAAAATGATTGGTGGCTTATAAAAGGGTTCCAGAAGGGTGCTGGAGAATATACACAAACATGTATAGCATCTGATGATGTAACATAAATGTGTGCACCAGCTATAACAACAGGACAGGAATTGCAACATTTAAATATTTAATAAAATACTACACTAATCAATGTCATAGCATCTTACACATAGGAAGTCTTCCCTGATTTCTGTGGTGATGAACTTATACCATGAAAACAGAAACCTAATTGCACTTACTTGTCTCTGTGATCACAGAATATAATTATAGCTATCACCAGCCAAAATAATTGGACAGCTGTTCTTAAAAAAAAAGGTCTTCTTACCTGACTGGGATGCTTGGATAGGAAGGAATTCAAAAATTTAACAATTAGCTTAATCAGAGAGGAGAAAGGAAAAGAGAGACAGTGTTTGCTTAGAATATTGGGGAACATTGCAGAAACATGCGTTGAAGAGGAAGTGAAAAATAGAATTTAATTTTTTAATTTAGCATCACCATTGATAATAGCAATTGGACTTTCATTCAGAGGGAAAGCAGAACTATAAAGAATGCTTTCTCAGTTGCATTACTATGGATAAATCTTAACATGAATTTGGCTAGGGACAGCGTGAGACAGTCTAGTGACAACAAAAACAAAAAGAGGAAACATATGGGTGAAAAGAAAGACAAAAAACCCAAAAAAACCCAAACAGAAACAAGAGAAGGCTACTACCCTTCTTGCCTTTTAGTCAGCTCCAAAATACTGTCAGCTCTCCAACCCCAAAAATATGTTAGACTGTTTCCTAGCAAAGCACAAGACCCTTCTGTATTAGCAGCAGGAACAAGGCAACAGCAGAGAGGCAGTAACAGAAGCAGGACAAGAGCCCCAAGGCAGCAGTAGTGGTTGCAGCACCTGCTGCATCTTCTCTCCTCACCAAACACAAAGCAATAGGGAAAAGAAAAAAAAAACCCTCAAACATTCATTTTCTTCTTGGCAGCTGAATCCTTTAATTCACCACCTGCTGCCCCATTCAAATAGAAGTATGCAACATCCATGGATGCATTGCAGGAGCTCAGTGAGGAAACGATGGAGTCTCTGGCACCAGGAGCTTCTGCTTAACAAAAAGAAGTAATAAACTCCCCAGCGATCCCCCATGGTTTGGAAGCAGACAGTGACAATCACACCATCCCTGACTCAATTAAAACATCAGATTGTGACTTTGCTGGTGATTCAGGCACAGCAACAGCACATTGTTGGGAGGCTGGGGAGGGAAAAGCAAAGAGGTGATCATGGGAGATCAAGGCCTGACCTGTTCCTCCTCCTGTTGCTTTGGATATAGGAAGAACAGGGCCAGAATTTTTTGGTGAGGAGTAAAGAATAAGAAAGAGCATCAAGTCAGAGAGTTAGGGAGAGAGAGAGAGAGAACTTGTCTCTTTCCCATCTTCTCAATTCAGGCAACTTTTACACCTAAATTTTAAAGGTGTGCTCTGGTAGAGTTACTCTAGACATCAGCATAACACATGGCTCAGAGCAGCTCCCATCCAGTAAGCATTTACAGACAATGGAAATGACCAGACCTACAGGGCAGATGTGATGCAACCTCCCTGCCTGATTCTGTCACTGCCAGCAAAAGGGTCCACAGGAGCAGTGGGGAAGCAGCAAAAACAGACATATGGCATTGTGCCAGGATTCCTGAAGGCAGACACCTAAAAGCCAAACCATGAATATAAGAGAACAGCAGAAGAATCAAGCCTGAATACAACACAACGCCAAATGTTCATTGCTTTTGAAAAACTGCATAAAAATTAAAAACAGCAGAGATATTGAATGAACCTTACTCAAGAATTTTGAAATACTTACACATACCACTTTCATGTGAAAATGATCTTATGAAAAATAAGAAATACAAAACATCTGTAAAAGGCCTTTATCCTTCAAATGTCAAGTTTGCTTTTGATCATTTCTAACACATGATTAATTTATTAACACAATTATACATTAGCAAATTATATGCAAGTAAGAAAAATTGGTAATATTTTCTGTGTGCACACAGCACTGAATCTACATTTGTCTGAAAAAATATACCCTTGAATTATAAACTTGGCTTATAGTTGAGATTTCCCCAAAAGTGCTTTTTATGATCCATCGGAATAAAATTAATTGTTACATTTAAGCAGCAGATCTCTTCCATTAAAGATATAAAATAACACAATGAGCAGCCAGTAAAATAAGGCCTTTACCCACTTTTAGCTGGTAAACAATGTGATAAAGGTTAGCTAAATTTTCCAGCAAACTCAGGCACAAACAAACTCAGATTTGGGAAGGACAGCATGTGTTTTAACTGACATTTTTCCTGTCAGGATACAGCTGCTACAGTAGGAAGAGTAGTTCAGCAGTACCATGGTTCTTTTTCACCCAGCCTGTTCCATGCACTGAATGAGACTTCAGAATATAAGGTGCATGACCACAAAATTTTATCACTGCAAACACACAAGTAAGAAAGGTTTTGAAATTTAGGCTAAACTGCTTTATGGTATTCCATAAATCCTGGAAAACTGGTCTCATAACCTAAAAAATTTTTCCTTTGCTATATGCATTATATGCATATGCTTTCTCACTGTTCTTCACTTCTTTGGAAATTAAATCCTCTGCAGAGGATGTGAGATATGGTGATAGGGCATTACTCATCCTCTCATCTCTTCCCATAAAGTAATTGGTTTAATTACAACTGAGCTGGGAGGAAAAGGAAATAGAGGTATTTTTCTGCCCTTTCAGTGAGTCAAATTAGGTCAGCAAAGGATCCAGGGAGCACAGGGGCTGTTGCAGGAAGGATGGGGGTACATTGCACATCCTAGGAGGTAGCCAGACAACTTAGAAGTTTTCATAAGCCATCAAAAACCTCCAAAGTGCACCCAGACTCATTTCTGGGGCCTTCTGTCAGAGAACTGTGCATGAGCCACAATTGCAACACTGTTAAACACACACGCCCCTCCCAGGGGTGGTACCTAGGCATTCCCACCTGAACCTGAATCTATATTAACCTATCGAATTCTGTGTTTCATGGGCCTCCCTCACCTGAGAAGGATGGAGACAGCAAGCATCATTTCAACCAACAGTCATCAAAATCCCAACCATCGTCTCCTCACTTGGTCCACTTGGTGATATCTTTCCTCTCTGCTATCTATTCTTTTCCTTCTTTCTGTATATATATATATATATACATACATACACACACACACATATATATACATATATATACACACACACACACATATATAAATATATATATATACATACAAACACTGGTCATTCAGTGTCAGTTCATTCTAATCTGCCCCCCAAGGGATCTATTAACAACAACCTCAGTTACCCTCACCTTGAAGAGTGGGTGGTATCTTCCTCCCCCCGCTCCTTTATTTTTGAAGATGGGAAAAGCACCTGTTCCTATGCCAAGCAAGAGACATGCTGCATGCCATGTCACCAGTCTCACTCTGAGAGGCAGACTCTGAGGCATATCCCTGCTGCAGAGTCTAGACATAGCCAGGGAAACAGCTTGATTAGAGTAATTGAGCAGTAAAATGCTTCATGGGAGTCAGAGGTCTCTGAAAGCATGCAGGACAACAGAAACAGATTCAGAGTAGTGCTGTGTTCTTAAGCAGGAAGAAAAACAAAAACAAGATAAATTAATTTCTGATACTAGCTGGTGCATAAAGCTTGCTCTGTCTTGTTTATCTCAATAGCTTTTCAAGTCAGGCAAGAGGTAAAACTATGCAGCAGAATTACAGGAATTTGAAGAGTACTACATGCTACCGGAAAACAAATCATTTTGGAGGAGACACAAAGCAGATAAGAGCAAAACAGGGACAAAGTGTTGTAGAGCTTGGAAGCCTATCTCAAAAATGCAAAAGGAAGTGAAAAAAAGGGATGAGCATGCTCAGGGGAAACCCCATCACAGCAGACCTGGCAGGCAGATCACTCCCAAGCTCCAACTTTAACACATGACCACACAACTTGAATTTGAATAACAGAAGCCACAGTCTGTACTGAAGCTGGAGGACTTCAAAGTGGCATTGAATTAGACCTGGGCATGACAAAGCAAGTCAAACAAGCTTACATCATATCTGATACAAGAAAGAAAAATAATAAAGTCTGAGTTATTCCACTAGCTCTCAGCATACATGGTGTGCTCAGAGAATATGCCAGATTAAAGAACCTTTACACCACTACAATGGAAGTGGCTTGTGGTAAAACCTTAAAGTAGAACAAAAGGTTTTAGTTAATCACAAATGTGTGGACAAGTACCACCAGCAGTAGCATTGACACTGAAAGGGAAGACAAGGGTGGGCAAGAAAAGCTGGGGGGTGAATGTGATGCTCTGATAAGAAGTTATCCCATATGACAGAGTCTGTCTCTGCAGACATCTATTGTTTTCATACATGCTCAAATATACCCAAACAATATGTATCCTCTTTCTAATGTTAAAGGGTGAGATAAACTGTTTGTGTAAGAAGGAGGCATGAGGCCATATGAAAGAACAGAACAGAGAATTGCAGAGTAGAAGATGTACAATCTGAGGAAAAGTGAAATTAAAAAAAAAAAAAAAAGTACACTGAGGCATGAGAACAAAACTAGTTCTCTCCAATTTATGCTGCAAATCAAGTTGCTGTTTCTTCAGGCTTGGCCTCTGGAGAAGCTCACTCCCTGGAGCAATAACACACAGTTTTCAAAATCTGGGAAACAGAAGTTATTAAACTTTAGTTCCCCCCTCACCACGCAAAGGAAGCAGCCTTTTAGGGACAAAGATGTGGGAGGCAGCCACGAACATGCATCCATTGAAGATCCAGCAAGATCTATCCCAAGCAGCAGCACATGATGAATGAACACATCCCGTATGATCAAAGGAAAGGCTGGGCTTTCTCTGCCATGGTAATGCCCTTACATTCTTTCCATCTCCTAAATAAAAGAACTATACTGCACACAGGGGAGTTACTGTTACAGGAGTAGATGCATGTTCTGGATGCCACCAGTAAAAACTAATGCCTTAAGTGACTTACAAACAGAGACCAAATAAAAGACTATATGCCCTGGTAGAATAACATTTTTTGGGTCTAAAAGTATACTTTAAACACTTTTCTGCAGTACTTCAAATAACAGAAAGCTGCATTTGGATTGCTCAAGGACAACTCCATGAAAGTCATAGACAGCAATACTTCTGAACACTGATATCCTCTACAGGAGGATGAGCCAAAGGATACTTTTCGCAAATGCCTGGAGACTTCTTTCCACCTCTTCTCCTCTGTGCATTTAGTAAGGAAAAAGAACTGCAGAGTCAGAGCTAAAAGCTCCCTTGAAATTTAATTCTGACTATTTTTTCAGTATGTGCATACATGGCAATAACAAAGAGACCTTCAGCAAAACTACTCGTACTGCCATTAAGCCATTCCCAGCCTAGAGCTGCCATGGATTTTGGTTAATATTAAGCTCCTACTGTCAAAGTAGCAACAGCAAGTCACCATTTTCTATCATGCCTCCCCAGCCATCTTAAAAATGTTTGCCAAGACTTTCTTCAAATTCCTTTGTGAGTCAAGTTGGGAGCAATATACCAGAACAAGGAACGTAATTTCATTTGGAAAGGTTATGAGCGCTCTAATTTTTATTCTGAAAGCAGATCATGTTTCCATCTACCTTTAACCAGACATGTCACTATAGGGTAGTTTTTTCTCTCCCTCCTCTTTTTTTTCAACTTTTAATAATGACTTAATGTTGACATGTTTAACAATCAATCATTTTTCCTTTAGTACTTTTGAATATATATCAGGAATATTGTGCAAGAGACACTAATATTATGAGGAATAGGTATCTGTGGATGCCACAGTAAAGGTGAAACCCATTCAGTTACAAGTCATGTTGTCCAAAGTTTCTAAGGCTGAGAATTTTTTAAGGCACACAGAATTAACACATCTATTACACAATTTGTATATAAATGTTATATTTTATTTTACATTACTGTTTAATGTATCTATTCTATGTACTCACATAGAAATTGTTACTATTTATGCAAAGGTTTAATTGCTTCTGCCCTCTTATGAGTATAGAAGTCAAAGCTATTAGTGTAAACAGATTAATGTGAATTCTATAAGCTATAGTATTTCAATAGCTCAGTCACCAGTGTTAATTAACACCAGACAGAGGTTAATTATGTGTGTGTAGACCGTGTTCTTAGTCTGTTATTTATTTGAAGTCTAGGAAGAGTATGCACCAAGTAAGGTTAGGACAGTCAAGAAGACTTTAGCACTTAATAATCTGAGCTTTAAAAACAGAGAACATTATACAGAAGTGACTGACATCCACTGATTAAAAGACTGTGATTTGCCACAACCCAGATCTCATTCTACTTTTCTTGGAACTTCATACTTCTTCCTTAAGAAGAAAATAAAAGGAAAAAGGAAGGAAAAAAGTAACAGAACCAGATGAAGATAATATACACATTGAATTTAAATATATGTATATCTACAGTAGAATTCCTAAAAATGGTTGGCAATGATACAGTGACTCCAGTAATCCTCTATCATTTCAGGAAGCCACAAATACCGATGATTCACAATGACAAATATGTAAATGCCTGTGAAGTGCATTACTAGTTGACTGTTGTCCACGTTTGCAGATCTTACTCCCTAAGAAAAGGTTCAATTGGCTGCTTTCTGACATCTGCACTAAGAGCAGCTGCTTTCCAGGAACAGAGCACTTTAATCTTGTCAAGCACTGTATTCAGCACCCATACAAATCCAATAACCAGTTATACACACTTGGTTCTTGCTTCAGTGTTGTCAGCGTGGAGATAACACCTCCACCTCTCGCCTGATCAGCAGGATCAGTTGGGCAAATCAGTCACCACTGAATTCAGTTTTGTCTCGGTGAATTCCCAGCAGCAAGCAAGCAGAAGGCCAAGCTCTCTATGTCTGCCATGTCTGCCGTCATTCAAGTTAACTCTAAAGAGAATATTTGTGAGCCTAGTGAGTGAAACGAGGCAGCTGCCAGGCTGCACCTTCCCCAGCCAGCAGCACGTACCCCGTGCATCCAGCTACACCCCTCACACCCGGGGTGCTGATGAAGTGCTGACAGCTCGACAGCAAACCAAAGATTATCTTCTCAGTTCAGATGCTCATGATGAGCATTTTTGTTTTGGAAAGTATTCAAGCATATGAATAATGTTTAAGTGCTTTTTTAACCCCAAACCCCATCACAAGAGTTACTCAGTGAATCATTGCTGAGGGGAGTGTTGAGCCCAGGTTATGAAAGCTTTTGCCCTTCACAGAACATTTTGAGTTGGGAGAAGTTGAAAGAGCTTCTGGACAGAAAACAAAAGAACAGATACAGAAAGATCTGATAACAACAATAACTAGCTAATATCATGCAGAATACTATTGCTTTCTATATTAATCTTCAATTTTATTCCAACACTTAGAGTACAGTGCTGTTGAAAAGGGACTATAGTGGATTCAACCTCTTATGTCCTATCAGCTACTCAGGAATTTCAAGCTAGCACTAGATGTGCAGACCACAGGTAAGGCACTTGAAGTTTTCAAGTTTTAGACGATAACATCATCAGCTTCCCTGCAGTCAAGCTCACTAGGTATTCTAAAGCTGTTTAAAAACTGATTTTTCATTGCTAATATTAACATAATTATCCCATTTTTTCCTAGCCTAATATTAGAAAAATATCTTCACAAGAGAACTCACCCTCATTAAAAACTCCCACACTTATCAAAGACAGAACATCACGGAGAATTTAGTAAAGCTATTTTTGTCCATCAGTTAAATGATAAACATATGACACTGGATGTAGAAATTAAATAAAATACTATGCCACCCTTAACTATTTACGAAGTTTAGTCCACTAGACAAGCACATTACCTAATACTATTTTACTTTCTTGTGATTATTTTTTTTTTTTTTGGTTGATGATGGGAAGAAAAAGAAAACTCAAAAGAGTCTTTCATTTTAGAGCAGGGAACACTGTAAAACTGAATGGGTCAGGAGTGCATGGAAAGAAGAAAAAGTTCTCATGGTCTCACTGCAAAGAGGTGGTTACAGTCTTGGATAGCTCACCCTGAGCTGGGCTGCCTTGCCCCCATCCTAATTTGGATTGGGGAACAAATACCAAGCACGCCAAGAAACCTTGTCAGAGCCACCTGCCAAAGATTTGTGTCACTGTGCCAGTGAGGCTCCCCCACCCTACATGGGCAGAAGCATCAGGCATGATTTGGACAAATGTGATACAGATCTAGAGAAAAAATCCTTCTCTAGAGGACATGGGAAACAACTTCTAAATTACTTCATTTATATAAAAAATTTACGAGAAGTCCAAGATTTGTTTTTCCGCTTATCCATAATAGGTGCTCCTATATTATACATAAATGGCTTCACCCAAGCACAAAATAATAGGATGCAAAGATCAAAAGCGTTCACAGTCTCGGCACTGCAATTCAGTGAGCATAATGAGACCATGTAGAGAGGCAAAGACTGAGAAAAAGGCAAACCAGGGATATCTTTTACTGGCTATCAGTACAGATAGCTAAATAGATTAAAGGCTTCTGGATTACATTATAAAATGGAAACCATAATGAATCACTGGACAAGGTAGCTAGACATTTAGTGTTGGCTTGACTTTAATAAGAATCAAAATACTGAAAGCTCAGGTCAGCTGAGCATTAGCAACTTCTAAGAACTCAGCCTATAAACAGAATAACCTTCTGAGAAAGCAGAAAAAAACATAGACATAGGAAAGGCTTAACAATAATTTGAAGATAATTCACACAACAGAACAGAACACAGATTGACTTCTATAATCAAATACTAGGAAATTAAGAAATCCAGTGATGAAAGGCAGATGGCAGCAAGTATTTAATTAATGAATAAGGGAAAATACTCTGTAGTGCTAGAAAAAGTTGCATTAAATATAATGAAGTCCTCATAGAAGGATGTCTCCAGGAGTGGCTTACAATTGACCCAGAGATTCTGTGCACACATGTCCTGACAGGGGGGTCAAGCTTCTGCCAGCACTAGACATTACTTGTCTAGGTTGTACACACACAGATATGATTTTTTTAAAGCTGTGAGGGAAAATTCTGGTGCTGCAGGCAACAGGAAGGATTAAGTAGCCTGTAGCATTGCTGTGTCTGCAGTCTGTAGCTCAAGCAGGTACAGTGAGAATTGAAAGGCAGGAAAAATGCAGGGAGACAAAGCCAACCTGTGACTATGGAGCAGAGTGCCAAATGGAGTAGAGTGACAAGTGTGGCACAGAGCAGAGTTGCTCAGAGAAGCTTGGTGGTACCAAGGTTGTTCTGGTACAGTTCTCATACAGCATGACAAACACTCTTTAGAGGCTGCAGATGCATTCATACAACAGACTGGCAGATCTCTCACTCTGAGCTGAAAACAGGGAAGGAACAGTTCTACTTAAAGTAACTATCCTACAAGTTCATCCTGAGTATCTGTTAAATGACAAAGAAGGAAAGCATAAAACAGTTTCAAATCAGAGCCATCTGCAGTGAATTGGGATAGAGTTGTGAGGGGCATCAATATGCAAACTGTTTCCTCAAATTTTAGCTGCACCTGTGTCTTTACCAGACTCCCCATCATTTTTCAAGATCTCAAGCTTGCCATCTGCTAGGAGAAGCTGATCCCCTTCTTTCTCCTCAAGCAGAAAAGATGTTTTGCTAGTCTGTCCCGTCACTAAGCATCTCTCTCACTTCTCCAGGTATGGCCTTGAACATACCAAGACATGCTTCTCACACATTCACCTTCCCAGACAGGAAATCACTTGCTGAAAACATTCTCCCCTTTCCCCTCCAGAAAATAAATCCTGTTAAGCCAGCTCTACAGAGTGATAATACATACAGTGTCTCCATACCTGTAGTAATACAAGTTCACATGTCACTCACCAACCCTCCCTCTCCTCTGGCTTCAGTACAAGCTCCTCTCATCTTTCCCTGGACAGGGAAAGGGACATAAAAACCTGACTGCCACCCTTGCAGCTGTGCTTGGTACATGTTGACTGGTAACATCTGTAGATTTGGCTCCCTTCAAACCCAGAGGAGGCTGTTCCTCTTCTGACTCAGTTGTCACAGTCACAATTCCACTTTCTTGAGTAAGTCTGATATTTAAAGAGTATAGAAGCTACCAGCTCCTCTCCTCCCACTGGTAGTGAATTAACGTAAGACCAGATAATTGCTGGGCCTGTGTAACTGCATCTGGTGCTAAATTCCCTAATGATTTTTTTCTTTTTTTAAAAGAGCCATAAAGTCCAAATACTATTGTCCAGAAAGCTGAAAAAAGATTCCAAGAGACAAGCAAGGCCTCTTTCACATTTCACTTGTACCACTGTCTCTGACTTTGTATTACTGGGTATTTTCTGTGATTAGATATTATTTAAAAAATTAAAATAATTATGCTGCCCATCCAAATTACTGCACAATTACTGCAAAATAATGCTGCTGAAGAATTACTGCACAGAAACATCTTATGTTGTCATAAAGAATGCATTTGACAATCTTGACATGAAAATGCCCTTTCCCAAATATGTTGTTGTTTACCTAAGTAACTAGTATGATTGGAAAATGCATTGAGCTGTAAGGAAAAAGTGGAGGAAGGGTTAAATGAAGAACACCATGAAGAGGTGTCATTGCAGACTCATAAGACAAGAGTTGAAGAAAAACATACACTAGAATTGTATAGAATAGATTAATCCTATACTATATAATTGTTCAGAGATATATAATCTCTGAAGAAACTATTTGAGACTATTTAAACAAAAATCAAATGTCATTTATATAGTTTTAAGACAAAATTTCCAAACACAAATCTCTGGTATGGGGGAAAAAATAAAACCAACCTAAACCAAATCAACCAAAGAAAATCACCAAAACAAAGAAGCCCAAGAGAAAAGACAACTCACCATGCCCAAGATCTTACCCAATTTGTTTTTTGCCATCATCTTTCTAGTTCAGTCCCAGTCTAAAGCTCAGTCTAAGTATTTGAGGTTGAGCTGTCAAGAAAATAAATTTCTAATGATAAAATAACAACATTTGGTAATACATTACCCCAAAAGTGATCTCTTAAATTATGCAAAATCATACCCAAATGTTGTTTGGATATGAAATTCAAAATACCAGATTAGTTAAAGGTGGAGAAAAGCGTGTATAAGAGAAGAGAGGAAGTAAGGAAAAAAGTCAAAAGACTTCAGCAAACATTGTATGGTTTCTAGCTGATCCAGAGAGCAGCAACAGCAGAATATTTTTGAGATACTGTCTCAGTCTGTTCATCTCCTGCTGTCCAGTGGCTTCTGTCTTCATTAAGATATAATTTCAGCTGAGTTTGACTTTCTTGAAATTCTGTGCATCCAGCTTTGCTTCCTGATACTACCCCACTATTTGCATTACAAAAGAAGTTCCACAGTGATCACAAAAGATACAGCTGCTATGCCATATTTTTCCACCTTTGATATCATTGTTTGAACTGAACCTATTCAAAGGTTCAGACAGACAGAAGGGCAGCCACAGGAATAAAAGATAATCCATCTTTTTCTCTAATTTGTACCTTAAATTAATCATGTCTTGTTTTCACTGTTTCTCTCACTTGAAACCACTTGCATGGAACTATTCAGCTGTCTTGCAAGGGTTTGGGAATATTTGCAGCCATCAGATTTTAGACAGCACAGCAGAAGTCAAAGTGTGCAGCACTTGATCATTTAAAATCTGTCAAATGGAGGGTGGTAGTTGAGGTCAGAGCAGTAAAAAAAAGTTTTTGAGATGCTGGGAGGAGAGTGATGATCCTCTTCCAATAACAATGGCTTCATGCTGTAATTTAAAACAGAAGAGGAATGATACATTGACTCCCTTGGAAAAACTCTGACTTTTGTCCTGACTGACAATTAATAAAATGCTAAAAAGCACCTTGACTGCCCTCACAGCAGAAACCTCTTCTATACAAGAGACAGCAGCATTTGAGCAGCAGCATTCAAGACCACATGCAGTAAGAAACCCAAGTGGAGATGTGGTTAGTCTGCTACCAAGCTAAATGGAAAGTTCTTGCATGAAAACAAAATTACAAAGTAAGCTGACAAAATCCCAAAGCCTCCCCATTCTGTGAAATGACACTCTCATAAAATCTGGAAGGCCATCCAGAATGCAGCTTTACAGGCAGCCTCTCCACCTCCATCAGGAAACATTATTTGCAGTTATTTCTCACATGTTCAATCACTTGCATCCAGCAGAATACTAATAATGCAGTCTCACATATTAAAATTGATATTATTATGACCCTCACAGAGACCAAAGGATTTCTTGGCAATATTTATTCCTCAAAAGGAAACATTTGGATTATCTCAGTTGGTTAAAGCATGGTGCTAATAAAGCCAAGGTTGTGGGTTCAATCCCTATATAGGCCATTCAGTTCAGAGTTGCATTTGATGATCCTTGTGAATCCCTTCCAATCCCTAGAATCTTGTGAACACTTCCCTTGTAGGATGGCTTTCATCTACTCCATTTCTAACTCCAGAATCCTGAACACTTTGAAAGTTCTTTCTGTGTAACATCATAGTTCACCCTTCCATTGCTTGCCTTGACATTTTTCCTCCTTTGCCCTAAGCCAGCAGTTACCTATACACTGTCAAAGCCACCATTGCTCACTGTACATCAGCACAAGGCTCAGTTAAAAGTTCACAGCACATCAAGGATGGGTCACTGTGGTAAAGGGAAGCTCATTATGATCACAGAAAATGAATTGTGTGGAAATTAAAATCAGAAGAGACAGCAGGAGGTCTCCAGACAGTTTACATCCTTTTTTATTTTGCTTCTATGACTCACTACAGAAGATCCCATGTCCATCCTTTTGATGAGCTCCTCAGATATATTGACAGGCTGCTATGAGGTCCTTGTGAAGTCATCTGTTTAACAGGCTACACAGGACAAGTGCTACAGCATCTTAAGGGCCACCTGCTAAACTTGCCCCAGTTCGTCAAGACATCAAGATATTTCTTATATTTGAGGTGCAGCAGGAAAATCGGACTCTAGGTTTTGCCTAACAAATGCTGATAAGAGAGGGGTAATCACTTCCCTCAATCTACTGGCAGTGCTTGCCTCTTTTCCTGGCCCAATCTCAGCTGACTTCAGTACTTACTGAGATGTGACTTTCTGCCCTCTGTTAGCTAGTAGGACAAGGGAACCACCCTGCACTTGTAGACCTGTAGCTGGAACAACCAGCTGTGCTCCTGATAAAAAAAAAAAAAAAAGGACTAAGCTTCCTGTCTTCTCCATCAAACCAAATGGTTTCTGGCTGTTCACACTCCTCTGTGCAGTTGGGAGTTTAGGCTCTCATCTCCACAGGGTCTCTGAAGATCCTCTCAATTGCTTTTTGCTTCTTCCCTGATGGTGCACACTAGCTGACCTCCCCAGACTGACTTCAGTGTAGTGACACAGGTCTTCTATCAGTGCACACCTTGTGCAAGCAGGGACAGCATCTCCTTCTGCCCTAACTTCAGCAAGAGGCCCTGGGCAGCTCTCTGTCCCTAGCCCTGTAGGGCCATGTCCTTCCTTTGGAGCTCCCTCAGGCTTCATGCCCTAGCTGAAGTGCTCTAGCAAACACTGGAAATTTTACCCTGTGACACTCCTCCTCTGTAGGGGAGCTTGACACCTTGCTGAGTCCCATGGAGTCAAGCAGAGTCAAACCACCAGGTTTGGTTAACCAAGTGCAAACTGGAGCCAACAGTAAGCATCAGGCAGATCAGGCAGATTTTTTTTCCCCCTAGCATCCTTCTTCTTAGTCTGATTTTTAATTTTTCTGTAGTAATTTTGTCATATTTGGTCCGTTTATGTAATCTGCAGGTATGCTCTACCAGAAATCCACATGAAGAACTGTGTGTACCTTCCACCCTGAAAAGCTGTCACTCTAGAGAAAGAGGAGATAAATACTAAGATGAGATCATAAGTGAAGATACACTGAGAAACATTATCTTGAGTCTGTATTAAGTAGACTTAGGCAGATAAACTCTCCATATGTGCTATTCCATCTTATTGGAAACAACATTAAAAGGGTGCAAATATAAGAAGAATGATGAGAAAGTTATTGAGCAGCCACAAAATTTCAACATTTTCTGCTATTCAAGGACGACTGAATGCACTTCTTAGTCATGATTTCCATCAAATAAATATTTAAGATAAAATATACACTTGCTTCTCAAGTGTAGTAGATGCACTGAAATGTCTCTGAAAGAAAGCACAGCTTCCCACTATTGTTACTGGACTTCAAGTATATCTGTTCTCCTATAATTAATAATTATTGACATCACATTTAATTGGTATTCTTATTTTGCCAATGGCCTACTGAAGACTTATCATATTAATTAGTAGTAATGAGACAGTTCTAACCACTTACTGTCATTAATTTCTTAAATATGTACAATAAGATGCACACTAATTGTGACAGGTAATTGGTACCTGCCCACATTCTGCCTCTTTTGAAATTGCTGTGAAGTAGATCTAGGAGTTAATCATCATAAAACTGTACTTTTTTAACTGATTAAAAAACAGCCCTTTCAAACAACATATTTCTGAATTTAAGCTGAAACTTGCTCTTTTATGAGAATGCAGAATTTGTCAGTAGACTTACAGATCTAGTTATCCATCCATAAATGCTGGCGGATCCTATCCAGCTACACATTTTGCTGAAACCCACTGAAGGCTTCAGCCAAAAACAAAAGTCTCCTGTGTTCTGGATTTAAAGGAATTTGGGGTCAAAATATCATATCAGGTGTGAGAGGCAGTCCTACACCTAGTAACACAGGAGAAACACCAATAAGCATTGGGATAAAGATATTTACCAAAGAAGGAAATTCTACTCCCTTGGCCTGCAAGATAAAGACAACTTTAATCCTTTAAAGAATTAAACTTCAGCATTTCCACCATAGAAAAGGGTTCTCCATATCTGCACAAAGTCAGATATGCACAAAGTGTCTGTCTTTCATTCCTGTCTGTTGGAGCTTCTCCTCTTATTATTTGGCTATGCATGGATAAAAGGAGGAATAAATCTAGAATGGGACATACATATAATACTGGGGTTAAAACTCTTGCTCTCAATCTTTCTTTGTATAAATGTTGATTTATTTATACATTTCACTTATACTGCAAATATTTAAAAATAGCCAAAGCTCCCCATGCCCCTTTAACTGTCATAGAAGCTCTCCATTGATAAGCAGTGGGGGTGAGTCAGCACAGCAGGGAGGGCCGTGTTACAGATGCTCACTGTGGCCTGATGATTCCTCAGGGAACCATGAAGGAAATTCATCTGACAGACACAGGCTGTGTCCCACATTGCCACAGCAAACACAGCCTAATAAAAGCAGGCAGCTGAATGTAGTGACTGAGAGATGCACAATGGAAAGGACATCCTCTGCATTCATCCACGGTCAGTAAGAACGACTGTAAATCCTGCAGTGGGAAGGGGTTGGAGAGGGGAAAAGGAAAAAAAAAAAAAAAGGAAAGCACCTTATACATAATTAGCCTCTACCAGTAATCAGGTACAGCTTTCTGTATATCTTCAGTCTATTTCCTTTCATGAGCAACTCATTTTTTATGTAAAGAGTTCTGTGCTTTATCTATTTTTAGGCAGTTGAAGATAGGAACAAGGTGATCCACAGCAAAAGGAAGACACATTCTGTATAAAAGACACATTCTTCATTTGTGCAAGAAGAAAATTATTTTTATGTATAAAGTGACTGTCAGAAGAATGGTCACTCCAGTATGCAACATCCTATCCACATATGGTTTGAAATCACATCCTACCTCCTAGTTTGCTGGGTTAAAATACAGATCTTGAGTCTACAACTGTGTGATTGCATAGCCAAGCACCTTCCTTTCCTCCCAAAGAACCTTTGGAACCATGAGGGATATGGAAAATAAATTACAAACAGCTGGGCAAACTCTGAGCAAAGAATTTCCCCCCTCATTAGATCTGCCAGCTAAGAAAAGTTCATAGTTGCAGCACTCTCTCTTGTTCCTGACAGTCATTTTCAGCAACTCCATTCACACCTACAACACAAAAGTAAAGTTCAAGCGTGTCTGAATGAAGATATCAAGCACTAAACTAGAAATAAATAAATACAAACAAAACAAAAATTTTCTAGATGATCTTTAAGGTCCCTTGGAACACAAAGCATCCTCTGATTCAATGTATGAGTTTTCAAGCCTTAGATAGGCCTATATAAGAAAAAAAGGCAGCTCTAAGAAAATGCTCTGAAAATACAACTCATCTACTCTGACCCACAAGATGTTGGGGTCTAATGAGTCACTCCTTTGCACTCATACTTATGGTAGTCACAGGTATTTGTCAGCCTGACAAAGACATTTTAAAAAGTTAACCATGCTGAGAAAGCTGCCTTTTTTAAAATTTGTTCGCTTGGGTTTTTCCCACTAGTAGGGTTCAAACAGTCTGGATAAAAGCAATTTGATTTTTCCCCCTCCTCTTTCAAAACACACGAGGAAGTGTTGCTCACGACCATTTTCACACACTAGCTTGGAGAGTTGGTATTTGTACAAACAGGTACCTACACTCGAGAACACCATGGTCCAGATGCAATGACTAAGAAAGGGAGCAGCTGTGGACTTCAGCAGCATTTACACTGATCCCTGTCCAAAGGCTGGCAGGTGAATCAAAAATGTCACAGGTACTTGGTGCTATTCATTGCCTTCAACTCTGGCCATCAGGCAAGAAATTACTGTATTTTTTGAAGGGAACAGATACAGATGCACAAAACCCCAAATTCAGACAGTCCAGCCTCTGCCTAATGACTTCAATTTAAAAAAATCCTGTGAATTTGGAGTCTCCATGGTCTAAATGCTCAGGGTATGGGAGTATGAGGGAGGTCTCGGGCATCACAGTAAGGCTATACATGCATTTTTCTTCCCTCTTCCCTTCATTAACCTTATTTAGCTGTAGCTGACTTTATCTTAAGGACCGTGCTTCTGCACAGGCTTGCCTCCACAATAATTCCTCTGCTCCGGAAGCAGCTTTAATCTTCTCCCTGGGCTACTGTCTAAGGGAAGAAGCAGAAGGATGAAAAAGAACAAGCCCTGGAACGGTTTCTGCCCATCAGGACTGGCATGGAGAGCTGGAGCCATGGCTTTTGCCATCACTGGGAGATAGTGGGAATGATTAATGCTGCTTCAGGGGTGGCTGCCTCTAGAGGAACAACAGCCTTTCTCCCCCACACTTTCACATCTTCTTTGCCTCTATGAAGATGAACTGAGCTATGTTTGAAAAATAAATGTCATGTATAGCTAACACAACAGTTAATAACCCCCAAAATTCAATCCCTGATGACTCTGTCTCTCTTCAATCCAAATAAGCCAGAAGGACAAAGAAATTAAGATCAGACTAAGCTGAGATAGACAGTGTACAATTAAAAGTCCCATTGTAATGCCTTAAGCAGCACACTTGAATGCATTTTTTAAATCATGCTTTTTGATTAAATCCAGTAAGTCTTGTCTATGGAAGATGACATACTTCTGAAGAGAAGTTTTGTAACTAAGAAACTTAGTCTGTTACTCTTGGGTAAGTGGCATTCTCATTAGTTTTCTAAGATTTACCAAAAACATTATACAAAACTAATAGAAACCCCTTTTGAATTTTAGCATAAAATTAATTTAAAAGTCAGGAAACTTAGTGCAGCCATAGCATTATTCCAGGCTACAGTCAATTAGATCTGGAAATTAACATTTCTAATTTTGAACTCAGTATGCAAGGGAGTATCCTCTTAACACCTTTTCCAGGCTCCATTTTGATTCCATATCGCTGAAGCAAAACATAACTACTCATACAAGATTCTATATATCTGGTCTTCAAAATTTCTCTTCAGGCACAGACCCTATGGATACATGGCCATGAATTTCCACAGATGCACACTGATTTTGAGAGTTTGCAGAACAAGACTCTTTAGCTTGAGGGATTTGAAGAAGCAGTTTACAAAAAACAGTGAGAATCTGCACCTGACACCTCAGGCCAGGTGTCAGTATTCTAAGAAACTCTGGGCCTCCTCTAGGAGTCTGTGTGTGTATGGACATAGTAGTGTATCGACTTGCACAATACACACCCATAAACTCACAAGTATTTTTTCAGGAAGAAATTGCTATTCTCAAAATTTTAATGGAGAAAAATGACACTTCTTACAATATATTGTTAAGTTTCATAGTAGTTGTTATCATCATTTTATCACATACACTAATATTTATCTATCTATCTATCTATCTATCTATCTATCTATCTATCTATCTATCTATCTATCTATCTATCTATCTATCTACCAGTCTACCTTCCACACATATATTTTATTTTCCTGGAGCTGTCAAAATCAGTTATGTTCCCTGACAATCAGGGATTAACAAAGCAGTTGGAATATACCCCATAAATCTCATTTGTTCAGCAAAGCCTGCAGGGTTTCAATTATGCTGTGAGAACAGGCTGATTTGGTTTTTTGCACGCAGTTTCAACCCCAGACCCAAAACTGGTAAAACTAACCAAAGGGTGAGTTCTCTTTGCACCTTTGAAGGGGAAATTTTGCATTTCAGGAGTGTGGGAACTGACCACCAGATCTGTTGAGCATTGTGACAAAGAGTTTAGCATGAAACTCCACCACTGGAAATGAAGGAAGAAGTTATTGTTTCCACTCTCACTGTATAATGTTCTTCATCTCCTGCTAGACTTGTACTTTACCAAGTACCTTATCTTCTCCCCTGACTTTATGCAGGAAAATGCAGGAAGAGACAAGAAGAACAATACTGAGGAATCACAGGTTCAATTACTGGGCATGCTGAAGTGCCATAAGCCAAACTATCATGCAACATGATAAACACTAAAAAATATAAGACAGCATTTTAGTACTGAGGATGGGAAACTGGAGATTTTGTTTGCTTCCTGTTTTAAAACTATTTCAAACCATTCCTGGACCATGTTCTGGAATGAGCTCTTCTTCAAAATCCTGTTCCTCTTAGAAATCCTAAAATTACTTTAGAAAAGATCTAGTGAGCACAACACATCTATGTGCTATTGTCTAAAAGGACAGTACATTAATAACTGATGAGTGAAGGAAGGAGTCTGAAAGGGCTTAGAGTTGTCTCCTATGGCAAAAAAATACTGCAAATGTGTAGCAAGGAGTCCATTCTTTGAACCTGGTGCCTGACAGCAAAAGCTGAAATTCAAGGAGATGACCACTGATTCCAAAACTGTATTGCTGCTTCAGCCAAATTACCTTAAAGCCAGCTTATTCAGTTATGACAAATTATGAACTACAGTAGTTCAGCTAATCATTCAAGCATTAAAATTAATTCACACCCTCTCTAAAGTGTCAGTCTCAGCACTGCTTTTACTGGAAGTGGACAATAACCCCCATGCAAAGATCCAAGGCACATTCTTGAGGAGTTTCTCCTGATTCTCAAATTCAGTCCTTGGCCAAACCCATCCTGTAGCCTTCCAGCTTCAGGAGGGAAGGCTTCATAACTTTTAGTCACCAGATGGCACTAGTACAGAAACCAGACAACCACATTACCCTTCAGTGGCATAACATAAAACCATACCATGATTTATCTGTAAATATTTACTTGAAAACCATAACCTGAGTTAATTGTAATGAGTTCTGATATTTCAATAAATATGGACGAGAAACTTGACAGGCACCTGCCATGAAATTTGCTGTTTCCTTTTAACTATGCGAAACAGGGTATAGAGTCTCTCACTGTACCTGAAAGTATTCTACCCAAAGACAGCAGCTATGGATCATTACAGTCAATTTTTAAAAATCCACATTGCATTTCATTCTGGAATGCTACTTTATTATGAAGTAAAGAACATCCCTACAGTAAAGGTAACTGCAAATCTGAGGAGAAAATCAGAACTGAGGGATGCATTCCTCCCTCTCCCCACCTCCTGTTTTTCCAGATGCATGTTGCCACAATCTCTGCTATGGATACTCTGTTCAACAATTCTACCCATGAGATATTATGAGCTCTAAAAACAGCCAATGTAGCTCAACTAAACTCTCATGGTACCTCCATCCTCAGATTTTTACAGCAGCTTGAAGGTAGGCTTAAATTTTTCCATATAGCATTGCCACCAGCTGGAGAGTGGAGTGCTGAATCAGTTTGCAGACTCGAATACATTAATTCAGCCTTATTTGTTGGGATTCAAACCCAGATGTGTCGATTTTGGACCCACTTTTTCTGGTGTACTAATGTTTCCTTCGAGTTCAAAAGTTAAATCATCCTTCCACAGGACCCATATAGCACATACACCTTTTTGTTAATCAAAATACGTGCTTTAAAGCTCCCTCCCAAGGGACTGAATATAAATACACATTAAAGATGCTTGTGTTATTTGGGTATAGACAGATTGAGACACTGCCAGGACACACATTAAGCTACTGACTGAAGGTGAATGCAACATCTTGTGCCTGGCCTTGCAATCAGCTAGAAACACATTGTTTATCCCTTACAGCTGAAGTTGTTTCTACACAAATTCTCTTCAGAGTATGGAGTTCAACACTAAAAGAACACATGCTCCACAAACACATAAAGGAGAAAAAATATGGCTTTCTAAATATTGATAGAAAACAGACATGATGCAGTACCAAAAAGAAGGCATTACAGGATTCAAGCAGGCATGAAGAATAAGCTTGCTGAAATACAACAACTGTGTATCTCTGATTTTTTCAAGGTGGAAAGTTGTGCAATTTGTCTATAAAAATGGTGATAAAAAATATAAATTAAGTCAAGAGTTAGAAGATTTCAGATAAGTTATATAACTACTTCATCCTAATAAGAATACATAAAACTGCATTCAGTAGCAGGGGAAAAGTATAGAAATGCTCATATTATTCAGGGCATGAGTGAACCTCTGAAAAAAATCCAGAAAAAATTCAGGTCACTCTCTCATAATTGGCAACACTTAATTCCACTAAAGCATCAAGCTTTTTCAGAAATAACATCATCTGAGCCTTTAACACAATTTCTATGTTCACATATCCCTCTCTCCAGCAGAGCTCTCAAAGAAAACGTAGAATTATACATGGTCATGCAGAATGAGAGCAGCAAGGGTCAGCATTTATATTGGCAATAATTGCTTAGAAGGCAATGACTGCTCAGAGACAAAAATCAGCAGCTTGCCAATTGGCCAGCATGTGCAAGCTGACATCACACCGCGCCACAGCTTATAAGTACCTTAAGATAGATCTTTGCAGCTTTCTTTCCAATCTACATAATATTTAGTATTTTAAAACAACAAAAAATGGAAGGCTTGCTCAGATTATAAAAAGTTTCTGTCTGAAGCAGCACCGAAAAGACCAGTAGAATAAGCCAAAAAACCCAACAGAAATGAGGGGGAGAAAACTGAGCAAGAGGCAAACAAATGAAGGCCACTGTGGTGACATTCAGATTGCAGGAGGCATCTTCTGCTTTTCTATTACTACTGGAAGCAGAAGAGTACTGCCCACCATCCAAGAGAAACAAACAGACACCCAGCCACCCTCAAACAAAAAATCACTAAAAACATTGACCCTATAAACAAGGCTTCGACATATAGATCCAGAACTATATGGTTCCAGTCACAGTATAAGAGCAGTAAAAACACATCTGTGTCAGACCAGGCTTGAAAAGAAGTCATCCCAGGGTAAAAAAAAAAAAAAAAGTATAATTTCACAAAGCAAGGTGAGCTCATTTTTTCCCATTCCTCTGTGGATCTGGCCCACTGAAAAGAGAGAAAACTTCAACACTTCAAAGAAATAAGCAAGATAATAATGGAAGATGGAATAGGAAATAGAAAATGAAGGTAACAGTTCATTTCCTACTGGATTTTGGTGAGGGTGGTTAATGTACTTTTTATCATTACATGGAAAGAAATACTTAGCACAATTGAATTCCCTTTGACCTTGTAAATCTCAGGAAAATACCCAGTTCCCAAACTGATTATAACAGGAAATTGACTGGTTTATGCCGGGGGTTTTGCTTGTTTGTTTTTATACCCACTCTGAGGGAAGGAAAACCAGATTTTACATGAAAGCCTAACACATATTTTAAGTTAGTGAAAAGATATAATCCCTGTTAATTATTTTATTTTGTGTACTGCTGAAAGGTGTTTACATAAAATGTGCTATTACAGGTAATGTAAAGCAATAAAGTAATACCCTAGATTTAAGAAAAAAAAATTTAAAAAAAAGGTTTTTCAGCTATCTTCAGCTCTTGAATTAATCCAAGCGTATTATCAAGATTTGTCTGAATATCACCCCCCCACATGCACACACAGAGCTCATTAAGCCTGCCCTTTTGAAATGCTGCAGCAGCTGAAGCAAGAGGCAAGGCAGAGAAGATAAAATGCAGCCACTCTCCACCAGGCTCCAGGCTGCCCAGTCAGCTCCTCTGACAGCCTCTGCCTCAGGCAGCAGGGTCAGGCACTAATGGTCAGAGAGGGCACAGACACAGGGAGGTTTGGACACTGAAGGCACTGGCATTTTTCCTGGGCATTTCTATACATGGCCTGGATCTCAGAAAGCTTTGGGGTTGTGTACGATTCCTTCGAACACACAAGTGTTGTTTTACATTTGTAAGGGTGTCAGATTAAGAAAGGTACAAGGCACCTCCCTCTGTATCACTTGTCTACTGACTGTCTGAGGTGGGAAAACTTGCAGAAGAACAATTGTGATGCAGAATTCCCGCCAAAGCAGCTGCCATACTTGGATTAGCTAGAAATACTGTCATTGGTACTCTTATTAGCTCTCAGTATGAAGCAGCTGTCAAAGATGATGAAAATGAAAAATGTCACTCTTCTGCTTTCCACTCTCATGGTTTCCACTCTCCCTTCACAGCCTGTTTCTTTGCCACACTACAGCACTTATAGAAAACTGCATTCTTTAAATACACAGCACTACAAAAAGCTTGACAACATTGGAGATCACAAGAAATGTGCCACTGTACAAGTACACAGGTTTTTGAGAGCCAGTTTAAGCACAAAAGGACAGAGAGAACAAGATGAGGAATTCCAGCAGCAAAGCCACATGAAAATCAATTTTGTACATGCTAGACCAACAAACCATCATCATAGTTTGTCCCCTCTATATTCTTCCTTGGTGCTCCTGATCTTTGACCTTTTGGCTTAGTTACATTTAGCGTTGTTTTATTTTTCTAATAAAAGGAAAGCAAATAAGGAATTGTGTAATAGGGTAAGTCTTACTTATTATCAAGAAAAATGTGACTTAAATGGAGAGACCTTAAAATCAGATACATAGTACATTCTACTGAAATTACTTTGATTTTAAATATGACATTTGGAGCATTATAGCAAGTAATGACAGGAAGCTTTTTGTAAGTCACTGACAAAATATTTTGCTTTGCTAATAAGTGATGCTTTTGTGACTTATCAGCAACAACCTATGCATCTGAACCATGACATGAAACATCAATCTTACATCAGTGTAAGTAAAGTATTAAAAGTATTAATGGTCAACTTCTCCCTACAAATCAGTTTAAGAGGACCAGTTCTGGGATTTTTCTCTACCTTCCTGGACTGTCAGTGATGCAGAGTGAAAGAACAAGTTACAACAATACAACCCTCTTCATGGTGGACAGTAATGCCTTGGAAGATATAAGTGAGGAGAAGCAGAAGTCACACAAGGTGGTAATCCATTTTCTGCAGTTCCATATCATGTTTCTGTCCTGTCACATGCCTACCCATGGAAATCAGTAGGCATAGTGCTTTCAGCAAGTGGCCCAAAAATAAATTTTACTATGACATTTCATGGCATTTGATGATTCATTGGAAGTGCTTGATTATGCACATTTTGATGAGCTTTTTTTCACTGTGGAAGCTAGGGGAAAAAGCACACACACAGAAAGTAAATATCTCCTCTGGCTCTTGTTGAAAGACATTGTTGTTCTAACTTTCACAAGTCACTCCATTCATTTTAGGATGATCAGTTTTTTATTACTGTCTTTCAGCTTCTGCCAAATATGAATTGCTTTTAGGTTCAATAGTGTAAATTAAGGAGGGTGGGGGAAGGGGGGTAGTGAACAGTGAGATTTATTCTACGTGAAAAAGCCTCACAGTATCCAAAATCAAATTTGGAAAGTCAAACTCCCAATGTCAAAATCCAGAGGTAAGGTTGAAATCTCTTATAAAGTTCACCAACCTAGGGCAATACCAAGATGCATTCCTGGCAAAGCGGCAAAGCCTGACTGAAGCTATAAAGTTGCTGGAGAGCAGAGACTTCTCCCTTTAGGAGCAGACTAAGAGTACCTGAGAAATCACTCCAGGCATTAGAATTACCAGTTTACAACTCAGATATCTTCATATTTCATACCCATCAGTCACGTAACCCTTTTTAGACACTTCTCAGGGTACTGTAAAATAGTACTCTTATCTAAAACATCCTCTTGACAGCTGCTTTTTGACAAACAACCACAAGCAGCATATGTAAAGTATCGTTTTAATGCTATACAATGCGAACTGAATTTAGTCCCAAAATTAATAAAATACATTCTGATGGCTGAGTTGTCTACTACTCATCTTGGATATAGTTGAAAATAAGCCAGATCCTCTATTTAGGATTTTTAAAAATTATTTATTTGCCTTTTGTTCCATATGGTGATATTACTGAAGCATAGCTTTAAATTCTATACCATTCTGAAACCATGAGAATAATTTTTGGGTACTGTTGTATTTTTGCTTGCTACAATATAAGTTTTATTGAAAAACTAAAATCTTTGGTAGGGGTGGAAGAACTAAAGTTAAAACAGTTCTGTGAAGGACTGCAGACAATGTTTCTGAAGATCTAGCTGTAATGACAAGATCTGGCACAGTCTGGGCATCACTAAATAGATTGCTCCCCATTTAACTAGATTAAAATCAAATTTCTACCTGTATTTACACAGGAGATGCTCTGTTAAAAGTGAAAGTACATAGAAAAAGAGCTGCAGATAAGAACACAAGGACAGGTGCTACATATATTTCCTGCATATATGGATTTTACTTTAGAGGATCTAGGCTTGAATTTTCTCAGCATAAGAAGACTCTCTGCTCCTACTATCATCTACATTGTGGCTTTTGTGGATGCTGTAGAAAGATTCACTGCACCCAGAAAACAGAGTACTGGTTTCTGCAACTTCATCAGTTAGCTAAATGAAAGTGTAACACTTTTACAAACCTCTACTTAAACACATCACAGCTGCAACTTCAAAATCTCTAACAAATTAGAAAAAAAAAACCTGGATCTCTTAAAAACTGCAAATCACAACAGTGCCTAGACCAGAGGACAGAAGAGAGGATGCCCCATTTTATCTCAATTAAGTTCTAATAGGAAAATGACACGTGAACAGATATCCAGTGAGTCATAGCTGAGTAACATGATTTTGTGCAACAGCGCGGAAGAATTATTAAGGAAACCAAGGCACCGTAATAAGCAACACAAAAATTTACATGTGGATGAATTTAGGTCTTTTAACTGCAACAGCAAGCATCACTGTTTGGCTAGGTAAGCAGAGAGAAAGAACACAGACTACTAAATTAGGAATAGTCCCTTAAACACTCAGATTGCAATTGCTCTATAGCAGCATCCTTGTTTACAGCCTTTACTTGAAAATTTTAGTGGTGTTGCAAGAGAGCAAGGCACCATCTCTCTCCAGTAATTTTTTATCCAGACATTAATGATCTCCACAGACCAGCAATGCACGAAACTGAGAAATAAATAATTGATGATTTTATACAGCCTGAGCTGGCTGACTCATCTCCAATAGGCTATTAAAACAGCATCATGAGCTCAGATGGTATAAAATGCCTAGAAATCCCCAGTTCTTCCTGCAACTGGAGGCTTTTTTTTCCATTCTGGCTGAAGACAATGAGAAAAACAAACAATTCAAGGAAAATCTGACAAGAAGTTGTGGGGGGGGAAGTGGGGTTGAGCCTTTTAACCCCCTCTTTAGACATCTTCCCATTTTCCTTCTCTAGTTTCCACAGTTCTAGTCAAAACTTTCTCTACACACCTACAGCTCTCATGTAGGTGAGGGAAACAAACAGCTGTTCCAAAAAGAAAGGCCAGCTCCCAGACCAGGACCATAAAGTCAACAGCATTGCACCTGGGATACACCCAGGAATACAGAACAACTACAGATCTTGGCACTGTAGCAAACAGAGTTCTCTTCCCTGATTGTGAGCATAAATTCTGTATTCACTTTTTTTTGGGGGGGGGAGGGGGTGGGTGATTTTACCCCTATGCTGCACATACTGAAAGGTTTTTACTGGTTAAATCATAAAAGAAACTAAATCAGCTCCTCTATCTCCCCAAAGTGAGAGGGTGGTCATTGCTGAGCTGTGGGGGTCACTGCTCAGCAACCCCAGTGCAGAGCATTTCTGAGAAAGATTTCTGAGCATTCATCACTAGGAAATAGTGGAAAATAGATTTATTTTTTTTTTAAGACATTAAAGCTCTGGTTAAGAGAAGCCCAGAGTTTCTTAAGTCCAAGTTGTGCTACAGAATCATAGATTCGCATAATGGTTTGGGCTGGAAAGGAGAAAGTTCACCCTAGATCAGCTCAACTGGTCATAGCATAGTGTTAATAACACCAAGATCAAAGGTTTGATCTCCATATGGGCCATTCATGTATGAGTTGGACTTGATGATCATTATGGGTCCCTTCCAACTAAGAATATTCTATCATTCTGTGAACAGAAGTCTACCAGCCAACCTTTTCTAGTGTAACCTGGCCTTAAGTGACACTAGATATGATGATTTCAGACAGCCTAGTAGATCAGACAAGTTTATGTACCTATTTGCAGAAATATAATATCCTGGTTTCAGCCAGGACCATTGGCTTTTGCAGTAGCCAGGAGGGTGCATGGCTAAGAACCAGTGGATTTCAACACAGCTATCATTTTCTGGGAGCACAGGTGGGGGCACATGGAAGCAGTCAGGAATTGTTGGGTTCTGCATGGTATTGTGGTGAGCATTTGCATTTTGTACACTTTGGTCATTAATACTGTCACTGTTGCTGCTCATGTTCTTATCTCATTGCTGCTTCCAGTAAATTGTTCTTACAGCAACTCATGATTTTTACCTTTTGTGCCTCCAATTCTCCTCTCCAGAGAGAGGAGGGAGAGGAAGTGGGGAGTGAGAGAGTGGTGTGTAATTTGGAATGGTTTCAGCAGGAACACTAAATTAGGCAATACCATTCCTGAACTACGACATATCTACGTGTGTACTGTAACTCTCCCTGACAAAGCCTGCTACCAGGAAGACAGCACTCATGTAGTTCCACAGCTTGTACTTTATCATACTGTTCTGATACACACACCCCTAAATCATGCAAGAATTATATGAGGATAAAATTGGCATTGTAATAATAAATATAATAATAAAAAAATTCCAAACAACAAAGCCCTGCTCCAAGGCCAGTTCTTCATTCTGTGACCTTCTTGGAGGTCTGTGTCAGAGCTGCTAAGAGACAGAGGAAGGAGAAAGCACCAAGATAAGAAGTCAAGCTGCAATTTTACCTCTACCTGACAGTCTAGTTGCAGTAAGCCATGAAAAGGGGCCTCGCTCTCCCATCTTCCCTCCCAGCCATGGATTCTCATTATCTCCTTTCTGCAGGCTGGAAGCTAAATGGCAGATACTGCTCATGCATACAAATCTTAAGTTTTCTCTGTTTAGCAGGCTTACTGCAGCCAGTTTGGTGTAAAAAACCACAAGTGACCACTTCTTTTTTTTTTTTTAATTGCATTTAAACACTGGATTAATCCTGCTGCATCACAATACCCTGTCTTTGGGGATTCTCTGGGAGCAAGTTGTTCTAGAGGACCCACCAGATCAAGGGGCAGAACTTCTAGCTCAGGTCACAAAAGCAGACCAGCATATGCTCAGCACCAAGCTGTGCATGTCTCTAACTCTGAAGCACAGAGGTGTCATATCAGCAGCACCAATTTTACTTTCATGTCAGATCACAGCCACCCTGATGCTGGTAACTGAACAGATTGTTCCCAGCACAAAAAAAAAAAAAAAAATAAGGTACCAAGGATGATCCTGCACTATCATTGCTTGTTCTCAAACCTTGGCTTCTTGTTTTACGCTTGTTTCTTACTTTAACACCAAAAAAGTCAGAGCTATGAAAATGTGGGTTATTAAATAAAATATCCCATCTGAATTTCTTCTGTGAAATTCTGGTTTTGAATAATTAACTGTTTCCATGCCAGCAGCCTAAAAATGTTTATTAAGAGTAGCACCCCACCCCATAACATTTCATCCTCCTAGCTGGAAAGGGTAGAATCTTTGGAAGATTATGTCACAAGGAAAAAATTGTCCTAAGAAAAATAAAAGCAAAACAGCCACATACACAAAAAAAACCAAAAAAAACCAAAAAAACAAAACCACACACACCAAAAAACCCCAAACAAAAAACAAAAAAAAACCCATAAATATTTCACATTTGGATATAAAGGACTAACGAATTCTACCTAGTAAGACATTCAAAATCCAGAAGGTAAAGTTAGAGTCATGGCATTGTGAACTAAACATGCAGAGACCTGATTTAAGCCAAGATATACCTCTTCAGTGGTATCCTCTACCCATTCAAGGTATCCCACACATCACAGTTATCACCATATTTATGCTGGTACTACATTTATGCTACTATCTTTGTGCTGTCATTTACTAAATGGGCATGAGAATATTTTACCAGTTATCCCATAGAGATAGTAACCAAAATTAATTATGATTTTGTTAGTGTAATAATGGTCATAGATTAGGATGGGGCCAAATGTTTGGGACAACTGGGTACATTTAATAGAAATCAGTTCTGACTAATATGTTTGAAAAGATACTACCCAAAGAAAAGATAAATAAGAAAATCCTAAAGTCTGTTTATGGCAACTAATCCTCATCAAATTACTGCTAATTAATGGTTCAAAATGAGTTGGAACATCCAGATCCCATTTTGTTAGGCAACATTATAAGATTCTCTCTTTCTCCCTGATTCATCTGAAGCAAGAGCTTAATGAAGTTCCTCCCCCTACCCCAGCCTCTCAAAAAACCCCAAAGATCAAGAAAAAAAACAAAACCCAAAGAAACAAAACCAAAAAAAACCCCAAAAAATAAAAAACCAGAACAAAGAAAAAAATCTAGCATGCAAGCCCTCTGAGATAGGGAGAATATATGGGGTCTTGACAAAAATGAATCACTTTTGGAAACCTATATAGCAAGAACACATTAAATCAGAGAGTTGTTTATGATTCAGAACTCTGTCTAAAGCAGCCCTTGCAGAAAACACCAAAGTAAAAAAAGAAAAGAGAAATAAAATGGTTAAGAAAAGAATCTGGTTCTTGGAGATACTATTCACAAGTGCCTAGGGGAAAAATATTACATTTTTTAAAATTAGGTACCATTTTCCAAACAATCCTATTCTATATCCTGACAGTTTCTCAGTGCAAGATGTGCACTGCCAGAACAATCCTGTTTTCCAGGGCTTCTGATGGGAAAAGATATTATGCTATAATGAATCTAACAATCTTATATCCTCTACTTATAATGGACCCAGAATGCTCCAAAAATAATTGGAGCAGTTTCTTAACTTCAAGTCTTCTACTATTACCAGTGCTTAACAGCAAAGAGAAATGAACACTTTACTAAGTAATAACACGAAAACTCAAAGAAAAACCTTCCAACATACTGTCAACTTTTATCAGGCATTGACTGATTAAAGTTCAGTTCAGACTGTGGTTAGATGAGGCAATCTTCTGGACCTGATTTATCAGAGGTGGGGGGCTAAACACATCTCATTAAGGGCATCAGAATTTACATATCCTCCAAATACTCTTGTAGGTCAAATTGGGAAATTGGTGAGACTTATTCTTAACATCATACTTATCTTGATACAGAAAACCAGATCAGCAACAACACCCAAAGTTCTAATGTTGCAGTAAGACCTAAGTCAGTATTTGTACATATTTAATGTACAAAAGAAAAACAAGTCCCCCATCTACTTTAACATTAACTAACCTCTAATTAGCCTTGATACATATCCATGGTAGATTTCCATTTTGCTTCCTTTCCCATAGGCAGGGTCACCCTCTTCTCCCAAGTTCTGGTCCCCCTTTCAATAAGACTCTTTTGAATATGGTCTTCATACCATAGAACCTATCTGAGCAGTTACAAAATCTACTTGAATGTCCTCATTTGCAAGCCAATTAATTTAAGCCTAATGTAACATGTAATGTTACATAGAAGCAACACTTGCAGGTCAATATGTTGGTTTCTTAAATATCCATGGGTATTTCAAGGTTTGCATTTGCTCAGAGCTCCTGCATAAATAATCTGAAAAGGCTGTGATTTATTGCCACACTTATATTGTTTGCTGTGGCTTTATAAAAGCACTGATGAAAGTCCTATTATAAATATGTTTAATCTGATTTCTTTTTGTCCCTAACAGCTCTAGTAGACAAGATTCTTAACTCTCATCTACTCTAACTACATTTCTCTGTAGCTATACTTGCTAAAAGACTGTTCTCCTGTAAATTATTTCAACAGATACAATTCACAGACATAATGTTATGAGTGCACTTAATTTTTAATATCTCTAAAGAAATAATGGCTTAGGTCAGTCAAGATTTCTGATGGAAACAAGAGGACTCCCTTTTCATATTATTTGTTTATGAGTATCTAGTATTAACAATTCTGATTTCTGTGTGTTGAAATATCATTTACTCTAATTCTTGTAGGCTTAGAAAAATAGAACAACTAAAAAACTCCCAACTACAGACAGAAAACCCACAAATAAAACAAACAAACAAACAAACTAACTAACAAAATCCCTACAAATATATAGGAGATCTGTTTATTCTGACACAAAGTAAAAATTTTCTTAAAGAATATTTAGGGGCATTTTTTACATCATGAAAAAAGACCAAAATGCAACACCAAACAAACAATTAAAAGGGTTTTTTCCTGCTTTTTTTTTTTTTTTTTTTTTTTTAGCCTCAGGAGATGCAATTTGATGTTCCTTTCTGAAATAAAGTACATGTCCACTGACTGCAACATGAAAATTTCCAAGAACTCATTTGTTCAAGAACACATTTTGGGTGTTTATTAGGGGCTTGAGCTAATGGAAAAATAAGTTTGGAACAGTGAAATTCAATTTTGCAATTAATGATCTATCATATCTATTCTTTGAAAGATGCCTATGCCTCAGCAGAACTGAAATACTTAGGAAAGTAAGACAATAGAAACATTTCTAATGTGAGGCAGAATTTCACTCCAAAGTTTTATAGCAGCCCATGTGTTATCCTATTTGTTTCATTAGTAGATATTAACATACTTCACAAAAGAGATCAGTCTTCTTAACCTCAAATTCCAGGTGGGGAAAGAGATTAACACTTAAATACAGTTTTGTCCAGCAGGATATGGTTTGGCCCTCCCATACATTAAGGCACTTCCTATACAGCTTACCATGTTGTACTTTTTCTTGGTTTGCTTTCCTGGCTACAAACTTGATATCAAATGCATGAATAGAGGTAATGCATTCAGGAATTATATGGAAGCCAACTGTAACTCAAATCTGTGGTGCAGTGGAATCAGAGCCTTTTGGAACCGAGTTTTCTAGATTATTTCACGGAAATAATATAAAGTTCTCTATCAAGAATATACCAGAAGTTAACAGAAGAGTACAGACCATCTCCCACATCTCTCACCAAAAAAAAAGAAAAAAAAAAAAAAAGAAGAAAATCTGATGTTATCTTATTAGAAGTGTCTTCATTGTTCATGCTCTGGTGTTGTGTCTAATGCCATGAGGAAATGTGTTTATGCATGCCTGTGACAGTGCACTGTCAGATAGCCCTCAGGAGACATCTTTGCCTCTTGAGTACCACAGATGTACAGGAAACAAAACAAAGGGCAACCAACAGATGCTGTCATTCAGTGGGTACATTCAGTGGGTACACTTATGCAACTGCTTGCAGCTATAAGGTTTACCAGTCTTGAACAAATGCTCTGATATTGACTTGAGGTTAGATAATTAATTAAACACTAAAAAAGGCAATTTCCGAGAAGTGTCTAGCAGTTCTTTCTTCTAAAAGTGTGTATTACCCACAGAGAAAGTTTCTATGTAGACACATCATAGGTTCTGTTGTGGAGAAAGCTAATGAAGAATGGCCAATAAAAAAAAGTTTCTTCTGTTAGCCAAAAAAAAATCTATGTATATCAGCCAGTTTAGTTGCCAGTCTTTACAGCCACAACAAATACAAGCTTCTTTAAAAAGGTGGGGAAATTAAACAGTATTTATGATACTTGTTAAGTATTTCTTGACAAAATACTTCACTGTGATGATAATTTGTGGTAGAAAAAAAAGGCAAACCCCATCACTACATTTGCTAAAACAACACACTGTATCTCACCACCTGCAGCTCTGAGAGCCATCAGCCACTCCATTCATTTCAGAAAGGGCTGTTAGGAACCTCTGTTGGAAAATGCCTCATTTCCTTCAAGTTATTCTGCAAACCAAGTCCCTGATGTTCACAAGCATGAATGAACCTGATATAGGCCAAGTAAGAACATTTCATTCTCAGGCACTTTCTAAATATATGTACCTGCCCTCTTTGAAATCCCCTTCTAAGAAGGAAGCAGGAAATTCCTGCAGAAAGGTTAGCACTCTGGTAAACTCATAAAACACTGATGGTTTCTGTGGCTTGCTGAGACCACAGCCACTTCCACATCACCTCATCATGACTGTGCTATGGTTATTAGCAATCCAAAATTAAAATACTTATTTTGAAAAGGGATCATTTTGCTGTTTCATGCTGTCAAATGAACCTGTAGGAGGGCAATGATATTTCACTGGGGGCTGAAGGTGAATGAAAATGGAATTAAGCTGAATGCTAAATTCAGCAGTATCATAGGAAACCAGGGTATCTGAAACCAAAACAGATGAATCTTGCAATGACTAAATATTGGATTAGCAGCCTGAATGCTTCATCAATTTCAGCTTTTTTACCAGTATTATATAAGGAAAGTCTCCCTGCTCAGTTCCTGCCAGTCAAATAGGTGCTGAGCAATCAACTCCAGACCAGGCCAGTAGTGCATAGATAGCAATGAAATCACCTTATTAATACAGCATGCAGATTTCAAGGGATAAAATAGCAATTTAAAGTATCCTATTTTCTTTTTAGCAGGAGGCTACTTAGCTTGCAGTATATGGGGCATCACCCAATTTTAATTTTTCTGTTGCAGTGATAGGGGCACTTTCCACTACCATTTCTACTAGCCTGTCTCTAAATCAGAAATGAATTAACCACAGAGATGCAAGGATAGACTTAGCAGAATCTCCGCTAGTCATTTCAGTGAGATTAATTGACAGGGTATTTTAAAACCCATTTTGACAGCAAGACAAGTTGAAACAAGGGACTGTCCTGGCTCTGTTTTCTCTGTGCTTGTAAAAGTGTCAGTGACCATGTTCCACAAGGAGGGGAGGGAGGCAGGAAGAGATCAAAAGTTTTTCCTTGCCCAAGCACATCAGGGTAGTACATGGAAATCTTTACCCAGGCTCAGGATGAATAGAAAGGAAGTCATGAAAGCTAAAAGTAGACACATCCCAGCACATCACTCTTACTGCAAGTCAGCCACTCCTGGAGAGCACAGGAACAAGATATGTCTGCTGGTATCTGGGCACAGCTCATTCACCTGGCAGCAGAACGTGTTTCAGGCTCTTAACAGTAGGAATGCAGAGACACAGTAGGAATGCAGAGACTCCAATTTTTGCCAGGTAATGGCTTCCTATTAGGGAAAAGAAAGGGGTTGTTTCCTGTTATTTTTAAATGCACTCCACTTCTTTTACTTTTTTTAGTAAAAATGTTTTATGGATGAACATGGGAGATGCCTTACAAGAAAGAGGTGTTTGCAGGATCATTGCTCTGCTCTTCCCCACCAGAGCTGTTTGCAGGCTGTGAACACTTTTACATGAGCAAGCTGTATATTTCTATCACACTTTGCCAGACTAGAATTCAATCTGAGTACACTTTCAGAGAAGGGCTGATGGCAGCAAGTAATTCATTCCCTATTCCAGGCTGTTTGCTTCCAACAAGTCCATTTCACGGGATAGTTAACAGATCCTCTCATGATAAGGATGACTGCTCAAAGCACTTAGGCTGATGTTGTTTTAATACCAAATCTATATTGAGGTGGTTGACACAAGTAGTGCCATACAAAGTAGCTTACAAAGGCTGGTGGAGTGGAACAAGACAAGAAACCTAATATCAACATTGGTCTGTCTCTGAAATGCCAATGACATCTCTGATGCTGTGGGTATTTTAAATACGATGCTTTAACACAGCACTTTGGTAACAGCACATGTAACTATGATTGCAGATCAATTTGCTGGGTAAAGATTTCACTTTGAAAGTATTCTTTAAATTCTTGAAGCCCTTGCATACCTAACGTACTCTCAGTAACATTTATGTGGTATAATATTATTGCACTTTATTTCCTTGAGAAAAAAACACCTGAAAAGGGGAAAATAACTCCCTTGATACGACCAATTTATTATATATGTCCTGGTTTTATGTGGTGTGTAATTGTTTGTATAATAAATATTTATAATGTAGGGAAATTAAATATTATACAAAGTTTCTACAGAGAAGATATTTTCAAGCATTAATGATGAAAGTCAAAGAGTTCAAACAATTCTCCAACAGAAATTTTTCCTCCTGTTTTCCAAAAGTGCTTTTGACTTGGGACAACCACATTTGAAATTGTCCTGGCTTGTTTTCACAATCATTTCTGGAAAATTTCCTCTTTCTCCTGCCCTGAAGGTCCTTTAAACTTCATTTCTGCTTGAATCCTTTGAATTCTTTTCCAGGCCACTAGGTATATCTAAACATAGCAGGACTCCCATAATATGTGGTTTGTCCTAATTGTCAGAAGTCCTGAGTCCTGAGTATTGTGATCTATGATTCATGAGGCACTTCTTTAAAAGAATGAAAAAAAAATTAGTTCAATTAATTTGGTTGTAAGTTCTTTCTGTAGCCTTTATTTTCACAAAGATATACACACACAGCCCCATGTCACTTGGTCAATAGAGAATGACTTGCTTGCTTTGTGCTGCTCACATTTTCACCCTCTACTTGCATTAGCAATTAAAAAGTATTAACTGAGCATTATGGATTGCACTGAAGGTCAAGACCTGTTTTAACTCATACCTAACAGTTTGTTAGGAGCAACCACTGAATTGTACCATCATTATGGTATCTGTATGTCTAGGGAAATCATATATTGACTGTTTTCATCAATATTATTGCATCGACTGTCTATAAACTGCACTTTCCTGTCACCATGGAAGAGGGACAGTGCAGAATCCCAGAGTGTCAGTGGTGGTAACTTGGTTTTGGTTAAAGCTCATGGAGATAAGTACATCTCACTTCAAAATAATTACTAGGTTTTGGCAGTTTTCCTGAATTTTGAGAGATCACTCACAAAGTGGCTCAGCCAAATATTATTTGGCGTCTTTCAATTACCTGGAAGTCTGTCCATGAACAAATTTCCAAATGTTTCCACATATCTAAAATGCTGTGTTCATAGCCCAGTTAGTGCAGAAACTGCATCCTCTCCACATCCCCCACCAAACACCGTGAACTGAGTAAAGAACAGCACTTTTAAGTTTCAGCTCTACAAATACATCCTGAGATTTTGCAAAAGCAAAAAATCTAATTCTGGGAAGGTTAATTAATGGTGGATATCTGTATTTGTCAGCCAAGCATTCACACTATTAACCTGTTTGCAACTGCACTTCACATCTCACATCTTCACAACTTCACATCTTCATTGAACATACAAACATCAAATCCATAACATGCAATTCCCTGAGCAACTGCTGCTCATCCCAGTGCTGACGAGTAGGAAGGAGTGAACTCGGATCTGTTGTGCTGAGTTCTGCCAAAAACATCAAGGTGGTTAAAAAAAAAGTGGGGGAGGAAGAAAAAAAGGTTGGGGGGGGGCTGGGGAAGAAAAATTTTTACACAGGCCCAGGAGGGACACGTAGTCATGACAGGTGACCCACATGCCTCCAGCTAGATGCAAATTAGTTAGTCTGCTACACTGAGGGAGAGAAAAAAAATATCTGCATGCACATTGAATACTTCTACCTTACAACATGGCCAAACCAAAACTGATGACAAATGCCAGCACTCACATGAGATATCGAGCAACAGCTCTAAAATGCTGAAGAGGCCATGCCTTTTTCATCCTCCACCTCACATCAAATGAGCTTACATCCTTACTGGAATCCCAACAGGCAAGTGCCACATCAAAGTTCCACCTGAACTAAGGTAATGGTGCTGGAAGACTGTTGAACAGCTTCCAACTCCTACATTAATGAAACTATGAAGACATTCTTACATTCTAAAAAGGTTTGTGGCCTCAGTTAAGTTGGAATATAGTTCTCTGTGGCCATCAGTCTGAACTTGTCACAGCTCCTTCATGGCAACTATAGGAACTGAATCACAAAGTGTCTGGGGGAAAGCAGAATCCCAAAAAAGCCAGTGAGTCATCCTACTGTGTCCCGTTACTTCAGGGGGTGAGCACTATTCCCAGTACTCATGACAGTGAGCAAGCCTGACTCGTCCACCTGATTTTTTCCAACACTGAACTCTGAAACCTGCAAGAAATCTTACTCATGACAGTGGGCTTCAGGACTGGTAGAACTGATACGGAAACCATTGGAAGTTTAGGAACAGCAGTCATTAGAACCAAGTAAAATATGCAGTGAATTTATTGTTTAATAAATTTTTACGTTCCATGGTTAGCTTGGGAAGTCCCCACAGGAACCTAAGGGACCTTCTGCACCGACTTCAAGAGGCTTGATATTAACTTTGTTTTTAATAATTCTTTTAAAGTACCTAAATGAACAAAAGTAAGAACAATTTTGTCTGTTTCAGGAGTAGCAGTTGACAGTCATGTTTTCATCTTATGTGTTGCATTTCTTCAGAATACATGCAGTTGTCAGACGCTGAAGAAATGAAGAAAAATTAAATAAAGAGAAAAAAAATTACTTTTTCTTTAAACAGTATAGAGCTTTTCTGACAACTCACTATGATAGCACTACTTCCCTCCTTATTGATACTTGGTACTGAAAATGTAGTGCAAATTAGAGAAGAAAGCCTTTCTGCAGAAAGAATCATACAGAGTTGGACTAGAGCTTCAGCAGAAGAAGCTAATCTAGAAAATATATATATACACATAATATAGATTTGAAAGTCATACACCTCCTAGCCATATCATCTTCCTCCACAAGTGGAGTCTGCAGAACAATTTATGAACACTAGCCTTTTGCAATTCCTACTTGCTTTCTGAATTTCTCCTTCAGAGTGGATCTGAGTGACAGAAAACACAAACTGCATGCGACCCCTTTGCACTGGAAAGGAATGAAGAAAGCAGCAGCAATCAGGCCCCTTTCCTCTACCCAGTGAAACAAGTCCCAGCATGACCTTCATGTTGCAAATTTCTAATTAATACTCAAAAAAAATAAAGTGATACATTCACACCCAATCCAAAATTTGAAAATGAAGAAGGTTTTCAGGCTGTAAAGCTGAAATATCAAGCTTCTTGCAGCTGGGCTGAGTGGATTTGAGAATCCCTTAGAGTCAGCATCAACCATCACTGATGCACAAGCACGGCATAGTTTGAAGAGATTTGTGCTTAATTTGTGATTAAAGGCTTGCAACTCAAAATAGAAAGGAGGAGAGAAAGAAATAAAGCTTGTCTGTAGACAAATAGATTCCAGCCTACCTGCTTTTTGTCCATAACTCTGGTAGCTGATGCTTTTCTGTGCCGATGAAACTATCATTGAATTGATTGTATCAGTTGCTAAGGGAACCAAAGGGATGATGCTAATGGATACTATTTATGACACTGGGAACCTTAGAAAACATCTGCCATGAAAAGATGGTGTCACAAGTTAGTTAAAATCTACATTGAGTCTTAGCACAGAAAAGAGAACCAGATAGGATCCTTTCTGTCTTCCCTCTGACATTTTGTTTTTTATCAGATACTTACAGCTTTATGCTTGCTTTTACTGTAGCACCACTTTATAGTCATTTTTCTAGCTCTATTTCAAAACACAGGAGTTAGCTCAAACACACTCATTCTAATTCTAAGCAGTGGAGTCCAGGATTTTTTTAAAACATCACACATGATGCAAAATAGGATTTGACTTTGGGAATGCTGTCCAGAGGACAGAATTTTTGAATCAAAAACACTGGATTTGATATGCTTCTACCTTTGCTCTTATCGACTGTCAGTTATGGAAGATTTTCATAACAGATGCAGCAGATCTCACAACCAAACTGCTATGTTACAAATTATTATATTCTCAGAAACCTATGTTTATATTTAAAAAAAAAAAGTCTCCATTAAAAAGAGACAGACTTTCTAAAAGCATTAAAAAAAGCACCAGGGAACTATAAGTTATTTTTTTCTTCTTCCACAAGCTATATGTTCACAGCATGAGTCATCTATCAAAAGCAACCACACAAGTCTGAACTTATACCAGTGAAGGATCAAGCTCCAGGCACTTATTTATTTACAGAAGGCTTGAGGAGTTATTTCTGCACTGAAGTCACAGATGACCCATAGTCAGACACCTTGTTGCCATGGAAATCTCACAACACCACTCTCTGCCTTGCTCCTATCCAAGATTCTTCTTTGCATCCCTGGTGATCCCTGCTTGTCACAGCTTCCCTGGGTCCCTCATTTTGGGCAGGCAGCAGCTGCTAGCAGGACTAGAGCACATTTAACCCTGTCTGTCACTTCCAAGTCATAGGAAGGTCAAAAAAAGTGATTTTTTTAGAACTGTGATACTTGACTGATCGTCTTCTGCCGCCTTACATTCTCATGCACTCAGATCTCCAAAGTTGTGTCTTATTGCTTAATTTCAAAGAATTAAACAGAGAAACTGGTGTCCTCCCATGCTGCTGGCAAGGAAGCCACAACCAATTTACAATTATTTGTTTCTGGAGAAAGGAAAGAAAAATAATATCCAATGACTACTCATTCTCATGGGAGAGCAAATCACTGAGACAATTTAGTGACAGCTCATAAGGTGCATCCAGAACAAAGCAATATAAAATCCCCAAAAGACCCCCACTACACCAACCCCCCCAAAATGTTGAGGGGCACAGGGAAGCATACAGTCCACCTGAACACACAATCACAGAACCTCTTGAGTTTGAAGGGACCCATAAAGATCAGAGTCAAACTCCCTGCCTTTTTCAGGACTACCTAAAACTAATCCATGTGGCTTTAGATGTTTTTCCAAAATCTCTGCAGCTGAAAATCTCTGCGTAATGGGCAACAATTATTCTTTTTTATTTTTTTTTTTTTTTGTCTGTTGTACCAATGCTTCTACTTTAGACTCTGCACTTCAGGATCATACATCTATTTGCATATAAAAATTAGTGCTCTTTCCCAACAGAGCAGACAGAAACAAGTGCCTAAAATAAGTTAGATAATATAAGAATCTGAAAATTTCTTGGAAGAACTACAAGACAAGAGTACATTATACCATCCCAACAAACACAGGGCGTTAAAGTTGTATAGAGCACTTCCCTTGGCATGACCTGGTTGCAGACATTGACCCTAGATGATATCTGAAAACATTAAAAAATAATAATAATAGTGATTATTCTTCATATAAGTAGACAGTTCCATTTTCAGAAAGATATCTCAATTTTACCCAGCCTGTAAGCATTAGAACTGCAACCTATCAAGGTATACCTATTTGAAGCAATTTCAGTATGAGACCATGAGGATCATCAAGAAAGAGGCAAAGAAAAGTTGTCACATTTTCAAGTCAGCTCTAGGCAAAAAAAAAATTTGAACACCTTCTCACAACTGCCCAGTGTTATTCACCTTTTAGTCTCCTCTGTGACCTCAGGAGAGAAAGCTAAAACCAGTGTTCTTGACACATTTACAGCTTGTGAGATTTAAATAGCTCTCTCTCTGTTCAAGATTAAAGGATTTTTTTCAGTACTAGTAGAAGTCCCAGCACTGAAAATTAGTCCGTTCCAATTAAGGCTTCAACTAGAAGTAATGTCTCCCTTCAGGGAATACATGACATTTTAAATTAAGAAACATTTCAGCTAACAAGCCTATAAATCTTCCCAATTAACTGTATTCTCTACTAGTTTATGAGTCTTCTGTTCAATTTGACAATCCTAATCTCCCAGAGAGTGCAGAAAAGGTTGAGACCTCTGTGGAAGTTGCTTTCCACTTGCTGTACTGGAAAGGGATACAGAAACTCTCTCTGACTATACTTCTCTTTGACAGATCTGAGTCAAATGGCACATCAAAGCCCAGTACTCTTCACTGCCATCAGGTGAAAAGGTTTTCAGTCAGCCAAAAGCCTCTGTGATGCATTTCCCACCCTCCATAAGGAACCTCTGTGGCAGCACCACTAAAAACACAGCACCAAAGGATTCTCTCACAGGAGCACTTTGCACACTTCTCCCTGGATTATTCTTTTACTAATCAAAGGTTTCAGGGAACCCAGTCAGGGTTTGTCCTAGAAAACAGTGTCACACGGTGATTGAGGGTGCCAGGTGAGGTAGCTAGAGGAAAAAGCAAGTACACCAGTCAGGAGCATTAAATGTAACTTTTCTCTCTGCTATATAGATGGGTTTATTCCCTTTTAATATGTTAAGAGGGTAGCTGAAAATAACTGCTAAATAGGAGATATTAAAGAGACATCTGAAAAAGTCACAAAGAGGGAGAAACAGAAGCCAAGAGTATGGAAAAAAAAAAAGAACAGTATCTGAAGAGATCACTGTGTTTCTTGAAAGACAAATGTCATAAGCTATCATCCTAAATTGGATGAGGCAAGCTGGGGTATTGCCAGACACACTGTAAAATCAGAGCCAGCTGAAAGACCATGTTGGCTAACCAAGTGTGAGTATAGAAACATGGAACGGTCGAGGTTGGAAGGAACCTCTGGAGATCATCTAGTCCAACCCCCTGCTAAAACAGCTTCACATCCAGGTGAGGTTTTAATATATCCAGAGGAGACTACCACCTCTCTGGGCAGCCTGTTCCAGACTCTGTCACTCTCATAGGAAAGTGGGTTTCAGTTTGTGCCCATTGTCCCTTGTCCTGTCACTGGGCACCACTGAAAAGACCCTGATTCCCTTTCCTTGAAACCCACCCTTAGGATATTTATAAGTACTGATAAGATCCCCTTCTGGTCATCTCTTCTTCAGGCAAACTGGCCCAGCTCCTTCAGCCTTTCCTTGTAAGAGTGATGCTCCAGTCCCTCACCCATCTTTGCAGCCCTCTGCTGGACCTGCTCCAGTAGTTTCTTCTCTTCCCTGAACTGGGAGTCCAGAACTGGACACAGAACTTAGATTTGGCCTCTCTAGGGCTAAGGAGAGGGTCAGGATCACCTCTCCCATCATGCTGGCAAATGTCTACCCCAGGATACCATTGGACTTCTTGGCCACCAGGAGAATACTGGCTCATGGACAGCTAGCTGTCCACTGGGACCCCCAGGTCCTTCTCCACAGAGCTATTTTCTAACAGGTCAGTTCCCAGCCTGTCATGATACCTGAGGTTGCTGTCCCTCAGATGCAGGACCCTGCACTTGCCTTTGTTGAACTTAATTCAGTTTCTCTCCACCCAACTCTCCAGCCTGTCCAGGTCTCACTGAATGACAGCACAGCACTCTGATGTATCATACATTCCCCCCACTTTCGCATCAGCAGCACCTCTGCTCACAACCCTCTGAGCTCTGCCATTCAGCCAGTTCTCAACCCACCTCGCTGTCCACTAACCCATCCCACACTTCCTCAGCTTGCCTATGAGGATGTCACAGGAGACAGTGTGGAAAGCCTTGCTGAAGTTAAGGTAAACACCCACTGCTCTCCCCCATCTACCCAGCCAGTCATTTGCAGAAGGGTATCAGAGCAGTCAAGCATGACTTCTGGTGGATCCATGCTGACTATTCCTAATAATCTTCTCCTCTACATGTTTAGAGATTACATCCATAATTAGCTGCTCCATCACCTTTCCTGGCCATAACAAAGGTGAGGCTGACTGACATATAGCTTCCTGAGTCCTCCTTCTTGTTTTTGAAGACTGGAGTGACACTGGCTTTTCTCCAGTCCTCAGACACCTCTTCAGCTCTCCATGACCTTTGAAAGATAATAGTGTGGCTTAGCAGTAACATCTGCTATTCCCTCAGTACTCATGGGTATATCCCATTGTGGCCTATGGATTTGTGGGTGTGTCCCATTTGGGCCCCTAGATTTGTGGTTGCCAGGTCTGCCTAAATAACCTCTAACCCGATTCTCCTCAACCAAGGGAAGGTCTTCTTTTCTCCAGACTTTCTCCCTTCCCTCCAGGGTCTGGGATTCACAAGGGCTGGCCTTAGTAGTAAAGACATAGGCAAAGGCATTCAGTAACTCTGTCTGCCCTATCTCCTTTGTTGCCAGGGCACTCACCTCATTAAGCAGGAAGTTCTCATTTTACCTAGTCTTCATTTTGCCACCAATGAACTTAAAGGAGCTCCTCTTGTTGTCCTTGTCACATCCCTGCATACCCTGACAACATCCTACATGACTACTAGCATGACTTATTTATCCTAAGGGTTTGCCTCTTTTTCCACATTTTGTAAACTTCCTTTGCCATGATCTCGTTGCTAAGCCATGCAGGCTTTCTACCCACCTTGGGCATAAGTACCTTGAGTAAGGAATCAAGCAATCCTGACCTTGGAGGAAGTGATGCTCAAGTATCAGGCAACTCTCTTGGACCTGACATAATTCAGAGGTGTACAACGTGGTGCTACGTGAGGCCATTTCCATGGGACAGTGTCTTTTGGAACTAGAAGCTGTTAGCACCTATGCTGGCTAAGAACACAGAGAACAGCATTACACTGTCCCACAGATACAACCATAAAAGCATAAATAAAATATTTCACAGAGACATTTAAAAAGAAAATTTTGCTACTGTAAAAGAAAAACAAAGTCATTTTCCAAAGGCTATTGTCCCAGGCCGAACTACTGGGTAACGTTGTGGAAAGTAAAAAAAAAAAAAAAAAAGAAAAAAAACACAACAAAATACACCAGATGTCCTCCAAAAATGCACCACATGTCACTACCTTACATAAGGGAAATGCAGTGTGGCCTTTGCAAACCAAACAATATCAGTCTGCCACAACTGAGAACATCCCCGAACTGCCAGCTTTAGGACCAATGCAACTGATCTCCATTTATGAAACTAAGACAAAAGCCTCCCTTCCCAAGAAGCTCAAGACTACTAAAAAAGGCAGGTAGTAAAGGAAAGAAATATTCTGCAATCTTTTTAACCTGAATCCACAGGTATTAAGACTGACTGTATATCAGGGCTGCCCCTCAGAGCAAACTTTAGCAGATCCTGGACAGAAAGTAAGAGAAAAATGCATTATGATTCCTCATTTCAAACAAACAAACAAACAAACAAAGCAACCAAACAACAAAACCCAAAACCCAACACCACAGCTCATTCCAGTAACAACAGAAGTGCACCACCAGGTAAGTGAGCTTGTGTTTACAAAACCTCTAATGCTCAATTAGGTCTTTTTAGCACTGTGCATTACTTTTTGATGTTAATGCAGCTTCTTCTATTGATCACAGTGCAGCAACTGCTATTGCTGCCATGTAAAAATTTGTACAGTGATAGAAACCTTTCCACATAAGAACCTAAATGAAGGTGTTTGCTCCATTAGTCAGGAAACACTGTCATGCTCTAATTAATTTGTAGGAGGCAGAAAATGGATAACATATGGCTCTACTTTTACAAAATCAAGGAAAGAAAAGAAAACATGTTTATTTGTATTTCCAATACTTAGAAAACATCTCTACACATTTTCCAAGTGTTTACCACTTTTTCCAAAGGCACATACAGCATCTTTTGTAGGTGCCATTCACCCTGCTGTTGAACACAATGAAATTTCAGACCTAGAAACAGACCACATACATGACTCATTAAAACAATTAGGGTCATTATAAATGCAAATATAAAAAAGAATAATTTAGGATAAAGGTATCTAGTTAATCCCTACCATGATTACAATACCAAGAATTATTTTATTAACCCAAAACAATGGAAATATTAAGTCATTTTTCAGCACACAACAAAGCAAAAAAGCAAAAAAAACAACATAAGAGCTTTAACATTTCTAGCAGCAAAGGTCAGGAAACTGCTTTGGGTCAGTGAGTTCTAAATCTTGTTAAAGTTTAAGCCCCACTTAAATAATTGAATAAACTGAAAAAAAAAAAAAAATCAGAGCAGCCATGGTCTCTGTAAAGTTTTGGGAGTGTAGCTTTCAAAACAGGGAAATCATGGATAGGTCAATAATGAATCTTTCCCAGATAGGGAAATCATGAATCAGAAAGTCATTACGGTCTCCAGACATTGTTGTTTTGTGGGACATTGCCCAGCATTCAGGCTCCAACATAGGATCCATTATTCCCCCACCTGACAAGGAAGTAGACACAATACATTGAGGAAATTATATGGACCTGCCTAAGGGGAAAGAGACACCAGGGACATGGCACATCTTGTCAATGGTCAAAAGAACAGGCAGATAATTAGCTTAAAACCATATCCTTTAAGAAGGTTCTTCTGCATCCCTCTTGTCAGAGGCCTTTATTACTTCTTAAAAGATGTTTATATAAGCTGCATATGGAGCAATTTTCTTATAACATAATTTTTTCCACCCCCAAAGCCTTCCTAGCAAGTTTTTCCATCCACTGGGAGTTGCAGAGCCTTACCTAAGTAGAGGGGGAAGTTCCCTTGTGGGAGCTGGAAGAAGGACAGAGCAGCCCCCACCCCAGTAGCCTACCTCCTTTGAAGAGACAGCTATTGCTTCCCACTCTAAGTTGCAAATCCTCATGACTAATCTCCAACCTTAGGAGAGGGGATGAAGTGCTAAAAGTGATGGGGCAGAAGAGAAGCATCACAGAGGGTTCCCAATATTCCATGGCCTAGAACCCAAGAGGTTGGAATTGCTCCCAACATTAGAGATCAACCAATAACTGGTGTATTTCCCTACACAAAGCACTGGGCATTCATCTACTGCTTTTCCCACACAGAGTGAAATATTTAGTGCCCCAGCTCTTACTGAACTGCAGATATAAGTATCTTGATCTGAAAATAAATCATAAGAATGTCACTTTCTCACTTCTTGCACATGTACTCAGACACACATCTGGGCTCTTTTCTCCTGCCACATATTTTTGTGACTTGAGAACCGCAGCTTGATCTCAAGACTCATCTTTTTAGAGGGGACAATGAGCATATATGACAGGAAAAACAAGAGGCAATAAAGCAAGAAAAAGTGAAGTAAAAACAGCAAACCAAAGAAAAACACTTCAGATGAGAAGTCTATCTCTTCTGAAAACAACCTTGAGAATAACCACCCCATCTCACAGCTCTGAGACTTGCTACGGAGGCACTTCATGCCTCTCAAGGCAAAATTGTTCACTTTCCCCAATTTCCCTTAGACTGAAATGTAGCAGAAAATGTACTCATTGCCCCAATGTGCAGACAGAATGATACTTGTTGAACAGAAAAGAGCCCTAAATCATATTACTTCTTGAAAAAACTCAGACAAGATAAGTAAACACAAATGTTATTTTGATTTCCTTTCGCCTATTAGGATGCTACTATAAAGTTTCCAACTAGAAGAACAATCTTTTCTCCCCTTTCTTATTCTCCAAATAAATTAGAGGAAAAGCCATGACTTGATTTCATCAGAAAAACATTGCACTTGTACATACTGACTAGCTCCTACTATTGGAAACTTGAATAAGAGGGGAAGCATGTCAAAAAATTTTTAGCAAGAAAGAAAATAAATAAACAAAAAGTTGCTATACTGAAGGGTGCAAAAGCTGTTGAGATTTCATATTAAAACCTTAATCTTTCAAATTAAAACAATATTTATTATAGCAGACATGATTTCTTTTGTAGGGAAGGTGCGCTGAAAAACTGGGGAAATAATTTTGTCGTATACAGAAAGACCTTGGAAAACTGCAACTTTGAGTCCCACAATATTACTTTTCAGACTATTGCGAATCATTTAATTGATATTTCCCCCCCAGACTTTCATCAGGCAGTAGGTCAACTGCTGCTCATGAAAAGGACAGGAGACAGAGTCAAGTGCCCAAGTCCTCACAACAAACAAGGCCCACTTGGTTCACACAATGAGGTTTATAAGGTGCTCAGAAGGAAAACAGGAGTCAGAAGAACACTCAGGTTTCTTCATTGTGAACAAAGGGAAGGTGATTGAAGAGTGAAATTGCATGAGGGTGAATGATGGCCATCTGCCACCTTCTCCCCCACAGAACATAATTTTCAAACTCCTCCCAACATATAGTCTCTGGATCTCATCCCAGCTTTTCCCTATGTACACCACGCATGCTGGCAGGTGCTTCCAGCATTCTTCACTGGATAGTTCATGTTCTTCACAGTAACTCAACTCACAGGTACACAAGAAGGAAGAATTAACAGTAGTTCTCATTCCTGACACCTCAAAAAAGAGCAAACTGATTTTGAGTCAGGAAACAAGGATGAGAGCAGTGGAAAAGGTGAAGGCACAAGAGATGCTGGCTATGAAAGACAAGGGAAGTTTGGAACTAAAACTTGCTGATGTGAATTTTTATCCTTGAAAATGAGCACATCAGAAATCCTACTCAGTGGCCTTAATCCTCTCAATAACACCCAGTCCCAGGAGGATCGCTGGTGCCCAAGGGAATTGCCAAAGTCAAATGCCATAAGGATTCAACACCTTATATCCCAAATACTAGCAGAACTCTGTGTGATTTAAATTATACTGGGAAATCAAAAATGCACAGCAGCATCAGGATCAAAGGAATGTGCAAGGATATGGATTTTGTGTGCTTTGTGTGTGTGTGGTTGGGTTTTGTTGGGTTTTTGTTTGGTTGGTTTGGTTTGGGAGGGCTGCAGGCAGAGGGAGTGCTTGCTTTTATAAAAAATCTTATTTCTCAAATGTGCTGTCCATATCTCAAGACATACCAAGACATACCAAGACAGCTGCTGACATCAATGAAGCTGCCTGGGTGTTGTAATGCTTCCAAGATGACATGCTCCATGCTTCACTTAAATATGATTATATATATGGGCAGCATATTCCTAAAGGAGAGAATTAGGGACACACACTCACTCTGTATTGCCTACAGAGAATAAAATGGGTTTTGTTTTTATTCTTGCATTGTGAGCTTAAGAGTCAGAGCTCCTAGGTGATTAGAACGACAGCCCCAGTCTTGCTCTTGGGCTGGAAGCATTATTTCCTCACACTTTCCATAGCCACAGCATACATACATTGAATATTTCTGTACTATATGATGCCAATACAGCTTCACAGCTCTTCCACAGTTATAAGACCTTCCTGACTCCTAACACAATTATAACTGTCACTCCTTTTCTGCCTCCTGCCTTTTTTCCATGATTCTCTTTCATTCAATATGAATTTTCTTCCATCGGTGCCCATGGTAACATCCATAGAATTAGCTCCAGGCTAGACAGTGGCCATGAACAGCTCCCTAACCATGGAAACCTGCCAACTTTTATCATAAATACAAGGTGTTCCACAGAAGTAAAAAGCACAACAGCGTTTCTTTAACTCTTTTGCAGATCCTTGGCACACTGTGGTAGCCAGAGCAATTTCTAGACACAGCAAACTGCCTGTCTTGCCTTTTTACATTTATAAGCACATTGATGCACCTTAATGACATGCTCAAAGATTCTAGGACTATAAATTAAACAAAACAGTTACCTTTACATTAAATTAAACAAAATAGTTACCTTTACATTAGCTGTAAAATAATATGTGGGTCAAATTGCTGTCAAAGATGCTATTGTGATAAATATGTAAAACAGTCTGCCTTCTGATGAAGAATACAGACAAACTGTTTTACACTGGAAAATTTTGAAAATGCATGCTGGATAGTTAAAACTTGCAGCACTTACAGATATGAATTTTGGGTATAGGGGGATTAACTGTATTTTTAAAAATAACTTTAAGTATGAAATTGGGATGAATGATGACATAATTGTATTCCATAGAAATAATGTTGATAGCTTGAAATCCTGCAGTGATTTCTTTTAAAACAATCACCAGTTGTCTCCTGGAGTGTCTGTTTACTGAGAACATCAAATAATTAAGTTTACAGTGGTGAATCAGAATGAGTAGCAGAGCCAGACTTATTTGGGAAGCAATGAAACTATAATTAGACTAGAAAACATTGAATGCAATAAAACACAGATATGCATGCTGTTAGGAGGTTCCATACAGAGACAGAGAAACAGACAGCATAGAAGAAGCAGAGAAGTAGCCTGCCTTGATCTGCATGGAAATCAAGTCCAGAGCTATATGCACTTTAGAAAAATGCTCAAGAAAGTCCATGCCTGGCTGCTACATGATGCTCAACTACACAGTTTCTTCTCTCCTTCAATCAGTTTAAGATAGCTTTTTCTCTAGAGCACATTGGTTCACATCCCTAACTTAACCTCAGCCACCATTGAATAGCCATTGCCTTTACGTTACTTATTTTCATCTGAATGCTTTCTACTATTACCTGGAATGCTTGGTCACCTGTAAAAATACTTTTCCTTTCTCAATCCCTGAAAATTTACAGGTTATAAGCCTGTGGATGCATCAACCATTGTAGAAAAGCTTTTATCACAGAGACTTGCTAATGGCTGTGTTTTAACATTACTGCATTCAAGATTGCTCACTAGAACAAGATGCTTACCCTAGCTGACAGTATCACTGATAATTAGGAGGCTTTATTTTCAGCTCCCCAAAATGTGCAACATAAAGATGTTTTGTATAATCCAAGGTATGAATTTAAACTGTTATACCACAGCAGTGTAAAACTTGCACACATGTCTACGACATTTTCCCATCAATCTTTCACAGAAGGTTGGGTGGAGATACCTAATCTACCTACATCTATGTAATTACTCGTATCATAGAATGGTTTTAGTTGGAAACAACCAAAGGACCTTCAACATTCATCTAGTTCCAACCTCCCTTTTCACTAGACCGTGTTGCTCAATGCCCCATCCAGCCTGGCTTTGAACAATTCTAGAGATGGGGCATCCATAACCTCTAAGGGCAATCTGGTCCACAGTGTTGCAATCCCTTTAATGGTTTATTCAGTTGTCCCCTATGCCAATGGTTCAGTCCAAGTTGTAGCCTCCTATCCCAGTTGTCAATCTACCCTAATACTTGCCTCTTGCTCCCAAATGTTCCCTGTTCCTCCTCCCCTCAGATGTCAATCCTCCCTTGTGCCAACCCCCTGCCTGGACCACCCCCTTTGGAATGCCCCTATTCCTGGAAGCCCCATTGAAACATGTGAGCCATTCTCCTCCCCTTGTCTTCCCCATGGGTTTATGTGCTATGTAACCCCGCCCTGTGCTCCTCCCCAGTCTTTCCCCTATTGGTTCATGATTTGTACCCACCCATTGATCCTCCCCCATATATAAGTGGCTGTACCCCTGTATCTTTCGTCTTAAAAAGTTACAGTTTATAAGCTTACTTAAATGCTGCTAAGTGTTGTTCTTTTGTGAAGTTGTTAGACATAAGTTATAAACTAAGCTAAGTGTCCTTCTGACAAGTTGCTAAGTATAACTTTGAAGTTATAAGTTAGGTTAAATACTGTTAAATGTTATTCCTCTCTCAGGTTGTTATGGTTAAGTTATAATTAAATTTTAAGTTAAGTTGGATATAAGTTAAGTGTTTTCCCTATGCTAAATTATTAAGCTTAAGGTATAATTTAGGTTAAAGTACTGTTAAGTTTGAGTGTTGTTAAATTTTTGGGCCATGTTCCTTTTTATCCTTGCCCTGACTGTCCTTTTATCATTGGTACCGGTCACACACACACACACACACTCTCCTAGGTAGTTTTCAGTTCATTTCTACTTTGATTGCCTGGATTTCGATCATTTTTTTTAATGTTGCTTCCTTTCCCTTGTTGTGCCTTAGCTGTCCTGCAGCAGTAGAGTGAATCTTGCCCACGAACTTGTTGAGACATGTCACTTATTATTAAATCTGACTTTTGCTCATATCCTTGCCAATGATTATTTAAGTGATCTCAAATACTCACTCGTGACACCAATCACCTCTTTGTTTTCCAGGTGTCTTAGCCGAGTTTCCAAGTAGCTATGATTCTTGGCCTTGCCAGGCAGCATAGTGAGACTGACTGGCCTGTAGTTCCCTGGGTCTTCCTTCTCTCCTTTTTTAAAAATTGAGGTTATGTTTCTCCTCTTCCAGTCAGTGAGATCTTGACCAGACTGCCATGACTTCTCATACACGACTGATGTATGCCTTAGTTGCTCCACCTGCCCCCGGAACCCACATCTCATCAGGTGCCATGGACTTACACACCTTCATGTTCCTTAGCTGTTCTCCAGCCTAATATTCTTCCAGTTCCTGCCTTTGCCTTTCGTGATTTGGATGGTATGGCTGAACTCTTGCTGGTGAAGATCCAGGCAAAAAAGTCACAGAGTGCTTCACCCTTCTCCATGTCCAGGGTAACCAGGTCTTCCCTTTCCTTCTGGAGAGGGCCCGCATTTTCCTTAGTCTTCTTTTTATCACTGACATGCCTGCAGAAGTTTTTCTTGTTGCCTTTGACGTCCCTGGCCAGACTCAATTCTCCTGGGGCTTTAGCTTTCTTAACCTGATCCATGACTGTTTGGACAATTTCTTTGGATTCCTCCCAGGCTATCAGTCTTTGCTTCCACTCTCTGTAGGCTGCCCTTATGTGTTTGCGTTTGTCCAGGAATTCCTTGATCACACCTGCAGGTCTCCTGGAAGTTTTGTCTGACTTTCTCTTCATTGGGATGCATCATTTCCGAACTTGGATGAAGTGATCCTTGAATGCTAACAAGCTTTCTTGGTCCTCTCTTCCCTCCAGGGCTTTATCCCATGGTACTCTACCAAACAGATCCTTCAGGACGTCAAAGTCTACTCTCCTGAATTCCAGGGCAGTGACCTTGCTGTGTGCCCTCTTTGCTGCCCTAAGGATCTCAAATTCCACTACTTCATGGTCACTACAGACAAGATTCCCCTTGAATTTCACATTCCTCACCAGCCCCTCCTTGTGAAAAGCATCAAGTTGTTGCTCAGTGGAAATTAGGAGATTTTCCATCACAAAACATGAGGTGATGCCATTTATCCAATCCACAGCATCTTGCCACACTTCAAAAAAGAAAAGCTTACTATCTCACTGCATGTTTTGCAGGACATGTAACTTTGAGCTAGGATGTAAAAAGTTCCGATACAGAAAAGGTGGTCTGTTCCCTTCCAAGCCAATATACAAGCAGAGTTTATCCTGAAAGTGAAATGACAGAGGACTTCAGCAGAAGAGCAGCAGTTTCACTTGTGTTATTGTTAGTTCTGTGACAGTCAGTCATTCTTTATAGTCCTATAAAGTCACAGGACTATTACTAGTTTGTGCTTGGTCAGCAATTCAATATTCTCAGCTATTTTCCTTCAAGTCATTCTTAACAGCCTCTGACTCACCAAGGAGAACTAAATATAACTTCTACTTCATTCACTGCTGCTACAGCTGTGAGAGGAAAGCAAGTAGAGGCAGAGCACAGGGGTCCTAACCACACCACTGCCTCAACTTACAAGTTTCACATAAACCACACTGGTTTCCTCCAAATGCTCAGTGAGATGGACAGCACCATCTTCGAAACAGTTGTAGAATCCTTGTAGTCAAAGGAACTGCAAAAGTGGCATGTCTGAAGTACCTAGCACTTCACTAATTGCTGTCTGGGTAATGAAGCTGAACCTTTTAACACAGCTTAATGTTACTGCAGCATTTTGCTTGAAGTGCATAAAGACTCAAAGAACATGAAATCTCTTTAGCAGTTTTTGGGGGGGTAATATTCAAGTACAATTTAAAAGATATAATTAAAATATTGATTTCATGCTTTTCCAAGAATCTTGCCTCTTATGATTTTACAGAAAAAAAACTAGCAGTCAGATGAGAGAAATTTTCACTAAGTAACAGAACCAGAATATCACGACAAAAACTATTTTGTACTCTACAAATTCCAAGAACAGAAAGCAGAATAAAGGGAAACAGAATGTCACTATAGGGCTTGCAGGAGAAGGCCTTACAACTGCATTTTTCAATGTAGCATTTAGCAATGAAACTGAAAACTATCTTACTGTATTAAACATCTCAAAAAGATACAGAAGCAACACTGTTCTCTCTGGTTTCTGTAAAACCAACATCCTTGGAATAAGATGCAGTACTTATGGAAAATTCCTCCTGGGTATTCTTTCTCAAAAGCAGTTGGGAATTTAGTATAACATCTAAAATAATTTCTATATAGTAATAAATAGTGTGTATATCTATATAAAAGCAAACACAAACTAAGTAGCACTTTTAACCATCTGGACTTGGATTTTAAGTGTTACTTTATGTAAACCAAGTAAGTTACAAGCTCTTGATATATTATGCAGCCTGCAACCAACCTTTTCATCAGGTTTAGGCTGCATGCATTTGTTTTAAATTTAGAAAGCGGTACACTTAACCTTGAACTTAAGGAGCAGCTATCATGTGGATAATTGATTTTGGTTACTTTCTTAATTGTTTTTCCTGCAAATACAGCAGGAGCATGTGTCCCTTTGACTTTCAAAACACAAAATTGCAAGTTAACACCTTTCCTGTTTCTGCCCTTTCCTGTTAACACCTTTTCCATTAAAAGCCTTCTTCGATAGAAAGTGTCGGGGACTGAGGCTGGCTCCGGTACACATAAGACTGATTAATCACCAAGAACAGAGAGGCTACCAGCCAAATGACTTTGATGGAGGATGTGCACACTCCTTACTGTGCAGCTGAGATGTGCTGCAAACTACTGCAAGGGAGACAGCACAGTTTATGCTACAAAAACTGTAGCAAAGTGGGAGTATTGCTAAATGAGAAATCTTAAACCCAGCCTCAAGCAGTTCAAGACTAACCTGTGGCTACCTTCACTGAAACATCCGTCACTTCATTTTTGGCATCTTTTATCCCAGAAGCATCCTAGCTGTAAACACCTGCTTGCCCCCAAAAGCCTTACATTTCCTTTGCCGAGGAAAACTGCATTCTCATTTCACTTTTAAAGTTTGTCTCAAAATTCTCTTCACAGTGATCAAGGTCATGCACTGCCAGATTCCAGTGCTTAAATTTTCAAAAGTCCATAGTTCTGTAACCACTTGCACTTACTGAAATTCACATTTTTCTTGTATAACCTGAAAAGTGGGAAGCCAGTTGCTTAAAGCATATAAAGCAGGGAAAGGAAGCATGGCTTTTGAGGGGACTGGTACCAGATACCCTCATATCCATATAGCCTTCTGTCAATAGATTATTCAAGGCATGCTTCCATATTTCACTTACATTGTTTCAAGTGTCTCACAGAAAAGGAACAGAGAGAGGAACAACTCCCTGTTCCACAGGGGCTCAGTGTGCAAGACATCACAGAGTGCTGGCAGAACATCATCCATCCTTCTCCAGGTTCAGTGAGCACTAAAAGCACCAAAGTAAAGCTGTGTGCAACTTAATTTCTTGCACTAGAGGTTTCTAAGCTCAAAACCAAAAGCCTACTGATTTGTAGGTCTCATTTCTGTATCACAAAGCCATTCACTCTGTGTTGGAAATAATTAATGTTCTGATTAATTCTGGTGCAGAGCAGCTGGGAGGGTTGGGAAGTTTTACATAGAAGAGCTGAGCAAGTTGTATGCAGGTACTGAAATGCAGTGGGTTTGGTATTAAGAGGGCATTGGTGGTATTCATAATAGCCCCTACTGAGAATAAGAAAAAAAAAAAAAAAAAGGAAGCAAAAGCCACAAGCTTTAAGTACTAACATGCTTAAATATCAATTCAAGAAAATCTTTGCCATGAGCAGAGAAACTCTCTTACTGCAGGATACATGTTTCTAAAAGCTGATTAACCAAAAGAGCAGGATAATAATCTTATAGCAAACTAGTATTTTCAAAACTATTCCAGTCTGAGCAGGAACTGGAGAGTCCTTGACCATTCTGCTAAAATCCACTATCAGAAGCAATAAGAAATATTTTCCGAAGGCACCTATAAGAGCTAACAAATCTTAACTTTCATACATTCCATTGTTCATACATCAATTTATTCTAGGATGAGGGACTGAGAACCTCGAATTAGACATTTAGGCACCTGTGCCACAGGAAGGATACTGTCTGAGGAGGCAGAGGTGGATCTCAAAGGGCTAGAATAGCTTGTTGAGATATTCAGCATTTTATGAATTCCATTTTCAGAAAACAAAGGAACAATTTATGCTCAAATTCAGGGCTCTTCAGTCATTGTTCTAAAGCCTTGGAAGGCCTCATATTCATATTTCTCAGGGGTATTTTAAGCATTTAAATCCCATTATCATGTATGAGCTTTCACAGCTCAGCAGCTCAGCATGTAATTCAGGGGATTTTCAGGCATGCTTTCCTCCCAATAGCTCCTGTGTGAGTTAGTCATGAAAAAAAAACCAACAAAGTAGGACAGAACTAATTATAGAATAAAACCTGACAGAGGTGGTCTATCTGAAAAATTTTCTTTGGAATAATAATTTTGAGAACAACTATATTTAACTGTATAGCTGAATTCCGTTAAAAAATAGCCCCTATTACTCAAGACAAACTCTTGCTGTGCAGTTATGTCCTGCTCTCTGCAGTCTTAGCAGGCAGCTGATTTTCACCATTCTTGTAGCAGTCTTGAAATCTTACGTCACAACTTCAGTTACTGCTTTAAACAGAGCACAATTCCTCCACACTTCCCTTGAAGGGCATATTTAGGGTTCAGTTTTACTACTTCTGAATTTCCAATACAGTCACTCTGGATATTTCCAGACCAATCATAAGAATTCAGCAGTGCCCCAACACTGCCAAGAGAAGTATTACCTTGGGTATGACTGTACCATGCAGATGCTTTGGAATGGCATCTTCCCTGTGAAAGAGCATCATACTGATCAGTTATGGCTTTGTCTGTGTTAGCTCTTTTCCAGGTCCTCTATCTCCATTTCCTCTTCAGTTTTATTCACCCATTTTAAAAATCAGGCCTCAAATGTACGCTTTACCTGCTCTCTGAGATGACATCCATCCTCTTACAATCTTTATGAGGTAGCTGCTAATGCTACCAGACCTGCTTTGACTCACTCTTTGCCCACTCCAGTATGAAAATATTCCTATTTGAAGGAACTTGATTTGGCCTTTTGAATAGTGCCCACCCTTGAAAAAACAGCGCTTAGAAAAGAGTTATTCCATGGTAGATGCCCTATTGTAGTCCCAAGGTGTGACTGCTGTCAAACGGGTGTACTCAAGCCAGAACCCTGGTTATCCATCTCAATTTCCCTGTTCTTGACTAGCCACCATGTTCTTCTCAAGGGTCACTGGCACCAGTTTTGTGGCTTAGAAACTAGGTCCTAAGTGACCATGGTTACACACTCTTCCTGATGTATAAACATCACAATACCAGATCTTCCCACAGATATCTCCTGAACCACTAGAAATGAGAACTTCCACATTAGCCCAGATGAGATCTGTAGTCATGACTGAACAACACAAAATGTAAGATGGGCACTAAGCCACAGGATGAATATTCTTCTTATATATTCTTCTCTCACATCTAGGGGAGAAAAAAGTTAACACAGAACAGGTATTTTCAAAATAAAACTACATTTCTTGCATATTATTTAAGATTGATATGGGCATGCCTGCAAATGTATCAGCCTGTGTCAAAAATTCAAGTGCATCTAAGAATCTAAGAACAGACAACGAAGACAGAGGAAAGCAATGAGAAATGCCCTGTTGTGACCTCACCACCTGAGGAAGGTGTCAATGACTAACAAAAGACATCTCTTTGGTAAACTCCTGAGCTCTTAAAATGCAATTACAACTTCACAGTGGTCTGGACCAGATAATTTACAACTTCAATACTTTCAGGACTCAGGCAGAATCTTAGTGCAATTAGGCAATTTATTTCTCAATTAGCAATTAATTTAACAAGCACAAGAGACAGAAGAAAATACAAAAGTGTGGATTTCTAAAAAGTGAGACAATTGAAGAATACACAACATAGCAAGTTGTGTTCAGTTCTACAAAGTCAGACTAGGATCCATTTGCAAGCATCTTAAGGAGGGAAAGATCACCCCCTCTGTATAACTTGTAAAGAAATCAAATATGCAAAGGCCTGAAGAGACAAACCATCCTCCTGCTTCATACAGCAAACACTTCATCAAACCAGTGTTGAAGCCCTTCAAGACTCCTTCCAATACGCTCTGACCACAAGGACTAACTTCTCTAGCCATAGCTGATAGAAAAGTTCCTCTAGGCTCAGGGCTCAGGGAGAGTAAAGTTCCCTCTGATTCAGACAGAAGATGTGGACATGAACATGGAAACAGCAGAAGGGGGATGTCACTGATTAAACAGCTCTGGAACACGAACCTGGAACTTCATTGCCATCCCCCCACAGCTATGTCTCTAATAGTGATCCAGCAAGGGCATTGATATGAACACCTTCTCATGACACTGCTTGTAGTCATGCTGATCCCATTTTGACTCATGTTACCCAGACAATGTAAGGACATAGCCACAGAGCATACTTCTCACATGCAGCATGAATTGTGGCAAAAAATGAGGATAGATGCATGTGGCTCTACAGACAAAAGCCAGGCCAGGCCAAGTTGCCCTCAAGACCACACAGTAAAGGACCTGGACCATTTTATTTACTGATAATCATGTACCTGAGAATGATCTGGGTTGGAAGGGACATTATACTGCCGTATAGAAGTACTAGGAACTGCACAGACAATTGCTTCTGTCACTAAGAGATGCCAAGTTCTATAAAAATTATAACAGTTGCCTTGGTCTAAAAAAAGCCTAACATCCTTTTATTTTTGACATGGATGAGTCAGCAGATAGGAAAGGCAATTCCCAAATATAGATCCTTGCACCAGAGGACACAGCAAGAAGAAAATTTGATCAAGGCTTCCTCCTTCACAGATATGACATTGCTTGTGATGAGGCACATTCGTCAAACAGCATTGCCCATCACCAGCCCTTCCTTATGGTCCCTGGAGTGTTCCAACAGAGAGAAAAACAGTATTTTGTTTGGTATGCGATGACTTCCACAAACTTTCTGATGTGGTTTGGACTACTTGGGGTACACAGCTGGAACAAGAACAAAGTGACCAAATAAGCAGCTGTCTGTATGGTCACACTTCACCTATCTTTAGGTAAGTCTCTTTTTATTAAAGGTATATTCCCTGAATCATTTGAAGCTTTCCCTAGCAAAGGCTTCCTGGGCAGGCATTCCAGATGAGACACTTAATGCTGCACACACCACTCAACACTGACACTATGTTCTGAAAATTTTATTTAACTACAGGTCTTTTCTAACTTTTTTTTATTTTATTTCTGTGGAATGTAACAATCCCATAGTAGTCCAAGACAATCCCTGGCTCACCATGTTTTTCTGAAACAATCCTCCAAGTCCAGTCACCTTGAACCATAAGCCTCTCTGCAAGATGAAGAGTATTGCTATGCAACTCGAATTTCAGAGAATTTCTGAATTCTGGCTTTATGACCACAGGTCCCAGAAGATGAGATTCATCACAGTTCTACTAACTTCAAGCAGAGCTATATCAATGTACTCCATAGAGGGATATGATACAAATGAGTACTTTCGGACTCCTCCCTGATGATACAGCCATGAAAAACATTATGCTTTTAAAAGTTAGCTACAAAGATTCTAGGATTAGGACATCATTGTATTGGTAACTTGTTGGGTATTCCTACATATTTCTTAAAAACACCAAGCTGAAAATACCTTCACTAACATTTGAGAGCAATTTTTGTGTAATGAGTTATAGAACGTAGGCAGTTTCCTTTTTTGCAAGGCGTCCACATACCCCGGAAAAGGAATGTTCTTATGAATATAAAAATGTGACCACCAGACCCTAAAACGTATCTCGCATAACTGTTTTCTGAACATAAATATCAGATAAATTGTGCAAGTCATACTGAACCAAGTACACTCCAAATACTTTGAAGACTGCTGTGCCTCACTAGAATGCAGCAACAGGTTTGAATGGTAGTGTACCAAAACTTACTGTAACATTAAGTGTCAGTATTGAGCAGACTAGAATCAGATTGTAGGAACAGAATTTATTAAGCCTGTATAATGCTGAACATAAATCATGCAATTTATAATAACTGTCATCTCAGATGACCTTGATAAACCTATCAGCCGTTTTCCACTCCTTAAGTCATTGCCTGGACTAAGAACATAAAAATCTTGAGTTATTTCCGTGGATTTCAAAACAATTTGAAACTTCAGCTTTGGACATTGTTTCTGCTATCTTCAGAATAACATTCATGCATTTCTATAAAGCTGTACAGTTACTAACATGTAATTATAAATCACTACACTATACAATCAGATAATTTAACAAATGATAGATCAATTCAGGCCTCCAAATCCATGGGTATCAAACCATGTAGTCCTATTTTTATCACTGTCTCTATCTCACTCAAAATATACCAGATACTAAGTATATTTGAATGCCATATTATTTTACTACAAATGGATGGAATGTATTTTTGGAGGACATGTGCTAAGCTACCCAAAATGTTAAAAAATAAGACTACATAGCTGTATCTTTTCCCAGTTTGTAATCCCAAGTCACTGAGTACACTATCTATGCTATTTGCTGAGTGAAATGCCTACTGTGATGTATGAACACATAGTTAGGAATACATCTTCCTTCTTGAAAAGTATATTAATTCCCTCAGTGCCACCCACAGTTTGGGATGTTCTCAGATGCAAGATCAGTGAGTATGAGAACCCCTTCACTCAAAGAGGTGCCCTTAATAAATGAAGCAATCAAAACAGTCAGGCATCAATGTCAAGCACCTCAGATTCTTTTTTCCCCTGCCACAGTTTTAGAGCACAGCACCTGGTATCTCTTCCAAAACACCTTTAAGGTTTGTTAAATAAACATTCAATCCAACAGGCAACAGGTTCTGGGGAGAGAAGATACCAGAAGTATATAAATATCTGGTCCAGTTAAACAAAAACTGATAGCAAACTCCAACTTAGCTTAGCATTAATGGAATTCATCTACCTTACCTCATAGTTACAAAGATCAGGAACACAGAGAAACATGCAAAAATTATAACAGAAGAATGCCCCCACCTTACTAAAGCAGATAAGAGTAAAAAAAGAGCAAGTTTTTTGCTAACCTTTCTATATCAACTTTTTCCTCATCAACAAGAGCACAGCATGAATGTAATTAACATACAAGGCAAATAAGAGTCAAAACAAACACAATCTCAAGAGAGGAAATCATAGCAGCAGCAGATGGAGGCAGCAGTAAACACTAAAGATGCTAGCAAGGCCCAGTTCTCTCCTCTGGCATTTTTAAAGAAATATTTATTTGGAGTTGAACACATGAACGTAATAGTCAAATTACAATGAAAGAAAATTCTCTCAAGGAGGACCACTATCAAGTGCACAAACTCAGTGCAGCATACTTTATAGCCAACTCACACAACCAGCACATGAGTTTCCTTCCTTCCAGCACCCTCAGGGACTAAACTTGGTCTTGTAAGTAACCTTACTTTTGTTTGGCAACATTCAATTTAAGCCAGGGCTTGAGAAGTTAATACACACCAAAGAATAAAAAGAGATGCCACCACCAATCTCATATTCACCAGTTTGCAACTCTACAGCCCTCCTGTTGACTTTATCACAAAAGTTGTGTTTCTCATCCCTGTATAGGCCAGGCAACACAGGTGAGAGATCATCATTATAGAGAACTCCTGAAGGTTTAAGTAAGGTAATAGATTAAATACCTATTAACTAGAAGTCAAAGGGCACAAGACCATTCATCATGTGTTCAGGAGTCCCTTGAGCCATGGCAGCAGTACGTTTTAATTGGGTTTTCTCTTGAGGCAATTCTTTTGTGATTTATGAAGAAACAAACTAATCTTATTTTGAAATGCTATTTCATTATGTAGCAAACAAAACAAGCAAACAAAAAACCCAACAAAAACCCACAAACAACAACAAAAAAACCCCACAAACCCCTAAAACTAATCAAAAAGATGTCCACAACCACCAAACCTTGGTTAAAGGAAGGATCTGAAAGAACTATCTGACATCTCTGCCATGGGAAGTCTGGAATGCCTCCTCACTCCACTTAATCTCTGTGCAGCAATTCTAAATGCATTATAATAAGCTCCCTCAGAACAGCAGGTACTAGAGGCATCTGAAAGTGTCCCTGACCTAAGGCTTGAAGGAGTCTGGGATTGAGGAGTGTTGCAATGCTATTCTTCCTCACAACTGAACTGGAATTGCATTTAGATGTCATTACAAGACTCAGAAAGTCAAATTTCTTGGCAAAGCACTTTTGTCATCCCCTCCTATACAATTAGGGTTCAAAGCAAGGTTTTATTCCACCTAAGCTACTAAGCCTTTTATTCCACCAAGGTTTTATTAGCCACCATAGCTAAGGAAGCACTTCAGATTGAGTCAGTGGTGAAATGTGAACTCTATTGACATTGTGGGGAATTCTGCCATTGACTCCAGTGGAACTACACCGTTGCCCAAGAGGTGCTAAGAGGTGTTATTGTCTCTTAAAGAAAACACTGAAAAGCATAAAAGCGTCTTCTTGTTTTCTGCGTAATTCAGAATATACAATAATAATACAATTTCAGACAGCTTCTGAATGAAGCTTGGTATTTCCTTTGGACTCAGGCATCTTCCAAAAAGACTGCCAATTTTGATTATGAATTTGGACAAAGAATCTAGCAAACTCCTAGGCAAATTGCTAAAACAATTAGTTAGCTTTACAGTTAGAACCATGTTCCTCATTTCTGTCCTGCATTAGCACTGCATTAATTTTGAACACCTTTATCACAATACATTATTTTCCCTAAAATTACAGTTATTAACTACCAGAAATTGCCTCTACTACAAGAGCCAGTGTTGATTACAGCAATGAAAATGCTATAAATCAGCTAAAAAGTCTCTCCTACAAAATCCATAGTCTATTCAATATAATTAAACAGGTTATGACCAAGATGCACCTTAACAACAGCAAAGCCATTTAATCACTGGAATAAGCAAACACAAAAGTCATTAACCCCATTATAGCTGGAGGAAAAAAGGGCTTTGGGGTTTCATTGCAAAACACAAATATTTATTTTGGACTGACACAAAATAAGAGGTTTTGTACCATTTGAAACTAAAAAATTTCTTTGTATTACCTTTTCTCTTTCTGTCCTTGTTCACTTATAAAAAAAAAAAAAACCAAACCAAACTATTTTTAATGGAAGAATGAAAGAATTAAGTTTTAAACTAGAAATATTTTGACATTTTGTTATTTGAAAGATTTGATTTTGAGAAGTGCTTTAATAAAATGTTTTTTTCAAAATCTTTCTGCTCTCCTTCCATGTTTTGTTTTTCTCCACTGAACCAAACAAAATGATATTTCCTTTCTCCAACCTTCCAGAAACATTCTTTTTCAGTTAATTTACAATCTGTCAAAATAAAATTACGTCCTTATTTATAGAATAGATAAAAAAAAGTTCCAAAAGCTGAAGTACAGAATTATTGCCCTTGGTTACGAGAGATGTTGAATATCCACATATAATGGTATCTTTCAGCCCTGGAGTTGCTAACCTATGCAGAATTACAGAACTTTCTTTGAATGCACTCAAAACCCCTGATAAAAAGGCATAGTTGGTGACCCAATGAAAGTTACAGCCTATGTCAGTACCCACCATACCATGTCAGTGACATCATGAGGATCTCTTCATCTTACTGGGACATAATTCACTGTAGAGTATGAACTGGTAAAAGAAAAAAAACCAAACTAAAATAAGCAAACAATCCCCCAAATAAACAAACAAACCCAATCAAAACCACATTAATTTCCTCAGAGTAAAAAAAAAAAAAAAAAAAGGCATTCAAATGTATTATTTAGATAACTTCTCATTGATTTAAAAAGGCTTAGGTCTCTTAAATGGGACACCACTGCCTGAATAATTAGATCCCAGTGCAGTTTTGAAGATTTGTCCCTTAATCTTCAATATTTTCAGCACAAAACACCCAGAACTATCAGCTGTCCTGAGCTATTAAACATGAGAATAGAATGAAAAAGTTACTTAATTCACAGTTAAAAATTTGTTTTTCAGAGTATCATAGTGTCAGAGAATATAGTAACATATAAAACCAAGCAAGCAAACAGAAGAAAAGAGAGAATGAAACGTATTTTGTTAGGGTGTTCTGTGCTGTTTTCTCAGGAAGTCTGCACACAACTCTTATGAAGTCAAAGATCCTGGAGAGAAATGGAGCTCTGCTGAATTAACTCTACCAACTGCAGAGCACCACACCCACAGTGAAACATTTCACCACAGTGAAATCAAAAGGGCTTTAAAACTCCGTAGGCACAAGCAGAAGATTTGTATCCACCAATCCATCCTTGAATTGCCAATATTCACAAATGCAGCAGTGTTTTAAATGTCTCACATAGAAGTCTAAGGATGATGTCAAAAGGATGATATTGTCACTGGAACCTTGCTGGCTTCTACATCAAAGAGATTACACTTCTCACTCTCGGGTGTGCATGAGTGGAACTTGTCTGCCTACAATTGTTGTCTGTTTACTTTTGAACATCATCAGTGAATTAAGATGGACAGTGTCACCACAGAACTTTGACTGGTTTGTAGTTCAGAAATAATAGTGTTCTCTTGAATGGTCTCTTGAGGGTACCTGCCTGCAATCCCACCAGTCCCATGCCCTCTAAAAGTGTGTTAGGATCAAAGGTGGAATGAAATTTTTGTTGGACTGGCTACAAAGAAGGTAACATTTTCCTTGTGTCTCTATTCAACATGTTGGATAGATTTGAGATCCTTGTTTTCTCATAACATCTGTAAATCATAGGAACAATCAGTGTATGCTCTCCTCCATAAATAAAGTTGGTTGCAAAAGCTGAGGTGGTACTTATAGTTTGTACTGCTCTCTGGGAAGCAATTGTAAAGTCTCTCTTTGGAGAGACTTTTATTGCTTAAATCTAGCAGTGTTTTCTGAAGAAGAAATATGGACTAAGAGAAAGTCAGTGACAGCCTGGCAATTGATGCTTGTTATAATGGCTAATTACATTACGAAAACACTGTGGCTGCACTGTTCCAGAGAACAAAAACAAAGAACTCCTTGAACCAGAAGATGCCTTTGCACAGATTTTCACAGCATCCTCCAGACAGCGTGGTTCCTGCCTGACTGCAGCCACTCCCAGATGCTTCCAGGATACACGGGTAACAGCACCAGCTCAGTGCTATTGTCCTCCCTATCTTTGATCTTATAATCGAAATATGTCTTTTAAAACTATGTTTATGTTGATTACATGGTATTTGTGTACTACCTTCACTCTGCCCTTTTGTTAGGATTTGTATTACACATAATGGCATAGAAGAGACCAACCACAGAGTAGTTGTATTATAAACTTAGAGTGATTTTTTTATAAAAGCCAACTAGTTTATCAAAAGATGATGGGAAGAAATAGAATGACTTCTGGAATAGAAATCAGATAAAATATTAAGACTCCAGGGGATTTTAAGAGTAGTTATAAAAGTCATCCTCATGACCATCAGCATTCACACCAGAGATCAAGTTTTCATTTACTCCCATTTCCATCTGGGCACCAAAACAGAGAACAACTTGTACATTGCATATGCAGCAACTTCAGCAACCTCACCTCTGGGACCAGAATGCACAGGCATGCAAGAGTTACCAAAAAAGACTCTTCGGTTCAAACATTTTACCTCACAGGCACACGGGAATACAGAAGAGAGAGAAACTCATCTGATGTGTCCTAACCCATTCAAACACAGTAACTCACATATGCAGCAGCCACAGCTCAGCCTGCCCAGAAACTCAGCCCCTAGCTGGCTGTCCCGCTGGGAGCAGACCACTCTGGAAAGCCCTCCTTTGGCACGGGTGCTCTGCACTTGAGCATTACACCACATCTCCTCACAAAGAAACTGAACTTCTTAGAATGACTCTGAACAGCTTCCCCTCACCAGCCCTTGGCTTTGAATTCCTCTTCCCTTAAGAACCCAAATTTGAAAAATTAACCCAAGCTCCCAGGTACCGATCTTCATAGGCAGAGTGTTTTAAAACAACACGGCCGTCTAGCGGTAGTAGTAGCTGCTGCTGCAAAGAAAATACTCTCTGCTGCACACATTTGCTGTCCAACACTTGAAAACTTGACACTTCCAGAAAATGGTGGGTTTGATATTTTGCTGTTTCATTTGGGTCTATATTAAGGCTTTTTTCCTCTAAACCATGTAGACACACTGCACTTGCAAAGCTTACTTGGAAACAACTAGGCCTAAGAGCAAGAAAGTTTCTTACTGAACGCTGGAAACACAAACATGATGAATGGAAGCAGTCTCTGAGTGAAGATGTGTCACTGAAATACTTCTGATTCCTACTGCCTATTCCTCTTTGCTCAGCATCCACTCACAGGCAAATGTTCACTGATTCATGTGAGGTCCCTGTCACATCTTAAATCACTTGTGTATGTGCATTTTGGACTACACAGCTCCTAAATATTTCTGGGGATTGTGATATTCAAATTCACCAATACCAACAGGAATGAAAAAGAGAACAAACAATTCCTAGCCCATATATTTTCAGCATAAGACACAAAAAACAAAACCCTAGATTTATGATTTTGATTGTCAAGAAAGCATCTTCTGTATCTTTGGCTCAGGGGACAAGAACAAATCTATATCCAAAGATGGCGATGGCAGAATATGACAAATTATGACAATTAATCATTTTTGCTAGCTGGAACATTTTGAACAAAGCACTGAGAAATACAGCAATGTCTGACAAACAAGTAGCCAAGCACTGGACATTTCTGGACAATAGCAACAGGCAAATAACCTCATATAAAACAGGAATGCAGCAGCTGGCAGCATGTCTTGAGTCTGAAAAAGACGCCTCTTTGATATATAAAACATGCTCTTCATCAGAAGCTTTGAAAAATTGAATACTCTTTATAAAACATCATCTCAGCTCAAGAAGAGCACCCACAGACCTGAACTGACCTCCACCTTTTTGCCCCATTCCTCCTCAGTATTTCTGGCCACTCAAGATCACCCCCTTAATGGCAGGACAGCTCCTTGAGGAGATTCCAAGCCAGAAGAAGGGCAGGCAGCTATTAGTCATTAGTCCTGCTCCTTGTGGACCTGTGTCAACTGCAGGTTTTCCAGAAGTGGAAGCTTTATGGGTCCTGCTCTCCAGATGAATGTGGGCCAGTCATTAGGAAGGTAAGGACAGGCAACTGTGTCAATAATGTCATTACAGCAGAGCTATTCAGGCACGTGAAGCAGAACAACAGCTTCTGGAATCTTGCCATCACCATTAAGCAAATAGGAACAGACACCTGCAACTCAGTGAACTTGAGTCTCATACCAATTGCTGCATTTTGCTACAGGAGAAAGTGTTTTACAGGAGCTGTAATTTCTCCAGTTCAGCACAGGCTCCCAGAAGCTACCTAGGCTGCATCCATCCAACCAGCTGATAAAATCACTTCGACTCTCAGTAAGAGAGATGCCTGTAAACTCTATGGCAACCAACACCACCACCTACAGAAATTCCTGACAGGATTTTTTCCTCGGCATGCTCACTACTGTCCATTATAAACCTTTAGAACAACAGATGGAAGATAAAGAAAGCACTAGACTTGGGTTTCCTCTCCACAAGGGAAAAAAAAACAAACCATATATACAGCTTGAGGTAGAATATTGCACTTCCTCTCCATGCCACTACCAGCTGAAGCCCTCAGGATAAACACATCTAAATGTTTTGAAAGCTGGTAACTAAGGAAAGACCTACGTTTGGAAATTCCTTCATAGACCAGCAGCTCAAACCCCTAGACCTAGAGGTCCTGCTATTTTATAACATCTTTGTATTGATGTTACCTATTTCTAGGCTGAACAGGGAATTTACACCCCTCTGTTCAATGTTTCTCATAACCAAATTCAGCTCCTGAAGCAGACACTTCAAGAACAGCTGTGATTTCAGATTGAGTTTGAAGTTCTCCAAATGTGCTAAAAGTGCACTGAAATCAACCTATGGTTAACCCTTGGTAATCCCTTCAGGGTTGTCAATTTGGAGTTTACAGATCAACATTACTGCAAATGTTCCCATTGCTAAAATATAAATTTGTCTCGGTTAGCTGAGAATGCAACTTCTGTGCCAGGAAACAAAACTGGGCCAACACTGGCATTTCCTGTTCTTTTTACTTATTGCTTTTGTCAATAGGTAAGTAAGCAAAAGAATCTTTGTAAACAGAGGGAGCACTGATCGTGTAGATTAATTGTTTTTTCTAAAGAAGACATCTTCCTGATCTGAGATAACGCAGCATTCAGTCATAACTGCGATACTACATGTAAATCTGGTGCTAATTTAACAGGACAATTAATCACAGAATCTCTTTTAAGACTGACAGCCCATCTGGCTTCTTATTTATCACCTCACTGTATTTTCCTAGCTTTTTTTCATAAATAGTTGTCAGTTTATTATGTGCTAGCTGCTGTGGGCTGAGGCATGCTGATTATAGTCACTGAACAGCACACTGCTGTGAAGTAGTTCTGCTCAGGTCAGGGGAACACTTTTGGCATTATTCATTGCCAGAAACAAGAGAGGCGTAACAGTTTTGGAAGGACAAGATGAAATGCACTGAAAACAGCACTTCTTCCTCCAAATCTCATCCCCTACTTGCTCTTTTTTTAATAGCTATTTTTATGATTCCTAGTTTGCAACTAACCAAACTCACTGTCATCATCAGCAGGGTTTTTACCAAAGAAGCTTGGGCTATTAATGAAACCATTACTCTCACTTTTTTCTTTATATACTGTAGTGATTAAGCCACCTTGGAAATACCTTGTTTTTCCTTTGGCTAATTCTACCCCATTTTGCTTTAATGCACTTCCACTTATGCATGCAGCAACACTCTATTTCTGTGCATATTTCAGTGCACCATACGGATACGAGTCTTTAGAACTCTTGCCCTGTGCATTCTCATTATTTTTTCAGAGAAATTACATGTCGCATCTTTGTGGGATACACTTCAGCTCTCCGGCTGTCGTGCTCTTTCCTCAGTAGCTTCCTTAGCCCCCAAACTTGCTTTTTTGCAGTGTTTTCCCATTGAACACTAACCTGTTGCTATCAGGGCAGCCCCCAGGCGCCAACGCTTGGCCTCAGCCTCACTCTTGTCTCCGAGGAGTCCCCCTCGGTCTCCCTCTGGGCGATCCATTTCCCCAACCCCCAGATCTCAGTGCCTCGTCCTTCGCAGGACGCTTTCAGCCACGATTATCCCCTGGCTGGACAGACAGCACAGCACCGGCTCCCTGCGGTTTTCGGTGCTGACTAAAGGGGAGGCGGTGTGGGGGAGGGGGGCGCGATCAGAGGCCTCTGCGCCGCCACCCCGGCAGGGCACGGCCGTGACCTTGGCGTGCACCTGCGGGCCCGTCCTGCGCGGCCCCGGGACCCGAGCGCCGGCAGCCGGGAGCGCCGGGCTCCCCCCGGGCGCGGGGGCGGCGTGGCGAGCGCGGGGGCGGCGTGGCGAGCTTGGCCCGGCGCCGCTCGGCGCCCGGCGGCGGCGGCTCAGTGCGCAGGCACGGCGCGGGAGCGAGCGGCGCTCCGGGCCGTACATAATACGTGGTGTCTGGGGCCGGCGCGGCGCAGAGCGGAGATGGGGCCGGGCCGGGACAGCCGCAGCTAGCGCCGCCAGCGCGGGGGCTCGCCGGCCGAGGGCAGCGCCGGGAGGGACAGGTAACCGCGGGGCCGCCGCTCCGGCCCTCGGCAAACTTGGGCTCGGCACTTCGGCGGGGGCAGGGCGCGGAGCATCCCGCGGAAGGCAGCGGCCGCCCCGGGCTTCGCCTCCCGGCTCGGGGGAAACGCGGCTCTCCCCGGGCAGGCTGGCGCCGCGCTGCCCCGCCGGGGGTCGGGGAGGGGAGGCCGGAGCGGGATTTCCGCTGCCCCCGGGGCACTGACGGGCCGGGAGGGTCGAGGGGGCCGAGATCTCGTCCGCGTCCGGGCGCTGCGGAGTTCTTCCGCCCCGGCCGGGAAACGGGAGATGGAGAGCATCCCGCTCCGGCCCCTGGCGGCGGCCAAGCGGGCGGAGCCGCCCCCCCAGGAGCAGAGGGGAAGGTGCTGCTCGCAGCCCCGTGCAGGGCAGGGGGGCAGAAGTGGCATCCCGGGCATCCCGGCCGGACTCGGGGGAGCGGCAGCAGGTGCCCCTGGCAGCGCCGCAGCCCCGGGCCAGGGCCAGGGCAGGGCGCCGGGAGCGCTGCTCGGCCCCGCCGCCGGCCCGGGAAGCGCCGGCAGCTCAGGAGCATCCGAAGGGCCACCTCGGAGACCGCTGTCAAAGGCAGGCTGTATGTGTGCCATGCCAGTGTTCCCCCTAAACAAGGAACGCTCTCTGTAGGTAAGGACGGGAAACATGGCTCTTTGAACAGAAGGGTCAAAGTATGTAAATCTGAGGAAGGGGGAGGGCGACCTCACCTCTGCCAACCATCAGCATTCGTGGCTTACATTCGGTGGCAGTGTGGTGTCACAGAGCAATGACACATCTTTATTTCCTTCTGTGCTGCTTTTTAAATGGCAGTTCCTTATATCTTATTTTCTTTAAATGCGTTCAACCCTGGCACAATAAAGCAAAGTGTTTGGAAAATTTTGGGGCAGTTTTTCATGGAGCTTACTCATCTTTTAATCCGTCTGTTCACCAATCCAACCACATCTCCCCAGATCAGCAGAGGATAGTAAAGCTCAAAGTAAACAGGACAGCTTTTGCCATGGAAACAAAAGTTGCTAGGGGATGAATTGCTACTACACAGTGGTGTTCTCTGAAGCTGTGATCCTACATCCCACATTTTCCCGAGCACCTCGGGTTTAGGCACTGAAAAACTTAATGGTTAAGCCTCTTCTTTCAGCCTGGATGTATGTTTTCAGATCGTGGATAACACAGATTTCGGTGACAGCGACTCTCTTTTTAGCAAAAGTTTCCCAACATTTCAGTGTTTAGTTTCTCAGCCCTGAAGGCAAGACATGCAAATACACATCAACACTCAAGAGATCATAGCTACTGCAGTATTTATTCATCCAATGTAAATTGATGCTGTGACACACGTTTCCTTCCTACTTGTGGAGAGCTGTTTTCTCTCTGACTGTTCAGTTCCTGTGCCGGATCTGAAAGTAGCAAGAACATTACATTTACATTGCAGCTGAGAAAAGAGACCATCTTAGCCCAGGCTGCTTCACATAGGGCTGGGGACCCACCTTCTCTCTTAAGGGGCAAGATATTTTTCAAAAAGATAGGAGATTATTTGTAAGTGAAAGAGTCTGACCATGAAAAAAATTCTCAGTAGAATTAAAATCATACAGTGCTTGAAAAGAATTAATTAATGATTCCAGCAGTCCTTTTTTTTTTTTTTCCCTTTCATTTTAAAAGGTCATACTGCTTGATAGTATCACAACTATTTTAAACATCATTCTTTTGTTTTCTGTTTCACCAGCTCTTATTTATCATTTTGCTTGTATACCTGACCAAAACCACCTATTAGCCTTTTAGATTGCCAAAGAAAAAGAATCTAAGTGTCGTGTAAGCTGTGTGGTCCTCACAGGCAGTTCTTCATAAAGCAGTCAGAAACACTGCATCCTACTTTTCCTCTCTGGACTAAACCTACAGGCAGTGCAATGAATTGCAAGGTCATGTTTATACAAGTCTCTGTCAGGTCACATTGGGTTTTCTTAAATTTATCACAATAACTAAATAGTAATAATAACTAAAGTTGCTGGTTCAGACTCAGGGAAGTGCTTCACCTCCTCTCTGAATGCTCCTGGTGGCAGCTGGAGTAATACAACTAAGCTTTGGCGGGCCACATTATCCCATCATGTTAATTCTGGTTCTTCCCTGGGTTGACCTTATGGAGCTGCTAACACCTGGGGAGAATACCTACCATTCTGCTCATTATATGATGCTAAATTTGCTTACCTGAATGATTTAAGTTAGCCAGAAGTTAAGCATAATTTATTAAGAAGGTAGAGTCAATGTGAGAATAAAGATCTAAGTAAGGACCCAAGAGAATAAGTCTCTGCAGTATTTAGTTGACCTCTTTATTTCTGGTGTGTGAGATGGAATCTTTGCTTAACCAAAAGATGGGTTGAGGGGTATGGATTTAAAGTGCTCTTATCATTGAGGTATAGGCAGTGTGACCCTGCATGAGAGAGCTGGGGCAGCAGTGGTAAACTACATAATTTTTCCCTCTTCTTCTTTCCCCCTAAGGTATGAGGTGGGCAGAACTCTGGTTTAATGAGAACTCCTCAGTGCTTGTGCTGTTAAAGATGGCAGCTAGCTGTTGAAGAAATGGTGGCAGTGAGTAAAGAGGACTTCTTGTCCTCTCTTTTTGGGTAAGGAATAAACAGTTTTTCTGAGGGAAACAAAAAGAGCCTCCAAAAGTAAAATAACTTTCAGCTTTTCCCCACAATACTCCAGATTATATACTTAGATACATAACACAATTTTATATTTTTTTTTGTCCCTCAGAAAATCATAGTGTTCAAAACTTCATAACATGATAAAAAATGCACAACAAACTGTCCTTGTTTTTGACTGGCATCTAATGAATCTTTTCTCAGTAGCCATTACAGTGCTGTGTTTGGGATTCAGTATCAGAACAGTGTTGATAACACACTATGCTTTGGTTGTTGCTTCATGCTTGCCCTAAACCAAAGACATTCTCAGTGTCTCATGCTGTGCCAATGAGGAGCTGCACAAAGAGATGGGAGGAAGAACAGCCAGGACAGCTGATGTGAGCTGACCAGAGGGGTGTTCCACACCACAGAACATCATGCCCAGTAGTGAAACTGTGGGAGTTACCAGGAAGGGGATGATGGCAATTTGGGGACAAGGTTTGGCATTGGTAGGGGTGGTGAGCAACTCTATTGTGCGTGACTCCTTTTTCTTGGGTATTATCACTCCTTTTTTTATTTAGTAGTATTATATTTTGCTTTGTTTCAATCATTAAACCATTCTTGTCTCAGCCTACAAGATTTACTTTTGTTTTTTCTTCCTATTCTACCATGGTGCAGGGATAGAGGGTAGATATGAGCTAGTGTCTGCAAGGTGCTTAGCTGCCAGCTGGGCTTAAACCATGACACAAACAAATGTTTTTCACCATATTTAACTGTAGTTGGAAATATCAGTGTTAGCTATGTGCAACTTGACACAGGGTGGCCACAGGGCCAGGCTCTCGCAGTTCACCTGGTGAGCAGCTGGTGCTGCCCAGGAGCTTCCTGCTGTCTCAAGGAAGTGCCTTGTTTTTCCACCATTTATTGGAAGGCCAGCACCATGAGCAAGCTCTGGTGGACACTGGTGCTGTACTATCAGCAGAGAGAAAGCCCACACACAGACTTGGACAGCACTTCTTTAATTTCCTAAAGCTTTGCAGTGGCTGAGGTGGAAAAGGGAAACTTGCAGGGAGTTGCTCTGCAAGGCTCAGTCACCAGCAGTGTTCCCTCTAGCCCTTGGCAAGTCTCCCAGCAACACCTGGGCTGCCTCCTCCACTGGGTCATGACTTCTGTGAGAGCCTTGAAACCTCGTCATTGTGTTGTATGAGAGATATTTGCAACAGTAAGAATGCTGAGATCATGAAATCCCAAACCAAATGCATATTAGCTATACAAAATAAATAAAATGTCAAGATAATGGGCTTTTGTAAAGAGGAAGAAGCAAATCCCCCTCTATTCCTGAGCCAAGAATATAACCAGATTTCCAGAGCATGGAAGTTCACTGTTTATGCCAGCACTGATTCTAGCAGAACCAGCCAAAAGATTCAGTCAGACTGTTGCTATTCCCCATCAATATTTTCTGGATTCTCCTTAATTTGTATGCTTCCATATTCAGGTTTTTCATACTCAGCAAGACCTCTTGTTCTCAAAGAGTAAAGGTCTGTAGGGCTGCAAAACTGGGAGGTCCCAGCTGCCATGAGCACATAAAACATCCCTCCAAGTGAAATTGCTGCGGAAATCTGACATACTTCTTGAAGCTGATATAAATTGAGCCGTGACTTTCAGGTACAAGTTCTGATTAGCAGTTCCCTTTGGACTAGGGCTTTTTGAACTTCTTTAAAGAGAAGCCAATCAGCCTAAGTGACTTTGAGCTATTGCTCAAGTTGTTTCTAGGGGCTAGTATTATTGCAGTGAATTCAGTAGCATCACACTTGCGCAAGCAAGTTCAGGCCTTGGACTTGCTTAGTTAAATATGGATTTTGTGCATTAGGAGAAATAAAATGGAAAGAGTAAGAAACTTGTTGGTAGTTCTCATAGCCAGCAAAATTCTGATTTTATTAAAGTCAGCAGGAGCCTGGGCATCAGCTTCTTCAAGAGAGCAGTACTTGGCTGTAAGCTTAGTATTTCCATTTTGGTCTTGCTGAGCAGATTGATGTGGTTATGGCATTCTTGTTATTTATTTTTTTTTTAACTATCCCTATTTAAATTCAAGTTATATACTCCTTTATCTGTCTAGGACTTATTTTGCCTCTGTTTCCCATTTCTGTGAGTGGTATGTCAGTGTTTAGTCCTGCACTTCAAAAGCTCAGAAAAAACCATTTTAAAAAACCCCTTTTGCACAGCAGTTTGGAAAGTTCATAAGGTGGCAAACTCCAGAAACTGACAAAGACAGTCTGGAAGAGAGGCAACATGAGCCCTTGAGGGATGCTGGATTTTGTTACCTGGCATATCCTGCTTTTTTCAGTCTCCATGGAAACACAGTAGCACATCAGTGTGAAAGATGGGGAGTGAGCACCCTGCGTACGGGAGTGAATGTTCCCTGCAGCACCTTTGGGCTGTGCTGTGCCAAGTCACTGAATTCCTTGGGTTCGCTTGAGCTGAGTCACTGCATGCAACTGTACCCGGCTCATTTCTCAGTTTGGAAAAAAAATGAAGGAAAGGTCTCTCCTGGGCCGTTTTTTTCATCACATCATAGAGAGTTTGCAAGCATCTTTGCTCTCCCACCACACTAATAATGATCTGCTTTGTGTGAAACCTCTCGTTGCAGGTAGGAAGGATGAGCTCCTATGCTGACATCTGCGGGTCCAAGCACGCGCAGGGCAGCACCGAGGGAGGGTACCAACGCTACGGAGTTCGGTCCTACCTGCATCAGTTTTATGAGGACTGCACAGCTTCAATTTGGGAGTATGAGGATGATTTTCAGATCCAGAGATCGCCGAGCAGGTGGAGCTCTGTGTTCTGGAAGGTACTGCCTGTTGCTTTTTACTGGAGAGCAAGACTCCCATTTCAAGACTTTCCCAGTGTAACTACTGGTATTAAGTACTCATCCAGAAAGGCCTTTTGTTGCTCAGTTCTGCCTGAGGTGGCCAAATAACTATGTCTGAAAGCAGGGCACTTCTACCAAAATATGTCAGCTCCCTGGGTTCTTTGGATCATCTAGTTTCTCTGTCCCAATGTCACTGAAACACCAGAGTCTTGTCTGGGAACCCCATGTACATCTTGAAAGCGTAGTTTACCTCCTCTCTGCATCAACAGAAATCCTGCCAAATTTTGGGAACAGGACTGGTAGGTTAAGAGTAGAATTTGATGTAGGGCTCAAGAAAACCAAAAGATCTCCATTAAGGTCAGGGAATTTGACAGAACTGGAGAAGAGCAGAGGTTGGGTGGGGCCTGTGAGGCCATCTAGTCCCTACTCCCTGATGATCCCTAGCCCCAGGAATGTTCTGGGTGAACCAAATTTTTTACTTACACTTGAAATGTGCTATAAACACTCTGTGATCTGTTCATATGTCAATAGAAACTTCCTTCTAATCCCTGCAAAGGAATGAGATCTCATAAGTAAAAGCAAGAGGTGGATATGACAGACTACCAGCAGGGCCTGAACTGTTGATGCTAACCACCAGCTAAAGCTAAAGAAATAATCAGTTACACAGCTCTGGGGTTAAACTCTGACCCTCTCTATGATAGGGCCTTTCAACATGAAATGCTGTTTAGAGATAGTAACATATTCCATTGTTTCCAGAAATGTCAGTACTCAATTATATAAATATGAGTTGTAAAAAGAACATTTTCCCTTATATTCTAGTTCTGCTAAGGGCTCATATGTCCTAAAAGAAAAATGCCCATCTTCTAGGAGAGAGAACTATATCTGCAAAACACAGTGAAAGATAAATGCCTCCTAGGAGTACTTCCCAAATGAAAACTGGAAAGGGAAATGGACAAACTAGAAATTAATTGATGGTTTGTTTCTTTCTTTGTTTTCCAGGTCGGACTCATCTCTGGGACGGCTTTTATGCTGATAGGTGTAGCTGTTCTTGTAGTGGGTTTTCTTGTGCCACCGAAAATCGAAGCCCTTGGGAAGGATGATTTTGTTGTTGTGGATACCCATGCTGTTCAGTTCAATGGGTCCCTTGATATATGCAAGCTGGCAGGAGCAATCTTGTTCTGTGTTGGAGGGTCCACTGTGGCAGCATGTCTGCTAATGTCTGCTTTTGCTAAAAGTTACTCCAAAGAAGAGAAGTACCTCCAGCAAAGATTTAAAGAGAGAATAGCTGATATCAAAGCCCATGCAAACCCAGTCACAAAAGCGCCAGCACCGGGAGAATCAAAGATACCTGTCACTTTGTCCAGAGTACAGAATGTCCAGCCTTTATCTGAAACCTGACCCTTCCCTTGGGTTTTGTTTCCCTTGTAGATCACTTTAACTGGAGAATATCAGCCCTTGTTGGCATCTGTGCTAGTCAAGTAAAACATTGAGTGCTCCGCTATATAAACATGCAGCTAATGGGGAAGCTGCTCTGGTAAAAATTTAGGATTGGGAAAAAGGAAATTATGTGATTAGACCTGTGACTAATATATTCAGTACATTTGAACCTTTTAATCTGTGTGGGTACAGTAAGTTCTTACAACAATTATTAGGTGTTTAGCTTATCAGATTGCATCCCTGGGAAACCTAAGGTGCACTTAACGACAGCTGTACCAGGAACACTCTACATCCCACTATTTAAAAATTAGATGAATTTGCTCTTTTTTCAGTTTCATTAATTTGTTTAATTTTTATGGTTTTTTCCTTTAAAATACTCTTTAGTCTTACATTTCCCACCTGGTTCTGCTGTCTGGGAATCCAAGATTCTGCCCTTGTAATTTGCACTTGTCCTCCTGTCACATGCTACAGTCTGTATCAAAGTAATACTGCACAGGTAAAACATATATGTCAGGGAGAGCCCTTAATTTGATCCTGGCACATGTCACTTCCCAGCAATGAAACTTCCTGGGAAAGGCAAGTTATACTTGATCCTGAGTTATAACTAACCTGTGCTAAACTGCCACTTTTGTCTTAGTCATTGCCATGTTAGCAAAAACTACAGAGAAAATAAAGATAAGGAATTCCTGTGGGAGGAGGAACATCATACTTGTGTGTCTTTGCTTTGATACTGTTTCTTTCATTAGACTGTATTATGTTGAGGATAATACAAAATGTTTTTGTTTTGTCTGGGTGAGAATGAATAAATGTGGTTTGACATACCCAGGCCCTGTATTCTGTCAGTACATCAATGCCATGTTAGATGATCTCAATGTACGTATCTGAACACATTTTGAAATGCTGTTTATATTTTTATAGAGAATAGAAGACATTATGCTTAACCAGATACATCTGTGTAAATGCTTACCTAAAGACTTGTCCTTTCATGGAAGACCCGTAACTATTTTCTCACCCAGGGCAATTATTTTACTGTCTTAATCTATGGATTTAAATTAAACTGTATAAAGATGTGACATTTGTACTCTCTGACAATATGTGCCACCTTATAGTTCTGTCTATTTTTTGAATGGATTGAATAAAATTCTAGGCGTGAGCCAGCCATGGATTTTGTGAAAAGTTTCTTTCTGAAAAAAATTTAAGAGCACTGCTTAAAGGAGAAATCAGCAGTTGAAACTCACTGGTCTCTTAATGCAGTAGCATCTGTTTTCATCTTACACCAGCAAGGAAGTCACTTTGGTGCTGAATCAAACAGATTCTGCCACAATAATGGCAGGTATGTGATAAGAGCTGTGCTCTTTCCCTTGCTCATAAAACATTTTGTGGTCTGTGACGTTCAGTTCAGACTTAAAACATCAATAAACCAGATCATATGTGTTTGGAAATTTCAGCTGAATCTGCAATAGTTATTTATGGCCAACAATACCATGGGAAGTAAAATTTTCTTCTGCAAAGAAAGTTCCCATCTTGGCAACACAATTGCAGAGTCCAAGCATTAGCACTGGAAAGATGGACAGTCGAGAGCTCATCACATGCACACAGTCAAAGAAAACAGAAGAAAGGAGGCATAAAGGCATCTGGCAATTCACTGGCACCCATATATTAGAAATGCAAAGGCACATTGCACCCAATACTTCAAAATAAGACTGCAGTCTCAGGGGAGAAATAGATGAAGCAGTGCTAAAGAGGAAAAGATCAGAAGACTGGCAAGGTGAGCTGTGTGTATTTATAAAGAAAGGCATCAAGAACAGGGGTGAGAGGTATTGATTACTCACAAGGCACATGGAGAGTCTGTCACTGCTGCTGTTTGTTATTCCAGGTAGAAAGGGTCCTCAGCATTTCCTGTCCAGGTTGCTAGGAGTGTTGTTTACTGCCATTGACTTTCACTGCTGTCAGGCTATCAGTGTGTGGGCAGCAGAGTCAAGCTGTTCTGGCCTTTTCAATTGAGACTTTTTAATTGTGCATGGAGGAAATGTGACATTTTAAGTTTTACAGTGAAGTTCACAGGAGATGAGAGCGAGGGCTTCTGTAACTGAGTCCCTTCTCTTCACTTGCATTTTGTTAATACTGTACTGGAAGCTTGACTGAAATTCCAGCCGGAAAAGAATGCAGAGGTTGGGGTAGTTCACCCAAACTAGTTATCTGGGTATATAATTCTCTTTAAAACACACTCCACCACACATGCAAGTGTCACTAAATTTTCATTCAGAGGACAACTGACCAATCAGGTAATTGACAGAGTGGATCCAAACATCAGGTGCTCAGTCACATTGCACAGAGCTGAACATGCTTTGACAGTACAAAAGGAGATGAGTCATGGCATGGCATTACCCAGGTGCTAGGGGGAAAGAAATGCCCTTGAGGATTTTACTGAAGCTTGCTGGGATAGGAAATGCACTTGGGATTTATCAACAGCAGCAAAGCTGATAATGCTGTCATGGCTAACGTTGCCACACACGTTTCATCTCCTTAAACCCTTGTTTCGGTTGCTTGGAGCTTTTCTGGAACTGAGACCTCCAGAGGCTGCAATCCTTCACAGCAGAAAATCAGTGCCACACACAGCTTTTGTAGAAATACTGAGCAGAAAATTGCTCTCTTAACAAGCCCCATACTGGAAAGATTTGGACACCTCAGGAACATTTTTAAGATCCATTTTCTTGTAATGTTTTAACACCTTCACCCTTTGGTGCAAGAACTGAAGCATTAGCAAAAGGCAGTGGAAATGTACTGTGTGCTGTTCTTATGGAAAATGTCTGTGACATGGCCTCCAGATGGGGACCAGCAAGAGGAAGTCACGCTCCCTGGGAAATTTCTATTGAGGTTGAGGGCAATCTGTACCTGCACATATCAATTTCCCTACCATGTAACTTTTTCACTTTTCCCATCCCCACTAAATTGTAGCGCACACTCGACTATGGGACTGCTTGGGACTTCCCCTCCAAGCACTGACTGCCATCAGCTTTCTAAAGGACACATAAATGGAGACCCCAGTGCAAATGAAATGGCTTAAGCAGCCAAGCTCTTCTTTTTTCAACCCTTTGACCTCCCTGCTCCAGAGGCTCCTTTCAGTTTCTTCCTGCTCACCTTATTTCTTGCCCCTCTTCTAGACTCATTTGGCTTAAAATTACAGTGCAATCCCTCCCAACCCAACACTATTTTCTCTGCAATTTTAGTGAAAGAAGGCACAATTTTCATCTGAGAGGTAATTACTGGCTTCGTTTTGGTTAATAGAAGCTAACCTGAAGGTTAGCTCTGCTTCCCCAGCACACTGTGATGGGAAGGCTTCTGTTAGTATCTGCTCTGTCCTCCACTCTAAAGGCTGTCTTGACCTCTTTATTTTCCAATTTTTCCTGGTGCATGGTGAATCACAGGCAAAAGGCAGAGATGGAAACATTCCTCCTCTTGAGCTGCCTGTAAGCAGATTTAATTCCCAGTTTCAGCTACAGCCTCAGCCTGCCATTTCCAAGAGACTTTTAATCATGCACAAGTACAAGCAAACAGCTCTTCATGAAAGCAGAAGCAGCAGAATAGGGAGGCTGCAGAGAGAGTTTGGCAGGGGGAGAGGATCAGCACAAGCTGCACACCAGGGAGGCCACTCAGAGGACATGAAATGCAAAGGAGTCAGCAAAAGACTGCAAGTACCTTAGCTGGATGCACTTTCCCAGCAGCTTTCTCAAAAGGGCTAAGAGTGGAACAATTTTGGTAAAATAAAGGAATTAGCACTTGGGATTATTCAGCAGTGCCCAGTCATCCTGCCATTACACAGCAGGCTGCCCTCTCAGCTCACTGCATGTCAGGGGTAGAGAGACAAAAAAAACACAAGCTGCATGAGCAGGCTGTAGAGGCACAGCCTCACCCCTTCCCTGTCCTACCCCTTACACAGCTGAAGGAAGCAACATCTCTACAGAGCATTACCCTGTACCAGTCATTTGGAGTTAATGCCCATGCACCTCTTAAGAGAAACAACACTTGAGTTTTGTCAGTTCATCCCCATGAGACAGTTTATCCCAGAGGAAAACCTTTATCAATGGGAAGACCCACCTAGTTTCCTCCTATTTCAAATATTTAGAGACCATGTGTGATTCTTTTGGAGCCTTCTGGTCTCTGGGCAAACAATCCATCCACCTCCTCATTTTTCTTCAGTTCTTATCTGGACATGTGGCAGACCACACAGTGTGCATTTCCTGCATCAGTTCACTTGATGCACATTAAGCAGGCCAAAGCTCAGTTTTACTGTCAGATAATTTACAGAGGTATTGGGATGAAAATAGTCTCTGCATATTGACAGTAGGTGAAGCAAATACTTCTAATAGCCCTTCAGAGAAAAGAGCCAGCATCAAATAACCTCTTTTATTGTTTTTTCCTAATTATTTGCAGCTGATTTTTGAAGGCACGCTTTTTTTCCATAATTTTCCATTCATGGACTTTTGCAAATACAGATGGGAGGTCAGTTTTAAACAGTGCTAATAAGCTAGACAATTTAACAATGTATGTTATGCTGCTTGAGCAATTTCAGCCTCAAAAATTATGGTACTCATCTCTTCAGGCCATTTCCCAGCAAAAGGCACCCTTCAGCCTGAGGCTAAAAGGATGTTGGTGTTGGTGGTGTTGTGGTCATCTGTCAATGAGTATCAGGAGACACAGTCAGTGAATATTGAAAGCACAGAAAAACTTGCTGCAGGTCTAAAACCTGTGACCAGAACAATGTACGTACAGCAGCTGAAATCTTCATGGAAACAGACATTTAAAAAAAAAAAACAAAAAAACAAAAAAACAAAACCTAACAAAAAACAAAAACACATCAACTTTTGACATCAATATTCTGGCCCCCATAGATAGCTGGACAAGCTTGAGGATCTTATTGTTGGACAAGTGCATTATCTCTAATGTGAGGACACATTTTTTCCCTTTGGATACTATGATTAAAGAAAAATTCTTCAGATAACTGTTGCCCAGAATAGGTCCAGCTCTCGAATAACCCCTTGTAAAGGCACTTCTGAAACTGGAGCAAGTTTGTACCCAGACAAAAATCCTCACTTCAAAGACTGCTAAACAGAGCCACTATCTCTGAGGAGCATGAATCAGAGGGTGCCCCAGTATCCCTCATGTACAGGCTGACTGGGTTTCTGGCTCCCTGCTTTGTAAGGTCAGAAATTAGTGGGTTCATCTGCCTCTTCTCCAGCATATCAGAGGTGACTGAGAAAGCCTTGAGTAAAGCACACATCGGTGCAAATCAGAGCAGAGGTATTCACTGAAACCCAGGACAAGCCACAGAAGCCAGTGACAGCTTTTAGCTCTGGCCTATAGCTGAGCTTTTGGGGCAGAGGCAGCTCCAGCACTCTTCCAAAATTCACCATAGCAGCCGTGTGAACTCTCTTGTGCCCTGAGAGCCAAGGTCCCAGATTTACTCAGAGAGAGACATCACCATTTTAGGCCACAGGAAGAATAGCAAGAGCTTGCTCCCTTGAAGTAAACACCAGATAAAGAGAGATGATTGCAGCACATGCAGCCAGCCTGTCTTTAGCTTAATATCACAACAGAATGAATGGCAAAGAGCTTGTTCTGATCTCCAGGTGGTCATGTAACTGGAAAGTGATAAATTGAGTTTGTTGGTTTAAACATGTCTTGTGTTTGACATAGGTCTATATAACATATAGACAAATCTTTGCCCTGACATGTCTGAGTCCTCTGCCCTTCCTCTGCCCCTCCAGCAGCACTGACTGCCCTCTGAGGAGTGCCTCAGCATTGCTCTCTGAACTAAACTGCTTGCTCTTGTGGCACCATGTGCTTAGCCAAAGGTATGACAGGAAAATATTCTCCAGGTCACCTGCCTGGATCACTGGCATAAACCTTGAAGGCCTCAGCTCAAAAGCAACTCCAGACCCTATAGCCAGATGGTTTTGTCTCTGCAGATGCACTCATGGCATCCGTGTTGAGGAGGCTCTGGCCTCTGGTTGTCTGGTGTGCTGCCAAGTCTCCTCACGCAGGCTCTGTGTGAGTAATCCAGCAACCAGGCGTACACAAGGCAGATCCCAAATCTCTCTCCAGCAGCGATGCAGACCAGCCCATCAAGTCCTTATCTTTAAAACACCCAGCTGTGAATCACACAGATGTTGGATTAGAAGAAACTAAAGTGTACACCAAAGTATCTCCAGATCTGATTTGTAAGGAGGCTGCTGGCCATGTTTCCTGTGCACGCCAGGTCTGTACTGAGGCACACTCACAGCAAAGCGCAGAGAACTGAGGTGCCCAAGGACTGCAGTCTGCAGTGTAAGGGAACTAATCTAGCACTGGCTCACTGCTTGTATGCAGGGCTGAGTAGTTAAAAAAGCAAAGCTGCTGGGAGCACCATGTGGAGCCAAATATCCACAGACACACACTGCTGACACGTGCATCACTTCTTTTGGTACAGGAGCCCTCACAAGGCAGTGTAGTAGTTTTTTCACCTACTGGAAGCTTCTGGAAGAGTAGGCATTTGTCTGGGAGCAGTGGCAAACACCACTGGGTCAGTCAGCACAGTGATCTGCTTCCCACATGCACCAGCCATGGCACTGCCCAGCATCTGCAGCAGCCATGCTCAGGGGCCCTTTGCAGCACCAGGGCTCTCCCTGCTGTGGAACAGCAGTGGAACATCCAAGTGTAGGGAGGTGCTAGTGAGTGGAAAAAGCCTTAACACCACTATTAAGGCCTTGGAGATGAACTACCCATCCCCACTCTTGCCAAAAACAAACAAACAAACAAACAAACAAATACACAAACAAGGTACACTTTTTATGCAAAAAAAACCCCTCTGCTTCAGTTTCCCCACAGAAAATCATGCTTGGGAAGGTTCTTCCAGGGAAAGGCTCTAATCCCAATGAGCAAGTACAATGCTGCTACAACAGTTGTCTGCCTGCCTTTGCACACACACAGGACCATGTGCAATCATCAGATGTGCCTGACGTGAGGCCCCCAGCCAGAGGCACCCAAGAGGTTTAGCCACCTTACCTTCCTTGTCCTGGGAGAAGCCACCTACAGTCATGGGGTCAGGGTACTTTGAACTATGAACCCTTTGCTCATTTTGAACTAGGCCTTGTGCTGAATGAAAAGGAGAAATAGTCTTTACCTCTTTCTCTGCAGAATCTTGTACAATTATAGAAAATTGCAGCTACAACCAATAATATTTTCCCATCACTAACATCATAAGAAGATTAAACTATTAATATACACATGATTTATGAGTGCAGTGTGTGTGAGCACACAGCAAATGCCTTCAGTTTCAGCACTCACACACATCTATAAGTTAATGGATACAAACATGCACACACAGAATAATCTACAAAGATCAGATGGCTCCACTGTCTATTGCCATGTCCACAGCACTTCTTTTGATTAAAATTTAGATTGAAAGCTGTCAGGCACCCAAAACAGAACCTCCTCTTGTGCATCCCATTCAATCATTCTGATTGCAACTACTTAATAAATACACCCTTCCTGGAGATACTTCATTTGGTATTTACATCTATTATCTAATGGTTATTTTAATGTACATTTGGGGTAATCGATCAAAATATCCCAGCAACAATCCTTTCCCTGTATTTTCAAATAATCAGAATACTCACATTGTTCTACTCTGCACACAGGTTTATTTCACTGTACTTTAGATGAAACTGAGTGGGGATTATATTCTCCTTATTTTCAAACATATTTTTCCCGCAAACTAACTTTATTTTGGCTCTGACATGTCAAGGCACCAAAGCATTAGTTAAAATTCAATGAAAACTGCAGTCCTATGGGATTTAAGCCTATGCTTTAATGCTTGGCTGAAATTAGGAGTCTCTGCAGGGAGACATGTAGAAGTTTGGTAATTTTCCCAGGAATTGCCAGTGAACAGATAAAACTCATGTCATTTGCTGAGTACTGCCTGGACAGTGCACACATACCAATAACCCAGGCTTAACCTGAATTTTGGCATTAAAAAACTCCCTGAGCAAGTTTAACTGCACCACTAGTCTTACATTTATAACTGTGTAACAGCTCAATTGTCAATGTATTTTCTTTCACAGTTGCAATACAAAAACTGCCAAATCCATTTTTTGTTGGTTTTTTGATTTTTTTTTTAAGTACTGGTTATGGGAGAATCCTGTCAGCTGCAAAATCACCAAATTTACAAAGTCAGTAACCCAAAGACAGATTTAACAACAAACAGGCCTTGATATGAGAGAAAACACACGAATATCTGAACTAGTTCTCTTTAATAGCAAATTATTTTTAAAAACAAAAGGAAAAAAGAAAACAATTATTAAAAAAACCCCTCAGAATTGTTGCACATAAGTGTAATAAAATCACATTATATAAACTTTACAAAATGATGTATTTCTCAGGTAAAACTGAGTTAAGCAATCACACACAGCAGACCAACACAGAAAAACTACTAGCAAAACCAAGACTGTATCAGTTTTGTTTAATTTCTACTAGAATTATTTGTTAGGTATAAACTAGTTTCCCTAAATAAAAGAACCTGATAAACATTCATTTTGTCAGTGTAGCAAGGTGAATGATAAAATGGTTATATTTCTAATTCCAAAGTCAGATTTGCTTTTCTGAAAAAAGATATCCTTTCTTACAAGAGAACAGAGGGGGAAACATTTTCAAAGTTGAGTAACACTCACAGGAATTTCATGCTCCTATGAAGGAAAATGGTAATATTACATTTCCCTAGAATTTAATTTAATCCTTTAAATTATTCTTATTGATACCTGTAAGTCTCTTTAGCATGGAAAATACCAAACTTTTGGGGAAAGGAAAGAAATGACAGAAGCTGGCACTCAGAAGCTATAAATAGAAACCAACAATAAAGGTACCTGTGTCATTTTACCTCACTGTCACTCACAGTTAATTTTATCCATTCTGGTTCAGGTTTGTTTTGTTGTTGTTGTTTTTTGTTGAGGAGAAGAGCTTGTTGGTTTTTACTTCTGCTTAACTATAAATGCCTTTTAAATCCCAGAGAAATCAAATATATTTGAATATAGGTTTAATTGCTATTACAAAAAAAAGGAAGTGTGCATACTTTGCTTAAGAGCTTGGCTAAATAAGGAGCTATTTTGAACTGATCACAAATGCAATATTCCCTTCGATCTTTGTCAGACAGCTCAATGGAAGCTACAGGTTTCATAGAAGGTTTCAAGGTTTCACAGACAATTCAAAGATTCCACAGGGCAAACTGTTCTAACCCTGTTCATATGTTTTTTAACATGTCTTTTATACTTAATATTGCCAAAGCAGCAGAAATATGCTGAAGGATCTCCACATTTTCTACTACATTGGAAAAATATACTTAATAATCAGTAGAAGAAGGGAAGATGTTTGAGTTTCAGTTATGGCAAGTGGTTCTTCACATTCCTTAAACAGTGCTTCAAGTTCAATTTGTTCATAAATGTAATTCTTGTCTTAATGGCATGAAATCAACAAAAATGACATTAAGTTTAGTGTAGTAATAATTTACTAGCATTAACGATAAGGAAACCCACTATTTCTTTTGTATAATTAATAAAATTATGCTCAGGGCTGTATTTCTATGAACAACAAATTATTCCCATTACTAACAGAGAAACGATAAGACCAATGGAATCACTGTCATTAAGTGAACTGATACTGTGGATCAATGCCTTATTTACTAATGCATATTAAGCCACAGCCTATTGGGAGATAGCTTGCTCAAAAGGATGATGACACACTTCCAACCATTAAGGCTATGCAAAGGGTTCATAAAGGCAATAATTGTTCCTGATTTTTACAGAAAGCTGGTGGGCTTATCCTGATGTCTCACATATTAAAATGGCTCCATCAACTGCAATGGTGTCATGGCAATTTCAGTCTGAATCCAGGCACAGTCATTTTTTTTAGTTCATTAATAAATTAAGTTTCTCTTGGACTGACTTACAAATCCATCCAAATTCAACTTTTTAAACTAATCTACTACATACTCTTCCTCTGTCTTTTGTTCATGATGCCAATAACTCACTATTGCAGGACAATCAACAAAATTTCTGTTTTAAATGGAAATAAGCTGCAATATTGTAGGCTGTCCACGTGTATTAATAGTGTTAAGTAAGTGCTATTTATGTATGCAAAACCTAATAATTCTAATTAATATACTGAAAATACACTATTTAGTCTATTTGAACTGGCCCCTCATTATAGTAAATCATTTTCTGTGGGCATAAATCCATTAGGTGAGGAACATATTCTAGTTATATCTTAACGTTATACCTCAAGATTATACCTTACACCTATGTGGAATTGTAGAGGAAAAACTACACATGTCCTATTTAAAAGGTAAAAAATAGTTTCTTTTCCTGAAAAAAAATCAACAAAGGAATTTTGACATTGAATGTGGGTGGGTCTCTTTTCCTTTCCCTGGAACAGTGTTGTTTTTCTGGTTATTCTATTGCTGCTAACTATCTCGTACCACAAAATAGTTAGTTTATTTCTAATACTACTATAAAGTACTCCTGCATTTTCCCCCTCAAATCCTATCATAAAATCTCACCTTCTAAAACTAATTCTATGTTCTTCTAGTAGATATAAATGCTTGTTTTTCATCAGTCCATAGAGCATCATCATCGCATTACGTGGGTACTCAACCTGCCTCCCTAATTTAAGTTGCCAACGACAAAAAATAACATGCTTTATTTTTAAAGTGTTATCCGTTCTCATTTTCTGCTCATTACATTTTTCCTGTTTATGCAACTGCTGCATAGTCATTGCTCTGGTCGTTCTTTTCACTTTCCTGTGGGCTGGTGATTGTCACCCTTGGATTTGTTGATGTTTTTTCAAGACCGGGATCAACCTCAAGAAAAAGGACAGGCACTGTTAACGTCATTGGGTATCAAAGATTCCACTTAATTTCAATACAGCATTAACCATCTCATATTAAAATTTCCACAAGGTATTCTAAATGTGAAAAAAATGTTTTCAAAGAGTGATTGTGTTAAAATTTTCATTTATTTTATACTTATATATCTTCCAAATGAGAAAGCACTCACATTAGAGGTCCCCCCTACAGTTCTTTCATCAACCATCCAGTTATCAACATATGCATTTAAAGTGAATGCTCATTCACTTTCTCCATTTCCATAAATAACTTCAGCTTTTCTAGAACAAAAAAAAATTCAAATATATGAAGCACAGAATAAATTCAGAGCCCAAGAAAATGTCATGTTACTCAGCTCTCTCAATTGAAAAATATACTTGTGTGTCATACAGGAACTATATTTTTCAATTTCTAAGAACAAGATGAAACTTCCACAACACAATAGCAAAATGCATTTATGAAATGCAACTTTTGTGAAAGTCAGTTCATCGAAATAATGAGGCACTGTGGGGTCATGAACACACCCATCTGCTCTGTCCTAAAAGAAAAAGTAATGTAGAAATATATAATGATTCTGCTTTTCTGGAAACTGCAAGAATTTTTTTCATTACATTACTTTTTTTTTCAAAATTTAGCACACTAAGGAAAGTAGAAGATGCAGATTCATCAAATAGTGAGAAACATCTGCTTTCTCAGTTGGAGGGTATATAATATAATTACTGATGAAACTGATCTATACAGACAGAAAACAACTTTTCCACAAACTGAAGTTCTCATAAATGGTCTCAGAAATTTTTTATCAGAAATTAACTACTTAGAGACCAGATGAGAAGCATAAGGCTGAGATGAATGAGGAACAAAAACATAAGAAAAAGAGTTTAAAAGAATTTACACTCACCTGGTTCTGACTGCCAGAATCCTCTTTTATTTCTTCTTCAGACTGAAGATCACCTTGGTAGTTCAAATGCTCCATTCCCTCACAATTTCCTTCATTGGTTTTGCCATTTGAATGGATAGGTTCCTTTCCCTCTGCTTGGTCAAAATTCTGTGTTTCTCCTGCTTCGTCTCCATAATTTTCATTTAATTTCTTTTTGTTTTCTTCCACTTCAATTCTTTCTTTAACAGTTTCCTCATTTTCCTCTCTATTCACTTCTGGATATTCTTCCTCTCCTTTATATGCCTCCTCTCCCTTGTCATTTTCCTCTTCTACATTTTCTTCTTCATCTACAGTTTCTGCTGGCCTCTGGTGAAAGGAAAAGCAGCAGCATTATGAGGCATTTTAAATCAGAATGCTCCATGCAATTCTGAAATGTGACAGACATCAAATTCACAATTACATCATTACTGAGGAATAAGTATGCTAATTTGAGGTTTGTCTACATGGACAGAAAATTATGCTCCTGTACTTACACCCCATAATGCCCTTTTATTCTTCATTTACAACAATTGTTGGTGAGATTTAAATTTATTACATGGGTTTTAATCCATTTGGCCACACTCAAAACAACTGGAATGAGCTAGATTTAATGGGCACAGTAACAGCTTATTCTGTTCCACCTACTCCAGGTTCCCTAACTTTGTAGCATTTAGTACATAGTTGTTTATAAATCCTGTCACAAGAAAATATCATGTATTACTAGCCCACAAACCGTTCCCCAAGAAGCATTTTACCTATGGACCAGGTCATGCCACGACCATTGGTATTGTCTTCTTTAAATACACAGAGAAGTAGCCAGAGAGATGAGGTAGACCTACCACTGGTCACTTCCAAGACATCATTCCCCTTCCCAAAGATCCCTGTATAGGGTGCCTTGGCTAGGTTTTGCTGGACATTTGGCAGCAATTTTTTCCTACACAGAATTGAACTAGCAGCCAGAAGGAACAAGATCTTGCCTCACCTTGTAGAAGAGTTATATGTATGGATAAAACTGCTGGCAGCATCATCTCACGACAGCCTGGGAGACAGTTGCACAAATTGTCTGGCCTTTGTCATTTGCCTTCCAGTTTCAGCTTTGAAGGCACACCTGACTATTCAGTCAACCAATGCTCCCACCTGCCAAGATTCCTTACATACTTCTGCTGAGGTATGGATCAAAATAAAGTGAAAAAAATCCCACAGGAGCGACAGGGATGACTCCCACCTAGCTTTATCAGACTCTAAATCTAAAGCAAACAAGCTGAGAGCAATAGATTATCTCTTAATCAAAACTGCTTGGAATTTTACTGTCCTCAGTAGCTCCTTTATGCAAGCTGCTATCTGCTGCTACAGAGAAGCAATTTGTCTTCTAAAAATTTATTTTCCTCACTAACCCTAACATTTCAAAAGAATTCTCTCATCACCTTCAACATATTAATAAGAGCCAGTTCAGTAAGATCAAGAATTTATTGAAGCCTCTTGATGAAACATCTTGATTTTCCTTTGATATCTAAGTTGCAACATAAGACAATTTTATTATGTCAGTACACAATGCCACATTGGCACGGCTGCAAAAAGGACAAGTCATTGTGTTGCAATAATCCACAGAATATGGAATTACTAGAAATACAACGTGGTTACATGACCAGGTAAATAATGGCTCCATAAGTGATTTTTGAAGTACAGTCATTTCTATGTGTTTTATTCAAGCCTTTCATCTAGTAACATCAAACTGGCCTTATTACCACTAAAATAAAACTTTAACAATCCAAGTCTTTACAGAAACCTTCAAAGAAGGCACCATCCAAAGCAAATTTGATCCAACCTTTGTAACCTGCAGCACATAAAGACAGCCAAGAATCTGTAGATCCATAAATTCTCAGAAATTACCCTCTACTCTTAGGCATGTTATCTACTAATTTGCTTTCAGTCTACTAAGGAAATTAGCAGCCCTGGATTATGACCAGAAACAGGGTAAGGTGGGACAAATTACACCAGATGTCGGTAGCTAAAAATGTGTTCGGTTTTACTTAATGGCCCCTGCTTGCTACGACATTACACACACTAAATGAAGAGAGGATAAGAAAAGTCAGCACAGACCTTCTCAGTTAACTGTTGTAGTCATCCAAGACATTACAATTTCCAGCTTTTTGGTAGTGGCTTTAGTATGGTGGCTTATTGTGGAGTGCAGAAGAAAGTGTGTAGGTTTTATGCCATGGTGTAAACATATGTATCCCAATGCTTTAACTGGTTTCACTGCTGTGGAAGCAGTCTTTGGCATAGAAGCACAGTGGACATGTGAGGGACAGTGACTTCCTGAAGTGCTATTCTATCTGGACTTATTTGACCTTATCTGTCTAAAATAGGTGTGGATGCAAATTTTTGAAGAGTTGAATCTGAGAAACATAGAATAAAAACATAGCATTACTGAACTGTACCCAGAAACTCACTGAAAGCTCACAGAGCATAGAACTAGCATGAAATAACATTCATGCTAACTTATTCCAACTAATTTAACTTGACCAATCAAGCTAAATTGCAAGAAAAATAATAGTAGAGAACAAGATGAGTAGAACAACTCCCATCAGTGCAAGTATAATGTTTTTATAGTAACTGAAAATTTCAAGATAGCTGAGCCTATTACTACAATGTCATTATTATTATAGACAAAAATAAAAAGCCACGTTTTCAGCTAATAACTGGAAAGCAAAATGCATTCTTCATTTAATCTCCTTTCAAGCTACACTACATAAGAATGGACATTTCAAACAAGTTAAAAATACACATTGATCCAGAGGAAAAGACCTCTCGCAAGGTAATCTAAAATGTAGTACGGTTCCCTCTGCATGTAGAGTCAAAGGTAGCCTTTAAAATGTGGGTATGACCATTGACTGTGCATTTCAGACTGCATAGCAGACCTAAGACAGGACTGTAGGGAGGAAATTGAAGGCCAAAACCACCCACCAAATAGTACTTTGCTCTTTACATAAAAAAAGTGTGATACTTCCTACTGAGATCTCATTGACCTACTCACCATGCATAAATTAGCATTCTCTATTTTAAGTACACCTTCTTCACTAAGAAAGAAGTATACTTAGCAAATTTTAGCTAGGGAACATTTAGGGAAGGAGAATGTTTATCTGCATATATAAATGCAGGGAAGAAAACAGAAAAAGGGAGAAAACCAGAGGTCTTAATAGTCCAAAGCCTGTAAATGCTGTACGTGCTTAACTTTACCTTTTTGAACAGTTTCAGTGATAGCAGTGATCCTGAAATAATGAACTAAAGCCTACATTAAAGTACTTGGTGGTTCAGAGTGTAATTTAAAGTCCCCTGGAGTCATTGGGAACCTTTCCATCGAATTTGATGCAGTCCAGCCATACCTCCACCTACCACTGTACAAACTGTCTATTATATATGCACCAAAATTACCACAAACTGTGCTCTCTCAGTCAGAATAAATCAGGATGGGCACACTGAAAGTAAAACAGGAATGCTGACTGAGACCCACCTATCCTTGCAGAAATTATCAGACTCAAGTCAGCAATGACCTTGTATACTGACATAGAAGCAGTGACACTTCCCATCTTAGTTTTTATCTTTTCATCAGTCACCTTTTAAATAACCAAAATATTCTCAGTCAGAATTTCCTGTATGGAATAAATTGGATGGATAGTCAAGACAGATGGGGGACTGCTCTTCCTGTTGTTAAGAAGTCAAGAGTTCAGCCTTTGGCCATTGTGATGGTTCACAGGAAGTTGTCCCTCACATTTGTGATTCTTATAAAAGCTCAGGGCATCTCAAATCCAGAGAAACAGCTCTGGATGTATCTCCAGGCCTGAGTGCCTGAGGTCTATCACCTCTATTGCAATACACAGTTATCATAAGGATATCAAAGATCGTAACAGAGAACAAAAGGCACATCAAAAATTCATGTTGGAAGCAAAAACAACTGTACAATTTCAACTTGGACTGGAGAAGCATTCCTACTCCTTAGGATAATTTTCACAATCAAGTGAGTTCTAGAGCAGAGAGCTTTTCCAGCCACTGTGCTAGATTATCCCCATTCCTCCTACAGCCGGAACTAATCATAATAAGGTTTGTAATTTTGCCTTTTGAATGGTTGAAATAAAATAGGAAGTAACCTTCCTTTTTGCATTGCTGGCTGCATCTTTTAAGCGAAGGTGATGCTTTTGCAGTTTCATGCTTGAAAGCACGTTACTTAAAGCAACTAGTTTTCAAACCATTCCTTTGTGAATGTGAGAACAGTTCTTTGCTTGTCATGGACTAGCAACAAAAAGACTCACTGACAAAAGACTTGTATATGTACATTGAAAAGCATACTCAACCAAAGGCACACAGTAAAACTGGAGCAATTCTCAGCTTCTTGCTGCAAACATGGACCCAGCTCGCTTTCTGGAAACCTCCTGACTTAACTAACAGGATGATGAGGAACAGAGCCAATTTCATTTTGCATTTAAGAAGTATGATTGCTTGACAGTATTTTTAATCTCAGCAAAAACAGAGCATTTAAAAAAGAAAGATGTATTCTAATTACACTCATCATGCTAACATTCATTAAGAGCTACATTACCAAATGCCATCATCACTCAAAAGCAGTAAGTCAGGAAATCTTCAGACATTGAAGCATTTGGCTTCTTTTCCTCTAGGGATGCTAATGTAAACCTCTCAGAAGGTTTGTACATGACTGATACTTAAAAGTGCAGTATCACAAATCATTTAAGGCAGAAATTATTTTGTACCATTAATATAAAACATAATTTTTCTTTGTTGAAGTCATTTGGAAATGTTTACTTGGCTAATGGTCACGGCAGACAAACAATGAGATAGACAACAAAAATCTTAAAGGTCATGAAAAGCAGCATAAATACATCTCACAAATGCACCAACAGGAACACTTGACTTCAATTGCACCAAACCTCTCCAGAACAGAGCTCCCCTGCTCCTACTCGGGAATGTTTTGTAGCAGCGCTGCACAGATTCCAACAGCGAAACATTTTGTTCCTGAACCAGAAAGTGTTGCTAAGTGACAACAGCCCTCTTCTCTTTCACATCATTTACAAAACCCAGGCTCTTAAAAACAAGCAAATGAATGGTTAAGGTTCAACTGTCTTACACTTCCCACACAGTTCCCACCTTTGCACAAAATGCACTGTTGTTACTGAAGGCAAAAAGTCTTTATCCCCACAACATTTAAACCTTAACATTTTTATGAGATGGGTGCCATTTATTTATTTATTTTTACAACACTGTAAAATACCTGAATCCACAGAGTCTAATCTTTCATAAAATCACAGCACCCAGAAGTCCAGCTAGAATGAATGGAAACTAAAGAACTTGAAGTGTAGAAAATACAGCTTTTCAAATTCCCTTCATTGGTCTCATTGTCCAGTAACTGGAAGCATACTTCATTTCTTAATCACAATGCAGCCATGGTAGAGAAGCCAACATCTTTGAGCACTGCCCTCTGGGGCCCCCAGAATAAGAGGGACATAGACCTCTCCTACAAAGACAGACACAGAGAGTTGAGGGTATTCAGTCTGGAGAAGAGAAGGCTGCAGAGAGATCTCTTAGCACTTCCCAAGGCCTGAAGAGAGTCTTTGTGAAATCCAGAGAGGATCTTCTTACCAGGGCATGTGGTGACAACACCAAGGCAAATGACTTCAAACTGACAGAAGACAGGGTTGTATTGACTATTGGGAAGAAATTCTTTACTATGAGGATGGTGGGGCACTGGAACAGATTGCCCAGAGAAGCCATGGATGCCCCATCCTTGGAAGTGCTCCAGACCAGGATAACAAGGCTCTCAGCAGCCTGGTCTGGTGAAAGGTGTCCCTGCCTGCGGTAGAGGGGTTGAAATGAGATAATTTTTAAAGTCCTTTTCAACCCAAACCATTCAATGGCTTTATGAGCTTATCAGATCTTTACATTTCTAATATGTACCTAAGTCAAAAATACTTTTTTCTATCTATTTCAGACGTCTATGTTTGCTTTTTCCCCAAAGCATTTTGCACGTGTTCAATAAAATTTGCCTAAACTTCCTACAATACAGTATGATCTGCTGAGCTTACCTGTAGATAATGAGAAAATTGTTAAGCATTTAGAAATAAGTCCTACTGAGACTGCAAAAATACAAAAATATTTTTATAAGTTCTTCTATAATTAGTTAAAAATGCCCTTTAAGTTAAGCAGTTTTAGAAACTGCCTGCTCGAGGGTTGCTGAAATTTTTGAAAACAGGGTTACACAGAGAAAACTTTTTTCAAAGTGGTATCAAACTAGTTTTACAAGAGTTTTGCATTTCCAGGCTTCACTCAGAAGTGAAGGCCCTTCAGCTGTTGGCCACACAGGCCTCTAAAGACAAGATCAGCTACTGCTACTACAGCTTCAGAAATCAGTCACCCAATGCAGAAACCACAGAAAGATCTCCCTTCTCATTCTGAACTGCAAGGAGCCAATCAGAGTAAGCTTCCCTGTCTCAAACAGACAAACAATAACAGCATTAAGTGTAAATCAATGGAGCTGAAAGAAGAATATACAGTGGAAAATATTATCTGCTGGCTTGTCAGCACTCAAAATTCATAAGGCTTAAATTACAGCTGCATCATTTGTAGTGAAATTTGAGCATAGGAAGTCCTGCACGTGTTCTTTCCAAATGCCATTTTGAAATCCTTACTGATGTAGTGCAAAATGTTTTCTTGTGAAAAGCCATAGCCTTTTTAATCAAAGAATGTCTCTTAAAGCAGCCTGCCTGTTGTAATGTTGAATCAACATAAACTTTAACATTTTGCCTTCAGCAATGGGGAAGATAAACATTTTATTCTGCTCACTGAGGTGAATCTTGGGTCTCTAAAGCAAAATGTATACTTCATAATGAAAACTGCAAATGAAAGGTGAAAATTTTCTGCTACTGATGATATACTCCAGCTCACCTAGGGGGGATACACAATCTCACATCACATCACAGCCCAGGAAATGGGAAATAATGAGAGGAAGACTGCATTAATCAGTGGACAAGTCTATCAAAGTGGAAAGCAAATGGATAATGAAAGAACCAAGAATGTGAACATCTACAGAAAAACTCCAAAGCAGTGCCTGTTAGAAAAATTTATCATCAACTAAGTTTTACAAATAATCACAGAAGCAGGTAAGCAGATGGGGATGATCAATCTGGAGGGGGGAAATAACCCAAAGAACAAACCGAAACGAAAACCCAAGCGGATACTCTTTCTACATCACATCTTAATAGCCAGTATCTTACACCCCATGGCAAAGCAGGCTGGCACAACAACATGCCTGATTTCCTTATGGGGTCATGCACTGGATAACTCTGGGTCTTGTAACTCTTATGCTTACTCCACCTCCCAAGGGCTAAGCATGGAAGAAGTGCAACCTCTGCAAATGGATAAACCACTGCAAATTTGCAGTGTTATTTCAGTATTATCACTAGAAACTGCTGCTTTTGTATTTTAGAACTTTTATAGAATGAAAGAAAAAGAGTATTTTTTTCTGAAAGCTTTAAAAGTTAGAATTTTTCCTCTCGGAGTTACTTTGAATATATTTGCATTATTACCAGAAAATCCAAAGTAACACACATAATTACTACCTCCAGTAAGGAAATACTATTATTTTGCTGCCTCCCTGTCAAGAACCACCTTGTTCCCTTGCTATTTGCACAACTGGTTTCATAGTCTGTCATCAGTCCCCGTGAATGTTGACACAATGATGCAAACAACCAACTTGGAGTAAGCCTGCGTGTCAAAAGAAGAAACCAATCATTTTGTATTTGGGAGCTGAAGTCTTGGTAAAGAATATAGAACAGAAAGGTCTGGTTTGGTTTAAGGCAAAATACTCATTTCTTTCTTCCTTGATGTTCAATTACAACTGTCAGCTAGTCTGGAGTAAAGCAAACCCTGTTCTTTTAATGTGTTTTCAGCTGGCAGACAGCATTTTACAGAACGGGACATAAGCGAGAGTCTAGCCAGTAAAACGCTAGGTTTAGTTAATGGCTAATCTGGCATTTGTTCAACTGTGTACTTCAAACAGCAAGACAGAGAAGGTGCATAAAAAGAAAAAAATATGAAGCTCTATCTTCACCACCTCATTTATGTGCCTGATGGAAATGATAGCCTATCAGAAGTGTCAGTATTCTAGTGAAAGCTGGCATGTAAATATTTATGCATTATGCAAGATAGTCAAGCCCTGGCTGGCTGTCCTTTCCCATATTTCTAGCAATAACAGAAACTCTGGTGCAGATAAGAAAAAGCTAAAAAGCTTTACATCACATAATTTAAAACAATTTTAAATGGTCATTAATATGAACCTGAACATGCAAAATGCTAAATGCTTCTAAGGTTAGAGTGACCTTAATTATCTGGGAATAAAAAGTACACTGTGCTACCCAGAAGGACATGGCTTCTTGCCAGATTACCAAGGAAACTATACATGAAGTTTTAACATTATATATAATCCATGGCTCGTGTTGCAATAAATCTTGGTGCTTTGTTTTGCTTTTATGGAAACACAAAAATCAGATTATACATAGTGTGCCTGACTGATTTTTAAATAGTTTTTTTCCCCATCAACTACACCTGCTTTCAGTTCCTTGTCCAGATAGCAAAATCTGTTGGTAGCAAGTGAAAAATATTTCTATCTGAACATGATGAATGGACCTTGGTACATGAGCTTAGAGGCATCCAGCAAGTTCCTAGCATTGCAGGCTTGCCAGCACATCTGATGCTCACTGACAACTGTGTGAACAGTTCCACTGCCAAACAGAGAAGTGGTAGTAGAGAGTTTTTCCCCTCCCTAGGGATGGTCACCATCAGCTGGCAGAGGCAAACTGGTGAGACACACAGAGCTACTGCCTGTGCTATAGGATCTCTGTGGAGAAGTAAGGCAGCTGCTTCCAGGGCTGGATTTCTTTGAATTGCACTCAGCCTAAAAACTAAGGTCTGACAACCCAATTTACACAGCCAAATGTCCTACATTGCCCAGAGGAATTCTTTACACACCTTCAGAGGCCAATAAACAGGTTAATAATTTCTGAATTTGATTATTACACTGTCAAGACCAGAGCAGAATGTGCTTCAGGATGTCATAAGAAACCAGGATTAAGACAACAGCCGGCATGTTCTTCCCCAATGTCAGTGCTATCAATATAACACAACACATCCTAATTATCATGACACCTCACCAGGACAACCACAATTAACAGGGCTGAGCCCAATGCTGCTCATCATGTAAGACTCTGAGGGTGGGGCAGGTATGTGCTGTGAGAAGACACAGCTGTATCATATCCCTTCTATCAGGAGGCAAGACAGTCATGTTCTTGTCTCTATCACCTGATTCATATGTCTTCAAGAACAATGTCTATAAAATAGCTGAGCAGCAGTCCTCCCCATTAAAGTGAATAAATAATGAGAATAATCCTTCTTACCAACAGGAGCCTAAGATAAAATCTGGATATTTTTTTTAGATGGTATGGTGTCAGTCTTCAAACTGGCTAATAAGTTCACAAAACATCTATTTCCCCTCAGGTATTGTATGTAAAAGCAGAACACAAGCTAAAGATATGTCTAGTATTCTTTTAGACATTAAACATGAAAAAAATCAGCCAACTGAATAATAAGCAACATTTAGTAAGCAATTAAATAGTGACATAAGCTCTAGCCCCTAAACTTTTTAATTTACTGCTGTGCTGTTTCTTATCTCTCTTCTGCTGAGGACTCAAAGCTGGAAAAATACTCTAGATGCAACCTCAGAGATGTCAAGTCAAGAAAAATAATCAGTACTACCCCATCCTACACAGGGAGCACTTGCCAACCATGGGAACTTGCATGGCCCTTTCTACAGCTCCTTTCTAGCCCACCTCTGTCAAGACTGCACTGAGACAGTTACTTCTTTACAGGTGCCCAACTTTGTACCTCTCTTGTTGAACTTCATGAGGCTTAAGTCATCCTACTCCTTCAAGCTCTGAATGACAGCCCTGCTTTCACCTGATAATGACAGCTGGGCCTGAATAAGGCTGTGTCCCATACCATCACCTATGTTACCCATGAACATATTATAATGTCTCAGGTACAGTACCAAACCCTGAGGACCACCATCTGTAAATAGGTACCAGTTAAATCTCAATCAGCTTTTAAATCTAACCAAATAAGCCAGTTTTTCACCTACCTTTTAGCCCACAAATCTAGTCTCTATTCTCATTAAGGATATTTTCCTCCCCATATTTACCACACTTCTTCCAATTTCTCCTTAAAATACTGACGTCTATACTGAAAGCAAGATAAAGGACAATAACTGCTCTCCCTTCCTCCACAGACGCGCTTATTTCATCACTGAGGCAATGAAATGGGTAAAGTATGATCTGTCCATAGTACATCCATAGTAGTTATTCCCAAGCACATGCACCAGTTTCCATTTCTCAACAAGCTTTTCTTCTCTCAATTCCATTTCTGCATATCCAGAAAATGCCTCTATTCTGCTCTTTAATAATCTATCCCCCTCTTCTGCCTCTTTTAGTTTGAAGTCAGGAGTCCTCTGCTCAAATTGGCCTCCTGTTATGCTTGCTTGTTATCTTGCACAGTGGCCATAGTTCTTGTAGTTTGAGGAAGTTTCTCCTGGAAATCAACTAGATCTCCTGAATTCCTCCACACTTCAGGGCAGCCTCACACATGATCCTGTGGCCAGTTTCCCAACCAAGCCAAAGACAACTCTCCTAACTTCTAGGATTTTTTTATTTTCTTATTTTCCACCCTACTTTCTTCAGGGGCTTAAACTCTGAGCATTTCACAGCTAGTGCAACTAAGGCTTCCACTGTCAGATGCCAAACAAGTTTCTATTTACGCTTGAGAAGTAAATTCAGCAGAATGATTCACCTAAATATATCTCTCACTACCAACATCAAAAACCTGTCTCAGACACACTCCAGAAATCTCATAGATTTTTTTATGCTCCATTGCGTTGCCCTAGGTAATTGAAGTGCATTTACAAACTCTTATCTTTAGCTCCCTCCCATTTTTTACAGACTCACATAAACAAACAATCCTCAGCTCTGCTGAGCACCAGTATGTCATAAAAATGCCCAAGATTCTTGATGTTACTGGGATGATTTTTAGCCTGAGAAATCCTTTGGATAAACTGTGATTCCTTGTATCAAAGCATGGATCAGAAATACTATTTTGTGGCCAATGTGACAGGCTCCAAGCCGTCATCAATGGACACCAAAAGCACAATGCAACAGGAAACAAAGCTGAACAAAGTTGGCAAATTCCTACAAACCCGTAAAATGAAAAAGAGGACTGTCTTGTGAGTAATTCATTAGCAGAAAGAAACCACATATGTTTTCGGCAAATAGTTTAAGCAATTCTACTCTTCCCTTCCTTGGAATAAGCTTCAATTTACCTATTCCTTGTATTAAATCAGTCCGCAGGAGCACAAATCAAAGTACAAAAAGGAACGTATAATCTTATGTTTAATTATTACGACCTATTTATTGCACATAAATTTTAGGATTAAAAAATTGGCCAACAAAGCACATGTTGCTCCAACAGAACTAAGTGCTGTCAGCTTTAACAAAAATCAGATAAATCCACACATGTTGTGGTCAAGAGCTGGAGGAATACTGCTCTACCAGTATAAAGAGACTGCAGTTCAGGTGAACCTATTTGGTAGGATGTAACAGCAGGAGTCCTGATTCACTAAGGCTCTGTAAGAGCTCTCAAAGCAGTTCTAAAGCTGATGAAAAGGTAACTGACATTTGACATATTAACACAGAAAGGGAGATTTGCTAAAGCTGCCATAAAATAAGCTGTATTGTTGAGCTTACAGTCATCCCCACAGAATTATGCTGTACACTTGAAAGAAATTGAGGAAAGAGAATCAATGCACAGTCTGTAATCCTAAAAAAAAAAAAATGCAAAGCTATTTATTTAAAGCTTCATTACTACCTGGTCCAGTGGAACTTCCACAAGAGTATCTTCATCTTCTTGCACTTCAACTGCCCCCCACATTTCAGACCCCTCTTCTCTGGCTTTGTAAATATCTTCACCTATAATGGGAAAGATAGAGTGTAAGGAAGTGAAGTCCAATGGTGACACAGTGTGGCTCAACTACTGAACTGCACATTCAATTTTGCTTCTAAGAAAAGCTTTCTGAGCTGACCCATCATTCCCCATACAGTTCTTTCAAGGAAGTCTTCAGTCTCACATTATTATCAATTTGTTTTTCTTTCCTTTTAACAACAAATACTTACATAGTACACCACGTGGGGAAGGGGGCAAAAAAGAAAGGGAACTGAACAAAGTGCTGAATCTGAAGTTCCTTCACTTTGGGCAAAGATCCAGAGCGAATCTGAACTAGATACATTACAACAACAACATAATACTTAACGTTTCTACAGTCAATTACAGTATCCTTTAGTAATGAGCATTGTAATAACATACATCTATCAAAAATTTCAGTCACTGAATCAAAAACAAACATGCTGAATCAGGTCAGGGTTAAAAGATTAAGAGCAACAGTTGTATTAGTTCTACTCCTCAACTCTGGGCACATGCAAGTAGCACAAACAGCTGAAACTCCACAGAAGCATTAAAAAGCAGGTACTCCTGGACAACAAAGATTAACAGTTGCATTGGTATTCAATTTTGCAAAGATCTTATACCATTTAGTTTTAGTAATTCCTTTCCTCTACATGTAAGGAATAACTAGGGGTCTCTGAAGTTTCCAACACAGGCCTTACAGTATCAGCTAATTAGAAAAGGGAAGATAGGTACATATGGAAAAAAATTTCCAAGTGATGCACAATCCTCTCTTTTTTCCCCTGAACTGAAAACAGCCCAGAAAATAAAGGCACAGGTTACTCCAAATCATCTCTCTCCACTGATCAAGGAAATATGAATATGTGCCCATATCCAATGTAATATGTAACTACAGTAAGAAAGATGAAAAAGTGTTTCCACTATTTCTGACTGCCTCCTAGCTCTTCATAGAAGGATCTGAACTTGGTAATATCAACCAATACAAATTGATTGACATTGCTGGATGCTGCTAAAAAAACAGCTTTAGTATAGCACAGAACCAGTTTGGTGGGGAAAAAATTAATAAAACCACAAGACCCAGAAAAATCCAGCATCCAACTGTGTAAAAAGTCAGCACTGACTACACTGTCTAGTTTTCCAGTTACTTTCTTATCACTGTGAGAGTCAAGGGAAGAGTTTGCCCTGGGAACAAATTCTGAGGCACCATACCTCAGGTGTAAATGGCTGGAGGGGAGGTGTCAGATGGCCTTAGAAGTTGCTGGCCAGACACTGCCCAGAGGACCAGAAATGAAGGCCATTCTCACAGTCTGAAATGAAGAGGCAGAATTGGGGGTTTCTATGGCACATCACAATGAAATTCCAGTGGTGCTGCTGGGTGCATCTTAGGAGAGAGATTTCCTGATGGACAGGGCAGCTTGACTACCCAGACATCAGTCCTGCTGGAACTCCCCACCCTACCAAAAGATCTGCAGTACTTGTCCTCTGAAAGGATCCCTGTTGGAAATACCGGAGGTCTCTTAGCATCATTGGTTGGATTCTTATCCTAAATAACACGTGTTTTTTAAGACCTGATTTTCATATTACACATGAAAATAATAATTTTCTTTTTTAATTTCCTTTTTTCTTGGGAAATTATAATAAATACAATGCATGTGCATGGATGTTCCATTGAAACCAACTAAGGACATTCAATACTTGATGACAGTATGATAAATCTTGGGCAATCTACCTGCATGTATCTCATTACAAATCCCCTTTGACACAAGACTTGTTTGGGTTTTTTGACAAAATCAGCAATAAAAACATGGAGTGGCTGAGAATAACAACAAGATGCATCTGAACAGAATGTTACCTGTACTTTTTCAAATAATCAATGCACTTCACACTTGCCATTTTTCTGAGTTCTCTAAGAGACAGAATGCTCTGTTTCTCTTACCTGGTATTATCAGTTGCCTCTCATCATAGACATTAGAGTTATAGATTTCCACCACACTCTGAGAGGAAAATGTTCCCTAAAAGCCACCAAGAAGACTCTGCTATTTCAAGGCCTTCCCTTAAGTATGTAAGAAAATAACCTTGCCCTAGATTCCTTGGCTCACTGAACTATAAAAAGTCAACTCAGAGTCTGAAAGAACTGCATTTAATATCACCCTCCTTCCATTTAGACTCTGTAATAACACCTTTGCCTTCAAGGTCCCCAAGTCTTTCAACCAAAATGGGAACTGTCTGGCCTCTGGAGGTAAAAAGGGTTTTGGTGCAGGGGCAATTTTCATCAGGTTCTTACTCCAGGGCAAAAGGAGGAGTACAAGGGAGATGAACATGTGTTAGCCCTGTAAGCCAAATCCACTCAAGAGCTGAGGATTCTCAATTTTAAAGCACCTCTTCTTAGAAGAGAGATCAGGCTCAGGGCTATGCTGAACAACCCAAGGAGACAGACATGCAGTATTTTGAAAAAAACTTAATTATGGAACCAGGAGAGAGCAGGAGAGAGGAAAGAAGACTGTAAGTTTCAGTAAGGAATCATATTTCTCTTTTAAAAGAGAGTGCCCAAAAAGGTTTTTGCAGGATTTCGATGAGCAAAATCTGAAATCTCAGTGGAATTTCCTCCAAGCACTTTCTAGCAGGTGTTTGCTCAGAAAGCTGGTCATAAATGAAAAGCTACTAGTTGAAAAGAACTCTGCACAACACTCTAGCATCTCTTGGGGATACCACTGTTGTCTTGCACAGAAAGAATTCTCAAGAGTAACAGCATCCCTGTTCTTCCACAGACTGAAAATATTATTTAAGGATAATAGAACATTTACAACAAAAGGGAAATTATTTACCTCTGCACAAACATAAGAGAATGGAAGACAGATGTCCAAAATATGTGTACAGTCAGGGGAGGAATTAAAACACTTAGGTCTGAAATGTGCCAAAATAGATGAAGAAAAAAAATGACACTAACTGAAAGATGGGGAAGTTGTAACACTTGAACAAAAAATTCGAAAGGTAATGGCAAGGAATGCAATTAATCTTAAATTGGGACACACACTGTTGTCTTTTGTTACAAAAAGTGAAAAGAAATACAAAAATTGCAAAATAATTTACATAAAATTGATTTGAATAAATGGAGCATTATGAAAATAGCTTAAAATGTTAATTGTTACTCTACAGCCAGAAGTATTTACACTTTCTGCATGTGAAGTTACAAATATTTGGAGGATGGAAGCTGAGTGAAAGGCCAACACCTTTCTTGTTTCTGTGATTCTGTGTCAAGATCTTGTCAACAGAAGTTTTCAGGCCACATTAATCACAATTATTGGTGCTCTGAGTTACTTCCAAGGAAATGTTTTCAGCTGGGTAACTTTGCCTCATATTTTATAGATAATGCTTTTTAGTTTAGGAAAAAAAAGTATGAAAAAATCTTATTGATGCAATACTTCACATCTCTGTGTCTGAATCATTAGTCAATTTCTTCAATATCTCTAAGGGAGAAAAAAAAAAACAAGAAAGCATTTTAGAAAATGCCATAAATTACATGTAGAAACATTTTTGCACATCTTCATCCTGTATTGTTATGGGCTTCTATTGCAATCTGTACTGAAGCAGAAATATGTGGTATACCGTGCCAAAAAGAAAAATTCCAGCACTTCCATTAAATGGAACATTTATGACTACTACAAACAGTTCATACAAAATTGTAGATTAAACATATTCCTCTTTTATGAGTCAGCTCTGACTTTCTTGTGCTTCAAACTACCTGAGAACTGACCAGAGACAAGCACCCCTGAAGCAGAAGAGCTCTGAAATAGGGTAAGAAAGGAAGGTATGTCTCCTGGCAGCTTTGCTGGTAAGTATAAACAGAGGATTTAGTTCAGTTCAGTTCTCAGTTCTCCATGCCACAGCAAGTGCAGCTTCTGTAAAAAGGCCAAACAAAAATCACTGAAAGTTTTGTGATCTTCTGTGAGGGCATTCTTACATGGTGTCCAAACAAAAAGAAGATATTGTAGTTTTTCAAGTCTTGCCAGTCACTGTGTGACTACCTTGAGGCAAAAATCAGCACTATTTTTTATACTTTAAACAAAGAGTTAGGTAACTTAAACATCTCCTGTTATTTCTGATTATTTTAAAGCAGGGTCATGTTCAGCAATTTAGGTAAAAAGGGGGAAGAATAACCTGCAGAAGGACAAAGATTTATTCAAAAGGAGCAGCCAGGTAGAAAGAGAGCATATGCAGAGGCTGGAGGATATAGACACTGAAGGAGATGATGATGGCATAGTGATGTTAGAAAAAATATGTGGAATGAGGAACTGTATAAGAGCAAATAGAAAGCTGAGGGAATTCTGGTGAAAAAAAAGGGAAGCAATGGGGTCCAATGCACTGACTGGAAGGCAAAAAAATGGTTTTTGCAGACTAGAAGAGTAGAAGCTTGAAAGAATGAGAGAGGGGAAGAAAAACAAGTCTGCAGGTACCCAAGCCAATTTAAGCTTCCTAAAGGAATCTCCCTTCAGGAAAGACCTCAAAGAGGAATGCTGCTGGACTATTACCTACCAATTGAATGTTTGTGCTCTGATGTTACCACACACACAGAAGTGCAGCAGAAAAAAAGAAAAAAAAAAAAGCAATGAAAAAATGCTCCTTGTTTTCAGGAAAGTATTTTTACTGAATTTTTGTTCATATTTATTTCTCCAACAAACAATACTTATTAAGACTCTGGAGACTGGAAAGAATTCTTACAGAACGTTTTGGTTTCAGGCTGAAGGGATGAATGAAAACTGCAACCACAAGTGCTTTCCTATGTTCCTATGGAGTTTCTTCAAGAGTTGTGCTCTCTCCCGCCTCTTCTCCAGCTCCATAATCCCACAGAGAGAAAGAGTGATGAAATCTCAGGAGGATCCAGATGGCTTAAAACTCTGAATTCCTCAAAGCCTTGTCAGGGTTACCAGGAAAGGGAACATTTGGAGCATGGAACAGCCCTGACAAGGAAAGGTACCTACTGCCTCAAAAATGCCAAGGACCAACTCAACCTGCCCCAAGTAAATTCAAATGACACAGGTGTTGAAACACTGGCACCTACTTTATGGCCAGCTTCTTCACAGCTAGGAGCAATGAAGCCACACAAATAGTAAGAACAAGAGAAATTTTCAGCTGAAAAAGGCAGTGAAATTACATGAACAGGATGTAATCAGAAACAGTCTTTGGTAATCAGGTCCAGAGGCTATGGGTGAGAGAAAGGCACTGTGGTCAGGATTGGATGAGAAGCTTGGAAAGCATAATAACTGGTAAATAGGGGATGAGGTTTCTGATTTTGTCCTTGGCCAAGGTCTATCTCAAAGTAAGCAGCTCAGTACTCAACTGCTTTCACCATAGAAGGTGGTACTGTATTCCTGCAGAGCTTTTCATCTCTGTGACTGTTGCAAATGGACAGATAAAACCAATTCAATTTAAGACTATTTTAAAACTTCTTAATGACTTGCACAATGACTCCTAAAAGTCAAAAATCTTCATTTTGAGAGTTTTGAGAGTTACCTACTCTGTCCTGGCCCTTATCCATGCCAGCTCTTGCTGGCTTTGCAGCCCCAGGGAATTAATTTGTGTGAAAGGGATTCTGCTGCCCATTCAGGAGAATTTTCTAGATATTCCCTAGATCTTTTTTACTTCCTAATCTCTTGATAGGTACAGAACAGAGAAGTTACCAGCAACAGCAAATTTATAAATGCCCAAAAGATTTTGACTAGCAAAATTTCATGTTTTAGTAGTTGTCTCAATACAGAAGCATTCAGTGTATTGTGCATTCATCTCAGTATGTAGAGAAAGAAACCATAAATTGGTGCCTGTATAACCAAGCAAGTCCTGGCTAAAATGCAAAGACCATTTTCTGTTTGATGCCAATCAGTATTTCAGCTGGAATTCTTTATCTGCACTTTGATAGACAAGGTTATAAGACTTTATTAAATACTAATTAAGTTATGTATTAAACTAACTCATAAGAAATCTGAGTTTATTTTTAAATAATTAAGTTTAATTATTTAATATTAATTAAATATTAAGCTTAATTAATGAGTTTAAGTATTTTTAAATAATTAAGCACAGAATAAATGGCTTTTATATAAGCTCCTTTCCTAAACATCATTAACTGCAAAATATTTATTGCAGTGAAAATTACAAAATATAGAGATATTAATGCATTTCAAATTTTAAACTGAATGAAATTTAGTAGTAGAAATTTTAAGTCATTGTAATAATAGTCTGCCCTCAGTATTTTGTGAAAATCTGAGGCATCTATTAACTGCAAGCCCTATACATAAGGAAGTTAATGTGACTATAAAAAAAATTAATGTGACTTACAACAGAGGCTGCCTCATAAAAACAGTAAGTAAAATTCAAAACCAAATGTAAAAAAAGAAAAAACGTGGCTCATAAAATTGAATAGTTTGCTATGAGGAAAAAGGAAGACATCTGTTATGCCTGCATATAACATAATTTTATTTTGTAGTTTTCTGTGTGTTTTGGGGTTTATTTAATTTAAAAGCAACACTCTTGTACAATGCCCATTTCCAACAAAAAGCCACTGTCTTCTTGATAGTTTTGCATGTGTGTTCATGTCTGTGACTCCTGTCATCAAAAAGCAATGGAATTGAAAATAATGCTACCAATATACATATAAAACTGTTGATAATATTAAAAAACACATTTTTTTCCTTGATAACATTGTAGCCTCAAGCTTTTAAGCAATTGCTTCCTCTCCTTCGAAAATTTTGAATTCGTAATACAATTTGATGGTACTAGAGAATGCTGACATCTGATTACCTCAACAGAAACTGCAAAAGATGCTTCTAGAGGCTGCCCTTGTATGCAGCATTCTCCCTTACTAATGGGAAATATGGTAATGCTTGAGCAAAGGAAAAGCTGCAATAGCTCACTCATCTTTATATATCAACAACTACAAAAATAAAGGACTGAGCGTCCCTCTCCCTGTTTTGGTCTTTCATCTCATTTACTCGCCATCTTTCTAAGCATTCAATTTATTATTTGATTTAAATTGCAGCTCATTAAGGCCATTCACATTTTGAAATTAAGAAAGTGGTGGTCATTCAGTCACATCTTTTTTAAATTCCATGCCTGTTCCATAACTCAGCCTTCTCTTGAGTACAGTTGTGTGCTAGGGGCTAAACTGTCAGAAAACAAATGCAAAAGCCCTGAAATGCCTGCCCTGGTCCCATCATTCCAAACTGAGCATCACTACACTTTTACACACTCCTGCTGGGAATTAAGCAGCATGCTTTCCTGCTGATAAGTATATATTTTCCCACATAACATTTTGTGAAATATTAACTCACTTCCTTAAAAGCAAACCCAAAGAAACTCACTGTGTGTTTGAATAAAGTGGCTGCAAGGTTTATCATCATCTGAGTTCCCCACTGGCATTAGAACACTGGCTACCATGATTCATCACTGTAACAATACACACCTACAGCAAAAAGAGATCTCATTTCTTGCTACAGATTTGTCTCCTACTATGCAAGGAATAAGCCAACAGGTCTCGTAAAATCTCTGCAAATGAGAAGCTCTCTCTTTCTTCAGCAGCCTTTTTATCTGCTTTGACAAAGCAGAAATTATATGGTCTGTGTGTTAATGGCAGATAGGTTCTTAATCTTAAAAGTTATCAGCAGGAAAACACAGACAACAGTTTTAGCTCACAATCAGAGTGGCTATTCAGCAGCCCAGGTTTGTACTCTTTGGCAAGTTCATAATTTTACTGTAACCAATTCAGAGCAGGACAGCAATACCTGGAGTTCTGTGCAGCTTTCCTTATAAATAAGGGTTGGCCTTTTTCTTCCTTTTTTTTTTTTAACCCAGTAACAAAACCAGGAAATTGAAATGACCACTAACTTCTAAGACCTCATAACAATCAAAAATAGATCTGAAAAACTGTGGAGTGGCTCAGCCCATCTCTAGTCTGTGACTTCTCTAAATCAGAGCAAAAACCTCAAACTTCATAGTCTATTAACTCAAGAATTATTTTTTTTTTTTTATAGTTTATGTAGGGCATTACTTTGCAAACCATGCAACCACAATTAAACTACTGTATTTGAATGGAATAGACTTTAAATGAGGGCTCTCTCCTGCAAGAATTTTCTGCTGCACTTCTGAATTTGCTACTTTCCTGATCAACTTCCTACACAAACTCTTTGCATGATGTGGCACAAAACAAAAAATTAATAGGCTGGGGGTTTTTTTGGTGGTTTGCTCTCTTCTTTCTTTTCTAAACTTCAAACCAAGCAGCTGATAATTAAATGTACCTTTGGTGTCACTTTCATAAACCCAAATTCTGCTGAACCAGATGCATGAGTCTAAATTCTAAACCTCACATTTCCAGTGGCAATTACTGTTGCATACAATATATTCCATGTTATTAAGGCTTCTGTGAGAGCAGTGGAAGCCTGATTTGTAAGGCACACATTTGTAGTGTGCCTTATAAGTTACAAACACCAAAGCATCAGCTCACAATCTACTGGATTTGCCCTGAGAAGTGGTGAATTAAAATCTTGCACAAAGAGTGTTCAGCTCTAAGAAATTCTTTAATCATCTTGATTTAAGAGGATTATGACATGGATCAGTTGTAATATAAATGGCATGCTGCTGAAATTCTCAGTGTATTAAAAAAAAAAATAAAGTAAATACACAGCTAGCCCAACTAAACTCAGTTGGAAGATTAGGTTAAGCCTTAAATACACTATATGCATAATTCTTCAGATGTTAAGACCCAGGAAACAATTACTTTCAAACAGTCTAGCACTCAAGAGAAGATTCCACATAATGCTAAATTAGAAGGGAAAAGGACAGCAAAGAACACTGGATACATTCACTACTATAAATATTTTCTTTTTATCTATTTCCATACACTCCAAACTATGCATGTGTAAACTCACATTTTATTATATTTATATGTGTAAATGCACATTTTATGTGCATTTTATTGGTTTCAGATTAAAATTTATTAATCATTTATCAGTGACAGCTAAATGCAGCCAGCTAAACTGCCAAAAGTCTTTTTCACTGTCAATCAGGAAAAAGTAAAATTATAATTAAAATTAAATAAAATTCCTAAGATAGTGATAAATGCTTCCCTTATTCAGTCCTAAGCCTTTGAATTTGAAGGACTGTTTTGGAATAAAACTGCAAAGCCAATTTAGGAACTGCAATGAGCCTTCAGAATAGACAGTGCACTTGATCAAAACTGTGCTTGGGAGCCACCATTATCACTGTGTTCCTGGAAGTGGCTTCTAGGAAAACCATGAAGAGAAAATCTCCATTTCAGAATAAGACTCCTCACTCTAAAATGAACCTGAAAATGTCATCATTCAAGACAGCAATTACATACCTACTGCATCCAATACTTCAGTGCCCAGTCTAAACTAAATTTCTAATTTCACAGTCATCTGAATAATAAACCAACCTGATTACCAGCTTTTAAGGTATTTTAATCAGCAACCCCACTAGTCACACAACCATTGCAGGGGTACATCTCACTGAGAGACAAGGTGACAGGACAGAGCAAGGGAGATTCTCCGCTGACAGGCAGACTTTTCAGAGCACTAAAAACACACACATTAGGAGAAGGGGAAGAGCCTGCACAGCCTGTTTTCAGGTTGGACTGGATGTTAATGCAGGTCTTCAGTGTATGAAGAAGTACTGAAAACAACAGGTGAAGCAGTGCCCCCAAAAAAGGGAACATACTCTTTGCCTGTCCTTTGGATCCCAACATACTCTCCCAGCAGCATAAATTCCTTCCAAACACAAAGGGAAGCATGATGGGTCCTCAGCAGACATGTAAGGAAAGCATAAAGACACAGGATAAGTACATGTATGCACACAGCATGTCTCGCTGCCAGAAGAAGCCATGCACAGGTATTGGTATTCTAAAACCCAGAGGCCCAGCATCCTTAAACATTAATTTCAATGGAGTTTTTTGGGGTTTTTTTTTGTTAAAAACTAAACAGCTCTTTGGTTTTTAACAAGATTTGTCCAGTTTGTCTGTTGGCTTTCTTTCCTTTTAACTAAATTAAAGATTCTTGTTCCACATTTTAGCCCAGGATTCACATTAACTTGTAATGAATGCTTAAAATGTAAAAAAAAAACCCAATAATCTTTGCTCTGTTGAGGTCTCAACACACTTCCATCATTTTAATACTAAGCACAATACATTTGTGCAGGTTATGCTTAAAGGCTGCATGGCAATAAAGAGAGCAAATTATGAAATAATTATGAAATTTGAGCTTGTGAGATAGTAAATAAAGGAAAGAAAAATTGTCTTTATGGTATCAAAATGACCAGGCAAAACAACAAAACAACAGTTAAAAGAATCCAAGGGAAAGCTAAAAACCTTGGGGGAAAAAAATTAGAGTTGACATTTAAACTCACCAATCCCCCATCTGTAAGAAAAATCCAAAAATTAATAGTATCACCAGAGGATTGAAATGGTGGTGTTTGGGAAACCCTGATGAAAATTATGGTGAGGGAGGATGGGACTCCAATGAAATAAATGAATCTTTAGCTCCTCTTCTAGAAAGGAAGCAGTTCTAGAATTAAAAATTATATCCATAATTAAGACTGAAGTGTTCAAAAGACCTCAAGGAGGTCAGGAAATAAACATGGTCAGTACTACTCCCTGGGACCCTCTGCAAGTAGCAAACATACAGGAAAAATATGTATGTAAACCAGAGGAGTCAGAGACTGAGCAATTGTTGAGAGTGAGTCCCCCAGGAGCACAAAGAATATTGCCGGATGGAACTGAAGCTGATGGATACCAGGGGCCAGGAGTCTTATTAAACCTAGGACCTGAGCCTGTCAATCAACCCCATTCAATAATCAGCAGGGCAGGAGGAACAGAGGTTATGGGAAGAGCAGGACCAGCTTCCATACCCATGCGTTCATCTCGTGAAATATTCACCACTGTTACAAGGCAATGTACAGATACTCAAATGGATATATCCCAATATCCCCAGAAGTTGATCCTAATATGCTGAGACTTCTACTGAAAGAAGCCCTGATAACATTAAAAATGTTTTCAGTAGGGTGACAAGAGAAAATGAAAGGAGATGTAATACATAATGAAGTGTTACAAGATCCCCAAGATGATCTATCTTCTTGGGCAAGACTCTTTCATGACACCATGCAAGGGAAATGGGCTGGGAAACCATCCCAGAGAACAAACTTGGGCCTTTGAGAGAGGCCCAAAAACTGAAGTGCAGAGACTTCCTGAGTGCCAGGTGAAGACTTTTAAAGATACCCAGCCTGAATAAAAGAAGGATCAAAACACTCCTGGAGCAAAATGAGTTGTAGAGGACTGCAGTATCTTTAGGCACTCCCCATGCAGCTCTCAGGCAACAAGAAGAGAACACTTAGTGAAAACAGTGCAAGGGAGAAACATGAAAAACAAAAGGCTTTCACAGAAAAAACATACCTGCAACCCTTTGAGGAGAGGAAGAGAGAGGAAAGAAAAAACCTCACTAAGTGCTGGGAGAACTTTAGGCTTTATCACCTGGTGCATTATGACCTATCAATGGACTGGTAAGGACAAGCCCCATATTTACTTACCAGTAGGACCTAGAAAACAACCTTTGAAATAAATGATTGATAGAGAAGCTCAAATTTCAGTAAACACCCCAATGGATGCTGAGAAATTAGGCATAAGCTTTAAAAGAAATAGGGCCCACGCACCAGAATTTAATGGACAAAGTAATTTATGTTATACTGCCAAAGTTTGTTTATGTTTACCTGGAAAGACAATGGACCTCACATACCCTTGCAATCATGAAGCATGAAGAAAATACTTTAGGCTACAGTATATTTAAAGGAAAAGTTTGGCTGATGGGAATACTTGGTCATTCAGGCCCACAAAGGCTCCAAGTAAGTTTTCTGAAGAGAATCAGAAAATTTATTCAACATCTAATGGTTTTAATCATGTACTGACAGGAATGGAAGTGGTACTCAGACTGTTAGCTGTCACTAAAAGCAGGTATGCTAATGCCAAAGCTACTGTCTCAGGGCTTCTGTAATTGCTTTTCCAGTCTTCCTTTTCCACATTACACACAAAGTGACAATGGATCACTCCTGACTAGAATGATTGGGACAGAAGGGAGGGTATCAAAGGAATTTTTCATATTATTATGAAATTGTTAACTTTATTATCCCCCAAGCAAACAGGATGGTGGAATGTGCTGATGGTTTGTTGGAAAGCTACTTTACACCTCACACATCTGGATGGGATAAGTTTATCCTCTGTATTATATCAGATGGATAAATGACAAGGACCACGGTATAATGTGGACTTCCTCAATGCTGGCTTTCTGTCAAGGGCAGTCTTTGACAATGAGGGTTGGCTGGGCAAGAGGATAATCACAGTGCAGCACAGCTCAGAGCTGCTACAGCCTGCCTGGCCTGTGCTTCAGGTCACTCCATCTTGAGGTGTGACCGGAACAGAATGCACAAAAGACAGCAGTTTTGCAGAAGGTGAACATTTGGAGTCACTGTAGTACCTTTTATTTTAACTACTTCCTACAAGCTACCAAAGTTCTGACCACAGTGGAGCTCCCACACTCTACTGAGTGAGTGAGTCAGGAGTGAAAAGACTAATTTCTCAAGAGTTAGAATCATAGAATAGTTAAGGCTGGAAAAGACCTTTAAGATCATCAAGTCTGTCAACCCAGCAATACCACCATGTTCACCATTAAACCCTTCCAAGAGTGCCATGTCCATACTTTCTTGAATATTTCCAGGGACTTAATTCCACCACCTCCGTGGACAGCAGGTTCAATGATTTACAACCCATTCTGTGAAGAAATTTTTTCCTAATATCCAACCTATGCCTCCCCTGGTGAAAATTGAGGCCATTTCCTTTCATCCTATTTCTTCTTACCTGGGAGCAGAGATTGAACTGCACCTGGCAGCACAACTCCATGGCCCATTCTCACTTTTACTAACAGGTCTTCATATATGGAGAAAAAACAGAGGATCACAGAAAGAACCAAGAGCTTCTCCAAAAATACACTTGAGCTCAAACTAGAAAATATGCTGCCTTGAACATCTTATCCTCTCCTAGGTACATAAGGCTCACAAAGCATGGAAAAGCTGAAGTGAGAAGCAACCAGTCACTTCTTCAATAAATTTAGTGGCTTCCAACCAATTCTGTCAGCAGGTGGAGCAGCAACAGCACTACATACAGAAACATAAACATTTCGCTATATATGTCTATCTATCAAATAAGGCTGTACATTTATATATATTGTATCTCTTTTAAAAAATGGGGGGAAAGGGATTATCACGCTATAAGATAAGAAAAACCGTTTTGCAAAGAGGATATTTATGCCTAAATTTGCAAACTGCTGCCACTGCTGTGACAGCACAGAGAAGGGCAAATTCTGAAAGGGCCTCCAGCAGCTCTGCTGTAGGATTAGCCTCAACAGCTACCATCTAACTGGAGATTTTGTTTGTGTTCTTCCCCCAGGGTCTAGTAGTTTTGTTACACAGAGCCAGGCAGGTAATCAGGGATCCTTAGGGACAGCAAGGGGTCCTTTGAGAGCACCAACTCCTTTTCTTCATCTTATTGCAGGGCAGAAGAGGGGGAAAATGGCAAAAATATTTTTTTTATTTTCCTTTACCAAAGGTATAAAGATAGAACCATATGAGCTTAACTTTCAAGGTATACTAAAAATATACACTGCATCTTGTGCTCCGTAAATGAAGCCAGGAATGTAGTGGATATGCACAAATACATTTCCTAAGAAGAAAGAACTTTGGCAATTCCAGTTAGCCAGAGTAAATGGACAATTGAAGAACTATTCAAGCATGTTATTCTACTGCTTCACTTGTTTAATGAAAAGCCACTATGCTACAATAGTGTTTATCTCACTGACCATTATCTTGAAGGACTCCTGTGGAAGCTGTTACTGTCTGTTTGACTTTTGTAGAGTGGTTAGAAAAGTGTTGTCTGGACACAGAATTCTCTTGATTCTGGCTTTTTTTGTCTTTCCTTTTGAGAAGCTGAGGTGAGGAACTGTTTTCTCCCCAGTCACTGGATCCAATGGTAGATTTAGATTGCCCATCATTTCCCTGAAAAGAAGAGGATGTAATTATCAGTGATGTAAATTAACAAGCTTATTTTTAAAATTTCATTAAGAACTGGTATCAGGTGTTAAAGAAGTGTAATAATTTCCAATCACTACATTTAAGTAATATCTTAAATTATCCAGAAAAGTACAACTGTCTTATCAACTTACTACATGATCTGACCAATTAAATTCTCAACAGCTTTCAGGAGAAAAATCACATCCTTATTATAAGAAAATAATGTTTCATTTAATGAAGAGAATGGCTAGATGAGTCTATGCATGCATGCATATTATATGCAGCTATCTCATATGTGTGGACAGTCACAAGACATAACACATGACTTGTTAATATGACATAGTATGACTTGTTAATAAATCAGTGTCTGTGTAAATGAGACCTGGGCATTATTCTAAGTGTCAAGAGAAGCTGGAGGAGAAGGACAGTGTTCATGGGGCAGTAACACATTCAATAGAATGGAACAGAAACTTGTCTATTTTATTGCTTCTTTTTAGTGGCTCCAGAGACTTGTTTGTTTGTTTTGTTTTGTAAACACAAAATGGACATGATCATGGTAAATGGACATGATCAACTACCACAATTATAATGACAGACTGTAAGTCTGATTTCCTGCTGTCTTGTACTTGTACAGTAAACTGCACTTGTGAAGAACTGGTGAAAACAGATACTTATATTCTGTTTTGGCACTAAAATTAAACCCACAGAGGATTCTTATAGCAAGGTGGGGTTAGCTTCTTCTCCCAGTCAAAAAGCAATAGGACAAGAGGAAAGGGCCTCAAGCTATGCCAGGGCAGCTCAGGTTGGACATGAGGAAGAATTCCTTCACTGAAACAGTGATTAAGCATTGGAACAGGCTGCCCAGAGAAGTGGTGGAGTCACCATTCCTGGAAGTGTTTAAGAAACAAATGGATGTAGCACTTTGTGCTATGCTTTATTTGACATGGTGGTGATAGGTCAGAGATTGAACTCAATGACCTTGGCGGTCTTTTCCAACCTTAATGGTTCCATGACTCATTTTGTACACATAAAAATAGCTATGCAGGATACAAAGCAGTGAAGGATCAAGCTCTGTATAAAGTGGTTACCTCGAATAAAACATATCAGATTGCAAACTGGCTTAGGGCCAGTTTGCAATCAAATCAGTTTTCAGACTCAGCGTTCAGAAACACAATTTTCTGCAAAATGTTTGGTGAAAGGTTCTGTCTTTTTTCTTTAGGTATATAATTTGAAAAAATAAAGAAATACACAAATATATGTGATCAGGTTTATAGGAAAGACCTCAAGCCAGCAGCTGATCTTTGCTATGGAAGCTTTTATAAAAACAAAGCAGCCCTTTTCACAACAATATTTCCTCAGATTTCTTCTGTCTAATTGTCATTGCAAATAGCTACAGATTCATCAAGCTCTAATAAGCATGCCACCAGGTGGCTGTGGATTTTCTTCTCTTCAGAGAGCCCAAAGGACAGGGACTTTCCATCTGCCAGAATTTAGCTGAATTAGAAATTCAATACTTACACTGCCTTTAGACTTTCGAGATCCCACAATCGGAGGTAGTACAGAGGTTTTGGAACTGCAGAAATAAGCCAAATCTTAGAATTGTGTACACTGGCACTGGCACAGACACTATGTATCTATAATCAAGTCAGATAACACCAAGGTGGCTACAGTAACAGAGGTAATTGCTTTTTTCAGTGTGTTTTCACTAAGATCACTCATTCTGTGTACTAGACTATGCTTAAATGCATAATCATTAACTTATTCAAACAAATGCATGACCCCACAATGCATACTTTATATTCCAAAAAATATTGCAGAGCAGCATCCAGTGAATTACTATGTGAGTGCTCCTAACAATTTCCATTTCTTTCCATTTATTTCAATGAAATGGTTCCAAACTTCCATTTTTTCCAAAGGTTCAAAAAGCAAAAGTTTCTCCTCACAGACACCCAGTTTAGGACTCTATTATGTGATTGTTCTAGCCTACAACAAATAGACCCAAACATAAAACAAACTTAAAGGAGTACATGTTTCACAAAACATTACTAAGCAAGAGTAGACCTAAACTGCTGTAGCTGCACATAATCTCATTCAGCTGTACACATTTGTATCACAAGGAAAAAGAAAAAAAAAAAAAAAAAAACCAAACAGGATTACTTTGACTTGGATTAATTCTTCTCTGATGCTAATTTTGTGATACATTATCAAGGGAATGCTTATGACATGAACCGGTCTTCTGAATTTCCATTTTTGCTTTTCATATTTTTATCTCAACTTTCTCAGAAGCTGCCAATGAAGTTTAGCATCCATACTAACCCATGCATCATTCTTGGACTAATAATTTTGTACATTACTAGTGGCACTTTGTAAACAAATTGATACACACAAACACAGGAGAAGCATCACACATCTCTAGAACATACCCCTGTGGCCTTCTTGTCGTAGATTTGGACAACAGATCACCATAAGGCAACTTCTTAAACTTTTCTCTACCCACTGCAACATAAATTTGCCCATTCTCCAAGTCTGACCCATTCTGAACAAGCTTTCCATCTACAGTGTAGAGCCTGAAAAATACAAAAATGCCTATTTTAATAAATCTTAACATTGTTAATGCATTAAGAGCACTGAAAGCTATGTTAATCTAAACTCACTAAATATATGTTGAATTTCCAGACATGAAACCAAATAAAGTACAGTGGACACCATACAATAATCAGTAACTACATTTAAAAAAAAAAAAAAAAATCCAACCAACCAACCTAAAATCCAAGAAAAAAAATAAAACAAACAAACTGCCAAGGAAAAACAGCAAAATAACTACTTAAGTCACAGTTTATATAAAACTAAGTATGAAGTGCTATAATAGATTAAATACTGTCATAATTTCTAGAAAGAAATAGATTACTTTATACTTCTAAGGTCTTCAATACCTTTTCCCTGTTACCTTGGAAGGAATCTATTCCATGAGTTCCTGACCCCCTCTCCTACCAAGTTCCACATTCTATCTTTGCTCAGGGAACTATGCAGTATCCTGAGAAGAACAGGGCGTTCATGACTGAAAGTCTTGTCCACCTAATGCATACCATGCCAATAATATTGCACTTATACTGTTATATTGTGCAGATCAGAATGTTGGAACCTGGTGGGAATAACAGGAAATACAGTACTACATTAAACCAAGAAGCATGTATCCTGGGCACCTACCAATAATGACTAAGCCTATTACACCAGGTGTATTTTTACCATAATAACTTCTTTTTGAGAAGAAAGAAATGCATCAGGGACTGGTTGGGGGAATTTACTTTCTTGTCAAGTTTGTGATTTTATTCTAGTATGGTCAAAACAGTGAGTAAGAAGTAACATTCAATAATAAATTAGCTCTTTCCTACAAAGTAGAGTTCGAAACTCAACAATATTTATATTTAATTTAAAAGTCAACAATAACAACTTTCATTTAAGTCTTAAATGCAGGAATGTTTAATGGGTATCTTAACTGCCTTTCTAGAAGGCCTTCTACAGGAGCTTTACAATGTACAAATTTATTGTCACAAATTTCAACCCAACACAAGGATATATATAAAAAATACACACAACCATACTGATGCTTGACTTCTCAAGGCATCAGTTCAATGAACATTTGGGGAACAATATCAAGAGGCTGCCTTGAGTACACACTTGACTTATAATGTGCATAAATTTTCAGTTTAATAGAGAAAGAGCTTTTAAAATTGATATATATTGTGGCATAACCTTGAACAAACACAGAAGAAAATCATGCACTTTACTGAACCAGGGATCGCAGAATACCTGAGGCTGAACAAGATCTCTGAGGACCACTTAGTCCAATCATGCCTTGCAGAGCGAGAGCAACTACAGTAGGTTGTTCAAGACTGTCTCTAGGTATGTTTTAAACATCTGCAAAGATGGAGACTCCACTGCCTCTCTGGGCAACATGTTCCACTGTATGATGACCATTACTTTTTTATTTTGTTCAAGTGAAATTGCCTGTATTTCCCCCTTTCACTGTGCACCACTACAAAGAGCCTGGCTCTGTCTTCTTCACTCATTTCCACCAGGTATATACACACATTTAAAAGATCCCCCTGAGCCTTCTCTTTCTCAGGCTGCAGAGTCCCAGCTCTCCTCACACCACAAGTATCCTCAAGCCCTTCCTCTCTGCAGCCCTTTGTTCCAGCATGTCCACATCTTTCTTGTATTACCCTTGCGAAGGTACCTTGATTTTCTGTGTCTCCTGCCACATGGGAACATGTTTCTACGTGCAAAGGCTGAAAATTTTGAAAGGTGAAATTGCAGCTATTTTAAATCTAGATCACATTGCTGCTTCCTTGAGAAGAGGTATGCTAACTGGAGAGCCTCATTTGTATTACTCATATTTATTTCATAGTGTAAACATTCCACAGGCATGCCAGCAATTCAAAGAGCAATTTATGTTTCACTACCACAGAGTCAACATCAGTTACACACAAATAATGAAAATAAAACAAGCTATCGGAAAATCAGCAGGAAGCCTATTTCTGAATTAATCTCACTGTGTTCTGCTAGATTGCACTTTGCTTTGGGAACTCAGGGGAAAAAACAGCAAATGAAGTGTACCACAGCTTAGGAATTATTTATATATTTGTATGGGGCTGCAGATATAGAGGGGTACATTCAAAATAACTGGGTGCTATTTTTTTCCTGATCTTTTGTTTCGCTTGTGCTTTAATGTTATATTTAAAGCACAGAAGTTGTTTGTTTAATACAACTCAAAAAAATGTTACAGATTACCTGGCAATCTTTAACTGCATTTTTCATCCTGAAAATAATAATCACAAGAGCAAAATCAAGCATAATCAGTCTCTGAAGATGGAAGTGAAATCAAAACACATTTTTTAAAAATGGATATTCAAACAAATAACTAAATTGACTTAACAAGCATATGCAAATTTTGTGACACTAATTTCTGAAGCTATGTTTTTACAATTTCTGAATTTTGAAGCCACAATTTTCACCCACCCACTTTGCCACAACCATCCACACATCAGCTGGGTTCTCTCTGGCTTGTATAATGTAACAAAAATATCCTCATAGTCACCTCTTATGAGGATGACCTAGGTTTGCCTTGTGAGATGTCAGTGGATTTCCATTTTCCCTCCTGTATCCAAGCTAAAAAGTGACAGCCAAAAGAAAGCAAGCATACAGGCTGACAAAGGGAGACAGCAAAGACACAATTTCTGGGACAACATCCCAAATTTCCACATGCTAATGCACCAGGTACCTGCCCATCCTGCTGCAGCCCATCCCCACCAACAACCTGGCAAGCAGAAAAGCTGCTTTCCTATCATCTCCCCTCTCATATTTCTTGCTTGCATCCCTATTCTGATCAGGGTGATCAATCATTTCTTTTTTAAAAGCCCCATGTGAAGCTGTATGACTTGGTAGCTTTTTAAGTCTTTTAATAACATGGAAAAGAAAAAGCTGCCATGTACATATTTTAGGTTCTTGTAAGTCCACTTATCCTTCTTTAATGAGAAATTTTGTCTTCCCAGCATCAGTGGTTTTACCAAATCTCCCCTAATGCTAACATAGTTTCAGTAAAACTCAGCAAGTAATGTGTAACTTATTAGAAAACTACGATTACTTTACTAATATGTATTTCTAAAATTTTAAGGAAAAGAAAATTAAAATGAAAAAGAAGTGCAAATGGAGTTAATAGAAAACCAGCAAGGGAAGAACATTAAATAATTAAAAATGTCATGTACATTATCTTATTTTTAAGGATTAAATATGAGCACTGAAGGGAACGTCTCAAAAGGAATCTTAGTTATATATTGAATGCTTTCATGCACAACATTCAGTTTCACCAGAGTGACACCAAGTAATGAGAATAAAATGTGAAAGATTTTTAAATTGCTAAACAACCTGAGAGCAGAAAGAATTGGTATGTTGTAAATGTCTCTTCTAGCTTTGTTCACTTTTGAATTACACTAGCTGAGAAACCAGCTGATCCAGAAACCTTCAACACATACAGGTTTACTTTACTGCAAGTGAAAGTCCTAAGTAGCCAGCTAATAGGAGCAAAAAAGTGCAGGGCTGAGAGGAAAAATTTGAGAGCTAATATTCAAGAGCATTACCTTAATCTTTTCTCACCCATATCAAACAGGAAAACAAGCAGAAGAACTAAAAGACTGTCTTATCTTCACTGTTTTGAGAAAGATTTTGCAAACTTAGCCTCAGACATTGCATAGGCTCTGAAGAATGATTTTCCACAAAAGGTCCTTTCCCATCTGATGAAGAGATTTCTGTAATGTGCTCTGCATGGGGCAACACTGGAATGTCAATAGTTTGCTTGCACACCTTGACAGCCCACTTACATGGCTGTGTTTCTCACGGACATCACATCTATGATTTTGCTCTAAAACTTGCAACAACTACCAAATGCCATTTTAGGTAACTTATTTCACACTGTAAAAACTTTAAGGGACTGAAACCTACCTACCCAATAGGTCACCTCCTACTCCTTGGATATCACAACAACTCAGACCAGGTGAGATACTGGAATGGGCAAACCCCAACACCAACTTTTGCCTTGGCTTTTAATAAGCTTTTATTAAGAGGCTGAGAGCTGAATATGAAGCACATCCTAGTCTTGGCCCAGGTATACAAACCCCAAAGAATCTATTGTATTTTCCTTGAAATTGCTTGCCCCAATGAATTTAAAGAACTATCAAAATTAAAAGGTAACACAAATCATATGTATCTCACATTCCAAACATCTTCACCAACTTCACCATGTTCATTTATTTTATCATGACATGTAACTTAATTATTTGTACTAAGTGTATTGCATTAGTATTGTATTATTACAGGCCTGCTAACTAAATAGTTAATTCATTAATATTAATTTAAAATTAACAGCTTAAGCAAATTGCAGTTCGTCTTTTTTTTAATAGCAGTTGAAATGAAACCTGAAGGTTACTTGGAGTCAACATGTTTCCATTTTGTGGCTTTTTGACATATTTTAATTTTCTTACAGTGAAACTTACCATAAAATAGGAATTATCCGATATATCTAACTATGGAATTTTAGAAATATATCTAGGCATATAAAATGTATCTTGCAAATATTCAGCTTCCTTATACCTGTGAACAGCTCCACTTCTGAGGGTAACTTTTCCAGTAACCATTTCGAGAATATGATCCCAGTGATTCAGTGTTTTCCTGGGAATGAGGAGGCGTACTGCAGGGCTAATAAGGTCTCCATTAGCAATCAGGCTGAAATAAAGCAAAGTAAAATAACTTGGAGGAGCATTTTAAATGAAGCTCACCCGAAGTGAACACACTGTCACCATCACCCCTGAAATGGCAATCTGCTAAGTGAAAATCCTACTCACAAAATAGTGTAGGGCTCCTGCAGAGGCTTTCGAAACCGTGCTGATGCGGTGATTCTACTGTGAGTGACTGGCTTGACCTGCAAGAACAAAATAAGAATTGGAAATTACGCAGTCTTCACAGACAGAAAAACTGACTGTGAAACCCACCATTATGTCTTTAAAGCATGCACTTTATTCCATTCCAGCTTTACCTTCTACATAGCACACACGATTACTTGCTGCAGGTTTATGTGTGTGATGAATAACAACCACAGCACAGCATACCACCATATGCACCAGGGAACAATACATGGTCTGCACTGAGAGGACAGAATTGTATGGACATCTTTGCTTGTCCTACAGACCCAAAGAGATACCCCCAAATGCTGTTTGCACTTAGTCTTTATTGCTTATAACCATGGCACAGGCAGTTTAACTATCCTCTCTTTTTAATAATAAATGCCATTTCTAGATCTCTCTGCTGTTATAATAACTTTGGTCTTGCTATTATAATTTTGGTCTTGTACACGCCTTTAATACAAATCTATCAGTAATTTATAAAGGTTCCTGAATACTTTGCTCATTTTAGAGCAGTGACTCAAAAGTTAGGTGAAGTGCAGATTTTTTGCCTTCAGAATAATACATATGCTACTTAATTCTCAACCTTATTCCCTGTACTCTTTTGAACAGACACAGAATTGAGATCAACATTAATGTTGCTATTCTAAACAGAAAGTTAAAAAAAGGAAAAAGATAAACCCAAACTCCAAAATCATTAGGAAGATTTTTTTTAATTCTTCATCATTAGCAAATAAAAATAAGGTGTTATAGCCAAACATTCAAAAGCTACAGTACATGCATTAACAAGTTGTCTACATTTCTAAAAAAAAAAACAAACAAAAACCATAAAAGCTTAAAGGATTAAATAGCCAGCACGTAGAGAGACATGCTTTCAAATAGATGTACAAAGTTTATTTAAAGTGGCAATTTTCCAGTCACTGTGTAAAGCAGTCTAATGACATGGTATGTTGCAGTTTTATCACCCTCAGTGATAAATTACCCAGTACTTCTTATTTAATTTTTGGGAAATTATCTGAACTCCTGTGCTTTTAGTCTTTGCTTGGATTTTCATACAAACTCATTTAGCAATGACTGGAATTCTTTCCAGATCTTTCTCTTGTGTACACTGAAAAGAAAGGTGCTCAACCTAGTAGATATTCCAAATTGGCTAAAAATTATTATTAAAATAATCAAATCTGACTTCCCACATGAGTCAAAGAATGTCACACAGCAAATTCTGCTCCAAGCTCATAAATTCTAGAGGTGAGATAGCAAACTTAGGAGAAAAGGAACCAACAAAACAAAAGCAATACTGGCACTCAGTGTACAATCATTTCAAGTAAAATACAAGAAGTAAATATGTTGAACAAAATCTGCTTTCAGTGTCTGCTGAAAAAGAATATTTATTCTGAATTCAACTCACTTCAACTTCTTGCATTTTTCAAATGCCCTTGTGAGCTGTGTAGCCCTCTCAAACATTTTTTTTTTGAGAGACTCAGAGGACAAAAAGCCCACAGTGGTCATGGAGGGAGAAAGGCAGAATCAGCCTTTGCACAGCTACATAGACTAAAAAGACTAAACAGATGCAATCAACCCCAGGAGGGCATGGTGATTTGAAGCTCAGTTCAAAGGGATATTTTAGCCAGAGACATCTAAAAGAGGAGAGACAGCAAGGAAGATGTTACTACTGCATTGTGCCAGTATTGCTTGCAGACCAGACTGGGAAGCAGACTCCTGGCATGGCTGGGGACCTTCCCTTAATGCAAGCATCTCACAAGCCATTTGCATTTACTCCTTAAGATCTGTTTTGTAGTTGCATGCTTGTTTTGGCTTCATACAAAGAGAAATTTTGTACTAGACTGTACATTAGCTGTGCACTAATGCCTAAGGTAACTGCAGTTCACAGTCTTGCTGTTAATTCCAGCATGATCTGAGAGATTCACACATACTACTACAGGCTTGGAAAGAGAGTAAGAGGTTGTTATCATACAGCTCATTAGGAGAGGCAGACATTTTTTGGGAACTGCCAAATAACTTAGGAACTCAGCCATTCTTGAAGAAACATTTGAAGCATACTCTTCAGAGCATACCTGGTCATTTATGTCACCAAAATTTGAAATGAAAATTTACTGGAAAAGAAACAAAAATACAGCTTAAGCTTCAACATCTGAAAACATTTATATTGCTGGTGTCAGCCATTAAAAGGGTTCTTTTCTCAGTGTAAACAATCTAATAAAGAGCTTCAGCATACAGGGGGAAAAAAGTTAACTTTCTAAACGTTATGCTACTGGAGGACAAGACAATACTGATTTACTTCCATAGCATCAGGTCCTAATGTTTAGGCTCCAAACACAGGTTGCACACAAAATGTGAGTTACGGAATCTTGGATGCCCTTACACCTTTCTTTGTAGCTGGTAGGTTGCCAGGACAATCCCCTGTAAAATATCCAATACATAAATAGTAAAAAAAGTTGATTCCACATCCATTCCTGATGCTCACTTATGCTGCTCGAGCTCTCCCAGTCTCTCCAAACATTCCATCAGGCTAAGTTCTCTGATGCAGTCTGCAACACTCACATTCCAGTGCTCCACACCTTACTGGAACAGCTAGAGTTCTAGAAAGCTAGAAAGTATTCACTAAGCATAAAGGGGCCCTTAAGGATAGTACCAGGTGGACCCTATTACTTAATTGTTCCTGCAGGCTGCTAAAACCAATAATTTTGGTATAGGCTCCTCAGAAGGCCATCAAGCGATTTCATGTAGCCCAGTCACCAAAACCTGGAGAAAACAATAACCTGACAGAGGTTAAGAGGTCATTTATTATTTGGAGGACTGTATTTCTGCCAATAATAGAAACTGAAGCATCAACTTGGAATTTTGGATTTCTCTCTGAGGATCAATATTTCTGACAGCCTTCTGCAGCCTTACAAGTTTAGGTTTGTTATTAAACAAGCAGACTGCAAGGGATTAGAACATTGGACCAGCTTGGGCCAAGACTAAATATTTGTCTACTCAACCTAAACATGGCCTAAACTGGAACAAAATGTCAACTTGCATTGTTTATCCAAGCCTGTTTAAATCAATGTACCTTCTTTATTAAAAGAAAATGAAGAGAATATGTTAGTGCAAAACTACATTTGATAAAGTGAAACTACAAAAATCAGAGCATGCTCTGACATCATGTTTTATGAAGATCACACTACACTGTGAATAAAAAAGAAAAAGCCCACCACTTCCACGCTATACACCCCTCTTCTCATTAATCTGACTGTTCTGTTCATAGAGGTTAGAATAACTTCTGTCTGATCAATGTTAAGCTATTTGTGGTTGTGAAAAGCAAGGTACCTAACTTCAAAATACAGAAGTATACATTAATAAAAGATCAAGTGCTCAGCCACAGTAAATCAGTTTAGTTCCTCTGAAGTATTTGGAGTTCCACTAAACCATCCCAGCGGAAGACCTGGTCCTGGGTTTAATTAAAGAATACATAGTTCTGCTCCTATTATGTTTGTAGGAGGCACCACAATGTTGCAGTGTCTGGAATAGCCTGACCCCTCTGGCACTGTAGAGTTACATATTAACAACAAAGGGTCTTGGGTGAAAGTTTGTGCTTACATTAAGAGACCAGTATCACTAGCCCCCTAACCCCTTTATTTTCATTTCACCAGCCACATTCTCTGATGATGTAAATCAGCATTTTCCAATTTACGTCAGCAACTGCAAGCAGATTTACATTAACCAGTGGTCTGACCCCATTATGATTTTATCTTTAAATTTTGTACATTTTCAGTTTGTTTGAAAAGACCCATTTAAGGGCAGCTTCCATTTCCTACTGACAAATGTTGCCAACAATTCGTAATTTGTGATGAGATACTTATCTGAGGTATTACACGACAACACACAGCAGCAACACAAAGTGTTCAGGGCATGAAGTAACTCAGAAAACTTTATGTAAGTTGGAAGCAATAAATCCAATGAGAATTTACAAAGCAACGAGAGCTACACACAGCTGTAAATACATCATGGGAGCACAGACACTCAAAAACACCACAATATTTATTTTTCTATTCTTTAAAAATAAAAAATAAATTTATTTCACACAGAGCCTCTTACAGCAGTATAGATTTTACTTACTTCATAGAGAAGTTACCATCTGTGAAATGGCTTTGCAAAGTCTGGGGAAAACAAAACAGCTAAACTCAGCACAGGTTAGCTTCTGGGAATGAGAATCACCCTGCAGTGATTGAGGACTGTAAACACTTCAATCGCAGAACACATTTTACAGAGCCTCTTGGAATCCAGCTTTCATCTTCAGTCATAATACACTGCAGTTGAACTTGTGATCAGCTCTGAGTGTCTCCTAACAGTCCTTTGTAAATACAAACACACAGCACATCGGCATCCAACTGAAGCAACATAATAAAATCCATGCCCTCACAGCTGTTCATTTTAAACAACAGCCTATATATTTTTCACTTATAATATATGCTAAACACAGCTATATCCTAAATATTTACAAAATTTAACAAACACAAATACAACACTTAAGAAACACATACAACACACTGCTCAACCTACTTTAGGTACTTATGTCTTCCTGTGTTGATTGTTGGGAAAAAAGCCAAAAGAAAAGCTAAATGATCAGCAGCCAAACCCTTACCTCTGTCACACTGTCATATTTTTGTAAGAAAACCACTTTAAATTAGTCTGTGTGTATCCACATGTATACTTGAATATAATGTGTGTGTATGCATAAACATAAATACACTTTAATACAACTTTAATTTTAAAAAAAGTTACATTTATGGTCAGCTGACTATATGAAAACAAATTAGAACAGTAAGTTTTCTAAAGCTATTACAGCACAGGAAACATCTGTTTTATAGAAACATGACTTTTACTTTTTTGATAGGCATTTTTAGACACATTGATAAAAGAGGAAGAGTCAAACATGCCACCTTTTTTTAGAAGATCATGGATGGGCCTGCTTATGCAATCTTTCTAATTCCAAGAAGTGTTACATTGGAAAGAGAATGTCACACATATGGCATTTAATGGAAATCATCATTGAGAATGGCTATTCATGGAAGGACTCATGAAGGACATAGATAAAAAATAATGGTTTTCACTTCTTTCACATGCTAACCAATAAAAAGTAATAAACATAATATCTAACATGAGGATGTATCAAAATTAAGTTTATTTGTTTTGGTTGGTATGAACCTATATGCTGATCCCCATGAATAGAGTTTTTTGCTTCTGTGAATGCTGCACTATACTTCTCAATACTTATTATAAAAATATAGACTGGAAAGTGGGACAGACTCTGAAAACTACCTAGCCTCCTCTTGGCTTCTTAGGACTAGTAAGAGTCCTAAGACTCTAAGCACAGGACAGTTCACAGAGTCAACCCTTGTATACATGAAAGGTATAGTTAATGAATTAGTCTTTTAACTGGCTTCTGAACATGCCAGTCTACATATTCAGTTTCTAAAAAGGTGATTTTTATGCATTTGAGAATAGCTTCAAATAAAAATGTGCCATTCTTAGCTTTTCCTTTCAGTGTTCATTAAATAATTAGACATAATGCTAAGTAAAGAAGCCTGTCAGAATTTTCAGTGCTGCCATGAATACATATACCAGTTACCCATAGCTAAGAAATGGTATCACTAACTGATTTATTTCCTTCCCTTACCAGGGGGCAATTAAACAGCTGCATGATTTATAGGATAAGATGTATTTACAAAGCAACACTGGACAGCAACAAAGCATGAGCCAAAAAATGAAATGTGTCTCAACCAGATGCCCTGTGATGCTTTGATTTTTATGGGTATAGGAGCTGGTCTTATTGCTACCAATGTAGTCCTGGGTGCTACGCACATCTCACTCATTACTCATGTCACATTATAACTAACCTTTTGAAGCTGTAAATATTTCAACACGATGTCACATTCCAAATTTATCAGCTCATGCAATGAGCCATGGCCTTGCCAGTTTGTTACAATGGCCTGTTTGTTAATCAATGTGCCCAGGAAAATTGAGAACAAATATTTACATTTCCCTGGGGCAGAACTGCGGTCAAAAGAACCAAAACCCCATTGATACACACCATCACCACCCTGTGATGTGAAAGAAAGGAATGTTCAAGGTTCAGTGATCAAAACCAAACTAGAACAATAAGTTTTGTAAAGTTATTACTGCACAGGAAACATGTTATCTACTTCATAGAAACATGACTTTTTTTTTTAATGGACATTTTTTACACATTGACTAAAGTTGCAGGGTCAAACTCACTGAGGCATTTGCCTAGTACAAAACCATTTCAGTTATCCTTTGCAGTAACTAACCTGGATAATCCACATTTCCCTGGCTACTTTGCACTGCTAGATGGTACTCTGGATAGTACAAAACAGCCTTGAGCCAGAGACTATGAGCATGTATACTGGTGTGGATATAAAGCAACACCCAAACTTCTATTAACTGAGCAACAGGCCACAAGACCACAGATGCACACAAACTTCTCAGCTCACATAAAACACGGATGAGCTGGAAATGAGCTATTCCACAGCAGACAGTTGTGCAATGACTAAGAGAGCCTTCTAGACTGCAAAGCTCCTACAAAATTCACAGAGAGTTGAAACCTGTTCACCTGCAAGGTAAATCACCCTCCTTTTCACTCATGGTAAGTGAAATGGACTTGGATATTGGTACATTAGTGAGTAAATCTCACCCTAGTTAATTACACCCTGGAAAGAAAAATTTTTCAGTCTGGATCTGCCATAATTTTAGGACATTGGACTAGCGGCCGAATCTTCAGCTGGGGTAAGTCAGACAATGGCATGGCCTTACCTACCCAGAAACTTAGCCTGTGCAATGCTCCAAAATAGATCCCATCTGTGTTCCCTCTTGATTCCAAGAATAAATCCCATTCCTTCTCTGAGTTGCATGCTGTACCCACACTGCTTACAACACACACAATGATGGTATCAATAATACAGAGTTTAGTCAAGCAAAATAGATCCTGACATTAATTTCTGACACTGACATGATAGTCAGAAATCAATTCTGATTCCAACTGGTCATGTCTCTCACATTTTGTGTATTTTCCTCAAATTCCTTAGACTAATTAAACTAAAAGGAAGCCTCTGGTCTTAACAGCTCATCAGAAGGACCTGAGGCTAGGAGCAGCCAAAAGATGAAGAACAAAAAACAATCCCCCTAAAATATTTTTTTTTCACCATTTTTAATCAAAGGCAAAAATTGTTAATGTTTCAAGTAAGTTAATTTAATATACAGCAACAAATTATTGATGAGACTAACATATGCCTCATTAAAAGCTTCAGTATTGGCTCCTCTTCACTCTCTCCTGGTCTCCTCACATGCCAGGAAGACCAGTTACCCTACTGAACAAGGCAGGTGTTAATCATGGAAGAGAACAGCTGTCAAGTTTCAGATCAAACTCAATACAGACCATGGAATTCTCCAGTAGCATTTTTCTCTCTTTCTGCTGCTCAAAAAAATCACTAAATCGCTCTGTAAGCAAACTGCTAATCAAAATAATTGCAACTGCACAGTTTAGGTAAAACAGCAGTATGTAAAGAGAAATTTTATGCATCCACAGCTCAAATAAGGAAAAAAAGGGCACAGCTTATCTTCTAACTGGATGTCTGGGAAGTTCTCTGATTCTTCCTGGTCTCAGGCTGTGAACACTCAGGAAGAGGATTTGTTTTGTATGTCTTGTTGTGCTAATTATGTTACCGGGATACTAAATACCAAACAATGGCATACCACGTTTAACTATTAAAAGATGTTGCTCAGGAGATTAAAGACATATATCAAATTTTTTCAAACTTTGCATTTTAATAGTCTTATTCCTTAAAATACACTTACAGCAGAATTACTAATTAATTTAACATGAGAAAAGGAGAAAATTCTTGCCCAGTCTGTGACATCAGCAATAGAAGAAATCAAATGGGTCAGATATAGAGTAGCAAGAGGGTTTAGTTTTGCATTCTGGCAAAAGAGTATGAAATAGACTTTTATACACAACTTGTTACCAGCCATATGGCATTTTGTATTTAGCAATTTTGGGTAGCACAAATAATGTTTGAGTTTTTTTAATTCTTAGGAAAGGAGCTGGGAAGAATATCTTATGTAGTTATATTGTTTTGACATCAAAAGGCTGTAATTTGCACAGCCTGGGATCATTTCTAGTATCTATTCAGTCCCTTTTACAAAACTATCTTCTGTACAGAGAAAATATCCATGAACCATTTCTAGCTGACAGATTCTAAAGTGAATCAAGAGCCCAATAATTGAAAAATGACAAGATTTTTCTTATGATTAAACATGTACGTTGTCAAATACAACAAACAGTAGTTTTAAAATAAAAAATAATTATAAATACTGTTATTTTTCATGAGAAGGTACTTGAAAAAGAATTACTCATGTTAAGTTAGATACAAGGTATATCCAGCATGAATATACCAAAATAATTTGTGAAACCGGGACAACATCATAAACTTCCCAAATGTAATTTTTACAAATAAATCAAATCACACTACTGCTGAGAGATGAGTGGTGACTTTGTCAAGCAACAAAGGATGAAAACAAACCAACTGCCATGAATGATACTAGAATAATTTAATTTTGAAATATGGGGGAACAGAAGGAAACACAGGATTTGCAAGTCTTCAAAATATTTTTATAGCATCATCTTAGATGTTTTTGGGGGAAATTTTAGTGTTAAGTTCATATATACCAAGTCTCAAACTTTGTATTTTCTACCTCACACTCCCCTCTCACTGTGCTCGCCTCTTCTGTCAGCACTGGACAACAGGGAACCTTTCCTGTCCCAGGACCTCACCAAGAACACAGTGGCCAGCTGACCTACACTGAGATTTGCCAATCAGTATGTCTGGTCCACAATGCCCCCCAGCAGCTGCTGAGTGATGGGCTGCACCCAGAGACCACCAGCAGAAGACATTCTGACAGTCACATTTTCACCCTGTAGTCACACTTCAGCACCGGCACAAACACGTTCTGTGAAGCTCCCTAGCAATCAAAAGCGCTTTACTCCATGTCCTAGCCCACGTCAGTGTCACCCAGAATGTGACCAGTGTGAGAAGTGATTGGCACTGGACCAGAAAAAGAAGATTTAAATTTTAAAAATGATCAGACATTCACTGAAATCCTTGTGATTAGTAAGTGTTTTCACCAGGGAGAGATGTTCTGGAGATGTATACAGATACAAAATTTGCAGGTCATACATGTAGGAGAGCTTTGAGGAATCTTTACTAATCCTCTGAAGAATCATTTGTAAAAATATTGATTATTCTATTCAACAAATACTCCTACAAACATGACAACACCTAAACAAAATGATAAAACAAGAAGTTGCAAACAAAAAAGGAGTTATGGAACAATAAATTAAGTTCATGTAGAACAGTGAAAAAGTGATTTGGCACTGGGAAAATGTGACATAGTTGTGTCAGAGCTGCCCACACAATCACCTTTTCCTAGAAGTCCAGGAGAAAAAGTGAAGTGCAGACAAAAAACCTCAATGTTCTTACTACCAAGAAGATCAACCAAGGGCAAATGCATCAGGAGTAGAGTATCTTACTTCAGGGCTACTATGGCCTTCTGATAACAGATGCTGTTTCATACAGCCAGCATAACCTTCCTTTTTTATCTCAGTTGCAAGAGACTGGTTCTTCAATACCAAAATACTTCTGCTTTTCTTGGGAACCAGTAATTCTTTGCTGTTACAATATCACATGGCAAAGTTCATGTATTACAGTGTGCTCATAGAGTAGTTGGTCATAAGAAGCCAAAGAAGAAAGGAGGTTCCATCTGGATATATTTTTTTGAAGCAAAGAGAGTTTAAAATAAATTGCTGGCTACAGGACTTGCAAATGCAAAAGCTCAGTTGATTCTTCTTCAGCTTGCCCAGCCCCAAAGGCAAGTAAAATTCATCTTTTTTGAGTGCAGAGGGAGAGACCATCTAGATCAGACAGTGCCTAGAGAAATACAAATGTCCACACTTTCCACATTATAATTGGAAAATAACATTCAGTACCTTTTAAAAACAATTAAGCTTATAATGAACAACTGGTAACTCTGTTGGTCTGTATTTTCTCAAGAGATTAATTGTTAGGTTCCTCAAGCACATCATTTAAAGTGTATTTGGACTTGCACATCAGCTTTGGTACAAAAGGGATCTCTCTTGCAAAACAAGAAGCTCAGTTGCCAAAAGAAGTGATGGATGAAAACATACCTGAGAAAGAGTTTGTAACAAAGCTTTACCTTGGGTAAGGATGAAATATTTTTACTATTTTGTCTGCAACTAACACAACTGTTAAAATTTTGAGACATATTATTACATCATGATGGCTCTGCCAGAGGATTTACACCATATCTTGAACATCAATTTTTTCTTTGCTTAATTCTATTTTGACACACATTTTCTAGTTATTTGCAAATTTAAAGTAATTGAGATGTTGCCTTGGAAGAACAACATTAAAGTGCTCCCAAAAGCAGATGTCAAGCATTTGGCAGTTTTAACTAACACAAAAGAAAACATACAGCTGCATACAAATGCACAGTGTACAGCTGCTGCATAAAGTTTTCTTCATTTTAACTCCCTGAACACTAACCAGAATCAGAAATAGATATTTGTAATTGTTTTAGTGGAGAAAATTCCAAATTACACGTGCTTGATGGAATTGATACCTTTGCACTTAAGCACAATAGGAATAATGCTGCCTTTCTTGGTCCTACAACAAATCTAGGGTTTTGATTTCTAAGTGAACATCTGAAAAAAAAGTAAAACCAGGACTTTCTGCCTCATATCATTTTAACAAAAACTAATTTAGTCATTAAAACTTCTGTTACTAGACCCCTGAAGGTTCATTCCTAGTATAAAATTATTAGGTCATGAAGACAATTGTGTTATTCATAAACCCACATAAAAATCTGTAGACTATCAGTATGTTTCATCTCATTTTTATGACTCCTCTCCCTAGATAAATCAATCATGTTAAATCCAGCACAGGGATTTAAATTCAGCACAGGGAAAGTGGAGATTGCAAATGTAAGTCAAATATGAAGAAGAAAGCTGAGATAATGGAGGATTTATACTGGGTTACTTCAAAACCCTGAGACATGGCTGGAAGTCTTAAGATAATATACAATGAACAGTGATTCCAGACAAAATAATAAATGCATCTTTTATCAAACATGCAACTAAGTAAAAAAACTCAACTTCTACAACTACTTCTCCAACTGCACAGACTTTCTGTTACATCAAAAATATTCTAAGGATTGCAACAAAATAATCAGCCTTAAAATTAGCCTTTAAAAAGTGAGGCTGTAGTTGTACTGACTATCCAACTAAGTAAATTTACAGAATAGTTGTAGCAGCATATCAAATCTTCAACTTGAATTTGATCTTTCTGTTCATGAGCCCATTCAATAAGATACAAGTTTTGCTCAATTATAAAACTGTTGTATTTCACAGCCTCTGAATAAGAAGTATCTGAGTATCATGGTAAAGGTCATTAGGACAATTTTGAGGATCTTCTGGTACAAGGTGTCCTCCTGTCTGAACACACCTGTTTATTCAAATCACTGAATTGCTGAAAATGTGGACTGAGAGCACAAGGCAAAAGAAATTGAAAAACAAGTGAGCTGATGCTTCTTGCGAGCCAGAGGCCGTAATTCAAATGTTTGTTGGGAGTCACTGTTACCTCCATACACAGGAAAAGAGTAAAAATAATGCAGAGCCACATATCTCACACAAATCCACATATGATGCCTTTTGAAGCTTGTAATTTTCTCTTCCAACTACAGTGTTAGCACTGTTGAAGAGAAATGACTGAGCTTGGAAAATTATGGACTAGAACTAGTTAGAAGTTTACAGTGGTATTTTTCAAAGAAAAATGTCCCTTCTTCAGAGGAAATACCAGGTTTTGAAGAAAATTTGTTGGTCCAAAACTCCCAAAATTCTCATTCCTACCATTTTTTTTCTGCAAGTACAGATCTCCCTTAGGTTTACAACCAAATTTGATGAAGACAACAGGAGATATTTTTTCTTATTGAGTTTTTAACTGTATATGGCAATTTAGAAAGCTGAGAAGACAGTCAATGTCTCATGCTCAGAGCAACCAGAGCAATAATCAGTGAAGAAATATCTGCAGAATGGTAGCTTACTGTATTATAATAAAATTTAATTTAAAAAAAATGTATTAAAAAAGTCATGCATAAATGCAGGCATGTCACTAACATAAACCACAGGCTTACTTCAATATTTCACCATCCTACCTCATTATTGACTTCAGCAGGTTTTTTCTTTGTTTCTCCAATGTCTAAATAGCTGTAGAAAGAAAATGGGTTTGATTATTTACATAAGCATCTAACTTTCACAATACAAATATTTTACACATTTTTTCATACGTGAAGGTTTTAAAATTTGTTATGAGTCAAAATAACAGAAAAAGTAAGTAATAATTAATATTAATTAACTCTTAATATAAATCTTCAGGCTAGCCCTCTGGGCTAATATAAAAGACAGGGGAGAACCAACCACCTATCTTCAAGTCACTGGTGATTAGAACAGACTGTCAATAACCCCCTTGTCAAAAAGAAGCTCATATACAGCTGTGAGGTGGATCAATAACTCTCAGCACAGCATCACCTTACCGGAGTTTTCAAAGTCATCCTCTTGCCTCTGAGTTTCTCACAGTAAGTCTCTGGTAGATTTAAATTTTCCTGCACACCTGAGGGACTCAGGTTTATCAGCTAAAGTTTAAAAGGGTCTACATCGCTTCAGTTTTAATCGAATGTGGGCACATCTGAACACTCATTTCTCATGGCTGGATGAATCAACAGTAGCTTCATAATTATTTTATGGATAAAATACAAGCCTCAACTGGACAAGCAAACAAAATACATCTATTTGGACAATATTATGTTATCCTTGTAATGTTCCCTGATCTCACTTCCAGTGGGAAGGTGCTTTACCAGGCATTTCAGACTAGAAGACCTTATCTGAGAAATCAGGTATACCTAAAGCCAAGCATTGGTGTAGGCTCACCAAAAGACCTCAGATCTCACAACACATCTGCAGCCCTTCAGCTGGGATCAGATTCATTTGCCAGAAGAAACTTTCCTACTTGGCCAAAGTTAAGAATTGGTGGGGCTTGAATGAAGGTGCAAAAGTAGTAAAGAGAGGGGGAAAAAAGAAAGAAAAGCATCATTCTTTCTTTGAAGGAATGGCAATCATTTATCAAGGTACCAGAGAATGGCCACAGGGATTTCAAGGCTTTGTTGTGAGAGGGCAGTAGGACACAGCAAAGTTGCCAGGCCACGCTTGAAAGTGCATGCCAATGCTTTGAAAAAGGTAAGTGTAGCAACATAGGATAATATTTTTTAAAGCCTCATGTTTAAAAAAAAAATAATAATTACAACTGTTACAAGCTCTCAGTTTAAAAAGGAATGAGTTCTCTTTAGACCAAAACCAAGAAGTCTTACGGCCGGCAAGATTGAACAGAAATAAGTGCCTGAGGCAAAATGGTTCCAACAGCCTGTAACAACACCTGCAGACTGTGGTTCTTGTTTCCCAAACACCTGTAAATTACTTCACCAAGAACTATGAAAAGTGAAAAAGAAAAGCAAATACATAGTCAAAGGCTTAAATTCACTGTGCAGTAGTCTGGGCATTCAATCATCAAATTTCAAGGACCTGCAAATCTGAAAAATTCTAAATAGGAGCAATAGGCTTATTTTTTTGGATGATGGCACCCAAAAAAATGTCATACCAAAAATTTTACAGCCCTATGCTCACTTACTAAGAAAGCAGAAATGCTTCCAAACCCATGGCTAGCCAAGCCAGTGATGAAACTACAGCATTGCTTACAAAGACACAGCTGGAGAGAGGACCATCTACCATTGATGAATGAGCACAGACATAAATGGGAAAAGGAAGGAGGATGGAGGAGTAGCAAGCTGAAAAAAAACCTATAAAATGGAAACCAGCTCCAGCATAGAGTCTTCTTTCAGGAAGCTGAGAGCTGGAGAAGAACTCCACAGGGGAGCAGCCTACATGTGCATTCTCACTCACCACTCTAACAACTACAATACACCAACACACCTTACTACATATATGCAAAAAAAAGGGTGTGTTAACTTAGCACACCTCTAAATGACAAAACAAGCTGGAAAACTTCTTATATGTTACAAAAGTTACCAACATTGACTAAAAGTTCCTCCATTAAAGAAAATGTCTACATTTTTTTTCCTAAAATCAGAATTTCTAAATGCCGATTGTCTTATTTTATTTAAAAAATTATTCAGCAGTTTATCTAGAATATACACCTATATATTGATACAGAACTATCAATCTCAAAATGTTAAGAGTCAGGGTTTGGCTCATGTGCTAAAGGTGAGCACAGCTTTGTCCTGAATTCACTGTGAACAGGAAAGAAAAAGATTCACTTCTCAATGAAAGGTATCTAAGAAGAGACAAATGCACTGCTTGAAGCTGAACACTTTTGACACTTTCAAATTCTGCTACTCCTTGGATACTTCCTCCATTACACTCCCACAGCTCTCACACATCAGTGCCACAAGCCTCCATTTCAAAGTTCAGCCCCACATAGTTATCATAGCAATTAGTATATCCAATAAGAATCACTGGGGGAAAAAAATAAATAAAAAACTAGTGAATAAATAGATAAATAATAAAACTTCTTGCTGCCATCAGTCCAGATTCAGATCCTTTAAGGCAGATGCTTTGGTCTGTCACACTGTAATTGTTTACCTGTGACACATAAAACAAAAATACACACTTTTCTTTCATTCCTTCATTTCCTTCCAAAAGTCTGTCCCTTCCAATTAACCCTTCCTCTCTGACTTTTCTGCCTAAGATATCTCCCTAATTACCATTCTGTCTACAGCCCAATTAAGAACAATTTTAACATTTAGCCCTTCAACTTGTCTTTAATGCTTATAAAAGCACTGCCAACATTTCCAGCACTATGTAAACAAATACTAGTAAGTGAACAACTCCAATTCTGAATTGAAACGGACCTCAAGTCATCCAATTTATCCAGTCTACAGCACAGAACTAGGACATATTATCAAGGGATATATAAAACAGCCTCTTTTTACCAAGTCCCTTAGGTTAGCTCTTCTTAAATTATTATCTTTATTGGCTTTAAATAACAAGATACCCTGTTGCATTTTTCAACCATAAAGGTCTGAAAAAGTATCACCAAAAAACTCTGACCTTAAAATGTGAACTGACAAAAAGAAATGCTTTTCCCTATGCAATGTAAATCCAGAGAGCCCAATCCTCTAAACAGTGCGTGCTAATGCCAAACATTTACTTAGTTGTAGCCTATCAAACACAAAACACATTTAGAGAGGTGTAACACGATGTGATGATAACTAACAATTTTAAGCTATCCACGGAACCACAGGATTTAATTTCAAAAGGAAATGGTACCTCTCTCTTAGAGTTGAGCACTGCATTTGACAAGGAAAAGAGTAAGTATTGTTGGAAAAGGGCTTATATTTAGCCTGCTATTTTTCCTACTGAAGTGCAAGAAGTTTTAATAAATCTTTAGAAGCAGCTAGTGACAGAAATGGTAAGAGTGATGATAGAGATCCTGTTCATTACACAGAGTTTTGTCCTGAAACATAATGAGCCGCTAATGAGCTCTCCTGAAAAATAAAGTGTCCTCAACTCTACAGAGGTAAGATGAGGAAGACACTGTAAAGGTCTTGATGATGTAAGTTGATGATATAAACTGTCAAACATCTCCAGGAAGGGATTGTTAATTTTGAGACTTCTATAAATTCAGCTATAGGAAAAATGCCCACAAAGAGCAAAAGATGTCATAGTCAACTGAGAGCATGAAATTCACTGACAGAATTAAGAATATCTACTGATCACATGCAGAGCCACTCTGGAAACACATCTAAAAGCCCACACCTCCTTCACATTATTCTCCCAGTGACTCACTAGAAACAGACAAACTGGCAGCTTAATTCTTGGTGTCCAGGTAGGAAAAATAATTTAAATGGTCATCTTTTAAATAACAGGAGGGACATTAAAAGGCTATATACATACCCAAAATGAACAGAAGTGATGGAGATGCAGATAGCTGTGCAGAATACTTTAGATTTTTTAAAAATAAACAAGAAAGGAAGCATTGGGAATTGAATTCCCAGACTCATCAACTTTGTAGCAGGACTGTCAACACTCCACCTTTTACTGCTTTCACCCTGTTACCACTGAGCACAAATACTGGCCCTTCAGCTAAGCACAGGCATCACAACAACATGCTATTCTGCATGTCCTTTGGGTTAAAGGGCTTTTTCTCCTTTTCTACTGTTCTGTTTCTACTCTTCTACTGAACCCTTCTGGGGCTCACCTCTAAAGCTCTTTTCCTTTCAGCCTAGATCACAGCTTCTAAATTCTCTTTCCGCAATGACTAATAAAAGGGACAGGGTGAGGGGTCGACTGAAGCACTGCCACAGTGCCAAAGCCCAGATGCTGATATTCATTTCTGTATAAATCTTACATTTCAGCCACTCACTTGAGTTTCTTGAAGGCCTCCCTGCCACCAGCCACGTACTGCTCCCCACTCTGGAGCTCCTCCAGCTGCCGGACACGATGCCCGCCCCGGGGAGTGTAGATGTTTCGCACAGCTCCAAAGGGCGCCTGCACCCCGCCCGTCACCTCTTTAAGGAACACATCAAAGTTGGACACTTTCTTCTCGTGGATGACAATGCGGCGCCCCGGGAAGAAAGGGTCCCCGTTGCGATACACCAGCACGCTCTTCACGTTCGGCTGCGAGAGCCACGACGCCTTAGTGCCAGGACTAGTCATGCCGGTGTCCCCGCGCGTCCTGCGCAGCCCCGGCCGCGCCGCCTGCACCTGTTTGCTCGGGGGAGGCTCCTGCCCGGGAACCCCTCTGGCCCTGACACCGCCCACGCCGGGCACATGCCGGGCACACCTCCCGGGGGGCGATGCCGGCTCTGTGCAGCCCGTACACAGCGGCTCCTCCCAGGCAACCAGCGCGCCGCTCCCTGCGGGCGCCGGGGGAGCTCGGGGCGGGGAGCGCCAGCGCCGGCGGAAAGACGCGGCGGGACACTCGAGCTGCCACAGCAGGGACACGGACTGCCGGGGACCCGCGGCTTCGGGGGCCTTCACCCTCCGGCTCTGCCGTGAGGGGAAGCCCTACCCCCTGCTTTCCTAGGGAAACTACCCGCGTGTGCCCGGCTCCCCACCGGGAGCCTGCCCGGCAACAGAGCCACCGCGGGAAGGGGGGCGAGGGCGGCGTGCCCAGAGGCGGGCAGAGGGAACGGGAACGGGATCCGAACGAGGGAGAGAGGGAAATCCCCGCTCTGCCTCCTCCCGGCCGAGGGCCGCCTGTCGTTCCCACGAGGGAAGGAGCTGCCCTGGGCGGGGAAGCGGCGGTAGCGGGGAAACGCCGAGGCGGCGCAGCGCCCTCAGCGCGCTCCGGCACACCCTGGGGACAAGAAGCCGTAAAACCTGAAAGAAAGTAAAACTGAAGTGCCTTTAATACAATTATAATTCCTTTAACAACCTCTTTTCCCCGCCGATAGTCTCAAGTTTAAAAATGTATTAGAACTTCCTACCAGAATTTGTGTAGTGTACAGTAAGGATTGTCTTTTCAAATGGGTTTAAACACGCGGGATGGAAGGAATTTTCTTTCCTTTTAGCTTACCTCCTTTGATGGGAAAATTACCCCCCTGCTGTGAATTACAACAGAGCAGTTAACCATTACAAAAAGAGCAATTTCAGGGTGAGGGCAGTCAAACGTGCTACTGTTATTGGTTAACAGCTGAAGTTCCCCACTTGCTGCCGGTCTCCTTCTAACCAATAACGGGGAGAACCAAGCGTTTACCATCCTCGAATTGATACTGTTTAACATTGAACTTGAACTTTTTGTTATTAAAGATATGCTTTTGAGTAAAACCAAAAATGATGAGCCTCACACTGCTCTGCGTTCAAGTAGTGGTATGTCAACTGTGCTATTTTGTACCAGATTCTACCACATTTAGTTACCTTAGGTCTAATTTGTAGTCACACAACATCTTTGACAATGGAGTAAGACACTGAATATTTTATTGGTGCACACATTTTGACATTTTTTATACTTCAGAATACTGTTGGTCTTTACTTATGGGCACACTAGTTACATTCACTTTATGGATTGAAATAAAATATCACTTGAATGGTACCGGAGCACTGCTTGCCTTAAAGCAGCCTAAAATTGGTGGACAAAATCTTGGTTTTTCACCTCACCTACGTACAATCGCTGACCAAAAGCTAAGAAAAGGTTAGACACCTCAGTCCATAACTGTGCCTTGAACCATGACAATTTGATCCTCCTAGCTTTTCCAAGGTCTGACCTTTTATTCCCACTATTGTTTCACTTTGTAAGCAATCTCTTATCACATTCTCAACAGCAAGGAGACAAGCTGCTGAACCCACTGACATGATTAAGACGAATGCAGAGACACATAATCTCTTTATGATGGAGCAACATCATACCTCTCATCTTACATGAGGTTGGTGCATGACATGACGTCTGTCAGGTCGCGTGTCAGGATCCCCTGAGGTCACACAAGGAGCATAACATACCACAGTGTTAGGGGATGTGATGAGAGCAGAGCCATGGCACAGTGTAGCATCACACAGGGTCACTTTCTCTGCACCAGAATGCTGTGAGTTCTCTGCCATTTCAGAACTGGGAAAGATTTTGCAGCTTGTTGCAAGGCCTTGCCAGCTATGCTTGGTGACAGCAAAATATGAAGTCATGAAGACAGAAATATCCTAGTGCTGAAGAAAATATCAACAAAATGGACAGAATGGAAAAAGGATAAAGTTTCTAAATACAAAATTAAATTCAGCTTATTCTATTGCACACACTGCTGAGAATCACATTTAATAAGTGCACCTCTGTGCAGCTTATCAGAAAATCAGACAAAACAATAGCAGCTATTTTATTCCCAGCTGTAAGTCTGGAGTAGCCAGACTGTTTGCACTCACAGTTTAAAGTACATAAATACCAAGAGGTTCAGCTCACATGCATACACTAGAAGAAGTAAAATACCAATGCAGCTGTAAATTTTAAAGCCCAGTTATAGCAAATTCATCTGCTTGTTCAATTGCCAGATTGAAAACTCCTTAGTTTTTAGTCCATGATCAAGTGTTTTTGCTTTAAAAAATAACTTAGACAATCACAGTTTAAACTACAGCTTTGGATCACTGAGGTCCTGTCCTGTTCTTGAGACAGCCAAGATGCTGAAGTATTATACAAGGAAAAGGCTTTAGCAAACCGTTAAGGCACAAAAGGAAATAGTTTTCCATGGGAAAAAATATTCCAGTGGGTTACCTTAAGTAAGGAAAAGGTTGAAAGATACCTTCCATGTGGTCTTGGTATAGATTAATGAAAGTGAAGTCATCCTTCTTAAGCAAAGACTTAGTGTGTTATTGTAGCTACCCTTTGATCAAGGAACCTGAGATAATCAATCAGGTATTCCTGATTCATTCGTGTAAGAGAAATTACTGTAAACATGAGTGGGTTTTTTGGTAAGTTTTCTATGGGGTCTTTTCTATCTCTCTCTTCTTGTGGAGCTTCACTGATCATCCACAAAACATTTACTGTCTGGTAGCAATTGTGGGGTGGGGTTTTGATTAATCTGGCTTTTTAGTTTGTTGTTTGTTGTTTTGGTTTTTATTTTTTTCTCAATGTGAATAAAATTGCACATTTCTTTTAGGAGAAGAAATAGATTATAGGTACAGGCAGATATTTGTGTATATTAAAAAAAAAACAAAAAAAAAAAAAACAAAGATTGATCAAGTGGTTAAGCTATACATTAAGAATTGTCTGTAGACCAAGATGCCTTTTTACCGTAATTTTACCAAAAAGTTCTCTGAGCTTTTCTTCAGCAGAGATTTATAAGGACCCCTCTGATAAAACCTATGTTTTCCTTCTCTTTCTGTTTTCCCTTGGTGCTTCTGCTTCTTCTTTGCACAAAGCAGAGCTGCAATCAGAGCAGTCCACCACGTCTGCGCTGACATTCAGCTGGCAGTGGAACTAGTTGCTCGTGTCATTCAAACTCACAAATAGCTTCTGCTTTGGATGGCAGTTTCATGACTAAGCAGTCCTGTGCTGCAGCTATCCTTTCTTTTTGGCTGAATGAAGAACAGCCATCATGCCTGTCCTTGTCAGTGAGCCTCTTCAACAAACAGCAGATGAGCTTGACCCACTATTTCTTCGATGAAATTCAGCAAATGGCTCCCAAAGGTCAGCACTGCAGGACAGATACCTGACATGTGCCTACAGCAGAATCAACAATAGCTCATTGGTATTTACAATATTTAATTAATACCAATTTACAATTGGTATTTACAATAGAGGCCAGTTCTAGATCTCCAGTTATCTTTTGCCAGCAGCAGTGTGAAATCAGACATTGTGTGTGTGCTTTATGGCTTGTCCCGGCTGCCAGTGCACACTGATGTGCTGCCTTCACCTCTGAAGACAGAGGTGACACTTGGTTATTGTCTGCCCTTCCAGACAGTGGCAGTGGTGGCTGATAATGCAGCTGTAATGAGATACAATGCCAGTGTTCACTGATACTTTGGCCTGCTGCATCCTACTTAGCAGAGTTTGTATCAGTACAGCTTCTGTGTGAAGCTACATTGTCTTATTTGCAACACTTAGGTTATCTTAGCAGCCAGAAAAACAGATGAGCAAAGGAAAACAAATAGATCAACCCTGCAGTTTTTCCCTTTTTAATGAAGAGTGTGAAATGTCAGCTATGTAAGATTCACTGCACATTCATTAAATGTAAATATCTGGCAGATATCCTTTAAATGCTTACCTAGTTTTTGCATTCCAACAGGCAGAGCCAACATAAGCTGCAATGGTGTGCACTGGTTTCCTGCCTTCCTGAGGTATTTTCTGTGCTTCCAAATGTTAAGTATCTCTGACATCCAAGAGATTAAATTACTGTCGCACATGCTGCCACCTGCTGAGATTAACCAAAACTAGAGCTAAAATACTCCATTTCCAGTAGATTTCAGCTTCTCATCAAGTACGAATTAGGGACAGCATTTGCAGACAGGTGTGGTTACCCTGAAACTGAAAACCTTCGATGGCTTCAGTCTACATATACATGCTGTCCACAACTACTGAATAACTTTTTAATTTAATTACTTCCTTGTGAGGTATGCAAGGTGTGCATAAACAATCCTTCTGATTCTGTGCACGTCAATCCGCTTGGAACAAAGGCTCATCTATGTATGTATGTACACACAAACATACAAATGCACAGGTCACCTGGTGCAGGAAAGAAAAGGAAAGTGTTGTTATAAATATTCTGATAAAATAATTGATTTATCATATAAAAGAGTTAGTTATGATTACGAGTAGAAAATGGTAAAGTATAAGGTATAGCAATGTTAGGACTGCTGTGTTTAAAGTATACAGCCACAGAAACTTCACCAAGAAGTTCCTGGATTTCCTATGTTTTGTTCAAGAAACAATGGAGATCGTCATGCACTCCAGTTATGCTGCTCAGAAGCCCCCTACCCTTCCCATCTTGATGTGAATGTCAAGGATTCCAACCAGCAGAGGTGAGTAAAAATGATCAATGATTGTCCTAGGGTAGGAATATTAATGAAGTTATGTAACTAGCAAAACCAATTGTTGTAAAGGTTAAATTTAAAAGTGGACAGATTATGCATAGTACATAAAACAACTTATGTAACGATGACTTGGCAGAAAAAAATATATAAAATTGATGGATTTTGTTTACTTAGTGGACTATGTTTGGAGGAATAATCCTGTGTGTTCCCAGCACCAAAATAAATGTCTGCTTATTCACATCAAACTGATGTTGGATACGTTTCTTTTGTCCTGTTTGGTGACACCCTTGTTTTCAAAACTCAGACCGGTGTTTAGATTTGTACCTTCCTCTTGGAGCAGCCACGCTGCACGGATCATTTCATTAATCACTTCCTTTTTTAGTTCCCAGCTAAGGATTAATGAGTACTCTAAGTACAGTCTGATAACCTGTCCTGCAGGTAGCAGGCTTTGCCTCCAGGCCGATTTACACACTTCAGCAGGAGCAGCCAAAGGAAGATATCCTTGCTACCTGCACTGCCCTTTTGCACATGAAAGCTGCAGTTTCAAAAGAATATGTAACAGTGGAAGCTGGTATGCTGCTAATGAAACTTTTACATCTCAATCACCCGGGTTGTCTCTATCTTAGATACAGAAGGACAAGGAAATTTAATTCCAAGATATTTGCTGGGGACAAAATTGTGCTTTACTTGGAAAAAAAAAAAAAACCAAACCCGTATTTTAGAAGATCATCAGGAAGTGGCCAAATGAGGCAGAGAAAATCCCAGCCACAGTAAGGTGTTCTCAGGTTATCAGCATTGCCAGAGCTGAGATTTTAAGAACACTTATGTCTTTGGGAAGAGTTACCCATTTAATTAGATTTTCAATTCGGACCTACCTCATTAGAGGAGCTCAGATGAGCTTTATGGGGTTTGGGGTTTTTTTTCCCCCATTCTCACAAATCACCATGTACAAAATCCAGTTAATTTCAGTGGGGTTGAACACAGGCCGAGTGAGAAGGTGGCGAGAAGGATCGTGACTGTGCATTACAATACAACGGCTATGAACTTGCAGGGCGCCACCGAGTTATCTCACAGCATTTAGAAGCAGAGAAGCGGCTCGGCAGGACGCGCCGCTCTGCGGCCGGCGGGGCCCGGGCCCGTCCCCTCCGCGGTGCGGCTCCCAGCCTGCGCCGGGGCTCCCCGTCACCCCGCCGGGCTCCTCCTCCCCGCCGCCGCTCGGGCTCCTCGCTCGCCGCGGCTGCGCCGGGAGCGGTGCCGGGCCGAGGGCCGAGCGGGGTCGATGCTGCGCGGGGCCGCGCTGCTCCCCCGCGCCCTGGGCGGTGGCGGCGGCTGCTGCTGCGCGGCCCGCGGCTGGGCGGGCGCGGCGGGCGGCGGCTCCCGCCCGCGGGCCGCCCCGGGGCTGCCGCCGGGCCGCGCCTGGGACCGGCCCGCGGGACCGGCCCCGCTGCCGCCGGGAGCCCGCGGGCTGCTCTGCTGGGCCGGTGAGCGGCGCGGCCGCGCTGCGGCGGGTCGGGCCCGGGACACCCGGGCGGGGGCAGCTGCGCTGGGGGCGGCCGGGCCGGGCCGGGCGGTGTCGGGTTTGTCGGGGCCTTGTGGTGACCGGCGCTTCCTGATGTGTGTGCCGGAGCTGAGAGCGGGGCACCGCGCGGCTCAAGGCCAAGGGCGGTGTGCTGGAAGTAGAGCTGTTCTCTTCTGTTCTCTTCCTGCAGGAAAATTTTACCAAAATGCCCCCACTGAGACCTCCCAAGCCACCCTAGCCAGCGTGTCTCCTGTTTTTGCAGTGGTAAGTACCTGCAGGCACTTCTGCCAGCGACGGCAGCTGGTGCAAGATAATGGTGCTTTTTCCCGGTTGTTTGTTTATTTGGTTGTTTATTAATCTTAAAGCGTCATAAAAACAGGTGGATTTGTGTCTCAGGGAACTTTCCTAGTTCTAAATTGTTGCTTTGAGCTACTCTGATGTGAGGACCAGTTAGAGTATGTAGTGCTGATGAAGATGCTTTTCGAAGGCCCAGCATCTGCTAGAAGTTCTCTGGCTCCAATTGTGAAGGCAAGTCAACTCTTGGAAGTACTGCAGTTAGAAGTTTCTACTTAAGTTTATCAAGGCTTGCTAATACCTGTAGGAATATTAGTCTTGTCTCTTGATAGCTGCAATTCTAAGCAAATCTAGGATTTTGAAACAAGCTTGTGAAAAACAAGCTCCATCTCTGGTTTCTTCTTAAAGGAGACTGAAAACTGTTTGCAAACTGCTTGGTTTGCACATTATGTTTTTCTTTTAGATAGATAGATAGATAGATAGATAGATAGATAGATAGATAGATAGGTAGATAGTGAAAAATTGCATTATTAGTGCCAGTGAAGGAAGGTGTGGTCTCCTTGTTGATGATGAAAAGCAGTCATTCTGTAACAAGGTGCCATGTAACCTCCACTGCAGCTCTGCTGGAATGCATGCTTAGGTAGGCTTCATTCACTGAAAGTCAGTTTAAAAGTCAATAATTAGATTAGTAGACTTAGTAGATTAAGCTACATTGTTAATGAGCAAAACAATAAACTTCATGATTAATCTAGACATGGCAGTCTTTCCAGGAAAATAATTTTACTGGGAAATACAAGCATTAAATGAATCATGTGAATGACAAGATGCTAAGACAAGAAGTGTTTAGATGCAGGCTACAAGCTAAATAGCATGTCTGCAATATTTGACATGGGCACAAAGCCTAACCATACAATCCGTAGTACTATTTTAAGTTTTATTTGTAAATTTCTCAGAGTGTTCCAAAGCAAATAGCTGAATCTTTAATCCCAGGTTTAAGTTGCCCTGCTGGTCTCCTCTCCATGAGATCCAGTGATAGGATGCATGGGAATAGCTCAAAGCTGCGCCACGGGAAGTTTAGAGTGGACATTAGGAAGCAATTCTTTACCAAGGGGGTAGTCAGACTCTGGAAAAGGCTTCCTGGAGAGGTGGTTGATAAGCCAAGCCTGTCAGCATTTGAGGCATGTTTGAGGCATTTGGGCAGCTTCCTTAATGTCAGGCTTTAACTTCTGGTCAGCCCTGAACTGATCAAGCAGCTGGACTCTGATCACTGTAAGTCTCTTCTAACAGAAATATCTGTTCTATGTCTGATCCTCTGTAAATCACCTGACTAAGGTTTATGTAGGAACACAGTCATGCAGATGACACTGGTCACAAACACAAATGTGGCCATTTCATGCAATTGTTTTACTTAATTGTGAATAGAGAGCATAAAAGTTGCTTTCTCTTCATAATATGTTTTCCATTTGGCTTCTAGGAAAGTGCAAATAATTCTAGAAATTGATTTCTTTTCTTATAGTGGTTCTGTGAATTTATTCTTTTTTTCCATTCCTCCAGATGAAGTTTGACAAGGAGGGAAATACTACCTATTTTGGTAAGTTTCACTGTAGTTTTGTTTGGGGATTGAGTTTCTTTCTTGTCCCATACAGAAAAGCCCAGTGGGAAATCTACTTGGTTAAAAAAATAATATGGTTTGGATACTTTACTGTGTTTGTTTGGGATGTTGCAGCATTTCTTCTGTTTTGCTGTCGTCCACTGGGCCTTCATAGTATCTTTATTGTTACATTTTTTTTTACATTTTTAAGTAATATTTTGAAAATAATGTATTAACATCTCTGACAGGAAGGTAGTTTTTGCTTTGCCTTTTTTCTTTCTGGCCAGCATGCTGCTTTTACTGCCTTGTCTGTCCATGTAGGATTACATGTGCTTTCTCAAAGGAATCACTTGTTTCTGATGTGAAATTAATTTTCATGGCCAGCTTTTTCACTTATACCTGGAATTTTTCCATTCAAGATACAATCTTTTAAATTTTGTAGAAAATTACTTAGATTGAGGAGTCAATGGGAGGAAAACCTTTAAGAATAACTGGGTTGTTTTGTTGTGGGACTTAGTAACACACTAGGATGTTTCCTAATTTCAGAACATATATGCTTGTCCTCTAAATGTCTTCATCTAAAAATATTTTCATGATAGAAAAGAAGAAAACAGAATTGTACCAGGAGTTGGGTCTTCAAGCTCGAGATCTGAGATTTCAACATGTGATGAGCATTGCAACCAGGAACAACAGGATCATCATGAGAATGGAGGTAATGGTTTCCCTATACCTGACTGTAAACTCTCTCTCATCCTTGCACTTTGATTTTCTTGCACAGCAAGAAAACAGCAGCTTTCTGTGTCATACAGTCCAGCAGAAAATGTTTCTTTGGAGCTCTGCCTAGTAATCTGAGTGTAAATTCACCAACTGTACCCATCAGTGACCATTGTCCTGGTTGAGCACAAGAGAAACATTACTAACATTGTCATGGAAGTAAAGGCTTGTGGGGAGCCTCTTCTCAATCCCTGGAACAGTGCTGTGTCTAAGCCTCTTTGCAGTTAGCATGAGATTTTGTTTTTTTCCGACCTGAAATGAGGTTTGAACATTGGTTTTATCAAAGCCCAAGTCATGAAGTGTGCAATAGAGTTATGAAAAATCTTCAGCGAGTTTTTTTTCAGACTATTTACATGTACTGTCTTTTTCAGTTCTTGAAGGCTGTCATAACACCAGAGTTTCTTCTGATACTAGATTATCGTAATTTAAGTCTGGAACACTGGCTCCTCAATGAACTAGCATCTCAGCTGGCTGGGGAAGGTCAACTAGTCACATATTCCCTGCCCTTTGAATTCCGAGCCATAGAAGCAATCCTGCAGTACTGGGTGAGCTATCTCATTTTTTTAAAATGTTTGGGAAGTTCTTGCTACACAGAGCAGTATGACTTTAATCTTGTGTTAATATTTACATGTACATATTTTAAATGCATTCTGCACTTTCTCTTTTTTTTTATTTTGACCCTTGTTTTTTTTAGTTCTTACCGTTTTGTGTGTATGTGTGTTTTCATTCCATTTCTAATAAAGTGCTATTTGGATATGATGGCATCACCACCATTTGGATAATTAAAAAGCAAGTCAGAATTCCTTTCTAGAGACATATTGTAGCTGAAATGAAAATCACACTGAAGTGCTGAGGTTTTGGCCTTTGAGCAGGAGTCAGATAAGAAATCTAGTTATCATTAGAAATCTGTGCCTGCTACTTTCACCTATAGACAATAGCATTTTTGCTTTATCAGCCTTATTGGTGTGGTTGTCACTGGGTTTCAGTTCACTTTTTATTAAATACTGTATTGTGCACTGGCTTTGTGTTTATGGGGTATCCATATAAGAAATATTTCCCAGGCATTGGAAAGCAGATTGTATTAACTACCTATTACTGTGAATTCTATGTTGAGAGACAGGAGTCAGTTGCCCTAATCATTCTAAATGAATTATTTTAATTCTTATGAAGGATCATGTTGTTATCTAGATCAGCAAACTGCAGGGAAGACTTAACACTTTGCAGCCTCAGATCCTTGAGACACTGGAAGCCCTAGTGGATCCCAAGCTTTTATCTGTGGATAGGAGTAAACTACACATTCTCCTGCAAAATGGCAAGAGGTAACTAAGAATAAGCTGTGAAGACACTGGAAGATGACCATAGAAAATGGCATGCTTTGAAGTGTTTGAAAAATAGTATCTGATATTAATTTCTGAGATTACTGTAATGCTGGGTTCTCATTTGGAAATGTAAAAATCAGTATATGAATTACCTAGTGATGTGGGGGGAAAGGGAAAGAAATTCTGAATAGTCAGAAATACTGTCATGCTTCTTAAATAGCATCTGACAAAACAAAGTAATACCTAAGAGAATCAGTGTGAAAATGTTCCCCTTAATATAAACCTTTGTAATTCTATGTAAATCTGTGCTTTGAGGTTACCAATACAGTGCTACTTTCAAGTATTGGCCTCTCTCATATGACAGTGCAAACATGCACTTCTGCATGCTCAAAGAGCGCTTGCTTTTTCTGGCTTACAAATACATCCGGAAACACATCTGGGTGCCTTTTAGTGTGTGTCTGTACCTCACTGGTTCCCAGACAAATCACTGCCACAGCTAAGTATGTGGCTTGTAAAGTGTGTTTGGAAGAAGCTCTTACAACCCTGCAAGGAAGTCTTCCCTGGCCACTCCATCTGGCTAGGGTGCTGGCTGGCAAAATCATGTAAAGGTTGCCTTTGGACACTGGGGCAACTGGGGATTACTTGACCTTTTGCCTGTTCTTCCTTCAGCTTGTCAGAACTGGAAACAGATGCTAAAGTTTTCAAAGAAACTATTCTGGAGATCTTAGATGAAGAAGAACTAATAGAAGAACTCTGTCTGTCTAAATGGACTGATCCACAAGTATTGTATGTATATTTTGAAACCACATACATTTTTTTAACAGTGTGTTTTGTTTGAGGAGAACTTGAACACTAAACTGGATGGAAAGAAAGTATTTCAAAATTTTTTTAACCCTAATGCTTGCTACTACAGAAACCTTTGTAGTTGCCATTTTGGAGAGGAACACCATTGTTACAGAGTTACAAATAGTTACTGACATAACAGGCCAGCTTATGTAGTTTGTGATGGGATGGGAGAAGGATGGCAGAAAAAGCAAATGTTATTTTTCAATCTAAATCAACATTCTGAGAGAATTTTCCTCAGTTTCACCAAGATAAAAACTAGAGACAGATTTTAAAGTTTGTCTTGAATAGGTCAGATTCCACACTTCCTTTACTAGAGGTGTTCTGAACACCTTGCTCCTAGCTTTTTGCTGACTAGCAGAACCCAAAGGAAAGAGGCCTCAGAAAAGTCTTGGACACCTGAAGAAGAGCATTCCAGGAGATGAATGTGCAGAAACAATCCTATTTCACTGGTGAAAGACAGCACACAGCAACACAGCACTGGTCACTTTAATAAAAATTAAAAAACTGAAAGATAATGTATAGAATTTCCAAATATGTTTTGGGCTGAATTGTATTTAAATCTTGGGCCTAGAGATGTGTTTTATATAAAAGCAGAAGTTACCTTCCAGCATACTTTGTGAAGTTGCTGAATGTTACTTTTGCCTAACTACATTGCATGTACACATTAATACTGTTCACATGGTAGCGTGGGTTTGAAGTCTCGTCCTGCAGAGCTTAATCTAAATGTGCAGCAGAAACTCAGTGTTCCTGAAGTGGTTTGCATTTCTAAGGTATCTTCTGAAGCAGTATCACATGTAGCTGTTAATTCCAGCTGCTTCTAAATCAGCAGCTGGTCTTTTTCCTGGTTTTGCTCACAGCCTTCCTTTAGACTTAGGTAAGTCTGCTGGCAAAGCCTTTGTTGCCTCACAACAAAGTGTGTAGGGGATCTAGGAAAGATCCCAGTGGCACCTTATGCTCATGTCAAGAGAAACCCACAGTCATCCCTTGTCTCAGACACCATTGTACAAGGGTAGGAGAGGTAGTAGGAGTTTGTGTGAAGAGCTGTGCTGCAGGATGCAGTGAGGCAGTCTGCACACAAGGCACACTGGGAAACACAAGCCATGACAACATATGCAGGCACACTGGCCGTGTGTGATGCAGGATTTTTGATGCAGGATTGATGCAACTGATAGGTGGTATTTGATGAACTTGGGAAGCCTGAAAGGATATGGAGGATCCCAGTTAAGCAGATAGGTGCCATCAGAGATCTTTTGCAGCAGAATGGTGAGCTTAGCTCAGAGATGAGGCTGACCTCTTAACTTTGTGTGAAGGAACATCAGAATGTGGAAGAGTCATGAGACAGATGGAGGCTAGTTAATGAAAGCACATCCAGTGGCAGTTATTTTCACGTCTTTATGGCTGTCTTTATTTTGTGTATCCCCAGAGGAGCTGATGTAAATGTAGAGATACTCATCGAGTATGACCTTGAGCTGAAGCTGTAATACTGCAGATAGTGCTCTAAGACTTTCAAGTCTGAAACTCCTCATCTCCATGCAGTGAAAACCTCAAGATCTGAAGGGCTTTCAAATCAGGTTAGCTAACTAAGTTGCTGCCCTAGAAGAGAGAAAGTAGTTAGAGAAACTAGCCCTTTTAAAGGTCCTCAGGGAGCTTACATGAGTTGATTTGTAAAGACATACCACTTATTTTCATGGCAAACATTTCGGAGATGTTTCTTTAGCAGTCAATAATGCCAGGTGGAGATTCATTAAAAATTTAGGTCTCTCTGGAGAAATGAGATCATACCACAAAACAGAAAATTATGAACAATATTCCTGGTTTTGCTGCTTAGTTTCCAAACTCCTGTGGACCTCAGGTGCCTCAGTTTCATATACACAATGCCAGAAACAAGTTTTGCAGGGGTAGGCTGCTGCACCAGCAGTAGCACTCTGAAGTAAGATGACAGCCTCTCAGATTTCACTTAAGGAAGGAGCATCTTTGATCAAAATGCTCATTCTTTGGCTGCTTCGGGATTGAAAAATACTTTGCAGCAATTTCTGTGTATAGCTCAAATGCTTCAGTACTAAATAATTTTAATGTAACCTAAACCATCTCCATCACTGTGTAATTGTTTGTGTATTGACTTTTGGATGTTTTATTGTTGGGACTTTTTCACTGCATCGTTACCAGCTCTCACCACTTGAGGGCACTAAAAAGTTAATCTGTCGAAATAGTTACCATTTGATAATAACTTAATAATATATAATACAATATTTTTATAGCTTTGTAATATCTGAAAAACTTAACATTTGTGCTGGTGTGCATACTTCAAGCACATCAAATGCTAACTTTGCTACTTGAAATAATTGACTGCCTATGCTGAGGTGCTGATAAATATAAAAGTATTTATTTTATTTTATGCTGTTGGAACTGATGGAAGTTCCTCACCAAAAGGTTGGATTTTGTGGTGTAGTGTCTAATAGCACTGTTGTTCCCCACAACTCTTACATGCCTTAACACATCAGTAATACACTTCTATACAATATGTAGCTAACCAGGAAAATATAAATTGTTGCTTACAGTGAGGAGAGTATGTCTGGAATTGACCATGCAGAGGAAATGGAGCTGCTCTTGGAGAATTATTACAGACAAGCTGAAGATCTTTTAAATGAAGCTCGTGAACTCAGAGTACTGATTGACGACTCAGAAAGCATCATCTTTATCAACCTGGACAGGTCAGCTACCATCTGTTAGATTACCAAAAACTGACTGAAATTTAGACAAACTTGGCCTAGACTTTCTCAAATCTTACTACAAGGAAAGCTGAAGAATTCTTAGTGAGGGTTGAATGGACTTGTAGTCACAGCTGCAATGCACTTTTCTAACTGTGAAATGGATAAAGCAAAGCAAGAAGATAGCCTAATTAGTGTGTAATTAATATGTACCTCTGTAGCTAGGCATCAGTCTTCCCTAGCAGAGAAACCTAGCTTCTCCTAGACCCTTCAGGGGAGCTGTTCAATACAGGAAATGTCTGCAGATTGAGAGGCATATTAAAATGCTGTTCAGAAAAGATTACTAGCCAGAGTCTAGCTAGGTTACTCAGGTTTCCAGTACAAGTTAAATTGTTACCCTGTAGAGTGATACAAAAAGTAATAACTTGAGAGCAAGTTTTCTCAGTCTCTCTGTATGCTACATTTTTCACTTTTAGTCAGATTTCTTACAGAAGGAGTTCTAGCTTGCATTTCCAAGAACATGCCAGTCTGAGGTTGGTGTTTAATATTCTTTCTTCTCTACATTGAGGAGTTATTTGTAGAAGCACTTAGTGGATGCTGTATCAGGAAACCACAAAAGTCTTTTTGTGGAAGACTTGAATATGGAATTCACCCAAAAGGACTGAAGTTTGTAGTCTGCAGCATTTTTTTGTAAAATGTATTAATTTTCAAAGTAACAATGAATTTTTGTCCGTTGTGAATACAGACAGAAATTCCAGCCTGATGGTGGTGAGTGGTCACAACTTTGAGCAGAAATTTACTGTTACTCTGTAACAGTAAATTACTGTTACTCAGTTACTCTGAGAAGTGAGCCATGCTGGAAAGTCTGATGATGGTTAAGCAGAACCTGCTGCCTTTAGAGGTGTCCAGATATACCAATGTCAAAATGATAGTCTTTTTGTACTGTTGTTTCATGATCTTTGCAACTGGGTTACCTAATTTCAGCGTGACTTCCTCTCTCACTATTTGCTTTTAGTGCATGCTATATGGAATTTAAGAATTTAGGCAGCAAATAAATTTTTGGGTTCCCCTTACAGATGTTTCTCCCTTCTTTAGCCACCGTAATGTGATGATGAGGCTGAACTTGCAGCTGACCATGGGGACTTTCTCTTTCTCTCTCTTTGGACTCCTAGGAGTTGCTTTTGGTATGAACTTGGAGTCATCTCTTGAAGAGGTAAGGAAGTCCTGTGTTTATCATAAAATGGGGGTCCTGCTCTTACAGCTTATTTCATATTTGGTACAGCCTGATGCTTTCCAGTGATTTATATGTTCATACAGTCACTTCCTTTGTAAGCAAATTACAGCATAGCAAACTGCACAGTATTGCAGCCTTTTTCCTGTGTCATGTCCATGGAAAAGAAAGGGGAAGACAAATTTTTGGTTGTATAAGTAGTTGATTATAAAGTAGTATTAAAGTTTCTTTAATGAACATCTATTCTGACAAGAGCAGCTTTGTCTTCCAGATACAAGGGTATCAGTCAAGCAGCCAGTGCATTTCCAGCACATCAGAGGAAGCAATTTACTGTCAGTTATTATTTGTACCTAAACTGGGGAGGAAGGAGTACAGGCTGGGGGGGTACAACTTTAAAACTGCACATGCCACCTTTAAAACAAACATAGAAAGCAAAGACTTCTTCCTTTTCAAATCAGCTCAATATAAGGGTTGAATTTTCAAACTTCCCAATGAAGGAAGGAAAACTGCATGGAACAGTAACAGTATGTAGTAGAGTTATCCTAAATAAAATGCTTTGCTGTGAAACAGCCCTTTTCCCAAGGGAGGGCTTTGCTGTTGATGGTGAAGAGTTTACTGCTTCCTCCCATAAAGGAAGAAAACTGGAGGGGAATGAGAGATTATCTTTGGGTAATCCCTTTTCTGGAGAGATAGTTGGATGTCTAATGGGAGTGTTCTGTCGGTAGGACCCCAGGATATTTTGGTTGGTGACAGGGATTATGTTTCTGGGAAGTGGTCTGATCTGGCGGCGCTTACTTTCCTTCCTTGGGCGGCACCTGGATCCTCCACTGCCTCCTCACGTATGTATGGCTGGCTGGGGCTCCTGCCTCACACTCTGTGTCTACAGTCCATTCCTAAGGCAGAAAATAAGATGGCTTAGAGGGGCTGGCCACAAAGCATGGCAAAATTCAGCTCAGGTTCTGCTCCATGGCAGAGATGGTGCTCCCTAGCTGGATTGAAGGAGGTGGGGAGCCACAGCACTGGGCAGAAGTGAAGCTGCAGTCTGTTCCATGAAAAGTGCTGTATTTACTTTCACCTGGAGCCCAAGGAAAGCTGAGGCTAATGGTAGAGGTAATCCTCATCCTCCCACCTACATACTAACTCTAAGAGATCCATAGTCCCTGTCTTGTATAAGAATAAGCAGAGCTAAAAGGATGATGAGGAAAAGCACTATCTGTAACATCACTCTGGAGAATGATGTCGTAGTTGTGGTGTCCTGACTCTCAGTCTGAAGTTTGTAATAGTTTCTCATAAGCACACCAGTTATCTTTGTCATTGATGGCACCAAGCTGTAGGAAGATTTCCGAAGAGACCATGTTCAGATTAGCATGTATGGTCATTTTCCCTATTGACTGTCTTTTCCTGGACTTGCAGAACTGTATTGTCTACCTCATCTTTGCACTGTAATATTTATAGCAGAAGCAGCAGTAGAGTCAAAAGTTAAGTTGCTAAGAGTGACAGAGGGAGCCTCAGATAAACTCCCCGTCTTCCCTCTCCTCTTTTGCTACTAAGAGGCAGATAGAAGTAGTTTGTTGTGGATTGTTGACTGTGGCTACAATTAACTAGAATATCCTGAAGTGTAGCTCAAAACCAAGTCCAGCACATACTGACTGACTTGGAGAGAAAGATACTGGAAGGTATTAGGGAGGGAGAAGCCAAAAACATTCTTCTGAAAATAAGGGTAGCAAAATCAGGGTTCAGGCTTCTGTGGGGCCTTATTTCCTTCTGTCACATGTAGAGCAGCTTCTCATGTAATCACAAGCTCTTTTGCTTCTTGTCTAGGTTCCTGCAGTTTTGAAAAAATCCCAACCAGCAGCTGGAAGAGTGGAGATAAAGACCAGCCTTAAAGGAGATACATTTGGGCTGAGCAGAAGCACCTTAACAAACCAGTAGGAACAGCAGGAAAGAAGAGACTTTTATTGTTACAGGGTGGACTTTGGACACTTTCCTTGTATTTGTTCTTCCTTACTGAAAACTGCAAGAATTTCTAAACTTGCTAATTTAATCTATATTTTGTGCCAAAAACCTACAATGAAATTTTTAATGCTCACGCACATAAGGAGAGAAACACAAGGGAAAATAGCAAAATGCTTTCTACAGTAGTTTCACTTCCACCCCATGTATGTGCCTTTAGTTTTCTGTATCACATACATGTACTTACTTTTTGGGCATTCTCATTTTTAGTGTTTCTGTCAAATACTGCTTTGCTTAATGGCATTTCTTACAGAGAACAGAATTTTTGGTTTAAAGAAGGACAGCAGTCAGCATTGATCAGTAATTCTGGTTCTGAACTGCAGATTTAGGAATCTGACTTCAAAGAAAAATCCACCCCAAGAGTGCCTTCTTGAATGGATTTTTAAGGCCCTGTTTAATGAGAAGAGGTTTTCCAAAGCAGAAAGCATACCTGCATCTCTGGTGAAACATGACTTCTAGATTGTCAGCAATGAGAAAAAAGGAGCAATAAAAGGCTTTAGAAATGTAGGTGCTAATCCTGTATATTCCTTAACAATTAATTTAGGCCCAAAACAGCAGTTCTAGGAACAGGGCAAGTGGGCTTATGGATGATGCCCACTTGCATTTTCCTTCAGATGCTATTTCAACACACATGGATACAGCTGCAGTTTAACAACTCCTTGTGTTGCCATAATTCAAATTCTGCTAAAAATCAACAAACAGGTTGTTGATTTTTCTTAAGGTGGGCTCTGCTTTTTCTCTTCCCTCCAAGACAAAGGATGGACTAGCCTGCACTACAGTAAGTAGCCAGGTTAGTTAAAGGTGTGGAAGCCTGGTGTCCTGTGATATGCTGAAGGAAGGAGTAAAAGCCTTATGCCAACTATTTCTGTTTGTTCTTAGGACTTCTCTTTAAGGGTGTAGCTCTCCACTGGTTTCTCTCAGGTTGCAGAGTGAGCATGAAATGTGTCTAAATCATGTCACGCGCTGTCCATTTCCTCTTTGGGATTTTTTTAATCTGTGACACAGTGAGCAGCTCCTTAGGTGCCACCACATAATCATTGTACTGGCAGGGGTTGTAAGACAGTAGCTGTAGCTGTGAACATTCTTCTCAGGACTAATGAGTCAAAGATGGAAATAAAAAGGTTCATAAATTAAAGTTGTCCAGGCCTGTGATTCTGGTTTGGTTAAAGTCAGATGTACATGTTATTTTCCAACAGTTCTGTACATGGCTTTAAGTACAGATACTAGTGGCATGAGAAGGTGAGAAAGATAATGGGACTTGTAACACTTCTGAGTTTTTTAGCTGTGGTTATTTGCAGCCTTTAAGCTTAGCAGGTAAAGTAGTAAAAGATCTCCAAACTGAACAATCCAATGGAAAAAAAAAGGCTCACATACCTCGACTGATAAGCCCCAGAAATCTCAGCATGTGAAGGCAGATGGATGCTGATGTTTCCAAATGAGCTGTAGTTGCTTTAGGCCAGAACTGATATGTGTTGGTGCAGCTGTTTGGGAAGCTTCTTTGTAAATTTTTTGCAGGGAGGCTTCTGTGAATTCATTTTGACTCTTTACCTGTACATAACTGACTCAAAGCACAATAAAAACATGGAGCGAAAGACATGTCTTCTACAAGACTCCTTTTTATCTTGATAGACATATGCAAATGTTTAAAGTTTTTGTTACAATTCAAGTAATCAAAATGCAGTCAAGTGCAATAAGATTACGTGGAGGTCACACATAGAAAAAACAAAAGCCAGTGGAGAGTGTATGTTCAGAATGGGATTGATACAGATTATACTGGTTTTGTAAATTTTGATTTGAAGAGAAAACCTTTATTATGCCCTTAAAAGCACACATATTTTGCCTCATACCGCAGTTAACATATTTGAAATGCACGTACTGCAATTCCAGTTGTATCCAGTTACTTCTTCCATGAAATTCAGATTTAACTTCTTTTTTAAACTCTTCTCTTATTTGGGCAAGTCCTCAAAGTAGATACCAGAATGCATTGTACATCAAACTAATGTTCACCTTGCCTTTTTTGATTTGTTTAAAACAACATCCTTGAGAGAGAATTCCTAGGAAGGTAAGTTGAGGTCTTTAATTTTGGAATATGACCTTTAGAATTCTGTGCAATTTTATTTAAAATAAAAATAATGCTTTGCCTTTGTGAAGGAGGCAAGAGAGAGAAAACACACATATATGTCTACAGACTAGCATTGGCAAATAAGAGTATCAACACATTCTGCTGCTCAAGTTGTTTAATGATAATTGATGCACACTGTTAAACCTGCATCATACAAAATTAGTGTTAATTAGTTAAAGACAATACTGTTAACAATAAGAGCCATTAACAACCCTATGTTATCATGGTCATGGAATTTTCCACAAAAGCAGAAATGATGTCAGAGTAATCAGCAAAACTGCAGAAGCATTTCCTAAAGTCTTGCTTGTTCTTTTTCCCTGGGACATCCAAGCTGTGCTACGCCCTCAATGCAGGCCTCAAGACTTTAGAGAGAGGAGAGAGAGTCCTGTTGATCAGCACCCACCTTTCTGTTAGTCTTAGAGCTGCCCCTGCTCCATGCTTATTATTTTGACAGTAACTTTCCAAAATTCAGAATCCTTATCTTTACCACAGTATGTAAGGAATTGTAAATCCTGTGCTGCAGTTTCCCAGTTTTGTCAAGAAGATACTCAAATCTGGCCTGTAAAGAGAGTGGCCTCTGAACATTCCTTATACAGCCAAATGCTACTACTAAAAATGCAGCTGCCTGCTCATTTCAACCTATGAAAGGTTTTCAGACCAGATTGCTTTTTCTAGATAAACAATGCTGCTGCCCACCACAGAATTCTGCAAAAGCTTGCTGGCACAGTATGTTGGTTTGTGTGGATTCAGGAAAGTAGCACAAGAACTACAGCGATTCTTCACTAGAACCAGGTGTGCCCTGGTCTTTAAGCTACTGTGAACTTTTAGAGCGAGTAGACAAAAAGCCTTCCACCAAGTCGAGCTTTTGCAGAACTTCTCTCTGCTGCCACTACAACTTCTTTCTGCAGGGATAAAGAGCAAAGGTTAGCAAAATGCAGGTGTATGGCTGCTTTGAACTTCCCTTGTGGATTTTGACCATCTCATTAGTGTAATATAGAAATGTGATGGGAAGTGAGAGAGCAGGCCATCATCAGCAACCTCATCAGAATAGCAGTTAGGAAAATAGTTGGCAAACAGACTGTCTCATTTGGGGAGCTGGAGCAAGCTGGAACAAAATGAAATGAGTCTCTTGTCTATATAAACCACTTCTCAGGACTAAGATAGGGATGAAGCAGGAGAATGGACTAGATGGTGCTATAGCAACAGTACACAACTGCTTGGAGAATGGCCTCACTTGCACTTAGCAGTGCCTGTGTTTTAGGTGTTAGATTATGCACCCTAATCTATCTGAGAAGAATTTCCAATTATTTCTCCATTGCATGTTTTAACACAAGGTGTCAAACACCATTTGTTGAAGACTTCAGCCTGGTGCTGAGGCTTTCTATGTACTCACACAGAAAACCCCACTTCTCATGGAAGTGATGTTAGAGTGAACAGAATATTTGAACTCAGATGAACAATCACTAAGTAACCTTCCATCTGAAACAAAGGCTCCTCAGTGCATCATACAATCACAATTAGTGTTTGGTAAAAAAATGGGCATCTGAGGGAAGCACAGAGAAACAGGTACACAGACACATCTAAATCAGTCAGGTGGGAGTTGGACCTCTGTGCTTAGAAGACTGAGTTCACTGCAGATGATAGCCAGGACAGCAAGCCTGTAAAGACTAAACGAGAGGGATGGTTTTGGGTGCCTGGTTTCCTCCACAGCTAAGCATCCTCTGCATACAGGTTGGTATGAACAGTAAAGCCAGGAGGTGCATATGCTGCATTTCCTATGGAACCTTTCAGCAAACTCCTAGGTAGATTAGAATTCAGGCTGCTTTAAAGTGATTCAAATTTTTTAATTTAGGTGTCAAAATTTTGGCAACCCCTAGCTCATCAGTCTATAAAATGGATCTAATTATCAGTTCAGAGAGTGACTTAATTATATAAAGAACTTAAGACTTGAAAATGTGTAAGATACATGTCAGGTGTTAGCTAGTATATGCACGTGAGGTAGAAGAATGTCATGAAACAACCAACCACAGTAATTATTCCTCACCTTTCTTTCAGATTTCACAGTGGTAACAGAACTCCCAAATCTTGATAGTTCCTGTAAAATAACATTGTTGGTTATAATGCTGCTAGGTTTTTTAAGTCGGACTTTATAGTTTCTTGCAGAACTCTATAGTTCTCTCAACTGAGTAGTTTGTTTTCTGGTTACTTACCTCAGGAGAAATCAGGACATACTGTGCCTAAAGAAGAAAAAAAAGAAAAAAAAAAAGAAATAAAAAGTCAGTGGAAGAGAGTAGACCAGTATGATATCCCTGGCTCCTAAAGAGCAAAGTAATTTAAGAATAAACAGGAGGAACCAAATTGCAGGACTCAGAAACCTGAGAAAACCTTGTTTTCTTGAACTACTTGGTATTGTACTGGATTCTACACTTGGTGTTTGTACTGGATGTAATTAATTAATTGTCATTCTAAACTTACGTCCAGAATTCACTTTCATCTATTCTTACCCAGGCCTCAGGACAGGGAGATGTCCATGATGTGCAGTGGCCTGTCACATTCCCTGAGGATGCCTGTCTGCCATTGAAGATATAAACACGGCCAGCAGCCCCACCAGACAGGATTGAGGTGACACCGTTAGTTCGCAGGGGGGATGCCACAATCATTTCATCTGGACATATTACAAAGAGGACATAACACAGCAGAAGTCAATTAATGGTATACCAAAACACAGGAGAACTGCAATTTACATGCCTCTAGATGCCACAATTCCTATTAATGATAGCAACTAAAATGTTTCAATTTCTGATTGAGTTGCTTGGGATTTCAGAGAGGCCTCCCTGTAAGGCACAGTGGAATACTGGTACAATTCAATTGAGAAAGCAGACTGTGTTTAGCACTCTTATGAATATATAGGTGACCAATTTTCCTGTTGCCAGAAGTTGAACACTTCACTACAAGATTAATCAAGCTTTACCTAGCCCATCGCTATCCAGATCACTTAAGTATATGTCTCCTCCAAAACGAGAAAACCTCCTGTCCCCACTGAATGTGCTGAGCAGAGAAGGCTTGGTGCTGTTTGACAGGTCATATACCAGAGCCAGTCCAGCTTGATGCAGCACTGAGGACATAAATAAAATCCTAGACAGGCTGTCTGGAAAAAAAACCCAAAGAAACAGATGTTGAGCATCAGACACAGGAACTCGGGTTTAATACTTAAAATTATAAGTAATACTGGCATTACATAAAAGGGACAAAGTTAATATAATGTATCAAATAGCATCTAAAATTATATGGGATTAACACTAAATAGCATAGGAAAAAAAATATTTTGGTCATAGTACCAGGGGAGAAATGCATTCAAATTGGACTTCTGCAATTTAGCATCCTCAATTCCTTACTGCATACTGCCAGAGCGAGGACAAAATACTGTGTTGTTTCAACTCTGAGAAATATGCAGTGTAATAGAAAATCACTGTTACATAAACAGTGTAAAGAAGTAATGCTGTTTAACCCATTTTAAGGAAGGAAAAGACCCATTGAAGCTGAGGCACAGTAGAGAGGACTCTACATATAAGGCATATACAGGTGATTACAGTGATTTCTATTTATTTTTTTTTTTTAATTACATGGCAATTTAAAAGTCCCTTTTCCCTTAAACATTGTATCTCTCCTCAAGTCATGCAGAAACAAACAACCTAAAGCAGAAATGGTCTCAATTTTTCAGGACATACCTGCAGTAGGTGCACCCACCACCAAAACTTTTCTTGTGTTCCCGTCCACAGAGAGCACACCACTGGCCAGAGACAAACCCATTCTGCCCATGTCCTGTTAGATTTTTAAAACACCTATGTAATTTCTACAGAATGTCACTTTTACTTCAAATTATTCACAAGGTCCCATACTAAAGAAGCAGCCCTACCTTGTCTCCAGTTATCTCAAACCAGCGCTCTGTACTTGGTGGGTTATACCCATACACCTTCCCAACACTCTGTCTGACATCCAGCAAGAGGGGATTGCAGCTTGAATTATAATGCAAAATAAATTTGTATGTAACAACATATTGTACACAGTCTCCTCTTTTACTTTGGAATAATAGTGCCAGACAAATTCTAGAAATCTACTTTAGTAATTCCCATACTTGTTCTAATTGCATAATACTTAGCACAGATGTGGTCTGTTTATCCAATTTTTTACCATCCAATACATCTTCATGTTTAATTTGCTTTTAAAAATGCAATCTCAAAGTAAGAGCTATTCATATGGTTATTTAAGGCATACTTACCCATCAGCATTTTTGTGACCCTTCTGCCTACCCAAGGAAACTTAAGAAATTCTTAGGTATCTTTAAATAAGAAAGGCCTGCCCTAGAGAGGGTCTAAAACCCCCTGTCTTCATAAGGAAGGGTGAAGACATAAAAATATTAATTTAATAAAAGTATTCTTAGCAGAATGAAAAGGAAACTTTCTAAAAAGCTGGAAGTCTAATCTATTGCAAATCTTAAACCTTGCAGAAGTAGAGCAGAGTGGAGAAAACTGCAAGCTGTCACATGCAACACACCTAGAACAAGTCTTCCATGTAGGGCTACCAATCAGCAGTAATTTCACATCGTCCAGCTGGCAGCTGGCAAGAGAAAATCCAAACCAAGCGTAGTTTTCTTCCCCCTCTACCATCCAGTTGGCATCCTGTACTGACAGAAGTCCTGAGAGACCAGAGGAAAAAGAAAGAGTTACATCTTGGTGTGCCCTGACATTGAAAAACCCGTTTGTAATCTTCCACTGATTCATCCTATGATAACAAATTTTTCTGTGCAATGTTACACTGTCCATGACATGGCATCAGTTGTTGACTTTGCTCACTCACCCTGCAGCTCTACTGGCTGGTGAAAGCTTTCATTTGACACAGCCTGTTTCTCAATCCTTCCAATAGCCTATATGAAGTACATGAAAGCTACTACTTGAGCCTGTCCTAAACTACTTACTGTTTACCAGAACTTATATTTCTTCACAGGTGCTGGGTGGGAGAGCTTCAAATCATTCTGGCTATAGTTTAAATAACTCATTCTGTGCTTTGGTTTTACAAAAATGTCAACAGTGAAACTGATGTTCTTGTGGTTTCTAATTTTACAGGAATTGCAATAAGCTGCAACAATTAAGCATTGTTGCAAATCACAATTACATGATTTTGACAAAGCTGCCCGAGCTTTATTATTTAGTTCCATACATGACATTTCCTCCCTCATTCACTAGAAACCTCATCATGTGTACTCATTTTCTGTATTCACTTGTAGCATTCCTCTTTAGCCACATGAAAGAATGAACAGAATGGTAAAGATTCATTTGTTGAGGTTCATTTGCAATTTTCCAAGAGCCTATCCTAGACTCATACATAGTTGAATCCATTCCTTTAGCAAGGTTTCCAACACAGTTTCCCACATTGTTCTTGCATCCAAGCTGGAACATTGCAGTCTGGATGGACAGAAAACCAGATGGGAAAAAACCTGGTTGAGATGAAACCTCTGACAAGAGTAGAGAACCAGTGTTGCTCTGGTTCTCCCAACTAGAGGAGTGTCTTAGGGATCAATTTTTTAACTCATCCTGTTGGACACTTTATTATATATTATCTAGCCAAGGCAACAAGACACCCTTTTGTGAATCTGGCAGATAACAGGAGATTTCAGGGGGGTGGTCCCATTCAGAGGCACCCAGGCAGGTTGGAGTAACAGGCTGACAGGAACCTCACAAAATTCAGTGAGGATGAATGCAAAGCCTGATGCTGGGAAAGGAGATGTTCTTGCACTGATACAGCTGGGGACAGACTGGCTGAGGAGCTGCCAAATGGAAAAGGCCCTGGAGATACTAGGGAGAATCTAGAGCTGAGAGTGAGGCTCTGACAGCAGAAAGCCAACAGTGCCTCAGACTATGTAAGCAGGAGCATGGCAGAGATTGAGAGAAGTGATTGTTCCCTAGATCACACCTACAATAGGTTGTTCCCTAACAGGAAGAATGTTGACAAACTAAGCAAGTTTAGTTCCCATGCTTTCCGTGCCTATAAGGTCACTATGCAAGGTGGGAGGACAATAGACAATGAACGTAAACTGAAACAAGAGATTTTTTTTTCCCTTTGAGGACTGCCAAGAAGTAGAACAGCTGCCCAGAGTGGCTGTACAATTTATATCACTGGAGGTTTTAAGATGCAACTGGACAAAGACAATTTGGTCTGGCTTCACAGCTTATTGAGTAGGAGAGACAACCTCTGAGAGCATGTCAGACCTGAATTATGCTGTGATTAATTAGGAACAAATAACCAGTCACATCAACTGTAGGAGGGTTAATTTACTCAGCAAATATTACCTTGGTCAGTCCTGTTGAAATGAGAGTAAAATGCAACCACAAATCCTCTCTGCTTTCCACCACCGGGTGCATATGGAGAGCCCACAACCAGATCAGCATTTCCATTCCCATCAACATCAGCTGCCAGGAGGGACCAACCAAGATTACAGTAGGAATACTGCAATAAACAGTTTAAGCCTGAAATAGGACTGAAACCTTCAATTCTGTAGCAAAATAGAGCAACTTAATTCTAAAGAGCTAACTTTGCTTCTGACTGAATTACCCTCCCACTCCCTGGCTTCAATTTTGTTTTCTTTTGTTTTTTGTTTGGTTTGGGATGTGTTTTTTTGGTGGCTTTTTTTGATTTTGAGGGCTATGCACCTTTCTATTCATCCTGCTGCCTTACTGCACTGAGGTATAAATGTCTTTCCCAAATACAATCAATCTAAGCAAGCACCTGCTTGCTCCATCCATCCATCAATCTAAATTTCCTTGCAATAATAAGTTGAATTTTAACATTGTTTTTTAAGCCTATAAGGTCTTTTCCCATTTTTCTTACTTCCTGCCTCTGTAGCCCTGTGTTAGCCTGGCTAACAGGATAGTATAAACAGGACATTACATTATTAATATACCTGACAAGTTATGGTAATGTTTGGCTGAGGTGCCAAGCCTCTTCCCGCTGTTCCAAAGTAGACATACACAGCCCCCTAAACAGCAGAAAAAGAAAATAAGGCATGAGAGCACCTGCATGTCAGTACCAAGTATTAAATCTAAGGCAAATCACAAGGAGTGGAACACCTCTGCAAGGGCTATTCATACAACTTCATTTTCCCCTCTAAGAGCCTTCCCACACCACTTACTTTCCCACCCTAAACCTAAGAATATCTATGGGTAATGGTTACTGCTGTAACCAAGCAACAAAGTAGAGAAGTACATTTTCATCATGCTGTGTGTAAGGAACAAGGGCAGTATAGTCTATGTTTATACTCATAATACACATGTTCAGATGGCTCAAATTTTGATAATTATTATTTAATGTGATGGCAAACAGTCCCAGGCACATACAACAGATGTACACGAATTTCCAAGTGATGAGTCTAAATAAAAGCAACTTAAATTCTTATTTAAACAGCTAAATTAGTATCTAAAAATCTGGAATTTTAAGCTTAATGGATATTGTTTAAATCAAAACATTTTACCTCTCAGTTTGCATGGCCTAAAAATACTCAGGGACCATTATACAGGCTTATCAGGTAAGCTGTAAGTCATTAAGCCTCTGTAACTTGATTATTTTAGCAAGTGTGTCTGTGTTCATATCACATTTTAAATATAATTTGTTGGCCTTGTGACAACATATGACAAAACTCATTGACTCATAAGGTCCATTCCAGACTCTCTGTTCCTAAACAAAAAGAGTACATTTGTATTTCATGAATGGCCCCTTACATTTTCAGCATGTCAATGTTACTAAGTTGCAATCTGGTTTGGATTTCTAATGTGCAAAAAGGCCACTGAAAGAGAAATACAGGTAGCTATCATTGCTCTAGTCAAAGTACACACAAAGGTCACAAACTTCTGTTTAAATTACAATGTCACCATGAGCAACAACAGAAATGCTCTTTTTCATTTCGATGTTAAAAAAAAAAATGTGTCAATAAAAACATTCAGTTTGGAGAGTTAAAAAAACCAACAAAAATGTTTATAGCTTACTTTGTAAGTAAGAAACTGAGATCCCACAGAAGGTGCTCCAATTGCCAGATCTGGCACTCCATCCTCATTGAAGTCCAGGACTGCCAAGGCAGAACCAAATCTTCCTGAAGGCTAAAAGAAAAAGAATTTCTCTCATGTTTTCAAGTCGAAACCATGAAAACCAAATGAACATTTGCGCAGTGAAGACTGGAAAGAGATGACAGAAGTCTATCCAAACAATTATTTTTCTTCTAACTAATAACCCCCATGACAACACACTAATTCAAAGTCAACTGTGTTAAAATGAAGGACAATTGAATATAATATGGTGCTGCATTGCTATTTCCTCTATCTTCCTTTGCTATTTCCTCTTCTGACTCCAGTGCACCACTGATGTTAAGTTTATGGTCTTTCCTGTTGACATCATGACTGGGAACCACCAAAATACTCTGTAAGAAGACAGTAGCTGTTACTCCACAGTTTATTATCACTGAAACAAATTAAAAGGAAGTGTATTTCATTTCTCCCTCTTATCTCCTTTGTGAATAAAGGTATTTTCTACAGAGGATCATATTTAACACTCAAAAGGGTCATTTGCTCCTACTTCTTGGTTACAAACAGCCACCATCATGTCAAATCAGGGTTTTCTCTTTTTTATTATTTTTTAATACTCTTACTACAGAAAAAAATAGTTGGGGTGAAATTATCAATTAATGAAGAAATGCAGCTCAAAGGAATTAAAACATATCAGATGAATAATTTTAGATTAAAAAGGACAGGCAGCACACTATTTTCTTAAATGCAGGGACGAATGAGCTATACTGTGACTTACAGAGATACAACCTGAGTTTCATTTAAGGGCACTTTATGGTCTAATGCTCACTTATCTGGTACAGTAATGGAAGAGAGCCTACAGATCACCATCACTTCAATTGTTTCTGGGACTTTGATAATGATTATTTTTCTTGAAAAGCATATGACAGCATATGAAATCAGGAGGAGTGTTCCAGGAATAATACTCATACACATTAATGGTACCACTCCTCATTCAAAATTCACCAATTTTCAGGAAAAAAATTATGTGACAAATATCTGCCTTCACCCCTTACTTGATGACCCTGTAGTACTTGGTCAGCTTTCCTGTCCAGATCCATGTCCTCTGGTGGCAAACCTGACTGGTTGCCATAGACCACATACACCCGTCCTATCTGAATATGGCCCATGGTGCTGTACCCTGGTGCTCCAGCCACCAGATCTTCATATCCATCCTGGTTTATGTCAGCTGAAATGAGTGCCCTGTACAGCAAGGGAGTCAACAAAATCAGCATTAGTTTCCAGACTACCACAACATTAGTGGAAAAAACCCGCATAATTCAAATAAACCAGGACCTGTGTTTCCCCATATTGTTTTGTAAAGATCTATACAGCATGTTTTATGTAATATATTTATTTGTGTTTTCTTGAATTAAGTAAAACCAGAAGAATCATCTTCCATCAATGTATCTGAGATCTGTAGGAACTGCTTTTTACTGACATTAGGCAACCTAAATGACAGCAAACAGAGAAAGGAGCATGAAAAAGGGCTGCTTGCATATGACAAAGAACACAAAAAAAATTTTTAAAAAAATATATATATTTTAAATTGAACATCTGATTTAATTGATGGACTTAACAGGAGATAAGGAAAAGGATCACAGGTCTTGGTGACATGCTGGAGTTTAGAGAGGGAGCATGGGAAGAACTAACTACTGTTAATTTCACCAGTATGAAGTAAACTCAAGAATTAAATCCAAATTTTGAGACAGAATAAGGGAAGTTAGATGAGCAGCAATGCAAATTTATTACTCTTCCCTGTTGCAGGTCAAGGTAGAACGTCATTGTCAAGGAGAGAGATTATGCCTCTCTCTGTTCTGAATCTATCTTTGAACTCCCTACTAGTTTAGAGTACTTCCAAGAAGTCTCACTAGACATCATCAGTCGTCAACTCACGACAGATGATTAATTTTGCACAAACATCATCCAACAACCAAACAAGGGTAGCAATGATCCTTTACTGTTCAGAACTAGAGCCAGTGTTAGTTCTAATGTTGGTTCTTTCCATTCAGAGCTTAATCAACATCTGAAAGAAAAATCTTATGTGCTAACTTGATGTTCTGGACATACGATATAAGCCTTTCCCTCAGATTTGTCCCACTAATTGATTTGTATTGTCACCTTTGAAAAGTATCCAAAGGACCAACAATAATATCTTGGTAGGCACTCAAAATTTTCAGAAATTAAGAAGGGGGGATGAAAAAAATTACCAACCATCCAAGCCTAGCATAGGGTGAAGTCAGAAAATATGAAGCTACTGGCTTAGAGATGTGCTTAGAAGATTTCTGATGTGTAGCTTCAAGTGCTCTCCAGACATTGGTTTTAAAAGCATGGTTTATCAAGCGGAGAGATTTCTGAAATAAAAATAATAAAGGGACATGACAGTGGTTAAAAAACAAATTGAAACTCTAGAACATTTTGGGACACCTCAAAAATCAGGTCACCAACAGTGGAAATCAGCACATGGATTTAAGAAGAGTCTGATTCAGATCATAAGCACCATTTTAGAAAGACAAAAATCTGTGTACTCTAAAGGGAGCGCTACTAATAATTCACTGTTATGCTTTTCTGGGAGTTCTTAACCAAAAAAAGCTATCATATGTCTGTAAAATGTAAATACTAAATATATATTTTGTTATTTTTGGCACTGCTGGGTGTGTTCTAACTTCACTATCTAATGAGCAAAGTTAAAAAATTGAATATTTATGATGTACAAATATAGATTAACAATGGTACTGTAATGTCCATGAAGTCAGCCACTGTTAACATCCAGAGACCCTGCTCCATCACACAGCATTTCAGACACAAATAAAACCAATTTTATATAGAGATGAATTTTACCTGACACATCTGTTACTTCTCACTTACTGTTGCCCAAGGCTGTATGTTGAATTGAACTCCTCTCTCTGTATAGTTTATATTCTTCTCAAGTGTTTCTGTAAGCAAAGAAGTTGTATTCTTGTGATGTCCATGTTTTGATTGTTTGTTTCTGCTAAAATAAAGAAGGCAGTGATAAGAATCAATATAACTGAAATAATGACTCGAGGTAAAAGCCGCTCTTAGGTTCTGTACAGCTCCCTTATGCAAAACTTAGTTATTCATGCTAAAAGAATCTCAGATTCATACACAAAAAGATTACCCAAAGTATCTCTAATTTTTAGCAGCTCACTGTCCACATTAGCAGAAGACTCTCCTTTCATCACTGAAGCATTAAACCATCAGAACTATACTTACATGTGGCTCTCCTTGTTATCCTTTGTGCAGTTTATGAACAGGGGGTTCTCAGGCAGGTAGCAGTCACTAAAGAAAAATACACAGAATGCCCTTAAAGATTTTACCATAATGGAAGTGAAACTGAAAATTCAACTTTATCCTTACTGATTCTTCTGTTACAAGTCATCAGTTTTCTCAAGAAAGTCAAAATCAGAGCACCATCATCACCCCTAGAAACCCCTATGATGTTTATTTGATGACCTTGATTAGGTTCTGTATGAATATCACATGTCTTTGCAGAGCTCTTGAAGGAAACTTACTGTAACATGCATGTGTGTGAATCTAAAGTGCTTTTAATGAAAGTGCCATTCTGGAACAAAGAATGTAACAGATTGTGCCATTCTGTATTTCAAACATAATTTTCCAAAATAGCAACAGTAATATTTTCTATATAAATGGATTGATTAATTGCTACTGTTGGTCTTCTAAAGGTTATTTGCAACAGAGTTGTACAAGGTTAAACTTCTATGAAAATATGAAATTGTGAGAAGTCTGCACTTAAACACCAGAATGTTTAACTAAACTCCTACTCTTTCTAATCCTATTTGCCTTCAGAGTCTGAAGGTAATGTCTGACTTCTCCTCAAAAAGGACATCTTAGTTGGCTGATGGCAGCAGCCAAAAGGTGCAGGCTCAGATTGCCAGTCCAGGCAGAACCCCAGGGCATGACCATGCAATATTTAAGCAAACCCTTGTGCATGTCTTAAAAAATGCCCCAAATTTTCCCTGCTAAATATCATCTAAGCATGCCAGAGATGTGCCGGGGCAAAGGAGCCTGAACACAAAAAAAATACAAACTCAAGGACTGCGTAATCCTTGCGCACAGGTAAAAGGCAGACACGGAAATCCATCCCCTTGTTCAAGTGAGGATCTAAAGCTCAGCACCTCTTCCAAGAAAGATCCTGCCTTAAGAATGGTTAAGAGGGTGTCAGCATTTTACTACTGCATTTCACAGTTCAGGACACACTATACCTGGTTCCGTTCTCTAGCATATGGCTCGTCAGCTCAAAAATGTTGTTGCTCCAGAATGCCATGTCATCCACTCCTCCAAGGAAATATTCATTGAACTTTTCCACCAGAAATGAAGATTTACTAGCAAATGTTGGAAAAAGCTAAGAGACAGGAAACATACACAGTAAGATGGATCACATCGTCTCCAGGTTACATGTGCATTTTTGTAAAGAAAACAGAAAACCAACCTTGCCAACAAGAAGCCTTTCTCCATGCCTGAAAAAAAAATTAAAGAAACAGAATTAAAACTTGCTTAATTTAATACTTAATTATTTAAATAGTTCCTTTAAAAAGTCCTATATGGTAAACACTATGCAAGTCATTACATTTCCATGTTGGTTGCTAATAAATTTTTAAAGTTGTAAAGCAAAAAGTAACTATATAAACTTTATTGCTCTTAATTTTGAAGGATTCACAGTTTTTGTAAATGTTGTATGACTATTGGTAATTGATTGAAATACAGGATACAGCTAAGCTGTTCAGGATATTCAAAAGCAGACACTGCCAAATATCCAAAGTCTGTTTCAAATTATTCTTGGACCTGAAAGGATCAACATAAAGTGTAGATAAGGCATGTATCTAGAGACTCCTTTGGTGCATGATAATTATACCTCTAACTCACCATAGTGCAATGGTACTTGAAGACACAGCTGTTATCAAATAAATATGCATAAATACATTAAATGTATAAATTCATTAAATAGCCAAGATTCACCCTCTGTGGTGTAATAATTAATTTAGCAGTCATTAAGCAGACCAAATTTGAATCCTAGTCATTAAAAATATTCAGGTGTTCTGTGATTTTGGAGTCTAGGAGGGAGTCTTCATTGCTGGCATAAGATGTTTCAAATATAATTATCTTATTTCTCCAACTTACAAAAGCTCAGGCAGAGATATTCAACTTACAGTTCAAGAAACAGCAGATAAGTGCATTCAGTAATTGTGCTTTCAGTTATGATCTCTTTTCCATAAAATTCCTTATAGATAGCTGCTAGGTCTTTGACAGGTACATACCTAAAATCAAAAAGAATGTATTACAATAACAGACGTTCCACATCACCCAATAAAATATTGCAGTTCTTGTAATAACAACAGCCTATAAAATATTACAAATTTCAAAAGACTACATAGGGCCATGAAGATTTACAAATACCAGAATTGCACATGCACTTGTGAGGGGAAATAAAAAAAAAAAAGTGGATATCTAAATAATCTGCTCATTTTCATGCATTTAAAACTGTCTGAATTCAACATCCTCAACTTCCAAAACTTTAAATAAATCTCATTGAGATTGCCACTTAACTGAGTTATTTACCTAGCTGCTAGGACATTTCAGAAAAAGGTTTTCAGTAGTTATTTTATATATAACTACTTATAACTTGAAAAATAAATAATTTAATCCTTTTTGATGTGTTCCTATACATAAACTCTCCTCTGTCCTTCCAGTTTTTCATGTCAGGGAACAGTAAATATGCATATAAGGAATACCAAACTCATAACATTTAAAATAGTTGCAAAGATTTCTTTTGAAAGAAAAATAAAGGACAGCATTCTGGTTAAACAGATTAATACAGAATGATATGATATGATATGATATGATATGATATGATATGATATGATATGATATGATATGATATGATATGATATGCCATTTTATTATATATTATACAAAAATAAACATTAAATATTAAAGAAGACAACCTCATTATCTTACCAATGTGATGCCAGATAACTGAAGTCCAGCTCAAATTGACTCACTACATCTCCTCCTGAGGATGAAAGAATGAAAAAAACCCACATAGCCCAACAAACAAAACCTGTTAAATATGTGTCATGGGTATCAGTGTATATGAAACTATGTATGGCTCTTCTATATGGATTTATATGGCAGATCTTCCAGGTATATATTTAGAACACACAAATGGTTCACCTGAAAGTATGTTACACATTTTAAACCTACAGAGAATAATGTACAATTTAAAATCACAGTAGTGACACTATCCAAATCTTAGCATCCTCTGGTCTGCCTTTTGGCTTTAATCCAAGTGTTCATATGCCTTATCACATCTCTTGAAAGCTGAGGACAGGTACAGCAGGGCTTTGCAAGCCATGGGGGAGGGCAAGAATACAGTGTCCATAATTCATTCTTAACTCCTGCATTGCACAGTTCAAGAGGCAGAATCTACCACCATGGTTTTGAAGAGGACTAGTTATTCCAATACAAGGATCTATGATTGGCAAACAGAAACTTTACCAAAATCTCCAACACTGTGAGCTTCTGAGTAAGAGCCATGAAAATCAATCTGGAGAAAGAGAAAAACAAGAGAACTGCCTGTTTCTTTTAATATGAGCAGAAACAAACTCCAAGCAACACTAATTTTTACAGGTCCCAAACATGACAAACTTCACTCTTACAAAGTTTGTGACAGTGTGTCTCTCCAAAAATCTTCCTGAAACAGGCTCCAGCTTTTCTCTTTCCTCCCCACCACCACAGTCCAAAGCAAAGATATCCATTCCAATAAATCCAGTTGTATCAATAAATAAAATAATACAGGCTTACCTCTCCCATGGCCTTTAGAAATCCTTGGTCGATTCCCAGGCTATGCCAGCTAACATCTGCCACCATATGTGAAGCAATTCCAAACAGGAAAGCCACCAGCTTCTCTGTAGTCTACACAACAACAATTCATTTGTCTGTCATTTTACTCCTTTTTAAGAAAATGTTAACATTTTCTGTATGTGCATTATACAAGGATAAAGGTGAGAAGCTCTTACAGTCCAAGAGTTTACCAGGATAAAGTGCTGACCACTCATTGCTTGATGCTGTGCTCAACTTTTGTAACTTGAGAAGATTTAAGCAGTTTATACAGTCCAGAGCCATAGAATTACAGGGCTGATGTGAGGGTAATTTGCATACTTCAAGTTTAATATGTACTAAACTGTTTTTCTGGACCAAGGATAAACACTTCCAAGGATTGAACTCCCTCTTCCACCACGCTTGTTGTGTAGGCAGACAGAGGAGAGAAATTCATTCCACTGCATGCCCACTTTTGACAAATTGTTTTTCCTTTCCTCCTACATAGCTCACAGACCATTAACAAGAGCAAATCTGAACTAAATTTAAGTGAGGACTTGAGTCAAGTGGACTAAGGACAAGTGAGAAGACTAAAAGGTATCTGGTTTTCAAATGGCAAGCCTTCAACCAGATCTCATAGGAAAGCAAGATCACCAATCATATTTAAAAGTTTAAAAGTTTATGTGTCATAAACACCAGACCACAGTGGAGATGACTGACAGACTTAATATGGAAACTGTAAATTTTTTGTATGGTAAAGATTAAAACAGGATTTCAAGTGTTCCTATATAAGCAGAGACTAATATAAAAATGTTGGGTTTTCTCTACACCTCACAAAGGATGAAATTACAACAAGTGAAAGTGAAGAAAACAGTTGAAAATAAAGTAAATCAAGCAAAAGTTAAACAATTTTCTTACCTCTTCCCAAGGCTGAGGATAATTCCTTCTTATGTAGTCAATACTTGCTTTGAGAAATGGTGACCAGTGGGTGTCTTCAGACACATCATGGAACATTCCTATTGCAATAAAATATATATCAATATTTGATTTATTCTTTGTGGAAAAATGAAACAGAAAAAGAAAAATAAAGGGTTTTGTCCATTAAAAACCCCACAGATTTTGTTAAATTTTGTGTCTGAGAGATGATACATTTTTCACTCCAGCTGATGAAAGGAGCCAAAAGAGTCTTATTTGATTTATACTATCAAAATAGATACTAGATTTACCTTCTATGATTTTGGTTTAAAGCATCTGAAAATTTTGTGCCTGCTCCTTTTCTCTGTGCCTGTGACTAGGTACAATACAATGAAAAGCTGCCTCCCAAGCAGAGGGGATAAAGAGAGCTGACAGACAACCTGTTGACTAAATTAATGCATCCACTTTTATGTCAGAAAAGCTGTAGGAAATGGCAGCCAACTCAAAATGTCATGTCCAGTTTCCACTGGGCAGAGGAGGGCTATTTTCAACATTTTCAACAGAAAGGCAAACTAGCCAAGATACAGTCAGTGTAGGAGGAGAGGAAAAAAGGCAGGAAAGCAGGAAAAATCAGGTTTCATTTGAAGAACCAATTACAACCTGACTTTAGGCAGAAAAGATTGTGTATGATCTAACTGTGACTTTAAAAATTTCTGTGTACCTACAAAAAGCTAAGTGCAAAGGGATGTTGACATAAAGAGAATTAAGCAGCACACAATGCTAAATTCTCTAAGGGGGAAGAAGGTAGGCAGGAGATTATTCAGACCATCAGTACTCTTGGAGGAAGAGTGCATGTTGGTTGACACAGCAGTGTGAAACTCCACAATGTTAAGGCAGATTAAACACCGAGAGAGCAGACCTTGGGGTTAATTCAGTCACCTTGGCCTTTCTTGACATTTTACAATGCAGCTAAACTAGATAAAAGAAGGATGGTACTTGCTTGGCCAAAGTCAGAATAGCCTTCCACGTCTAAGCTTGTTTCCTGCCCAAAGAGGCAGTCTGGATGTCTTTGTTCTTAATCTTGTCATGCTCAGTTAAAACAGCTCAGGTCTGAAGAGGTACCTATTTCTTCCATACTGACTAAGGAGACTGCTGACAAGTGGTCCAAGTCTAACAAGGCAAGATGGACTCCAATGTTAGTTCATTCATGAAGGAATTAAGATTGGATACTGCAGATAGAAAAGCTTTGACCCGGTATAAGACAGGTCAAAATGGTTAGAAGGGAAAGACGAAATAGATAGATAGATAGATAGATAGATAGATAGATAGATAGATAGATAGATAGATAGACATAACCAAGGTGAAGTAGGAACTGAAAAAAAATCCCAGGAGAACATCAGTCATGAAAACAAGGAAAGCAAGACTGAAATTTGGCACAAGAAGTTGGGAGAGCCAGGCAGAAAACCGAGACCAGTGACCCAATGAGTGACAGAAGACAAAACCAGTATTAAATTCTGGAACAGGGAGGTCATCCGGAAGTGAACCGAGCACATCAGAAAACCAAGCAGCCTGTAGCTGGCATAACCAACAGGCAGCATCAACAACCTCTGTCTATGAAAAATGAGAACTTTGGCAGCAATTGTGTGATTTGGTGTTGCCCTGAAAATTCAGTTTTTTGATCTTGTTGACATAGTTTCTAAAAACTTTCCCAGGACAGTGACTGTAAACATAGATATGTATACATTCTTTCTGATACACGTCTTTTGATGGACATCTTGCACAACCAATGTGATTGGAAAGGTGGTAACCTAACTATCCAATCCCTGGTCATTGCCAAGAATCTATAAATACTGAAGTTGTAAGAATAAAACCAGTTTTTTCCCTGTTATATGGGAGCCGTGTCTGTGTGAGTCATTGCATGTCCTACAGCGACAATTTAGCTCTAAACCAAATATCCTAAGTACACCTCAAATTTAATGGAATTTGCATGGCCCACTAAAATAAGCTACTTCCAATACTTTAACTTTCCGCTGATATCTCAACAATATTGAAGCCAGTAAGGCCAGATATCCTCACAGAAAGTACTTATCACTGCCCTGTCTCTGGTACCTGCCTACACCCCCTAATAGCTTGTAGCTGGAGGACAGGCAGGCTCTTTATCCATTTGCTAACTGTTCTCTACCCAGATTTACCCTTTCAGTAGCAAATACCCTACAGCAAGGCCTAGCTGGCTGTTTTATAGCTCTAATGTTGCTGGGAAAGCTGATTATGGTCAAGAGCTGACCTTTCAGAGCTGAAAAATCAGGGAACCAACTACTTGCAAGTCAAGACATACTTTTTACAGCTATTGCAAAAGGGTTCTAATTTTGTAGTACAGTCTTTTGATCTGCAAGCAGCAAATTTAAGACTGTCATTGATTTCCAGCAAGAAGAGTAAAAGGCAAAAGATTGCACTCTGGAAAAAAAAAGGCTTTAACCTGGAATGTTGTTAACACTTTGTCTTAGGTTGCAATGCAAGATGTAACCAAAAGTACGTATTCTATTAACAGCTGTTAAAACCAGGTGGGGCAGTGTTCTTTATCTGTTCCATGACCCATCCTCCCTCCAGGGGGATATCTTATGTTAATGGGCCATTGAGTCTCACTGCATGACTGATAAAATTACATCATCCCACTGTGAGCTGCTCCACCCAGGGGGAGGAGCCAAGCATTCCTACCTGGGTATAATCTGAGACTTGGAACACCACAGTCAGCCTTCCTCCACTGGATTCCCAGAGGAAGACCGGACCCATCTACACCACCACTGGCCCTTCAGAGGAAAACTACACCCTTCTACAGGATCACTGCTTCAACAGAACCACATCTGTCACTCCAGGAGGACTGCAGCCACCATGAAATCAAACTGCTACCACACTGTGACTAACAGGGTGTCAGGCTGTATTCTGACTCTATTAGTGGTTTTTTTTTTTGTTTGGTTTGTTTTTGTTTTTTTATACTACTGAATTTTTATTTCAATTTCCCTAGTAAAGAACTGTTATTCCCATTCCCATATCTTTGCCTGAGATCCCCTTGAATTCAAGATTGTAATACTTTGGAAGGGGTGGGGGTTACATTTTTCCATTAAAAGGGAAGTTCCTGTCTTCCTTAGCAGACACCTGTCTTTTCAAACCAAGACATACTTGCCCAGCCACCCTCAGCAAGTCCTACACTATTTTGTTGCTGTGGAATTTTTGGATTCCCTTATCCTCTCTTTGATCTGATAGAAACTAATAATTTTTAATACAGAAATAGCTTCAGGCCTTCCCTAAGATATATATAAAAAAAAAAAAGATCATTTTGTCCTCTCTGTACTCAGTAAGCTGACCTCATTTAGTCAAACAGCATCCTTCTATCAGATTGCCCTACACATGAAATAGTTAAATATACCCAAGAGTTACTTTCTAACACATTTTCAAATGTGTTATTTCATTATAAAGTATTACAAAAAGGCGCTAACAAAAATAGTGAATAGTTTTTACAGGAAAGCATTTTTGGACACACTTCATTTCTTACAATGTAACCTTTTGAAACCCACTAATGCTGTAGGATTTCCACATAAAAATGTGGTTGTTATAACATTATAAAAACTCATAAAGTTTTTCTTACCATGTTTGCAGATTGGAGGATAAAAGGCATCAGGATAAATGCTCCCAGCCTGAAAAGCATCTTGGTGACTTAGTAATAACTGTGGAAAGGATGAGGGGGAAAGAATCAGAATGCTATTGCACAGCACAAAACCATATTTACAGCCACCGTCAAAGACACATTCTAAATAGTCAGCAAAATACAACTATTATCTTGGTAAAATACACCATGTGGTGCATAAAACTTTGCTTTTATTTTGCTGTCCTTAGGTTTATTAAATCTGCTTTCCCAAAGTCCTCTACTCATTCTCCTAATACAACTGTTCACATAGAGTATGACTAAAGAAGATAGGAAAACATGCAAGAAACCACACAAAGTGTATATATACCCACATCAGTATAATTTCTATATTTCTGTAATAATATTCAGAAGGAGTCAAATTATATTGAATAAAAAAAGGTAAAAATACAGTCTGGGAACAATATTGAAATACCTATTACTGAGAATAATAAAGAAAAGCAAGAAGACAGAAAGAAAAGCATTCAGAAGAAAGGTGTACAAAATTGAGCAATAATATGCTTCCTACCTGTCTATAATTAACACTCCCTTCATGCTTAATGAAAAATTCCAGAGCTCTATGTGCTGAAAAACAATATATTGAAGTGTTGATTTACAGGTATTGTGTCCAGGCCCATGTTTTGTTAGAAGCACTAGCAGAACCAGAAGACACCACATTTTCATGCCTAAGCCAAGTTCCACGCACACAAAGCAGTATTTCTCACAGAACTGTGCACCTGTAAGAGGGTGTTTTTTCTCACCTAGGGAGTTAAGAAGGAAGTGCTCTTTCTGTAGCATATCTTCAGGCTCTCTCTAATCCCTAGCTCCCAATCTAACCAACCAAGCTGAAATCACAGGGAAATGATCTCCCTGTGTCCAGAAATGAGCTTCAACAGTGAACTGACAGGACCACACCCAGCACATGTAAAGCATGGACCATAAAGTTCTAGCTGTGCTGTATTCAAGTTTCATTGTTGCCCTTACCAGTGAAAAAGGTATATTGGGAATCAATGTGAGTGTTTAACAGTTTGATTAATTTTTAACATGCATGAAAAGTAACAAAAATCCAAAGTCAGTAAGGTAATAACACTATTTATTCACTGTATTGGCAGATATTCTTATTGTCAAAATCTTTATTTAGCTGGCACAACAAGTGAACAAAACAAACTGATACCCTTTTCTTTAATGAGGTCTCCTAATTAATATTAGATTCCAGGAATAATCTATCAACACTATTTTAAAAATACCCAACATTTCCTCTAAAGCTATTTACAAGGATTGAAGTTAATTTGTTCCTTACCAAATAAATCACATCACAAAAAGCCCCCAAAAACCAAACAACAAAACCAACAAACAATAACTTCCCCCACCAAATCCAAAACAATCCATTACTGTTCTGGAATAATATCTAGACAAAACTGGGGGGGGGTTGAATGATCTTTCACTTTGAATTTTACCCAATAATCTAAATCATCCTTATACAAGTAAGTTAAGGTAACTTAAAGACCAGCCTTGTACCAGAAGAGAACCAACAACAACAAAATAATAACCTAAAATTTAAGGCTCAGATATTTCTACACACATATCTGATTCCAGTGTGGGAGAGCCTCAGTTTGGCAGTTTGCATTTTCTGCCTCACACCTCCCCCACACTTTTCTCACTACTCCAGTGGGCCCAGCTTCTACAACTCCATCTTTACACAGAATTTTATGCCAGATCCCCACAGTGCCACAGAGCCTCACAAGTCTGACAGGAACCCCTGGGGTGAAGAGCTTCCTCACTGTGACCTGCCTCCAGGAATGGCCATGCAAGTAGGACGCAGCACAGCTCTGCCAAGCACACTGAACTCGATCAACATTCTGAACAGGCAGAGTTAGAGCTTTTCACCGTTTTAAAAGTACTTTCAAAATTCTGACAAGGATTTCTTTGGTGCTGGCTTTGAGTGAGAAGAATTCCTTTCTATGGTTTGTCATTTGGGGTGTGGGTTTTTTTTTTGGTTTTTTTTTTTTTGTTTGTCTGTGTTTTGTTTTTGTTTTTTTTTTAGGTTTTTGGTGGGGTTATTTTTGTGGGTTTTTTTTGGTAGTTTGTTTTAGTTTGCTTGTTTTTGTTTTGCTGGAATACTCAGTGTTTTAATTTTGGAAATATTTTCATCCTCTCATCATAGACTTTTATGTGAACAACAATAAGAGCACCCATTTTAGCAGCATCAGGGCTTATCAGTTTAATGTAATTTTCTGACAAATGGACAAAACTTCTTGTAAACTATGACCCAATAGTTGAGTGTACACACAAAGGCAACCAAGCTCTTTATGTTATGAAGACACAAGTTTTCTGCAACCTGGTCCCTTGATTAGAAGAAGAAAAAAAAATTACTGCTTTGGGACAGATCTGTAAGCTTGTTTCTCTTTGCAGAATTTTTTTTTTTTCAAACACACTCTATTCTGGCAAATCTGTTATTTCAAGTCCTCAGGAGCTCATAGTCAGTAATTAGAGCCCTCAGCTTGCAGAGTTGTGTGCTCTTGCCTAACCTCAGGCAGCGTGACTTCTCCTACAGATTATTATGGGTTTCTTGACACATTGTTAGGAAAAACAAATTGTTCCAGGATGCTGACCAAGGGTACAACACTCAGTAAGGGAACACACTCCAGTCTCAAACACCATGAATAATCCCAGTCTTTAAATTGTTCAAATTTGAATGTATTCAGTACCTAAAGTCTGAGAAAACTACCTGAACAAAGGCAACATCCTACATTTTACCATCTGCTTGAGCAATGGATTTAGAACCAAAACCAGAAGAACAAACAATTAAAACTGTCAACTATTATGAGTAGCTGTTTCAGAGTAACCTCACACTGCTCGTGTTTGTGCTTGCAATAACTGTGAAGGAAACCAGGTTTTAAAAATAGCACAGGCAAACAGAAAAACAAATATTTCTCCATTTTGATGTTCATTCAGTTCTCTCCTTCATTCTCTAAAAATCTAGGCTGTTCTGGCTACAGAGAGCAGCCTGCCAGAAAGAGACACACAACAAAATTTTTATGATGTAGTTACAGATAGAAATACATTACAGAATTTTATCTACTTGTGCAGGTATGGCATAATTAATACAGAGTGATTTGAAAACAGTTACTGCAAAGGACTTGTGTTATTCTTTTAGTTAAAATATAACAATCCCAAGAATTGCCTGAAGCATTCCTTTTCTTTCTCCAAACCAAACTCTGTCTGCGTACGACTCACAGACAAAAACATTCCAGTTACATAATGCCTGTGTCTTAGGAGACGGAAAAACAAGCAACCCAAGTTAATTCAAGCATTTTACTTACAAAAACACTAAAATTTCAAACTCCAAACTATTCATTTATCCTTTCTGTTATTCACATTTTTTTTTAATTATGTAGTCTGCCTGTTACTTTAACATTATTTTCTCCCTTTGCTTTCAAGTCAAATCTAAATTTACTTTTCTTCACAAGAAATTCAAAACACAAAATCCATTTTGAACATGTCTTACCTATTTCAACATGTGTTGAAATTCCACATGGGATACAGCTTTGACAGAAATGGTAGAGTATAACCAGCAAGACAGACCAAATCTTCAGACCAACCATGATGCTGGCTCCAACCGTGGTTTTCAGAAGCCTGGAGCAGTAGCACTGTGACCTTTGAAATGCAGGTTACGGAGCATGCCTTTTCTTTCACACATATTGCTGACACAGCAAGCAAACGACCGCCAAATTTGAAAGGCTGTTTTATACCAATGCTTTCTTTTACAGCAAATAAAGTAGTTTATATAAAGAAATAAATAAACTGTGGGTACTCTCTCCAGTTGAATTCTGTAATATCTCTGGGATTTGGGCAGTGTAATCAGTGCATCACTGCACAGAAGCAGTGAGATTTCTGTTAAATCCAACAGCATGGCAAAGAGTATCTTCTCAGAGTTTGTTCAGCTTATGGTGTGCTTGCCTTACAGCAACTACATCCCACTTCACAAAATAAATTAAAGCCAATTGCCAAAGCAGTATTAATAGAAAAACACCAGCTCCTGAGTTGCAGGTAATACAAATTCATAACCTTTGATGAGCTGATAGGATACTGCACACTTAAGTGTGGGTCTTCAGTTCAGTATTGATATGATATCACTACTCCATCACATATCTCCAGCTGATATGGGGAGACTCGTGGCAGTACTCCTGCCGAGTGTATCACTATGAACTTGTGGCTGCAGCGGCTGCGCACCCTGCGTTTCCCAGCCACCCTTCCCGCATGTGGCACAGCCACACCAGTCCCCAGCCAGATGATGGCACCGGGCAGGGGCTTCACATGGCCCTTGTGCCAGAGACTGACCAGCTGTCAGGGGACCCATGGGCCAGTGCTCCTGCAGTAAAGCACAAATTAGCCTGGAGGAGACTGAGAGCCCTGAGACTTTATCACAGCCTGCAACTTCCTCACGAAAGGAAGAGGAGGGGCAGGCACTGATCTCTTCTCTGTGGCGATCAGTGACAGGACCCGAGGCAATGGCATGAAGCTGTGTCAGGAGTGGTTTGGGCTGGGTACTAGGGGAAGGTTCTTCACCCAGAGGGTGGCTGGGCACTGGAACAGGCTCCCCAAGGAAGCGGTCAGACCACCAAACCCGACAGCGTTCAAGAAGCATTTGGACAACGCCCTCAGGCACACTGTGTGACACTTGGCGTGTGCTGTGCAGGGCCGGGAGCTGGACTTCCATGATCCCTGTGATGACTCCTTCCAACACAGGATATTCTGTGACTCTGAGCCTCCTCTCTCCCTACGAAGCAGAGGTCTCGATGGGGAGGGGGAAACGAGGCTCAGGGAAGCAGAAGTTCCACCCCCCCCGCCTCGGCTACGCTCCCTCCCCTGCCCGGGCAGGCCGGGTGCCTCTGGCCGGGTGCCAGCGCCCCCGTGCCCCTGCGAGAAGCCGCTTCTGGCCCGGCCCCCCGGCAGCTCCTCCTCCGGGGCGGTGCGGGCGGGCCGTGCCGGGCCCCGCCGCCTGTCGCCGCAGCGCGGCCATGGCCACCCTCCTGCCGCGGGGCGCCGCCGCCGCCCGCCGCCGCCTCCTGCTGCGCCCCGCGCCGCTCGCCCCGGCCCCGGCGCGGGCCGCCGGCCGGGCCCTGTCCGCAGCCCTGGTGCGCCGGGGCGGCCTGGTGGGCGGCCGATGGGTGGAGACGGCCGCCGCTTTCCCCGTGCAGGACCCGGCCAGCGGCGAGGAGCTGGGCCGGGTGTCCGACTGCGGGGTGGCCGAGGCGCGGGCGGCTGTGCGGGCCGCGCACGAAGCCGGCGCAGGCTGGGGCCGCCTCCCCGCCAAGGTGAGCGGCCGCGGGAGGTGGTGGCGTGGGGGGGCCCGGGGCGGTCCGGCCCGCTCCGGTCGGGTCTCTCGGGGCCTCGCTTCCCCGTCCCTGCGTGAGGCGGCCACGGCAGCCTTGTCTCTCCCTCCTGCCAGGAGAGGAGCGCGCGCCTCCGCAGATGGTACGAGCTGATGATGGAGAACAAGGAGGAGCTGGCGCGGATCATCACAGCCGAGAACGTGAGTGAGGCGGCGGGGGTGGGCACGGGCACTGCCCCGTGCTGACACTCGCGCTGGGAAAGCCAACACCGGCAGCGAACGGTGACACCAAGTAAAGCTGTCAAACCTCTCCCTGCGCGCTTCACCAGTTAGCCATCGTGTCCTTTTAAATAACTTCGGGCATATTGTGCACTCACATTGCTCTGCCAGGTTCGTGGGTGACGTTTCAAACACTCCTTCTCCGGACATAAAGTACATTGGTTTGATGACGGTAGTACCTAATCAGAGGAAACCAGACCCGTGTTGTGCTTCATGGCATGCAAAAGTGTACATCCACCTAAACCACGGTCCTCGTGGCAGAAATGTTTGTGACTGGGAAAAATCACGCAGGTCTCCAAGTTGGACTCACACAGTCTGGATCACTGAGTACTCTGGGAGCTCACAAACTGGTGTCCTTTCAGACAAAACCTTGCTGGAAGATGCTTCAGCAGCTCCGCTGTGGTGTCACAGCTTCTAATGGTCATTCAGTCCACAGGGTCAGATCTGGGGGTAGTCCAAACAATACTCCCAAAACAAATGACCCTGGCATAAACTTGTGACTGTTTTGGCATTATTTGTGTCTTTCTTCAGAGTGATAATAGCAGCTATCTCAGAGTTTGTAAATAAATGCATGCTACATTTGTTATTTTTCTTCCTTGTCCTGGGCAGGTATGAATCCAGGCACAGCATACGAATTACTGACTATACAATGATGGTATATTGAATCCACACAACTATTGCTACTGCAATCAATCTTGTGGAGATCACAGTGTATGTCAGAGGGAGGGGATCATGAAGTACTCTGAAAAGAAGAAAAACTCCAAAATCCTTTAATTTGTTTATATTGCTTCTGTTTGGTGCTTACAATGTATCTTCAATCTGATTTAATCAAAGGGGAAGCCTCTGAAAGAAGCACAGGGTGAAATCGTGTATTCAGCCTCGTTTCTGGAGTGGTTTGCGGAGGAGGCTCGACGGATTTATGGTGATGTTATTCCAGCATCTGCAAAAGACAGAAGAGTCCTGGTGCTGAAGCAGCCAGTAGGAGTGGCAGCCATTATAACCCCAGTAAGCATAGCTGAACTCTTCAGAGTCAAGTGAAGGTTGTCAGCTCAGCTCCCAGTTCAAAATGTCACTTCTGCAAAAAAGGAGGGAAAATTTTCCTAACTTTGACTGTACTGTTTTCTTTCTTCCTAGTGGAATTTTCCCAGCGCTATGATTACCCGCAAGGTTGGTGCAGCTCTGGCAGCTGGCTGTACAGTGGTGGTGAAACCTGCAGAGGACACACCTTTGTCAGCATTAGCTCTTGGGGAGGTGAGTTTTCAGTGCTAAGCTTTACCTCAGCAATGGACTGATACTGTAAACAGGGAGTCAGATGGGCTTGGAAGGTAGATCTGGCCAGCTTCATATGTGAAGAAAGGACAAACTGACTTGATGCAGGTGTTTAAGTTTAGTGAGAATCTTTGCAAATTGTTTCTAATATGGTCTAGAGCCTCAAAATGGATTTGGCCATTTTGATACTCAAAATATCCTTATATCTTTAATTTGGTTCTTTTGAAGACACAGCTTAACCGGAGCAAAACTGCTCTCTCAAGCACCTGTGGTATCAATTCCTGGTTGTGCTGAGCCCTTTTGGCTTCCATTGACTTATAGACTGTATTCTTCAAAACATTGAGCAATCATTAAGTGACTGTTCCTCTTAAAAAATGCACTAATAATGCAAATTCTGTTTTTCTTTTGTTGCAGCTTGCAAACCAGGCTGGAATCCCAGCAGGAGTGTACAATGTTGTCCCTTGTTCCAGACAACAGACAGCAGCTGTAGGGGAAGTTCTATGCACTGATCCATTGGTATCCAAAATATCTTTTACTGGCTCTACAGCAACAGGAAAGGTACATACGTGGACAGAATATCCTTGAAGATTATTACTGTGGTTATACTAGAAAGGTAGGGGGAAAGTGTGTGCCTTTATACGGAGCCTTCTTTTCTGGCTACTGTACACAGATTGTCCAAATAATTGTGTTCCTCTTGAGATACTGTTTACATGTTTTAGCATCAGTACTTCACAAAAGGATGCCTGTCTACAATTCTTGATAACTGTCCTTTATTAAACTGTAGTGTGAACAGTCCTGTACAAAATGTTCTTGGTTAATATCATAAGGTGACAACATACTAATAGGAACACTGAAACTGAGTTTCAAAGGTTCCATTAAAAAATGGCTTCAGAAGTTGAGAGAAAGTATTAGAGGAGTAAGGCCCTGGAATAATTTCTATCAACCTTAGTCAATAAGCAATCTTGTTGCCATATGTAATTGAGTCTCTGATTACCTTGTGATGTGGCTACAAAATGACGGAATTCTCAAGGGTGGCTGTGTGGAGAATGAAGAAAAAGTCTGGTATCAAGGCAAATCATAATGCCAAAGTCTATCAGGACTTGAAAAACTTTTGCAAGAGTAATCAAGATTTTATTCTCAAAAAAGAATAGAACAAACACAAAAAAGTTGACAATATCAGTGTATAAGCTTGACCTGACCTAAAGTTGATCAAAATCTTTCTCTGCATTAGTCCTTGGCCAGAATTCCATCTTTAAGGATTTTAATGGATGAAAGTTATTTTTTGTCACAGGAGATGGTCTAGCATTGTAGAGAAGATGCAGATTATTTCCTTGCCAGAGTTAATTTTTCACTGCCTTGCATCCATGATTCCACTGTTAACATCTGTTAGAGGTACAGATGTGTGTGTCTCTTCTGTTGCCTACAGATCTTGCTGAAACACGCAGCTGGCACAGTGAAGAGAGTTTCCATGGAGCTTGGAGGACATGCTCCTTTTATTGTATTTGACAGTGCCAATGTGGACCGGGCTGTCGCAGGAGCTCTTGCTTCTAAGTATAGAAACTCGGGACAGGTGAGAATTTTTGTCCATGTTTCTAGACAGTGAAGAGCTGTACATAAAGTTCAAGCTGTAAATAAGCTATTTCATGTAAAAGGAAAGCACAGAACGCTTCACTGTGAAGAGAAAGTTCTGAGCTCATGCATGGCTCTGAGCACTAAAGCTAATTACCAGCAAGTCTAAATAGCAACACTGAAATCCCATATATTTTCACAACATACATGGCAGTCAGTAGCACCACTATTTGAGAAGATGATGCTCTCTAGGACCCCTTGCAAGAGCTTAAGAAGTAATAAGGCGTTTTTTTCATATGTTTTGTTAATATTTAATTCACTGGAGAACATGTGAATGACACCATCTTGCTTCAGTCTATTAAGACACTGATAGTTTTTTCTACAAGGGATAGTTTTAAAAATTGATAGACGAGATTCAAGTGTGCATTGCTTCAGATGTATTTCATTTAGAGTCAAAACATTTTTAAGAGCATCACTTTCCAGAACAGTCATCTGAGAAGGGCTGTGTGGAGACTGTTCCAGCCTCACAGGCTTCATGTTCATGTAAACATGAAGTTGACAAATTCCAGCTTTTGAGAACCACTAAATTTTCAGTAGGTCTGGGAGGTCATTTGATAGGGAAAACTTTTCTTGAATAACATAAGACATAACTAATCTTGGGAAGAAAGAAAGGAAACAAAAGTGGACAAGGACCACTAAGGCATCAGACCCACAGTAGACAAGATCTGTCATAAAAGGCACCTCTGCTGCTGTAGACAAAGATAAGAAGCTGTTACTTTTCACATACTGCAGCAATCAAAATAGGATGCAGTCAGAGCAAAGGGGTAGCAGAAATATATAGACCACTGAAAACACTTAGAAACAACTTTCGGGAAGAAAGCAAACTCAAACTCAGATAATAAAGGAGTTAGTGGTCTGGGGTAATTTTTTTCTAATCTAAATGTGATTTGAGATTTTTAATTTTCAGCATTCTGCAGTCTAATTAGAAAGTGTTGTGTGCAGCTTCTGGACCTTAGTTGATCCATATATCTGAATCCACAAAACTCAAAAAGTATTTCTCCAGTGTAAGCAACTTAGCAGTGTGACATATTTCACACACCCACTAACAGCTTGTTGAAGTTGTATTTCTAAAGTGAAATGGGTGGTGAAAGAAATGGCATAACTAGGTAACAGTTTAGGATGAGGGAGGAGAGGCAGGGGATATCAGTGTAGTAACCTGATTCTTTGGCACGAAGGCCAGAATAAATTAATGGATGGATTAAATACCATATAAACTAATGGAGTTTTGTCTTACCTTGTTTGTTTTCAGACTTGTGTTTGCACAAACCGTTTCCTGGTGCAAAAGGGAATTCATGATGAATTTGTGGAAAAGTTTGCTAAAGCTATAGAGAAAGAACTTCATGTTGGAAATGGATTTGATGCAAAAACTACCCAAGGACCACTAATAAATGAAAAAGCAGTGGAGAAGGTATAAGTAAATATTTCATTTTTAATATCCTAATTTTCTTTTTGTGATCTATAAAATATCCTTACATTTATGTTTCACCTTTTTTCCCTTGTTTTATTAGAACATATTTGTGGTGTGGCTGGAAGTATGTTCTGTCCCCCAAGTCCATGCATATATATAGACAAACAGATGTGGGCTGTTTATGTATCATCCCCCTGCTTCCATTAGGGGAAAGAGAAGACTCCTGTAGGAGAAACTGATTCCTCCTGATTATTCCCTAGCTTTTCTCAAAGTCCATTCACTGAAATCTGAAACACTGTGAGAGCTGTACAGTGATCCCGCAGTTCTGAAGCACTGTGATTGACAATTTCTTTTGAGGAACAGTGTTTCTTTTTGACGAAAGCTAGGCAAAACAATTTATTTGGGCTAAAAATACCAGAACTCTGGATGTTGTAATCACTTGAAACTTCATGTGCATGTTTTGGGTCTTCTGTTTTGGGTGGCCTGCAATTCCAAGAATATTTATTTTTTAAGAAATTCTAATAAATCACACTTTCTATAATATTTCACTCTTCCTAAGGTTAAAAATTATTGAGTCGAGTGGCCCATACTTAGTAAGATATTACAGCTCAGTTGCATGCAGGTTTGGTTTGAATCTATTATACATAAATGCTGCCAGATTCTCTTTATAAAAGAATTGGAAAACATTCATTTATTTGGGAGACAAAGGATGCAGTCCTTGAATTTCATTCCTTCATGCCTTTCCTTCTTGTATCACAGAAGTGTAATACGTGTATCAGTACAATTATATACACAAATGAACACTGTATATAGTCACCTTCTGTAATTTCAAAGGACTGTATTCTTGGTGGGGATTACTACTTTAGTTTTCTTACTACTTTGTTGTCTTTAGATGAATTGTAAATATAGGGAGTACATAGAATCATATAGATGTAGGAAAATGTTCTTTGCCAGTTCCATCTTGAGAGTTATTTCTCTTTCCATGGCAATCATAGGCTTCCATTTCCATAGTGCTTGATCATTGATATAAGATTCAGTTTTAAGTCCTGCAAAAGCTTTTTCTCACATTAGGTGTATGCTTTTAATTTCTACAGAAAAGTGGGCTGGGGACCACAATTCATAATTTATCCCTCTGAAATTCTGTCAGACTGAGAGAAACAAGAATTGAAGAGAAATTAGATAATATTGCAAATGATCTTCTGCAAAGTGTAAACCCCTCTTCAAAATTTTCTCTTAAATATTGGGAGAGTATTATTTTTTCAATGGGAAGTGTATTATTGCTCATTCTTAAATGCTGACTTTAAGATTTTTGTTATGCATGCCTCAGGTAGAGAAACACATTAAGGATGCAGTTTCTCAAGGAGCATCTGTTGTGACTGGAGGGAAGCGACACAGCTTGGGGAAGAATTTCTTTGAGCCAACATTACTTACTAATGTTACAACAAAAATGCTTTGCACCCAAGAGGAGACATTTGGCCCTTTAGCACCAGTTATCAGGTAAGATTATTAATTCTACAGATTAAAATTAACAACTAAAAAAACAGTGAAAGATTATTTTGAATAAACAAGATTTGAAAGACAAAAATATTTTTGTATGTCACGCAACTCTTGTAAAAATCCTGGGGTACTGGGGTAAGTGGAAAACATACTTTGGATATGTGGCTTGTTTGTTTCTTTTTCTTGACCTGATTTTAGCATCTCTGCAACTTTTTGAAAATTAAAGTATTGCAATCGTTAAGCAAGGCTAGATAGCAGCAAAACCTTCATCAGCTTCATGATCTGTGGTACAAAATAAGAGACAGGACTTCTGAGTTTGTCATGTGATTTGCTAGTCCTAAGCTTTTCTGACAGAGGATGAGTCGAAGTGGTCTGTTCTCCTTAAAGCCTTCCCTGCCTTTGTGCAGAACAATTGGATGTGATGGAAGAACATGCAGTTACCTCTCAGAGTTGAGAGTGCTGTGTAGATGGAGAAATAGGTAGGCTAAACCATGTGAAGTAAATGTCTCAGAACCATCCAGGTACCTAGAGGGAATTAAGGTAATCTTAACTACTTAACTGCAGTTTAAATTAAGAGGTAGACACTTCAGTGTTTCAAACTTAAAATTAAATTAGCATTTTAATGTACACTTTTGGGAAAAATAAATTGACACTTTAATTCCTGATAAGACTGCTTCTTGTCAGTAAGTCAGCAAGACAGCAGGTGAACTGCAGACCTCATTTCTATTTTTTCTCTTTTTATTGACAGATTTGAGACTGAAGCAGAAGCTGTTGCTATAGCAAATGCAGCTAATGTGGGTTTAGCAGGTACGCTTCTCTGTCAGATAAGTGTATTTCTGTGGGTTTGTGAGCTTTAGTGTTATGGGGTGATGATTTTGAATGTTATTAAGTCTCTTTTTCACAGTCTTCTGCAATTGTTCTTATGATTTTCACTCATGTGTCTCTGTGTCTTCACAACAGGATATTTCTACTCCCAAGATCCAGCTCAGATCTGGAGAGTTGCAGAACAGCTGGAAGTTGGAATGGTTGGTGTTAATGAAGGCATAATCTCATCAGTGGAGTGTCCCTTTGGTGGGGTAAAGGAGTCTGGTTTAGGGCGAGAAGGTTCAAAATATGGCATTGATGAATACTTAGAAATAAAATATGTCTGCCTTGGAGGATTATAAAAGCCTTCAAACAGCACAATCTCCACAACTTGGTAAAGAGTGCTGTTATTTAAATAAGCTTCTTGAGCCAGAAATATGTATGAATGAAACTTCTACCTTCTTTAAAAGTAATCAACCCTGTCCTGTGTGTGTATAGAGATATCTATGGTATTCTGTGCTGCCAAATGTTTTTACATTTGTTTATACATCCAGTTTTTCAGCAATGTGATCATAATGTCCATTATTTTTAGTAATGACTAGGGATGTACATTTATTGTTGGATTATCCTGGTGTAACTGGGAGAACTTGTGCATAATGAAAACAGATTGTAACCTGTAGCAAGGGAAACGAGACCACCATTTTTTACTACCTTTAGTATTTCAGTGTGGATAAGGGAGGCTTTGGGATGGCAGTCTCCCTTTAGAATTTTGTGTAAATACTGACACTTTCTAGTGTGGTTATGCGACCTTAGAAGCAAGTGTGTGTGGTTTTCTTTTTGTTTGGTTGGGTTTTTTTTGTTTTTTTTTTTTTTTAAATTGTGAGAGAATCTGCTGCTTACACAAGGTGAAGAATTGTTTTGAGCTATATCTAGGCATCCACATAGGCTAACAGACAGCTTTTTCAGCACTGATAATGCTGACTGCAGGGCTGCTGCCTGTTCAGCTTTAGGTTTTTGAGCAAAGAGGTGTACTTTGTGCCTAACAGCTTGCATGTCTCGGATGAAATATAGCCCTTGTTTGATGCCTGCTAGCCCCAGCAGTCCTGTGAGCAGGACAGTCCAGGACAAAAAATTGATGGCTTAATGAGAAGCATGAGGAACATCTTGCAGAATTGTAAGGGCTGTGTGAAGAAAGCACAAGTGGTGACATAATGATACAGATAAAATCCCTCCCTTCCATGAAAAGACCATGACTCTCCTCGGGTAGAAGTACAGTCCCTGATACAAATGTTGTTCAGTGTCTAAAGGAACATAACTCATCCCCTTCAAAGAATAGGAGCAGATATCTATCCCTGTGGGCTTTGTGTCTTGAATTGTATTTGTGGTTATACAGGTGAAGGTCAATTAGGAAGGAAGGTCTAGAAAACCCTTGAACATGACCCCTTTGTGACCTAATAGATTTAAATAGTGCTGGTTAGAGGTGAGACTTTGACACATCACCTCACTATTCTGTCATCTTCAAAAGAAGATATAAGGCTTCCTTAATATGAAATAAACAATGTTGTTTAAACATTGTTTTAATGGCAGTCAAACAAAGCACTTTAAAAGATGTGCAATGTTAATTTGGTGAATAAATCAGCATGGCAGAAGTTAAGTAGAATAAATTTTGTTTCTTGTGTTCATTATTAAAACTAAAAGAAGGCAACAGAGCCCTTCTTCTTATAAAGTAATGAATGTTACCCCATGAAATTAAATATTTTAAAATATTTTATCCCATCAGGCAAAGAGGTACCAGTTAACACAAGACTTGGGGAGGGAGGGAAAGCAAACTGGCACTGAGTTTCACAGGGTTTTTGTTTAAAGCGCACATAAAGTAGCATTGACTGCTACTCTTTCTTTTTAAATATATTTTTTATGGTTGTATTTGTGTAGCAGTTGAGACTAGGTGGGTTTGGAGCACATTTTCTGTCAGTACTGTGTGCATCATGCCAAACAAAGGGCAGTTAAAGGGGATTTACTGCCCTTCCAGTAATTCCCAATGCACCAAACCTGCATATTTGTGGTAGTGAGGACTTAGTACTGTTATCTGTGCTTGTTGTCAAGAACACAAAAAGGATGGCCTCTTTCTACACTAAAGCAAGAAAATTTCCTATTGCCAACTTCTAAGGTTACACTATTGAGTACAAAGGCTGCCTGAATTTGGGAAACACAGTGTTGTGGGAGAAGGCTGTTCGGCAGCCTTGGCTACTGATATATGTAGTATTAATTGGAAAAAACAACTGGGAAAAAGAAGGTTGTGCTTTGGTTCCTGGCTTCCACAACACACTGATGCAGGCATAGTTACAGGTATTGTACACAGGTAGAATATCTGCCACTGAAATTCAATTATGTCTGCCTGTGAACTGCAGTATAAGGTCAAAATTAAAATCATCTTATTTACAGCTGTATGAGAGTGTAGCATTTAATGTGAGTGTACTTCTTGGGACAGTGCAGTTGGAGGATAAATAATTTAACTCTTACTCTCTTCATTGCAAAGTTACTGATCAGATGCATTGGTACATTTAAAATCTTAATGTCTTTTCTGATAATAGCACTTCTAATGGGTGTTTATTTTTTTTAGCAAATAATATCTTTTACAATGCCTGATAACAAGCACAAACAATAATTAAAGATAATGTTTGTAAGAAACTTAAAAAAATACCTTTGTCTAGACTGGATTGTGGTTGAATTCCAGCATAATGTCCTCATGTCAGTAAAGTCTACATCAGTTAAGCACAGAATAATCAAAGTTGTCTTCATAGCAAAAGCTGGGATTCTTCAACAAAAGACTTACTTGAATTCTCACACCTCAGTTGTGTTGATTGCACTTGTGATAGTTTAGCAATTTCTGGATATTAAAACTGTGATTAAAAAATGTTTTCAGTCAATAAATAACTTCCATGAAAGCACCAGATGTTGTTGTTTATTACCTTATTCAGTGCTGAACTGACAAATTGACAGTCACATTAAGTTCAGTCTCTCAGCTTTGCACAGATTTTGTTCTGACAGCTTTATCCCTGGAAAAGACACCACTTCTTTGTATCACAGAATGACTACAGTTGGAAGTGACCTTCAAGACAGTCCAGCCCATACCCTAATACCTCAACTAAACCATGGCACCAAATGCCATATCCAAACTTCTTTTAAACACATCCAGGGATAGTGACTCTACCACATCCCCAGGCAGATCATTCCAGTACTTTATCGCTCTTTCTGTGAAGAACTTATTCCTAATGTCCAACCTAAATTTCCCTTGCCGCAGCTTAAGGCTGTGTCCTCTCCTTCTGTCAGTTGCTGCCTGGTGAAAGAGACCGACCCTCACCTGACTGCAACCACCTTTCATGCAGTTGTAGAGAGTGATAAGGTCACCTCTGAGTCTCCTTTTCTCCAGGTTAAACAACCCCAGCTCAGCCATTAGCCATTCCTCAAAGGGCTTGCATTCCAAGCCCCTCACCAGCCTTGTTGCCTCCTCTGGACACGCTCAAGCGCATCAACGTCCTTCCTAAACTGAGGGGCCAGAACTGGACACAGCACCCCAGTTGCAGCCACATGTACCCACATGTTCATGAAGTGTAAGATTTTGGTACCCCCAATTACAGTCTCTTGAATCTAAATAAAATAGATGGGACTACTTTGGCATAGTAATATGCCATCAGTCATTTTGTATGCTAGTCTTTTATGCTGAGTCAAACATTTTATCACAAAACAGATTAGTGTCTTCCCTGCTTTTGTAATGTGATTATTTGCATAATTCTTTATTTCATTCATTAAGATTTAAAATAGACTCTTGGGAGCTCTTTTATTTCTATTTATTTAACACAGCCTTGAAGCCTGAGAAACTGTCTTAATTTTCAACTGGACACAGTCATGGCCAATTTCTATTTTATTTCTTAAGGTACTCCTTAAACACCTGTTTCACACACCCCCACACCCACTGCCACTGCCTCCACTGCCTGTCTTCTCTGTTTAACAAGCTCTCAAGAAACTATGTTTACGTATTCTACTAGATATTAACAAGTTAGCTAGCTTAAAGATTTAAGTATGGTGTTAAGAAGCTCTAAGTTACATTTTAGCGCTTGTTTAAAGGGTTTCCAGGTCAAAACTTCCTGCTTAGGTCCTTCCAAGAAGAACCATGTGAAGTTCATGGTTTAGTCACTTCATCAGCGTGTGCCAAAGCTGCTCAGCACAACTGGCTGAAGTTGTTTTGGAACCATGCCGATTATCTTCTGTTGCACCACCTACTCACAGGGATGGGGAAGGGCTACTGCCATTCCCAAAATGTACAGTACAATAGCAAAGGGGCAGATTCCATCCTTCAACAAAGGGCACATGTATCGCATCAGCTCATTCAGCTACCAGTATTCCCTTGCAGTCCAGTGGCAAGGTTTTGAGGTACCACCTAGACTGTGGCACCATGTATCCAAACAGACATAGAAAGTTCCTTTCATGGCACAGGATTTTTTCCGTACAGAAAGACACTTGTATCTCATAGCACCTTTTATTATCACTATTCAGCACAAACTTAATATACAATGATGGAAGGATTTTTCTTTTCCAGTTCAGAAAGAGGTGGCATAACCTACCCCTTTCTAACAGCATATTTTGGGTTGTACTGCACATCTGTATCTCTGATTACTGCTAAGCAGAGGACTCAAGTATGGAATCTTGGTAACAGAGTAAGCCACAACATCTGTGAAACCACCACACTTGGCATGACAGCTGGTGATTATTTATACACTAATAAATTAAATTTTTAATTTAATTTAATTTAATTTATTAAATTAAATTTAGCTAATTAAACCAAGTAAGGAAAAATGCCACATGAAAACTCATTGTGAAGTGCAGTAAATTATTTATTTTTTGCTGCTCTCTGATCTACTGAAGGATGTCGCCTCTCTAATAAAAGATGCTTCTGTCAGTAGGGAGGGAAGGAATCAGCTACTGCATTGCTTTTATGTTTGAGTACAGACAAGCTATGGAAGACAACATATGTCTATTAGCCTGGCCTGATTGTTGTATCCGATATAGAATACCATGCTTAAAAGAGTACCTGACAAGTTTCTAAAAGGAAAGACAAAACTTTATTAATAGTTACATAAATGTAGTAATTTCAGCTCAGAAATGGTTCCAGTTACAATACAATAGCATTTGCAATAAATAACATTTTCTAGAAACAGATTCCTAATATAAATTCTGTAATAGCTCACCCATCCACCCACAGGGAGAAGTGCTTTCATACAGACACAAAATACAGATGTGCAGCTCATCTGCACCTGATTCATAGCCTGTGCAAAAATCATTTGCCTTTGTTTCCTTCTTAAAATTTTATTTCTAAACTTTATGTTTTCCTCCTTTGCCTTGGGAAGTTAAGGATATAAAAGGTACATTAAATGTTTTTTTCTTTGCTGCAGAAGTATGGGATTAGTATTCAAGTTAGGGATCCAAATAACTGACATTAAGAAACTAATTCACCTCTATTCCATTTCCCTTCTCCTGGAAGAAAGTTTTCCTCTCTCAAACCTCACCTAAATGTCAGAGGACTATACTTACTGCTATTTTATTACTACCATCCTGAAGCTGCACCTGACTGCTGCCTGTTACTGGTATACTGAGGGGCAAAATGAGTTTCACTTAAGGTTAAAAGCAGGAATAGAACATTTGCCTAGGAACCCAGTTATTTCAAGAACATCACAATATCTGAGGAAAGAGCACCAGCACAGAGAACACACACATGCACTCACTCTCTAATGTTAAGTTTCTTGCACGTGTGTGCATTTCTGTTTGCCCAGAGGAGACCAAGGGAAGGAAAACTGACATCATATAATCAAACAGCTGACAGCACAGAACAAGATGCTTGAACAGTACTTTTATCTGATGCATCTGACACAGGGAGAGTAAGACTGTTTACTAAAAGGTCAGAGCTGATAATCTATTCTTACACAAAAACCAAGAATAACCCTATGCAAATAAACAATTATCTGTAGTTAGACATTTTGCATTTTGTTTTATTTCCTCTACCTAATATGACAGGTTGAACCATAGGACAGAGAATTTGGATGTGGATCTCAACAGATTTGACAAGGTAAATTTTTTGCCATATTGCACTATGATTTTGGTTAGGAAAATAAAATCCACAAGACAATTACCTGTTCACAGCCATGGAAGTTTCATGCTGTGTATGTACTGCATTAGATACTACAATTGGGTACTGAACCTGTTTAATGCTTAGGAAGTTTTTTTCCAAAATACCCTTCTTCCTTAAAATGCAAACAAAAGCAGTCCTTTTACATAGCTGTACAATCCCTGCTTGTGCGTGTAAAACCAAGATCCAAATGAAAATCCATTCCTTACACTTCAAGGCAATGAGGCACTGCAAGTATCACCACACTGCCTGCCTTCATCAAGAGGCAGTACCTTAGCAGTTCCAAACTGAATTATTCCTTATTTTCAGTAGACTGAACCACACAGGACAAGCTCTATCTGGTCTCCTCTGCTTTTCAGTGCAGATTAGTCTTTTGGGAATAGCCCCATCCCTGCTTTACAAATCAGCTGCCAGTACTCTTTCTGTATGTGCAGGAAAACAGTGTGCAGAAGTAAACGTGAGGACTGCGAACCTGCTTGGAACCTATAATAACCTAAACCAAACCATTAGAATCCAAATTCTGCCATTGTGTTTGCATCATTACAGCCAGTTTTCTGACCCTTTCATTCATGGTATAAACTGACATTCTGCAAGAAAGCAGTACTTCTAGAAGTGACAATTATACTGAATCAAGATACAAGGCTTGCTATAGTCTCTCCTAAATTCCTGATGCAAATATGCTTGGCCAAGTGACACAAACGTGATACCAGAAATTCAGAGAGCCAGAAATTATTGCTTTCAGCTTCTGCACAAGTGCCATATATTAAAAGCAAGCCTGCTATTATGGTAAGAGGAATAACTTCTCCTTCCAAGCAGGTGGAATAATCAAACTAGAAGAATCAAAAGCAGCTGGAAAATTTTAACTATATTCAACTTTAAAAACATAGCTAAAATATGCTAGCAACAAAGATGTCAAAATATCATCTAGAAAACTGAATTTACTAAGCAACTTCCACTTGCTAGGGCCTTATACAATGAGAAATTGGTCTAATTTCTTATTTGTTGAAGTGAGAAACAGCCAAATCATGCATAAGTTCTCATGGCCCATGAACTTACCAGAGATCCAAAGATCTGGGCCCACCATGTGTATGTCTGCAGGCAAGGGAATAGTCCTAGAAATTCTGCAACATTAAGGAATGCAGGTTTATGATTCATGGACTTGTTTTACTAGAGAAACAGTTTTTGATTTTGGTGGGGTTTGTTGTTTGTTTGTTTTTTAAACAAGGATATTTCAATACCTTCAAAGAAGAACATCCTAGGTTTCAGCACTGGCTTAAAAAACATAAAATAAACCCAAAAGACATAAGTCACTAAAGTCACAAAACCAACAGAGGCTGCTGACTGCACTGACATGTCCTAGAAGGTAAGCTTATAGATAAAGGCACACTGGAGACAGTATTTAGCAGAAACATCAATGGCAGCACAGCACATACAAACTCAAAATTATTTAAATAACTTATTTGCTTGTTTAAAAATGCACGTTTCAAAAGAATAATTCCTGCTAGAACATCGTGTGTAGTTGTTCATAATGGATTAAGCCCAGCGTCTGGATTTCAAAGGAAAGAAATAAATTACTATTTTGAGTGAGCTTTAACTTTTTTCAGGAATGTTTTAAAGTGAACACTGCTTTTATTATGTTAACACATCTGGAGCAGGAACTGAAAGACATCAGAAGCTGACCTTGCTTTTGTTGACCAAGTTATTTAAAAATATATATATATATATACACATGCACACTCTCAAGACAAGGGAGAGTGTGATAAAATAGGTTTCAAGAAATAGCCTACACCCCCCATACACAGAGTTGGTTTCTGAAGAAAGCAAATCATACCATTCATACTGCACTTTGCTGATAATACGGGAAAAACATAAACAACACCTGTATTAGCCCTTTTTAGCTCTCTCTTCCCAGCCTCTCCCACCACAATGACTCCTGCAGCCACACAAATTTCTCCAGAAAAATGCAGGGCTGCTCACACAGGGTAATTACTCCTTAGTGCTGAATTAGTAGCCTTAGGGACTGTTGATGACTGCACTTGAGAATCAAAAGTATGAAACAAGTTATGAGCATGCTATGTTGCTGCTACTTTTGGCCACTGATTTCTTGCAGCCTAGGCAGTTCTGACTGTTGCCCAAGTCCATTAATAAGAGAAGCACAGAAGCTAAAATGTTCAACCCAGCTACTCTATTGTGTCAGACTTCTAAGAAAGGACAGAGAAAGCCCCAAAATTCTCTACATTATTCCTCATGAAGGAAATGGGCTTGTCTCTTCCCCAAACCTTCTAAACTGCTTCCTATACTGTTTCATCCTCTGATAATGGGTTCTCTACCACTGGATTAAAAAACCTGAACAAAACCAAAACAAACTCCCAAAATATTAAAAAAAAAAAATCTTCAAAAATGTTCCCAGAGAAAGGTTTTCTCCATCAAAACACATCATGCCTCCATCTCAGCCCTAGACTTCAGTATATCAGTAGAGGACCCTCAGGAATAGCTGGTCATGGCTAAACAGTAACACCAACACACATGCCCCCACAAGTGAGCCCTGTGTATAAAAGTCAGGTCTTCAGTCGTGGATTTCAAAAGCAGTTTTGGGGCCATGATTTCAAAGCCTAACAAGCAGACTGTGAAGAAATGACCCAGATTGTGAACTACAATGTCAGAGCTGCAATACACCTACCCTTGCCAAAGACCTAAAAGGATCTCTTTAGGCCAACACATCCAGTCACACAACAGCAAGAGAGGAAAAAGTCAAACAATCTCATGTTCAATCTAAAACACTGCTCAGTACCAATTACCACGACAATGAAAGTACAATGAACCTCCTGCTCCACACAGGGTATTTGCCACAAACATTTCACAGCACAAGAGCCCAGCACATTCTTTAACTGAGCACTTGATGCTGGCAGATGAAAACTCACCTCAGCTGAGCATTCAGTCTTAAAAGGTCCAGAACTCCACAAAGTGATCTAAAAAGGTTGTTTGGGACGCTCAAAATGCTTCTCAAGGCTCATTGCACCAAGTCCTTCCTGCTACATGGATGGACATGGCAGAGCCAGAGCAACTTGATCATTACAGAAGCAACCTAAGTCTGGATTTCCCAGCAGACATCACACCTCCTATGTGAGTACAGGGAACGTTGCATCCTACAGGACTCAGATATACCATGTTACATTACAGCTGATCCAGTGCAACTGCTCTAGTTGTTAACTTTCTCTGAAAACAAGAATGTTTTCACCCAATGAACACTACCCTAGAAAAGGAAGTCACAAAGTACAGTTGGATAAAGACAATGTACTAAAAATGCTCTTTGTGTTTCCATCCTAAACTGAAAATTAAGATGGAGCCTGTGGCAATATATTGCTCTCTATAGTTGTAAGGAACTTCATCTATATTGGCTTTTTCTGTTGCAAATCATACCACTTCTCAAAGAGAGCATTAGGAGCACATATGAATCTGTAAGCCATTGTTAGTTACCAGAGCTTGTAGCAGAACAGCTCTGGCTACTCTTGTAGCAGTGATATAGAAAAAAAGGCCTTCTGAAGTTCAAACATTCAGCACAGAACATGCAAGAAATAAGAGGTGCTTTTTCTTATTCCTATAATGGTGACAATAGGAGATAGCTGACCATCCACCCTTTCTCCCTCCTTCTTCCTTCCCCTATCTGTGCTAAAAATTTAATCTGCAATTAGTTGATATTTGAGGATGATTTTGGTTCTGGAAAAACAGAGGTGGGCCAACATATTTCAGATGTGTCTCACCAGTGCGTTCTGTGCTTTTACCCTCATTCAGTTATCTGTCTTTGGAGCTGTAGTTGAAGGAAACTCCATTTCTGAGGGACCCATTTATAAGTGTTCTAGAATTCTCTCTTTCAATCTTTTCTCTGCTGAAGATAGTGTCCTGATCACTGTCAAACTCTGACTCAGAGACCATCAGACTGGAGTTGTGCTCTGTACTTCTGTGTTTTATACCTGACAATAAAAAATAAAAACAAACTCATTAGAAAGGCTTGGGTTTTTAGTAACATATAACCATCTTCTCTCCTGCTGTGATATGAAGGGTAAGTGAAAACATTCTCTGCAGTGCAATGCATAAAAACAGCATACACCAATACAAAAACTGGCTTAAGAAGTATCATATACCATTTCAGATACTCTTATAACTTCATTGCAGACCCATCAGTTTATGGCTCTGAAATGTGAATATATGTATTTAAATTTAAATGTAAACAACTAGATTATTTTAGTACACACCCAATGTATTTTCAATATCTTGAATCTGGAAATCAGTCTGTCCACTCAACCACCTTATTAACATGAGTGGCAATGAAGGGTCATGGTTTCTACACAAACATTATCTCTCTCTTTCTAGGACAGCAGTTTCTCAGAATGACTTTATTTCCTTGGATTCAAACATTTCCCCTGCTAAAAACTGAAAGTCAGGTAAATTAAAAGATATGTGAACAGCTGCTGAAATCTACTGATGTCTAACAGGGCACTGATGGGTCAGGAGGGAACTGCTGTGCAGCAACAGAAACAGCTCCAAATTAAAGCATGTGCAGAGAAGGAAGGCTTACATGGTGAAAATCTGTGGGGCAATTAAATGTTCTAAATTAAGATAAACTCAGAAGCTCAGAGCAGAGGCTGAGCTCACAGCTTTATTAAAAAAATGAACTGATTCTCCCCCAACCACTTCACTGTCTATCTCTGCCATTCCCAAACTTGTAGGCCTGCTTCTGGGCTCCTCCTGCCTACAGGTATCAATTCAGACACACTGGCTGCACGCTTGGTGGGTGAGTTCCCAGGCTGCCATATAGCACGTACCGTATTTGGGCCGTAGCTCCATTCTCTCCTGTTCATCTATGTTATCTAGGATGGTATATTTCGTTTTCTTTCTAATCTTTGTTCTCTTCCTGCTAAAAGATAATAACCAAAAAGACATTTAATTCTCATGTACGCACATAAATCTTCCCCCCTTCCTTTCCATATACATACCCCAATACACAGAATGTCATTGTCACCTCTACCTAAAAATATTTCCAGTTTATACCTTAATAAAGCAGTACAATATGGACAAGACAGTATAGTTAATTTTCACTGATACAGAAAGATGAAGAAAGCAAGGCAGATTGATTTGCTCTCCTAAGCCACAGTTTGCTCAATTTCAACATAGTAACTACAAACACAGTAGATGAATATTCATGTGCCCCCACAGTTCACATTGGAGAAGCTACCTTACTGTTCAGCCAGCATTACAGCAACAGCCAGCCTTGGCCTCCCCTCCATGATCTTCTGTACAATTCATCTGGCAACTCAAAGTTTTTAAAACCTCCAAATCTCCAGCCAAATATTAAGTCTACACAGTCTTTTTCATGTAGTTTCCACAAGGCAAAGGGAATCTCTCTCTGTGCTGTAATTCCCTCCTCTGTTTCACATGGACCTGTAGCAATCAGTCCTCATTCTCAGGCACAAGCCATATGAGGACAAAGGACAGAAGCAGCTGAACTCATAAAAAATCCCTCAAATAATCATCCAATACACACAAGCCTCTGAGGCTCCATCCCACACTGCGGGAGTGGAATGGGACACACTTTACTATTTAAAGTTTTCTATTAACAGAACTGTTCCTTCAAGCACAAAAATAAAATTGGCATTGACTCCTACACATCCTTTACATACTGCAAAGACACCCTAGAAAAAGATGAAAATTCAGAAAGATTTTGATGGCATTTTATTTTTGCTAACATCTGAACAAGCTATCTATTTGCTGAGCTGTTTGAGCCTCAGCAAAAACACTTGCTCTAGTGACAGAACTTGTAGGGCTTGTCACTTGAAAGAGAATTTCTTATCAGCTCACTAGGGAAGACTGGAGGGGAGGCAGGGAAGGAAACAACATTCAGTAGTATGAATGCTCCTGTTTAAGGAAAGAGAAGGCAAGAAGTCTGCATGACTGAAATCACTAGAGTACTCCTTACCTATAAGCCACATGCAGTCTAGCTACCCACACTTCCTGTCCAAGGGTGAAACCAGACTGGAAGCAGATTCCTTTCCCATTGCCTAGAACATTCCTACATCAGTGACCTTCAGGGTGTGCCTTTTTTTTCTTAGCATGGAGTACTTGCAGGACTCAGTAAGAGAATGAAGATCTGCAGTATACTCTCAGCTTTTAACATTAATTATCACTTAATACAAAGGATACTGCAACATTAACTTTCTGGTTTTCGTAATGCAGAACACAGACACACAAATGGATAGTCCTTTTTTTCAAAAGAAGTATGTGTCTAAAGAAACAGCTACAGGAAGCTTCTCACATGTCCAAAACGAGCTCACTAGTTTAGTGCTATGGACTCGACTAAAATAATGGTGGTTGTGTGCAATTTTTGTGTCTATCTCATCAAAAAGAAACACAAATCATGTACCTTTTACAGCAGCAGATGCAGAACCAGGCAAGCCCTACCATGACCACAATCAAAATAAAAACAGATACAGTCACATAGAGTATACTCCACTCTGAAAAAAGAAATACAACAGTGCTTTGTAAGGTCACATGAATAAAACAATTTTTAATACAACTCTATTAAAATAACCAGTCCTGAGGAATGGGGAGCGGCAACAAGAATGTAGGAAAACTAAGCACAAACATATTCTTAAATGAATTCCTAAAAATCTTTCAGCTTTAAGATTAGAAGTGCACATTAGAAAATTTTCTTCCTCTCAAATACCTTTTACTATCCCAAGATACCTGAAATCCTATGTGGGAACTGACAGCCCTGCAAAGGGTCATGGTTACCACCTCACTTACAATTCCCTAACTGAAAGAGAGGTACTCTGGATCTGGCACTTTAGTTGTGCTTCAAAAGAAGAGCTGATTAGAGGTAGAACCTTCTACCTGCATATTCACATGTATAAATCCAGGAAAACAGGAAAGGATACAGAAAGATGTGCAATAATTTGAACTCCAATACATGTATGCTCACAGTTACCACTGTTATCAGGTTCTAAAGGTCAGTATTGATCACTGATGTTTTCTTTGCTTAGATCAGATCATACTTCTGGCACTGAAGCGTCAACCACCCACTCAGAGAAATTGAAATTGATGTCTCTTTTCCAACTTTGCAGTAGTCCTACTCAAAAGCTTTGCAAAGCCCATGTTATTGTACAACCCCTCCAACTGGCCCCAAATTGCTGCAAAATCTCCCTCCCATGACCATGTTCTCACATTTTTTTCATCAAATAGTGATTTTCTTTAAAATTTAGGCTACTACTGTCAAAATATCATTTCAAGAAATTATTCAAATATCTTTCTATAGAAAGCTATTGTTGGGCTGAAAAACAGAGACTGTTTTGGTCTTCCCTCAAGTCTTCCCCATTCTGAGAACAAATAATCAACAGTCTCACATGACAGCAAGTTACTCTTGAAAGACACAGCACCCAAACTCACCACAATTACTCTCTCCATCATTTAGGTAACGATGAATCAAGTTTTCCATCCACAGCTGGTAGCAAATGCAGCGCTTTGTTATGGGGTCACAGTGCCCATGTCCAGAGCATTTCAAAAGACAGGCTAAGAACAGAACCAAACACTGGGTCAGTTGTGTAAATGGACAACTTGTCATACATCCTCTTAATTTTAGACTAGACTGGTGGCAAACCATCTGGCTCATAACACTATGATATGTTTTGAAACTCCCTTTCCACTGGGGTTATGTATCAAATAGATCTATGGTCTAGCAGACTGCTGGCTAAGAGGAGAAACAATGTAATCAGATTATATTTATAAAAGAACAACAACCTTTTCAACCAGTATATAAAGACAGAATTTACTACACAATCAGTGACTATTTTATCACCAGGGCTTGTTTATTTTGTTTGTACATGAATTACTGTGTCCTGATTTTAAATTTTGTAGAAGTCCTGTCTGAAGTACCTAAGGCTTATAAAGGGTAGGCACTACTAGTGAAGCTTAAAATAAGCTTAGAAGTTCAAGCATCTTTTTGGGCAAAAGAAAGAGTTCATTATAGGAAACCCCAGTGGCCTGTGCACATTGCAAAGATTAGAAGACTAATGGGTAACACAGCAGTCACCCATCTTGCCTGATACAGGCAGACAAGAACAAGTTAGATTACAAGCCTATTTACTGAACTCTAACAGCCCTGAGGGAAGCAGAGATATGAAACATATCTACTTTATGGCTATAGTAAGTTTCACACATCTGCTAAGAAAAGGTAGTATGTAAAGTATCTTTATCCTCATTCCACAGGCTCCCAATACAGACCAGATTAAGATGTGCTTTTGCCTGCTGACACAGATGATGCCTTTTAAGAGTGACTGGCAGCATTCTACCTATCACAAATTGTGAAGCATTTTAAGTATTGTCTCCAACATCATCTTTTGTAAAACTACACCCACCAAGCCCAGACACCAGATGGCACACAGAAAGACTTCATGCAGTGTTTTCAGGTGCTGTGTTAGCCAAATGTCTGCAAAGTTCTGAGATGAGCAAGCACAATCCAAAACATACCAGCTGTGTCAACTCGCAGGACTTTAAAAAGCAAGAAGTCAGCCTTCTGTTTCAAAAGCTGCACATGCAGAGTCCGTGAGACTTCTGATGCCTTGATCACTGTGGAAGGATGCCCATTCTGTACGTAGAACACAACTGCGGTGCTACAGAAAGAACAGCGAAGGTCAGGACCGTTGTCACAGATAATTTTTGCCAGGCATTCAGCAATAAAGTATAAAGTTTAGTCATTTTTGCTTCTAGAAAGCCAGTGTCACCACTGATCAAGATTAGGGAACTGTCCATGGAACAATCAACTGATATTCATTCTGAGCTGGGAGCATCAGCAGTTCTAGGGATTCTCAGTTTCACAGAAGACAGAAGAGGATAATGTGACTTTTGCTTTAAGAAGTATGTATACATTTGCTTCCTCCACTCTCATATAGAGCCTGTCCCAAAACACTCTGAAGCAGTTTCACCAACTTTAGGAAACTGAATTCAAGAGAACTTGATGTGGAAGCTCTCCTGCCCTGTCATCCACAGCTTTTAAGTTGGGTGGTGTTGATCTCATCCTGTATCAGACACTTCAGGGAACATTTTAATTTGAGAAGCTGTGATTAAAAATATCATAACTATAAATAGTAGCCTTTCCACACTACATTTTTAAATTTTGAGAGGTTCCCGGAGAACTAATCACCAAAATAGGTTTTAAATTACCAAGTAGTTGACAAGAAATAATTTAAAGCTAACTCATGTAAACAGGTTCTACCAACCATGGTGAGAAGTTTCTCTGGGTACATACAGCCATCTCTAGGACTCTACATCAAGCAGAGGGAGTATTTCTCCTTTACAGTAAAATACTACATTTGAGAGAGTCCACTGTGGAGCTTTCTGTGCAAAAAATGGATTTTCATCACAAGTTACCTTGGAAAATGTTTATGAAATATTAAGAATATCAAAACCACGGAGAAGAAGTAGAAAAAAAAGGTGAAATAAAATAGGTTTGATTAAATAGAGCTGGGACCTTAATTTGAAATACAATACTTGCTTCACTGTGAGAAAGTCTGTTTATCTTGCTCCATCCAGCATTTGGAAAAAAATAGCAGCACTGTATGGAAAAAAGACACTGAAATATATATGCATGCACTTCCTTTAAAGGAAAAAGAAAAAAATCTGTACAGAAATAATGGGATTTCTTTTTTTAAAAAAAAAAAAACTTCACTTCTGAGCCTCCATAGAGTTTACTTCATCAATTTTCTACCATGGAAGAAATTCACCTTTTAAAGTATATTCTGTTGAGAAGTATAGCATTTTTTGACATCTTAGGAAATATTATTTTTCAACCAATTATGAGCTGTGAGACAAGCAAAGAAATCACAAGTCTTTCTGGCACAGAAAGACATATTTGTACCTTATATCTGAGTAGGCTTGTATCTTCTGAACTTTGATATCTGAATCCAAAACATTCAGCAGTACAGCCAACTGTCTCACCAGAGTGTCCTTTTGCTGCTCACTTAGCTGTCCCACTCCAACCTGCAGGATCAGCTCCACCAGACCACTCCTTCTGGGATCTGACAGAAGAAGAACATGTTATTCTTTCAGAACCTGGCAAATATTTCAGTACCAATATGCAGAACTTGAAAGTATTCATTAATACTACAGTTTTCTGCACAAGATCCATATCACTGATAAGCCAACTCTTTTGTGCTAGAGAAGTACTCAGCTTATTTTGTCACATTCTCTATGAAACAAACCTGGTGGGTCCTAAGATAGTAATCCACCTTATGAACAGAAATAAAGTACTTCAGGGTGCACTTTCAGCATTTACACATTTCCGTGCAGAAGAGCAACTTCTGCTCCCCTAAATGCTGCCGTCTTAAAGTCAGAGATAAGCACTAGGTGAGTCCAATTACCAAGTTCCCTGCTAGTTATCAACTACTGAATACCACCCAGGTAAAGGGAACCAAAGATGGACTTGTACTGTAGCATGCAAGACTGTGAGCAAGTCTAAATGAGGATGGTAAATTTGAGAAATAACAGGTACCTGCCTACCCTTACAAACAGAGGTTTCTGTTATATGGTGCTTGAACTTCTAGAGTGTCTTGCAAACAAAACAAACTTCACAGATATCCCATGAGACTCATAATCCAATTACTATGACTACATTCAACAGTAAACTGAGGAACAGAAATAAAATCAGGGGTTGACAGACCCAAGATTTCAGACTTTTTTTCCTGAGACTTCAACTTCCATCATTTACCTATTTCATCTGCATTTACAACCCCCTGAAATTCTTTTAGGATTTTTTTGGTCTTTCAGGATGAAAGAAGGAAAACAAACAAAGCCACACTTTTGACCATCAAACAGCAGCATTTGTACTTAAATTTGATGGTCAGCTCCCATCTCTTTCTATTGGCCAAACTAATTAACAACCAGAAAAAGAAACAAAAACCCTAAAATGAAAGAGAAGCAACAAAAGCCTAATGAAAATATTAAGTAGTAAGTATAATTTTTATTTATTTATGATCCCAACTACAGCAACTGTAGTAGCTAAGAATCCTGATGTCACCTTTTAACACACTTGGGCCTAGTCACAGAACAGTAAGAAGGCAGAAAGAGAGAGACCTGTTTCCTCTGTGTTTTAACTTGAGAGATTCTCATCAACATCTGGATAAATAAGTGAAAAGGAGAACAAAGATGTGGTATTCACAACATGTCGATGACCTTTTAATTGTCATACCAGGCCGCACTTCAACAGTTGCTGAATCAACATCTGAGTCTCCCTTAGCATCTGTCACTTTCAAGTGGAAAATATAGGTTCCTTCCACAAGGTTAGTTAGCTGCAGTACTGCCTCGTGGTCTGAGCCATGGATCACATCCTGCAAAAACAAGGTCCAGAATAGTTACACCCTCAGAGAAAGATGCAGGTTTCATTATCAAGTCAGCTATATGGTATGATGCTGTGTTCTTGCTTTGACTTTTGGGACAAATGTGACCTACCCACAGTTTATAGCAGAGTAATGAAATTTGGAAGCGACAGTTAATGAGGATGTTTGCACACTATGGATATTTTCATTAAAAAAACCCAAAGAGAGAACAGCTGACAATGTGAAGAACTCATCTTCTTGAAAATCCAAGAGAGTTACATTATTATTTCTCAATTTTATTCCAAAATCCTTAGTTCTGCTTTCTTAACTCCTAATTTCCTCTCCCTGGAGTTCCTGCATTTTCAACTATTAACTCTGCCAGTTATATTTAATCTAAACCTCTTCAATTCTTACACCCTCACATGAACTGCTTCTAGAAGTTTCTTTTTTAAAGACTGCTTTTTCTCCTCTCCCAGTCTTGCTGAATTACCACTATCTTCCTAAGACCAGAGCTGTCCACAACACTTTTTGTAAATAGGGGAAAAAAAATTAACCCAGTTCTATTAGCTGACAAGTAACTGAAATTTATCCTCAGGTATTTCTGCTGTCTGCCCAAATCAGAAAGCAGAATGCACTGCCCTAATGCACCAGGCTAATCACCATAGTCTGCCAGGGAAGATGCCCACACATGTAAAGCCAAACACAATTTTTACCTTTAAGTTTTACCTCATATGCTACCAGGCAGGATTCCTCAATCTTTATTGATACTTTTTCTCTCAGACCCTTCCTCCTTTGGAATATCCGGATTTCAGATTTTTTTTTTTTCTCAAACACATTGATTTCATACTACACCAATCACTCTGCATTGATGCAGTCCTCAGTTACTATATTCTCTAGCTGCACTGAAAATAACACCAGCCTCTTGAGACACAGCATTACAGAGAGCAGGGGAGACAAAACAGAAACAGGCACCACACCTGACAGCATCTTATGGGTTGTACCTGCTCCCCCTGCTGTGGTTCTGCAAATAACAAAAGCCAAATTTCGTTACAACCTTCAAGGAACTTACTCCAGCTGCTGGGCTTTGACCATCCCGAATCCACAAATATGACACAATCCCCTGGTCATCAGCAGACCCTGAGCCATCCAAGGTAACAGAGTTGTTTGGAAGCACTAGAACATGCTTCCCACCAGCATGTGCCCGGGGTGGACTGTTGTTCTCTAGCAATAAAAATAGCAGAGAAGGATTTGCTTTCAAAACATGTGACATGCCATTGCCAATACACCCACACTACAATTCTTTACCTGATGATTAGAGACAATAACAACAGAACCTCATGTCAAAGCTCCAGGGAAGGGATGAGTGGGTTTACAAAATCTGGCTCTGAGCATATTGCAGTCGAGGAGAAAGATCTTTTCCAAAAAGCATTGTGGGATATTCTATTTACAGTCTTACAATAACTTAAGCATCAGATCTTCTCAGTCAAGCAAAAAGATTTTCTGCCTACTTAGAAACACAGCCCAGTGTGAGATCACCGTGCTGGGTCCTTTTCATCTGGAAAATTGCTTATTACCCAATAGAAGCTTATGCAAGATCTTGTATCTTCAAAATGCCTATACTTAGGCAAAATGCAGTCAGGAAACTTACGAGGAAGTCTAATTCCCAAATGCTTTTTGCTCGCTACTAGCAGTGAAACTAAGGCATCCATTGGGTGTATAGTGAAAAAAAGCCAAAGAAATATGAACATGTTCTCTTCCCAGAAACCAGACATCACTGATTTTTTTTCAGAACTAATAAGTCAGGGCTCAAGGAAGCTGTGGGGCTGAGTGAAATACCTCACTGGACACAAATAGTTGGACATAAATAATTCAGTCCTGGGTAGATCTCAAGGGAGTTGACTGTAACAGCATAGGGTTGTTGTCTTCCAAGTAAAACCAGACTAAACTTGGTTATTGAAAAACCGAGTATTTTCAGTATTAGTATTTTAGCAAACCTGCAACTGTAGACAGTACTGTGGCTACGCTTCACAGCAAAACAAGACCATGGACATGGGCAGAGCTGTTGCCATGTATTTCTAACTGAACACTAACTGAAACTCTAAAACAGTTCAAGCAATGATGCACATGAGAAAAACAAAGTCCAGCTTCTTTTCCAAGATGCATGTGGGTCAGAGAAATCCCAAGTACAAGCTGGGCAGAGACTAGACTGGGAGAAGTCAGGATAATGCCACTAAGCCTTGAAGAGAAGGACTTGGGGTGTCAGTCAACAGACTGGCAAGAAGCTCAGCACAACCCAGCAATGTGCACTTGCAGTCCAGAAATCCAACTGCATCCTGGACTTGCTGAAGTCAACACATCCCTGCAAGTATCTGAGGCCAGACTGGATGGGGCTTTGAGCTACCTGGTCTAGTGGAAGATGTCCCAGCCTATGGCAGGAGGTTTGAAACAAGACGATTTTCAAGGTCCTTTCAAACCCAAACCATTCTATGATACCATGATTATCCCAAAGCCTCTTCCACAGCATGCACATTGGGAAATATCCCAAAAAACCTAAAATACCCCACATTACAGCAACTGTTTCTCTGTATAATTAAAAAAAAAAAAAAAAACCAACAAAAACAAACTCACCACAACAACACACTACCAAAATAAGAAAAAACAAAAAAAACAAACAACCCAAGTCTTTTAATACTAAATTTTTAAGTGGAACTTGGTTCACTGAGGTGTCACTTCTTGGATGCTACTTTAAAATCCACAGTAAATCTTCTTTTCTGCCCAAAGCTTAATTTCAAACGTTAAAATAGAAAAAATTCTTAATGATGTAGACATACAATTGTCAAAAATATTATTTTGAACTATGTTTATTACAACTGATTTTGCATACATTGAACATTAAAACTGTTTGCATCAAATGAAATCAATTCTGCCAGTCACTCACAATACTACTTTACTACAAAAGTGCAGTTTTCTTAGACACATTTGAAATATAACCACAAATATGTTACATTTTTCTGTTCTGATTTTCTTCAATATTCTGTCCAGTTAAATGAATAAACTACCCAGTTGCCCACCATGCCCTAAGAAGCAGCAGCCAGGCTTACCTTCCTTCACAGTAATGGAGAGCACAGATGCACTGCTCAAGCCCTGCTGGTCTTTGACAGTCAGCCTGAAGTGATAGGTACCAACCTGGAGACCAGTCACAGTTGCTATTGCCTTGTCATCATTTTCCATCTGTACAGAGCTTGGCCCACTGAAACAAAATGTCTCACAAAAATAATCGCGCCCAGCCACCCAAAATGTGAGTTCAGCAGCATGACCCAGGCCTTTTTATTTGACTTGTTGTAGTTCTACTACTGCTATAAGCACTGATGGCTAAAGAACTGTCTGAGACATTAGTTTAGTTTAGAGGATTCATTAATGCCTTTTTCCAAGACATTCAAAGCACCCAGAGTAGAAAATACCCCCCAGAAGTTCATCCTCACCATGGTTCTATTTCATGAGAGCATTAAAATAGAGCTATAACTAATAGCTATTTCATACAAATTATATGGCTCTAAGAGCCACTCATAACCTGTACAGGCTGCCAGCAGACCTCTTCCTGTACCAAGTATGACAGCTGCATGAGCTAAAATACCTTGCCCTTTTATTAAGGATCAGTTAGGTTTGCACATAAACATACAATTATAAGCTTTTGTAAAACATTTTCAATCATCATTCAAGAGTGATTTAGTCACCTATTACTGGAAGTTCAGGGCAAAGTGACTGACACTTTACTGTTCAACAAACAAGTGACTGAGAAACCATAGTTCTAAGCACAAATGGAAAAACTTTGTATATTACAGAATAGATACCCAAGCCTGCTACTTGCTTTTTAACAGAAGACACAGAGGTTCCTGACATTTTCTCTTAATTTTATAAAAGTAGGCCTCAAAATGAAACATTGCAAAACATAGGCAGAGACTGCCTGAGCTTTTCAAATTCAACTTAAAATTGCTATTTCTTATGCTATTACTACCCAAGTGGGATTGCCCTGAAAGCAATTCTCAAACATAATTCATGATTCATCATTCAACATGATTGGATAAGAGGCTATAGATCAATTCACTTCCACTTTGTTCTCTATTTTACTGAGGATTAGTAAAATCTTTGGATACCTGATATTTTCCCAGTGATAGAAGACAATGCCTTGGTCATCTCGGCTTTTGCTTCCATCCAGTGTAGTGCTTTCTACTGGGAAGGTCAATTCTTTGTCAGGGCCAGCCACTGCTACTGGAGGACTGTTATTTTCTGCAAAATTAGTATTTAGTGTATGAAATTTTCTAGGTAGCAACTGGCAAGGTTTTCAATCAGATTTTACACAGGGTATTTTAATAAAATTTTGATGTATTGGCTCAAAAGGTACAAACCACAAGTATGACATGCCCAAGCCAGCAAGTGGGAGAGGTCAGCTCTGCAGCAAGCCGAATTCCACAGCAAGTGGGATCCCAAATCCCAGCAAGTCCTTCCCTTCTTCATTGGCCTATCTAAAGGCACACACTCCCAAAAATCTTCCTGCAAGCTCAATGCATTATATGAAATGTCACAAAACATGAGTGGTGGGGTATTCTCCTGGTTCCATCCCTTTCAAAACCTCCCACACAAATACAATTCTTTGCCCTCAGCCCTTTTGTCTGCTGGTCAAGGCCACTAAGTTAATGCCAGTTCAGAGCCTTTGAGAATTTAGTGCAGAAACATAACCTGTTACTGTCCTCACCCTCTTCTTTTGTGACATAGTAAAACCAGCAACACTACCATTTTCCTGGGTATTTATTTACCCTTGGGCCTGACTTCAGCAATAGCATCTCTCTAACTCCACACTATAATGTGCCTAAAAGGCACCACCACACGCCACACTTCCAATTCATGTTCTTGATTTCTGCAGTGAATGACTGCTGTAAAATTGCCCCAGAAGGGATCATCTACAAACGATGTATATATTAAGCGGCAACAGGAAGATAAAACATTTCCCCATGGTGGAATGTGAGACCTGCACTTGGGCAGAAAAGGCCACTGTGGATATAAAAGGCAAACATACCGTGAAAAAAAAAAATAGCATTTAAAAAAAAACCAACAAAAACCACACAAGGCCCAAATCATTTGGCTCCCAAACCTAAATAAACATGTGAAAGATGCAGTTTTTGAAAAGTCCTTGGTTGACACTTTTTCCTAGGAAACACAACACAATTTGTTTGAGTGAATTCAAATCACACAAGGACTCTTGCAGGAGAATTTCAAAACAATAAGAAAACTGAGCCAAGCACTGATTGATACTCTGAGCAGCTTTCAAAATAGACTTTGTAGGACATTAAACTCAAGAGCTGCAATTTGGGTTTCAGAAGCACGTTCAAACAGACCACTGTTGCCTTACATAACCAGGCTGGTGTGAACCTTCAGGATCACCACCTGTATTTAGTTTGATTCCACACTTAACTGCCTGCTTTGACAGAAAATGGAGGTGGACAAGTCCCTGATCCAGGGGTACCAGGCATTGGGGCTGCCATATCAGTGGTGCAATGCAAGGAGAGGGGGAACTGGAAAATGGCTCCAAGGCCCCAGGCTGGGCCAGCCCTGAGGGACCCAGCTGTGCCTGTACTGACTTACCAGGCTGCACAATCAGTGTGACCTCGGCTGTGGAGCGCTGCCGTGCAGAGTCTGTCACAGTCAGCTGGAACGTGTAATCTCCTTCCTGCATTGCAGAGAGCTGCAGGTACGGCGTCCGCACTCCCTTCGCAGCATCGGTAAGGACAGAGCACGAGACAAGACAGTTGTGAGTAATGAAAGGTCTTACAGAGCAAATGCAAGGAAAAATTAAGGCTTAAAGTCATAAATACAGTGTTTGAGCAAGGAGTTAATACACCTTTGCAGATAAAGATTTGATGCACAGAGGTAATGTGCTCACTATTGCAACTGTTCCTACCAATCTGGAGAAACAGGCAATAAATCCTAACTTCTGTTGGTATAACCACTGCACCATTTCTACAGAGCAATAATTGTGAAATAATACATGGAACACTACCACTCTCAAACAGGAAATTAAACACTGATGGAAATTCCTACAGCTTATTCCATTTCCTAAGGGATATTTTCAAAACAAGCACCATGACATCGTTTAGTACTTATAAAAACTGCTAAATACAAAACCAATCTTGACTTGAAACCAGACAAATAGGGTTATGAAAAAAAACCTCCATATTAAACAAGAAAACTCTGTCAGGAGTTTACTCTTCCAGCAACATTTACTGATACCTATAGAAGCTCATAAAATGACTGAGCCCAGCTATAGGTCCTTTTGCTAACAAAGTGAACATTTGTGGCATCTCTCATTTGAGGAATACCAAATCATAATGCAAATAGGTTTGGCTTTTTTTTTTTCTTTTTTTTCTTTTTTTTGAATAAAGATGACAATAAAAACAAAGAGACTTGATAAACGATTAACTAGCCAGCAGAAGTACTTGTTACACTGCACTCTAAAAGTGGATATCATATAATACACCAAAGACCAGCAATCCTCTGGAGTGTTTCAAAGAAGGGTTATGGAGATGGGTCAGAGGACTGGAGCACCACTCCATAAAGAGGCTGAGAAAGTTGGGGTTGTTCAGCCTGGAGAAAAGAAGGCTCTGGGGAGACCTCATTGCAGTCTTCCAGTACCTAAAGGAGGCTTATAAAATGAGGGAGAGGGGCTTCTAATGATAATGACAAGACAAGAGGGAATAGTTTCAAAGTGAAAGAGGGCAGGCTTACATTAGATATTAGAAGGAATTATTTACTCAGAAGGTGGTGAAGCACTGGCACAGGTTGCCCAGAGAAGCTGTGGCTACTCCATCACTGGAATTGTTTAAGGCCAAATTGGATGGGGTCCTGAACAGTCTGGTCTAGTGAGTGACATCCATGCCCATGGCAAGGTTTTGAAACAAGATGATCTTCATTTCAACCCAAACCATTCTATGATTCTATGGCCCTCAGCTTCAGGCACATGAAAAAGATTACTAGAAATCTTTTTCTAAGAAAAGTAAACTTACATTTAAAAGTAAGAAAACTTACAACTTTACTGTTGAAAAGAAACTGTAACATGCACTTGCATTTCCATATTAAATACCCAGTGAATCCACTGGATACTTTGAGCAGTTGTTCCCTTCCTTCAAAAAGGTTGCTTTAAGATTGAACAGCTCTCAAAAATTACCAGTTCAGTTTGCTTGGGTGCTTTTGGAAAGTTTTTGTCTTGGTGAATGGTCAGAGGAAGTCATAATGCTATAAGTCCTTTCATCATTTTTACTTTCCTCTACAGTGTAGACTTGCATTAATAATATTCTTTCCTAAATAGATCTACAGTGATCTCTTTTCAGTTCTGAACATCTAAAGCATTTGTCAACATAGTAGAAATCAAGACTCATAAAATACAGCTCCTGAGCTTCAGCTGGATTCATTACATTAATTATCTCAACTGCCTACAGAGCTGTAAGAATCTCCAACTTACTGAATGCAAGTCTACTGAAAATAGACTACTGAAAATTTAGCTTCTCAGATTAAAAAAAAAATCCAAAACAACAACAACACAAACCGTCATGAAAATAAGAGAATAAATTCTGTAAGCTCTCGCTGGAAATGTATGTTTTAGTGAGCATAAAAATCCATCACAGAGCGTGGCATAAACACTGCCAAAATATCATGCCATCTTTCTCTCAGAAAATTAAGTTTCTATTTGAGTTCTACTCTCTCCAGGAGAAAGTATTTCAAGAAAATTCTGACTCTCCCTACATTCTCCTATAAAGTCTTCAGCCTGCCCAGAACCTCAGAAGATGGGAGCCTGTGAAACAGCCTCTAGGGTTCAGGACAGACAATGTGAACTTTAAGTCTTTCCAAACCACCAGGGAACAGGCAAGTTTGTTTAGCCCCAAAAAATAAAAAAAAATGTGTAAAGGAATTAAAAGTAGTATCTAAAATAAGAGCTGAACACATGTGAGAGAAAAACAAAAAAAAAGAATATCACTCTAGATATTTCAGTGTTTCTGAGCAGTCACTTAGATATGTGCCTGCTCATGTTAGAGGCAAAGATAAAAGAGATTTTAAATCCTGTGCTAGGAGAAATACACATACCTGCATTGCTACAACCTTGCCTTTGCTTTTGGGACTGAGCGACCACTCATAGCTGACAATTTCATGGTCATCACTGCTCTGGTTTCCATTCAGTGTGATGAAGTTCTGGGGCAAAGTGACTGCCTGATTTGGTCCTGCATTAGCAATAGGTGGGTAATCCACTGGCTTGTTGACAGTCAGAAATGCAATGGTGGAGTTGGCTGCTCCATCTGAATCAATCACGGTAAGTCTACAACAGGAAAAACAGTATCTCTTAAGGTGAAGTTCTGCCAACTTCTAAATTGAAATAGTAATCTTTTCCTGGCACTTTTTCAAACACCACCTAAACAAAAAACAATGATTATATGAATTTCTGCTTCAGACACACATATCTCTCAACTAAGGTAGGAAAAAAATTCAGAAAACTTTACAGACACAGCTTTCAATCTTTAAGAAAAACCAAAAAAAGCCTAGTTATTCTGGATCCCAGATTAAACCCTTTCCCTGCTGTCAATGTCAACTTCACCATTCACTGCAAACTCTTTTAAAAATTTATTCAGTAATAAACAGGGATTTTATTTATCACCTATAGTGAAACACCTAAAACTACTCTGGATGCTCAGAAGCTCTGCTTGTAGAACAGCAGCAGATTCTCACTTCTTATTTCTTTGAGGCACATCATTATTAATTTTCATGGAGTTTAATATCAATATCAAGTTACAAAACTAAAAATGTACAGGGTTTTAAAACACCTCATCTCAAAATGAGACTACTGCAGGCACTTCAAAGGGATTAAAGCTTCCCAATTTCAGTGTGGTGACCAACTAATCTCTAATCCACCTCTGTTATGAAAACTGCATACAGCTGACCACACAGAAGGGAACCTCAGCAGGAGCAAAAGTTGTGCTCATTACCTCAGACATTAGGGAACACATGTTTTCCAATGGGTACACATCCATTGGAATGGATACACTTGGATGGAATTGGATACACTTGGAAGTGTATCAAGGACACTGGATTTTTTTGACCAGACAATTTCTTGTAATCTTCAAGACACTGCTCTACTGCTCAGGTAAATCACCCTCCCCCACAGGGTGACTTCTGAACTGACTTCTGAATTCCCTAGGGTTTGGAACACACTTAGAAGCATTGCTTGTAAGCAACACACTGCCCTTTTTAACGTGGAAAAAAATTGACACTCATTTCTGCTACTGTCCGATATGGAACAATTCCAGTAAAAAATACAGAATTAAAGTAGAAGCTGTAAAAATTTGATGTAACTTATGTGAAGGACCACAGCTAATGTATATGTATGCTGTGTTCAACAATCTGCTGATGCTACACTGATACATAATATATTGACTGATAGGCAGCCCACTGGCAGCCAAAGAACCCAAGCTGGGCCAGTGGGGAGTCTGCCTCTGTATAGACTGGGTTTTAACTTAAACCATTTAGGAAAAGGACTGATTTTCACTAAATCACCTTGAACCACAAACATTACTTCCACTGTCTGGCCAACCCCCAGCTTCAGCAATGCATAAAGGGAGGAAACCAGTAGCAAGGCAAATGCTCTTATATAGAACAGAATGACTCTCAGTAAAATCAGTACATAATAATGTCTTGTGAGGATCAGTCTGTCAATATTATTCTGTCTGCCACCACCCTTCAGAGGATGACTTTCACAGCCTGACTCATAGCTTCACTCAGGGCACTAGCCAACTTCTAAGCTGCAAAAAAAACCAAACTAGTCTGTCACAGTTGTTATTGCTGGAAGTGGGGACATATTTAATTTATAATACTTTATTTTCTGTAATTTAGTGTTATAAAGGATCACTGAAAGCATTTTTTTAATAAAACCACTCCATATGTTTATCCACTGTGCAATATGAAGAGTAACATTATGAAGAAGAAAAAATAAGTTTTTTATTTGAGGAGATATACATGAACACTGAAAAAACCAAACATTTAGCTGATATCATAGATAAACCCCCAAGAAAATCATCATGCAGGTACCTGAAGGTGTAGTTTCCAGGAACAAGGTTAGACAAGTGCAAGACAGGTGTGTCAGCAGATGCCTTCTGCTCTCGCAGGGGACCTTTAATTTCCTCCCAGTGGTAACTCACTATCTTCACATCATCTATACTTTCTACATTCATTAAAGAAAAACACATCACTTTCTTGTAGCAATTGCTGGAATGAATACTTAAATCATTCATATGCTCATCCATAACTGGTTTTCTAGAATTGTCTCTACAAGTATAGTTGAATAAGCTCAATGAACCACAGAGTCATACCAAGTTATCTTTGGTATGATTTATCTTAACAATTCTTCATACACATGAATTTTAAAAAAAATATGTATCAGTCTCAGACTCTGCACATTCTGACTTGTCTGCACTCAATAATTATGAATGTAATTACAACACCTCATCACACTCTATCTGACAACTCTCTACTATGGCCCCAGCTTTACTGGCACAGAGAATCTTCAGGCAGGACAGGAGAGGAGCTGTAAGAGTGGATGCTAACTGGAAGCTGCAGTATGACACACTTCATCTCAATCTCCAAGTGCAAGGTTGTGTTTTATAATTTTTTAATTTATTTAAATAATTTATAAATTAAAAAATACTCCCAAAATAAACCATTATTCAGGGAACTTCTGAGAAGAATAAGAAATTTCACTAGTAATTGACAAACAATAACATTGTAACGGTTCATTAAAAATATAGGATATAAGCACAGGATGGTCCAGTACATACGACTGCCATCGATGAAGGTAGAAGTTGTAGGCAAGGAAAGTTCTTGCACTTTGGGTGAAGCAACAGCAACAGGTGGCTGGTTAATTCTGACTGCTGTGAGAAAGATAGAGGGGAAGAAAACAAGGGAAGAAAAAAATATTAGTGAAAGTCCAGGCAAAAACTAATGTAAAGTCTACAGATCAATAGACCCCAGTGATTAAATCTAGGATACACAGCTTTGCAGCATCTGCTGTCCTTTTTGGACAAGGCAAAGAAGAGGTTACTGATGAGCAGTGTGCTGACACAGCAGTGTTCCACTGCAGTCCTCCTAGGTGGTATAATTCAGATCAGAGCTGTGCACTGTAACCTGCAGATAGAGCTGGATCAGCACGATTGCTGTCCCTAGCTGGAGAACAGGACCAGGAGAGGAGGCATGATGATACCCCAGGCTTTGCCTGAGGAGGGGGAAAGACTAGAGAGCACTTAAACACAGTGAGAAAGACTCTATTTCCTTAAAACCCCTTATAGACACCCAGATATGAAACATGTTAGCATGACTAGACTGCCAGATGTCCTTGACAAACAGAGACTGTTTGATAAGTATGCTGTACATGTGTCGAAGAAATTAATTATATCAGTCAACTGATTTACCTGGTTTGACTGTGACATTTACAAAACCTTCACCAAAGGCATTTTCACCAGAAACTGTCACTTTGAAGGCATAAAGTCCCACTGACAACTGAGACAAACACAGAACAAATAGGGTTACATGTTGAATTATACAAAAGAAGTATGCTTAAACCTGACAATCATATCACAAAAGAATAAATCTGGATGTTTGAATCCTCAAACTACTTTTATAAACACAAGCATAAAAGACCACTAGTCACTGCCTGGAAATGGGGCACATGAAGCAAACACTGAGAAATTTTTACTCTATCTTAGAAAATTATTAAAGCACTCTAAGATACTGGCATAAATTTGGTGACACAAACAAGTGAAGAGACTCAGGATGGCTTGAAGCCATTTAAACTCCTTGAATCTAGGTGCCCTTCCCCACAGGTTAAAATTCTGTGAAAGAACCACACAAACATAATGAGTCTGAGCTTACAGCTCACTTACATGAGAGAGCTTCAAAGTCTGGCTGTGCCTGTGCTCCATTTCCCCACTATAGTCAGCAGGGTGACTGATTAAGCTCCACTCATAGGTATAGGCTGTTTCTAAGAGCAATAACACAGCATAAGAACAATCAGTTTTGTGTTCAAGATAAACCCAGAAAACAAAGAACTCAACATCACCACTCATCAGATAAAATACTACAGATGAAATTAGGACTGCTGCTGCTTAAGCCTGTAAAATTAAGCAGTATGACCACATGTTAAACTCCCAGTGTGTTGCAACTTGGTAAAACAGCAAGGATGTAATGGGCTTCACAAATAATAGACATCTTCACAAAAACCCGCTTCATGTGAAGTTATACTTTACATAGCTACTTATGAAATATCTTTTACTTGCTCCTGCAATTCAAAAGATGGCAGTTTTAAGGCAAATGCTGCATTCAAAATCTATTTTCCTGCCTCCCCTGAGCTTTACAGCAAGATGCTAAAAACTAGGCCACATCATCTTTTGTCAAAAACTACACTTTCTATTGAACCATCTGGCTAATGAGTTCAGGTTCTGAAAGTAAAAGCCACTTAAAAAAATCCTCTTTAAAAATCCAACGAACAAAATCCTTTCTGCAGTTAGAGCCACAAAAGAGGCAGTATTATAAATGAAAAAAATTGTTGTATCCCAAGTGGTGGATAGACAAGTTCACATAACTCAGAACTTGTCTGCATTTGCAAGTTGGTAGTGTGTGCATCTCCTTGTGTACCAAGGCATTGAACTCACCTGTAGATGGTGGTGGGACAGCAAAGGCATTCAGTTCAACCTCGTTTTTGGGTAACATCACTTGTATGTTATTTCCAGCAGACACAGTAAGTTCTTTAACTGCATATAAGACAGGATGAGTAAACTATGTTATAACAGACTGAACTGATATAAACTTAGTATCTTCTAATATTATTTGCAATGGATTAAGTAAAATTTGACAAGTACTCTACTGAGAACAGGCAATGATAATTAAAAAAAAAATCCTTAATACAGTATAAAATAATAATCTATTTAATCATGATTGTGTTTCCCTCACTTTTTAACAAAGTTTTTCTTTTCCAACTATGAAGTGACGTTTTCCCTATTTCTGTTTCAGAGAAAAGCATTCTCATTTTCCTTCATATCAGAGGTAACAATACTCTGCATAAAGAGTTATGTATTTTTCTCAGTATCTGGAAGTGCAGGAATTAAAAAAAGACAATTTCAGAAGACAAAAAAGCATAGTAGAACTTTAATATCACACCTTCTTTAGCCAAGAAGTACTACTTCTATGTTTGTGTGGCACTTGTAAGGCAGGTTCCAATGTCCATCTTGTGTTCCTTTTAAAAAATCCACTTGCATAGCAGTGAAAATAGTTATTTCTTATCTGAACTGCCCATTCAATCCACTTGCTATCCAGTCCTTGTCTGTGAAAACTTTTCTCTTTCAAAAAATGCCAAAGTACACAAAAACAGCCCCTAGCAGAAACATACCAAAACACAACTTAGGGAAAGTTCGTTTAGTCCTGTATTTCAAATCTTTTAAATATCTCGCTTTTAATATTGGGGAACCACAGAAAAAAAGTTCTCTGAAGGCAGAATTCACTGGTGTCTGAATGTCCAACTTACAAATGCAGAAGAGATGCCAAAGAAGCCACTCAGCAGTGGCAGCTGATGGGTCTAAAAATGGATGAAGTGAAGACACTGACAGCACACTTTCTGTCACTGCTACTTAAATTCACCCAAGGTTTCACAGTTGATCATGGAAGTTGCCCTGGACACCTGTGGAGCAAAGGCTTGCACTTGGACCTTCACATGAGAGGATAATAAAATGTCTAGAAGAGGATGATGGCAAAAAGAGAGAAGGAGGGACTGTCATTGAGACTTTCTAGACAGTCTGGCTGAGAACACAGAAACTTTAGGCAATCTTTGTATATAGCAGTACCTATAGTGAGATTCATCACAACCTTCCCTTCAGCTTCTTCTTCCAAACTCCTTTTTGGACCTTCTTCGACCTACTCTTTCACAGGAGGAGGAAGAAGAGCTGCCTAGTCAACAGCTGGTAATGATGATCCATTATCTTGGAGAGGAATCTCTTGTAGGTCATGTCTTCTTGTTACCTTCATACCAGGATACCTATTGCTATCCTGGCTGCCAGGTTGCATTTTGGTAGAGGGTGTCAAGAATGTCCCAAACCAGACTTTCTCTACCAGGAAGCAAAGACCTTAGGTCTCCAAATTCCTCAGTACATTAGGAGTGCAGAAAAACACATGTGTGCTTCTCTGTTTCTTGTGGCCCTTCTAACCCCTTGTCAGTGTGCACAGAGAGGCAGGAAACTCAGCAGGAGAAAGGAGATACGTGAACATACACACAGAATTTAACACAACTACAGAGGACATGGTGGTTAAAAATCCTTTTCAAAATAAAACCATTTATTCTGCAGCTGTAAGTGTAATAAGCATCCCTACAGTTTTGAAATTAGAGCAAAACTTTGCTTTCCCAGGATTTGGAGGCCATGTTCTCCACCGTTAAGGACTTCCTGTACTTCCTCAGGTCCCACCTATGCTGCTGCATGGTATCTGGCAACTACAGATAGGCTACTACTGAAGAGTTTCTAAGAGGGAACAATGTTCCAATGAGTCACACCAAAAATAACAATATGGCTAGAAGAGACTACTCTGAAATCCTAGAAAGCCTCAGGTATTGCTTACCAAGTAAAAAAGAACCTAAATCACTTAAAACTGGCCTTAATCTCTGCTTTTTACTTTGCTGTATTTCCTTGAGTTGTCATTTCCCACTAATGGTGGACTTGGTCAGGGCTTTGCCTCAGAATTAAGTGACTACAGGGTCTGGGGTTTACAGTGTTACTAAGGTTACTGTAGGTCTACAGGTTTAAAGTGGGATTATGTAACATTTAGATAAAGAATGAGCTCTTACTAACAACAGTTTGGAAACCTGACAGTAGAAAAGCCGTGCCCACCCTCCATTCAACCTGCAGGTACCCCCAAGATCTCCAGCTAAGTTGAAACATTACCTGCTTTAGCAGCAGTAGCAGGTGGTGTGAACTGCTGCATGGGCTCAGATGGTGCGGTATTAGCGGGAAGTAGCATGATCCCACCTTCAGTGGCATTCTCTGGGGCTGCTGTGGGAGTCTGGGTTTTCTCTGATATGCCTGGGAAGAAATCTTCTTTATCTGAAGAAGTGGAAGGTGTAGCAGCCTGAAAAGAGGAATTACAGGGAAAGACTTGTGAGACATTTTTCACATTTCTAGATTTAGAGATAAGATGTTTTTTTAATAGCATGTAGGATGACCCTAGAAATTTATGTTACTAGGAGATTTTATCCGTGTACAGAACACCAACTGAACAAGAACTGTGCTTTTTTTTTCCCAATAAGGCTTTGTAACAAATGCTAATAATTTTCCAAGTTTCAAATGTAGAATACTCATGAGGAAACCTGGACGAAACCTACAACTAAGGCTACCAGTTATCAAAATATTAAAAAAATCAGTACAACAGGTCTAAATACAGTTATAAACCTTCAAAAGCCAATGTCAGAAAGTCTGTGTGGTATTATTGTCTTTGTACCATACACAAATATAACAGAATCCTTGCTTCTTATGACATCTGCTCAGTACACAAATTGCTCATGCCTTTTTATCTCCTCAACAGTAATTATTAAATACCCTACATGTCTCTACTACAAGCATCAAGCAGCACTGCATTACCTTGTTAGTAAATCAGAACTGCAGCAAAGGACATGGCAAGTGTGGCACAAATAATATGGGAAAAGCATTTTTCCAGTTATGGCTACTGTGTTTGGCATGTGAAGGTACAGAAAAATACTATTATTCATACATCATCTATTAATTGAATAATAGGATTATGAAGGTTAGTAAAGCCTGCACTTACATCACAAATGTCTGAGGTGGAAAGGGACCTCCAGAGATAGCCCAGTTTAGCCCCCACCCCCAAATCAGAGTAAGTTACAGCAGATTGCTCAGGACCAAGTTCAGTCAGTATCTCCAAGGACAGAGAATCTACCTCTCTGGAAAACTTCCACTGTTTGGCCATCCTCAAAGGAAAAAAGATGGGGTTTAGTGTTTAAATAAAATTCCTTGCATTTAATTTTGTGTCCATTTGTGTCTTGCCCTGCCACTGAACAACACTGAGAAGTAGCTGGCTCCCATCTTCTTCACACCCATCAGAGCTAATCATACACATCTGCAAAATTTCCTGAACCCTCTCTGCTCAAGGCTGAACAGTCCCAACTCTCTCCTCTTTGCATTTCAGGTGCTCTACTTTCCCTTTGTAGTTTGCCTCCCTAGGAAATAAGAGCAGCCCTGCCTTGTGGACAGGAGAAAAAACTCCCTGTGTAGCTGGGAATGTGAAAGCAATGCCAGGAATTGGTTCTTCCCAGCCTGCAAGGAAACAGAGCACAGAAGTCATCTGCAACTCCATCTCAAGCTTCAACAATGGACACAAAGAAAAGATCCCTGTGCAGTGTCAGGGATTGCAGCTGCCCACCCTTGAGGATGCTGAGGACAACAATGTTGTGCACCGGCTGCACTTTTAGGTGAGTCTGTAACACAGACACCACCTCCAGCTCTGCTCCATATGAACAGTACTCTCTGAGCAGCTGGACACTGATAGGATCAGGGACTGCAGCTCCCCTAAAGCAGTGCCTTCAGGAATCTCACCCTTGACAGCATCATGTAAAGGGAGAGCCTCAAGCCCATCCTGCCTTGTATCTTGACAAAAGGTCTTTCCTCCAGATAGGTCCCCTTTACATACTCACTCCACCCCTCATCTTCATAAAGGATTTTCTTCCCATACGTGGGCAAATCATAGTGTTCTTTTGCCTTCTCAATTTGAGGGAAGTCTACTTTCCTAAGCTTCCTCTGGTTTCTCTCCTCTCCTTGTTCTTTGCCAATCCAGCAGCTGAAAAGCAGCCATCATGGCTTTGAAGGACAGATAGAGACAAAGTCACCTCAAACAAACCTTCCAGGGTGCCTCTTCTGCAGTGGCACCAAACATCACTTCAGTCAGCAAGCTTAGGCAAGACACTGCAGTCAAAAAAGGTGCCCTGTGGCACTGTCACATCTGAAGTGGTGTCACAGCCAAAAAAAACAAACTAAAAATGTTATCAGACAGCAGACAACTGGGGCAGGGACAATATCAGAAATTAAGTTCTCAGACAGAAACTATTACTGAGAGATTTGCTGGAACAGAAGTGGAGGGTGAGATTAACCTAAATTCCAGCTTGGGAGCGAGTCTGATAGGCAGTTTTGTTGGTAGGGACTTTGTGGGTTGTTTGCTTTTACCCTTTTTTACAGCCACTATTGCTTGATACAAATACACCAGTGGTGAGGGCCCACATCCTCCAGTTCTCTGGGTTTGATTTGAGAAATCTCTTGAGAATTCCAACAGAAAATGAGAACAATCATATAACATGAAGGACAGACTTCAAAATAAAAAGAAAGGTAAATCTAAATATCAGAACATCTTTCAGGGATCTTATACATCCTCTATGGATCAACTCAATGTATTTTTAACCAAACAGAACTGTCCAGCTTCTGCAGGCCTCAAAGCTGAAACAAAGCCAAATCAAGAGATGAACATCTATGATATTCAACTGTGTTCTAAGTCTTAAATATGAATTCTGAAGGCAAGCCAATCAGACACTAAAAGGTTCACCATCATATATACTCTGTCAGCCATCTTAAGGTTTCTTAGGTAGAGATTTATGTATTTTGACTGCACTATTATCCCTGCAAATACAGTAAGCACAAGAATTAAGTCAGACCTTAGCTACTGAGTAAATGCTTGGAACATTGCAGCATCAACATAGCAGCAGCTAGACTCTGACTAAGACCTGAAAAATCTTACTTGGCTTAGCAGATCAGCAGTTAACTGGAAATTTTAAAAAGAAAATTAATTCTTTGCCGATATCTAACTTCAAGGATGAGCAGCACTGCAGATTTCTGTTCTGGGCAGCTGGACAGCATACACTCTACAGATTTCTGAATGTACTCATGTTATTGAGCTGCCAGAGAGTGACAGTCCATAGGATCCCTCTGAACTCTGATGTAAACCCAACAGTCAGGTGACTCACTTAAATGACAAACCCTATCTTCCCTCTCCCAAATCACATACACAAAATCCCTGCACCTGACTGCATTTATGACAAGGATGCTCCAAGGGCACAGACTCCAGATGTCTGTGTTTGGTTGGTTTCAGAGTTTAAAATCTCTGTTCAGGTCCTTGCTCAAAGAATACAGCACCTGAGGACACCACATCCTGCTGACTACTGTGAAGGAAGGGAATCAGGGACTCGCATTTTTGCCACCTTGCTTTGTCTGGCTTGTCAAAACAGCTTTGTCTGGAAGCTGCAGAAGGGAGTGCGTCAGCACAGATCCAGGAACAGAGATACAGAATTGCTGTGGCAGAATTGAGAGGATTATATGAAAACATTGTATAATGTGCAATAAACAGGACAATTCATTAAACTTAGTAGTAAGCATGATTTTAAGACCTTCATATTTTCATAACCTGTACTAAAACACCACAGTTTGAGAGGTTGTTTGGATTATATAACAACAAAAAAACTATTTGGTGACCTCTCAGCATTTTCAATCCAGTGTAAAAGTTTAAGTTTTCCTTCATAACAAAATTTGGTTTTCAAAAACCAACTTTTTTTTCAGAAGAAAACACAAATATGTGCTAAACAATCTGAATGAGATTTGATGAAAATTTCTGCTAGCTGGAGAAGGAGACACAGAAGAAGGAAATCCTACCACCTGAATATATCACAGGCAGCTTCTGTTTCACTAGGGTCACAAATAAAATTCCCAAACCAGAAAAACTTGAGGCCAAGCTGAAAATTTATGTTAGGAACACCTGGCAGGGCTTAGGTGGGCAGAGGACTGGCTGCAGAGGCCACCCTGGTAGTTCCAGTCAGTTTGGCAGTGGATGGAATCAAGCCACCATGCACCACCACAGCAGCCTCTCAAACCTAGTTGAAAAAGGGCAATTGCCACTGTGAGCAGGGGACACAGGAGGATGTGGGGGGGATGCACAACAGGAATGCACATGAGAGGAAACATCTGGAAGCAAACATTATTGTGCACAGGGGTGGAGACACCCTCATGGAAACATGCACTGCATGCCACCTCCCAGGGAAATGAGGCCCACAGAGAAGCCCACAGTAGTGCAGATGAAACAAAAAGGAAGGAACAGAGGCAGAAAAGAGAAAAAAGTGACAAGTGGCAAAAAGGAGACTGCCACCTACTGATCCCAACTTCCTGTACGACCTGTTTCCTCACCAAAGAGACAGAGCATGATCTGTAGCGAAAGGAAGGGGAGTGGAGACTAGGAAGGGGAGAGGAGGTTGTCTGGACTGAGGTTGATTATAGGGAAGGTCAGAGAAAACTATTTGCTAAAACCGCTCATCATCTCCATTTCTCCACACATCTCTAAATGCAAAGGATTCCCACCTAGGAAACAAAGGTTTCATAGGCTTTGGCAGCTTATGAAAGCCTTCAATTTCCCCAGATTCTTTCTTTACATTAATAGAGAGCCTTTAGAGTAATTTCTCAATAAATGCCTTGAACAGCTTTTGATGTTATCCCACTAACGTAATTTCTACAGCTCTGCTCACACAGCACGTCCCAACCACCTCCTAACCATACTTGTCTTATCAGTTCTTCAGCATCATTATGAGCTCTGGCTAAAGACTGACCCAGGTTTGGAGTTTCATCCCTTCTGCACTGAAAGCAGCAAGCTCATTCCCCAGCCTTTCTATTGGAATTTCAGTGGCGGTGCTAGCATAATGTTAGCATAATATAAAGATCACACAAGAATGACTCCTCTGTGTCCCAGTGAGAAATAGGTTTCTCTCCATTTCACTTCACAATAAACTCCCATCTACACAGTGTAGAAAGAGAAGGCAAAATCTTTATATTCTGGTTGGGGTAGGAAAATCAAAGTAGAGATCTACAAAGTAGGCTTGGCCATATTTATCACTGCTGCAGGATGTGAAATCTCAACTTTCATAAAATGGTATTCACGTGATCCCTTAGAGACAGGGAACAAACTTGCTCAGCTCTGACACATAGTTTAGGTGAACTCAAAGTTTTACAACTCCTTTAAGGTGCAAAGCATAAGCAGTTCAGTCAGCAGGGATCCTGACAATTGGCTAAAGATTAGGACCATGCTAACGGGTCTTCCATTAGATAGCAAAATGCAATGGAAACAAGTTTCAAGTGTGATGGAGCAGAGAGCCTGCAGTAGCAGGCTCTTGGTGTGGCTTGATTTCCATCACACTACACAGGCAGGAACTAAAAGATGCTTGCAAGTTTCCCCTAGCAGATGGAAGGAAATATGGGAGATTAATTTAGAATAGCAGTGGTTGAATGTCCTTACTTTTAATTTTTTAATTTTGTAAGAACAGCTCAGCTATTGCCCTGTGTTAGAAATAACTGCAGCACTAGTTCATGACAGAATGTCACTCTAGATTTTATTAGCAGAGACATACTTTGGTATCATACTCTTCATATGTACACATATACATACATTTTGCATACTAAGAAAAAAACCCAAACAATATCTACTCCTCTCACCTAAACCCCATGTTAATTATGCTCATTTTGAGGTGTGCATGGTAGGAACTTTTTAAAACAGGTCTCCCATCATCAGCTCTTCTTGCAGTAGTAGTACCAGTTTTCAGCTTGTCACAGCACTCATTCTGTTGTCAAGTGTTCCTCCATACACATGAAGATGAGTTCTAATCTCTTCTCACTTATGCCAATACACTCCAGACCAACTTAGTCCATCATAAAAATCACAGGCTACCTTGACTCTCCAGGAGGTGGTCCTTGAAAAGCAACCTGCTATCATGGCCCCCACTTAAGTCCAGGGCAGTCTCCCTTGCCATTCTTCCAAACAGATCCTAAAACAGGCCAAAGAATGCTCTACTGTAGCCCTTAGTTGTGACCCTGCTTCCTCACTAATTCCTCCCCCTCCTAGGAGCTTCCACCTCATGCCTAGATCTCTAACTAATCCCTTGGTTCCTGCAAGGTTGAGGTCTAGTGGAGTCTCTCTCCTCAACTCCTGGAAGAAATTCAAATAACATTCTTTAAATTATCAACAAACATCAGAAACTTTCTGCACAGCTTTTGCCCTGCTCTCTTGCTCTCCCAGTAGGTATTGGTGTGTCTTAAATCCACCATGAGAACCAAGGCTGTTAATAGGAGACTCCTTCCAGTTAACTGAAGTCTTTATCTGCTTCTTATGACTTGCTGCTCTCCACACATCAGTTATTTCCTCCCAGAACTGCATTTATCACAGATGTAATTTCAAATTTCTTATTTGCTTGCATTTTTTTCCCTACAGTAACAATAAATGGCAATAAATTATCATTTTTACAGCAAGAGATACTTGCTGGTTACAAAATCTTGTGGAATTTTGAGCAAGTCAGCTAAAATTGATCAATTTCCTCTTTCCTCTGGCAAGGAGAGTCAAACCCAGGGAATCTGAATTTACAGCCTGTTTAAACTTTCCAAATGAACACATCCTGTTCTTTAGAAACCAAGGCCCCTTTAGTCTCAACTGATCAAACTAGTTGGCATAAATAGAAAACAGGTGTACCTTATGTAAACAGAGAACAGATGCGTCTTACTTACACTGATTTATTTACTGGATTTTAAGTAATTGATTTCTTTTTCTAATTATCAGACTCAAGGATTCTGAGAACAGAAACACCTTATCCACTTCATCCTGCTACACATCATGGTCCAAAACTGCTATCATCCCTCCTTAAATTCCATGCCTCTCTCAAGTTTTAAAAGCATTATAAAAATTAACTCAGCTCCTACATCTGTAACACCACTGTGCATTAGTAGCATAAAACCCATGAAGCAGGCCTAATTTTATTGATGGAATAGCTTATGTTCCCCAGTCTTGGCCTTTGGATACCAAAGAGGATCTACTAATACTGCTCTGCTAACTTCTTGCAGTGAGTCACCAGGGGTCAGAAGTAAGCACCACTGTAACACTATTACACCAGGCCCAGGTGCATTTGTACACTTTCAAGGAAACCTCACAGTACCCTAAAAGGAACTTTACTCCTTATAATCTGATGGAAAAAAAAAAAAAGAAAAAAAAAAAGAAGTCCTTTAGTGATTCACCTGCCTCTTAAAACAATCCTATCCCCTTCAGCCACCTCTACATGGTAACACGTAATTACAATTGTAATATTACAAAGCAATAATCTAAGATTTTCAAATATTTGAAAACTAAAATAATTTCCAAATAGCCTTATGACACTCTGCCTGCTTCCTGAGGGGCAAACATACCTCTTTTTGCAAAGCATCCTCAGGTTGTGCAAGAAGTGGAACAGCTGCTTCCCTTTCAAATGTCTTCCCAGGGGGTGGTGTAATCTCCAGAAGGGACGACCTGTCTGTGGAGTGTTCATTGATGGAAGTCAGTTCAGAGTTATTTTTATTCAGAAGACTCTCTACCTTCCCAGCCTCCCCTTTCTTTTCAGCAAAATCTTCCTGGTTATCTCCATCATCACCTGTGGAAGTGTTGAAGCCATTTTCACCTGCCACCATGAGGCCCCAGTCAGCATAATCCATACTGTCCTTCTGCTCGTGTTTGATGCCCACCTGAAAGGGGTCCTGCTCCAACTCTTTATAATCATCAATGTACTCAGGTATCTCCTCAAGGCTGGGATCTTTTCCAAGCAGAGACAGCTTCTTCAGGCTACTCACGTCCTCTGACGGCTCATTCTGGAGTCCCACGGAGTGGACCATGCTTGGGATCACTTGCCCAAACCCTAGCAGTGAGGCTGGCCTCTGAGAAGGCCTCAGCACAAAGGTAAGGTAGGATTTGACAGTTTCAATTTTTTTAGGTTCACAATTGTCCTTGTGTTGGCAGCTCACGATGTAACAGCGCCGTTCAAACATCCAAGACAAGTCACAACCAGAGAGGTCACAACACGCCGCGATGCAGTCGGACACTGACAAAGCGTGAGGAACTCGCATGATTTTAGTGGTTTCTAAGTTGGGAGATATTACTGCACCTGAGTATGTGGCTCCTTCTCTGCACTGCTCACAACTGGAACCTGCAACAACACCACCAACATAAGGTACAGCACTACAACCAACCCATAATATAGTTTTCATAATATAACCATAAATGGCTTACAATACAGAGACATGTGGTAGCCTCTTTAAAAAAGCTCATCTCCTTTCACTAGCATCACCATTACCTTTTTAAAGCATGTCCCTTTGCAGTACTATTTGTACTTTGGACGATTTTTCAGTGTAGGACCTTGACATATTTTGCAGAAGTACCTTTTACTCCTACACTACAAATTCAAATACATAGAGATGAAAACAAGTTGCCAATACTTAAAAACAAGAACAGAGAATTAAAATAAATAAATAAATAAATAAATAAATAGGTACCTTCATTACTACCATAACATGTAAAAACATGTCTTAAAATGCAAATAAGGTGCTGTAGCATGTTATTATTTCACTTGAGGGAGAAGGGAGCAAAACTCTAAATAGGAGAAAGATTTGCCATCTCATCTGAACGTCATGAAGAGTTCCTCACTCCAACATACTAACTGGTCTTAATACAAAACCTGGATGAATTTCTCAAACTTTTTCTGCTTTACCCACAAGTTCATGTGAAAACCCAAGAGCATGCTCCAGTATGGAGCTTTTTCCTTTATTTGCAGTAAAGCTGCAATCTTTTAACATGACAACAGAATTATTTTCATAGCACATTACAGACTGAGTGTGAAATGGTCAAAAAAAAGCATGAATCAACATGCTATATATTCCAGTCAGTTTTTAACATCTTTTCTAGGTGTTTTTTTCCCTGATATAGCTACTCTTCAGAATTCCTCTCCCTAAAATCTGATTATGCTTCAAGAACGTTGAGTAAAACCAGAAAATTATTCACATTGGTTTTTATGACTCAATGAATGAAAGCAAACATGCCCCTACTGTGGAGCTAACACAGGAATGGAAGACAAAGATGGCATTGCTTTGTTGCTCTTTATTCACAATACTATAGGTCAGGAAAAATGAAATCACAGAGTAGGAATAGGCTGGCAATAGGGGTTAGGTGTGAATATGAGCTGCAGAGATTCTCTAACAGATGCATGTGTTCAGTCCCCACCACCTCATCTGGGCTGAACTCCTTCACAATACATGGTCTGAATACAGCTATCAAAATATATGTGAGGAATCAAACTTCCCAGGAAGAATGTAGAGCTTGAAAAGTAGGTTAGTCCAATGCAAAAAAACCCAAAAACAAATCAAACAAACAAACAAAAATTTCACCACATACTGAGGGACATAGTGGGAAGGATGGTTTTGCAGAGTTGTCTGTGTGGGGTAAGGAAAAGCATGAAATGAAAAAAAAATTTAAAGATTGATGACTTGCAAATAGATATAGCTGAATAGGAAGCTGACAAAATGGATAAAGAGATTCAAGTACCATTTTTCTTACTGCAGCCACTCCTTCACACAGAGATAGGATGCTGTCAACTGTTCCACTTTATACTTTCAGTGAAAAAAAAAATCTATCCAGGGAAACATGCACTTAAAACCATCTATCCTATTCTTACACAGCCCCAACATGAAGCATCCTTATCTGTACCCAGAAGATGCTCAAGATTTCTGCATTTCTTTTCTGTTATACTGCATATAAATATTTCCTCTACATTCCCTTTTATCTCCAAGAACATAAGGCCCTGGCAGATACTTGGAATTGTCATCACAATTTTTCTGTCTTTCCTTTGTCTGCACAACTTAGAACAGGAGAGCCAGACAAACTCTGGGTTAAAATGAAGTATAGGAGTGAGGCATCCCATTCAACCATTCTGTCCTTTTACAACTCATATGCATTTAGCTAGTCCTATAAATCTGTAGAGAGATAAGAAACAGGCCTTTAAAAAGGGAAAACAGAAACATGACTCTGTGCAAATATGTAAAAAAATCATTACAATGAATACTTTAGGAACAGCACTATTAATGTGGGCCAAAAAGCTCCTTTGATGAAAGCTCCTTTCATCTCCCCCACTTCTTTAACTTATTCCTGAAAGTGAAGAGTGTGTTTAAAAAAAAACAACAACTGAAGAATTCACAATTTATTCATTCAGAACAGAATGGCCAGCAGTTCTTGTTTTAGAGCCAGGCCTACACAACTGGGACACTCCACAGCTCTAACCAGAGGCCAGACTTCAAGTCCTCAATAAGCTTCAAATCTCACTCCACCACTTGCAGTTTGACACATCAGTTATCATACTGCAGAGTCAACATTCCTCAAAATTCATGGTGCTTCCTTAGCCATAGAGAGAAACAAGTCCAGCACATTCCTAAGATGATACATGACTTTGAACCTAGATCTCCCAGGCACGCAGCCTACCCACAAACCTTGGCTAGATGGAAGTTTCATCTCTTGCTTTTTCTAGCATTACACCTGAGTTGAATTGTAGCAGTAGTGCTACAAAGGATGCAAGAAAGGATGAATTGTATCAAGCTATTTCAGCCTCACACTGGCTGCGTCCACTAGTTATCTTCACATGAAAAATATACTTAGAGTGACCTTGATCTGATTTCTAATTTCATATTCTCTTTCATCTAATCTCCAGTCTGCAGTGGACTCAAATAGAGACAGTGAGGTCTCTTATTTACAGAAAATTTACTGGGAGTGTACCACATGAAAGGTCACTTAGTAACATTTGTATCTGCTACAGTATTACTCACCGTGTAAGGTCATAGCACAGAGATTTTATTTTAGTTAACTGATCACAGGAATAAAACCACTGTTCTACTCTGACGGCAAAAACCAGCATCATGCAATTCTGTTTGTTTCAGAAGTACTCATTCAAGTTATCAACAGGTAGACTGATACCCTTTGTTAAAAGCCCTAAAAACCCACTGGAACATGAGTTCCAGTAGCCTAAATACTTCTGCAAATAGCAGAAGCCTAAAACTTCTGCAAAGGTTAAGTGTTAGCTGCACCCTGTTACATATACACTAGGACAACACTGACATATCCAAAGACCTAGTCAGGCAAGATGGCTACCTTAAAAAAATCCCAACCTATATCTCCCACCAAAATCCTAATAGTCAAACTGTGGAATATAGTCTCATTTTAAAGATATTCCCTCCTTTCTTTGAGCTTTCACCTCTTTCTTGAGATTTCACCTCTTTTTGAGCTTCACACTTCTGCCCCTTCACATCTTGAAACAAGAGTCCACTGATGTCAAGAGCCCATCAGGAACACAGCTGTTCCCCTGTTGCAGTTGGCTAGAGACCTTTCCTCAAGTGGGCATGGAAACCTAAGAGTTGCTGTTCCTTATGCTTGCACAGCCATAAGCACTTGAACGACTTGGTGGTAAGTGTTCTTTAGTCAGTCAGTAGCAAATTGTGAGGGTGTGCTAACATTGAGGTCATCACAGCTAATTACCCCAGCAGGAAGCCCTGCAAGGACAGAACTATCCAGTCTGCTTGCTTTCCCTAGCAGCAAGCACTGTAAGAAGAAGCAGAAAGAAGGGGCAAGAGAAAATGTACAGTAACAGAGAAAAGCTCAGATTCAGATCTCACACCAAGAAAAATCACATTTCACCAGAATCCCACTACCTTTTTGCTGACAGCATAGCATTGAGGGTCCACATAGAACATTAACCTCACAGCCTAAAAGTCTCTGAACTACCTGACCATGGAGGCTCATAGGATGTAGCAGTTTGCTACAGGAAGTATAGGATTGTCCACGTTTTCTTGCCATAAGCTCCATCCACTCTCTTTTGGAAACTAGTTCTATTCTGTTTTTAGGCTTAGTGATTTTTATTTTTTTTTTAAATCTATCCAAGTAACTGTTACCTCATTTAGTGAATTTTGACATGAAAGACATTGTATCATTACTACTGCCATAATAAAACACTGAAACAATTTTGGTAAGTTTTTGGAAGGAAAATTAAAAAAGTTTTATTTTTAGTTACAGTCATCTAAGAGGAGAAATTAAAATTCCAATTTTCAAGCCACAGAGAATTTCCACAGCAGAGCTATAAACCTAAGCACATTTCATATCATAAACGATGAAAAAGGCTTATATTCCATCACCTTGGATAATGCCCTACAGAAGGTGCAGTCCTGGAAACCAGAAAAGCAGTATCACTGATATTTGAACATTTCAATATCTGAAATTTAACTATATTGGACTCTAGCAGCAGCTAACATCTATGCACACCATGAAAGCATTTTCATTCTTTTACGGCAGGCTGCTCTGAGGTTGTCGAGACCCTGACACCTCTCAGGTCTTTAAACACAGATACATATGTGATAACAAAGTACCCTTTTGGGTATTGGTAAAGGTGATGACTGAGGAACAGACAGATTAAAAAGTGCTCAGTACATAAAACCAAATCCTCAACACAAGCTATCAACAGTAATCTAGTTACATCTGTAAATAATGATCTGCAAAGCCATTATGGTCATTACAGCAGTCTTCACACTTCTTTTGTCCAGGATCAGTCATAATTAGTTCAGTGGGTCTGATGATCCTTTCCAAGTACTGTTTTCATTCCATGAATTGTCATCATCCCTGTTTGTCACTGATAAACCAACTAAGTGCTATTTAAATAGAAGGGGGAAAAAAATAAAAAAGAAAAAAGAAGGGCAGATGCACAGTTGCAACTATTGCTTCCCTCCACAAGGAAATACCAGACCACTTCCAACAGAGGTATGGACAATGTGAACTAACCTGGCATACGGCATAACTCACTATAATCTCAGAGATTGTAATCAAGCACTGCACCATCTTGAATCTCTGGAAAGACCTGTGTGAACCAGGACATAGAACATCTAGGCATGGTAGTATAAGCAACAAAGAATGCACCACACCCCCAGGGCAGTGGTTCCACTGTCATTTCAAAGGCATCCCTATATCTTAAAGTGTTCCTTGACACTACTGGCCTGGGCTTTACATGTTAGATATGTGGGAAGAAAAGGGTATTAATCTTTTTCAAAGTCCAAGACCAGTAGTAGCGAAGTGTGTTAAAAACTGAGGACTGGTAATGTATTTAGAAATACCTTCTGCTACAGTTAAGAAAAGGTCATGGGGGAAGGCTATCAAAGAATCTGGGAAATCATAGAATCTATATCTGGGCTACATGGGCTTGAAAACAGGACACTAGATGGCACAACACCTGTGACTGCAATTACCTAGCAATCACTGTTTATATTTTTGTTGGAGTGGTTAATCACAAAACAAAGCATACAACACACACACACAATATGACAAAACTGAGAGTAAGCCGTGAGAACACTACTCATAACATTTGCAGAAATGCATTTTAACAGCAGTGTTTGCAAGGTCTGCTTCAAATGCCAAATTAGAATATGCCTGCTCAAGATGAGAGCTAGACTTAATTGCTTCCAAGATACTGGAATCACAGTTGGAATCATGTTTCTGTGCTGGAAAACAATGTCTCCTCTCTCTCACAGAGAAAAAAGAAATTGATACATTAGCAAAAACCAATAATTAATGCCCAGAATAGCTGAAATGTATTTCAATATATGCTGTGTTCATTAATGAATGGATTCAAAAAAGTGAAAAGAGGTTTTAAGCATGCTAAGGACTGTCTACATGGATAAATTAGGAGCTGCATCCAGAGATTTTGGAACTCAATCACCCAAAATACATGAGATGTTGAGTGAGAGAAGCATGGTACACAGTCGTACCTATTGCTGCACTCAGCTCAAGCTTCCTGAGAGGCATGAACATTAGTCAGTGATGGGTATCTGCATCAATTAGGTTTATGTGGCAAATCTTGGTAGCTGGGGCAGGGGGAAATGGACTGTTGGAATGTCTTTGTGAGAGGACACCAGAAAATGCCCCATGTCAGGACAGACCCTGTTACAAGACTGACTTACAACTGGCCAAGACTGAGCCAAACAGGGACAGTGGCAGCTCTTCTGTGATAAGATTTTAGGAAGGGTCAAAAAGTCTGGCACAGCTGTAGCAGGCAGGAGGGAGAAGTAAGAAAATGTGAGAAAAGCCATGCTGCATACAACAAGGTCAATGAAGAAGGGGTAGGAATTGCTCCAGCACCAGTACAGGGATTCCTCTGTAGCTGTGGTGAACACCATGGTGAAGAACATTGTCCTGCTGCAGTTCATGGAGATCCACAGTGAAGCAGATACCTGCCCCTGCAGCCCATGAAGGACCCCACTTCAAAGCAGATGGGTAAGCCCCGAAGGAAGCTGTGAATCCTTGAAAAACCCAGGCTGGAGCAGGCTCCTGGCCTGAACCTCAAAGCCATGAAGGGGAGCCCAGACTGAAACATATTTTCCAGCAGGACCTATGACCCCGCAGGGGATCCACACTGGAGCAGCCTTTTCCTAAAAGACTTTCATGTGAAAAGGACCCATGGTGGAATAGTTTTTGAAGAATTTGAGTCCATGGAAAAGACCCCATGATGGAGTAGGGAAAGGGTGTGAGGAGAAAGGAGCAACAGAGAGGAAGCATTATTAACTAATTGCAACCTTCACTCCCTGGCTCTCTGAGCTGCTCAGGGAAGAAGAAAGAAGAAGAATTGTGAGTAAAGCTGAATATAAAAAGATGGGAGAAGTGAGGGCAAGGTGTTTTTATAGCAGTTCCTACTTCTCATTATCCTGCTCTGCTTAATCTACAACAAATTAAATAAACTTCACTAAGCCAAGTCTCATCAGCTCTTGACTGTAACTGGTACATGACCTCCCTGTCTCTCAGTTCATGGAGTTCTTAATTGTATTTTTCTCTCCCATCTTGTTGATAAAGAGAAATGATAGGGTGACTTGCTGTGTACCTGGCAGCCAGCAAAGGTCAACCCACACATTTATTAAAAGCAGTAAAACACTATTAGTCAGAAACCATCATGCATGAAATAAAACTAAATAAACATCACCTAAACAGGCCAGAGTAGCTCACCTCAATTTCTTTTAATGAACCAGACCATGTTTTTCAATATCCTTCCAACATTATTCATCAGTGAGGCTGTTTCTTTCCTCTCTCAGTGATGGAATGTCAAGCCTTTTCTTTCCTATATTAAGTAATTCTTCTCAATATCTTAATTTAAAAAAAGTGTTGTGATAACTTGGAGGTTCTTTTAAGAAAAGGTAGCCTTTGAAAGAACAAGCTCATGTGCAGAAAAAAACTGCAGAATGAACATCTAGCAAATTCCTGAGTCTCAGTCAATTTACCTTAAAGCCTGCACTAAAAAGAAGTCCTTTTGATTTGGAAGATGTGAGCATTTAATGATACATTGTAGCAAGCATATCCTGGAAATTAGCAGGAACCTCCCAGTTTAATTAAATTTTAATTGTATTAAAAATACTGCAGATTATTGAGATGGAAATAAATACTAACATTTTTACTAAAATAATATGAGCTGTTAGATTATATGATTCTCTAAACACTGTGAGCTGGTAGTTGAGATACAGGTTGAGGCTTGAAATACAGCCAACATTTTGAGAGCAATGGTCTTGTTCTAAAATAAGCCAAGAGAGCATAGCAAATTTGCAACTAAAAACAGATAACTTCCTATGTGCAAGTGGAAGATATTCTAATCTGCTAACAATTAACAGTATTATCAAAAGCATGAAACTGTGACATTCTCCACAGGCAAATTTCAGTATTTACTGCATGTTACTGTGTTCTGTTGAAGTTGCTGTGGTTTTCTTTTCTAAAGATACTAGCACAGACCCTTACAGCAGGTACTCCTGTTCACTACAGCAACAAAAAAGTCAGCTCCATGTTCTCTTAAAAAAGCATGGCACTATGAGAGCCTCACAGTGATCTTGTTGACTACCTTGAACCATATATAAGCTAAGATATAGTTAGTGCCTATCCTCCTCAGCTGTAGGCTAATATCTATTCCCTTTCATCCAACTTCTCCAAATTCAGCAGTCAATTTAAGCCTTAGCACGTTAAGCAAGTCTCTGCCTCAAGAAACAGCCCATTCTGTTTATAGTACAAGAGATGAAAGTCAGAAACAGTGCATTATTTATCTCAATTTCTGCTAATATGGATACTACCACTACCACCACAGATAGAATTCAAACAATATTTTGAAATAAACCCCACTTCATATATTTTTTTCAGCTACCATATCAAAACTACTTGCACTAAGTCTCTCTCTGACAGAGGCAGTATTAAATATCATTCTTCATCTGTCTGGTTATGTAAATAAATTACCTATTCCTGTGGCTGAAGCAGAAACTTATAGGACTCTCCTGTGTTTTTTGAAAGGAACCAGTGCACTCATGCTACTCATATATAAACCATTTTATGATAATTCAGAACAAAAATGTAGCTCACAACACAAGCAACATATTAGTCTTCAATTGCTCTCCTGCAACAGAAAAAGAGGGAAAACTCTTTGAACTCTCCCACCACCTACTCTTGCCCCATGCATCTCCCCCAAAACAGCCTGCTGAAATTGGCTTCAAACATCTCACATCTAGCTTCCTTCATTGCAATTTACAAAACTGTAACTTACTAAAGCTTTTCGCACTGAGGAGTCACAAGATTTCCCAGCTTTTGCTTTATTCATATTTATTTCACAGCTGTATACACACTCCAGGAGCATTTAATTCACTTGTTCTGTCTGGATGACTCAGACACAGAAGTAAACTCCTACCTGTTATTGTCCATAGGAACAGGCAGAGAACACCAGGTCCAAATGCCATGCTGCACCAGGAAGGCAGTGACAACTGCATTTCCAGCCAGTCGTGTGGAAATTATAACTCTTAATGCTGTGTTTTTTCTGATATTGTTTAGTGTCCTGCTGTGGCCATCAAGCACTGAAATAGACAGCACAGGAAAAAAAATAGGTCAGATGTGAGCATTAATTAGAATGTCACATTAAAAGACAATAGACAAGGGACATGCAGGCTTTATCATTACTTCCTGACTTCTTGATGGATGACATAGTAGATCAGGCACACTGAAGATACAGAAAAAAATTACCCACCTGGACATCTCTTTCTGTAGAGATACAGAAACAGCCCAGAAATATTTGTACTCTTGGGCTCTGGTACCTTAAACCCCACATATACTCTGTCTGCAGTTATCCAGACCCTGGTTTAGCTGTGACTTTAAACTAGGAGGTACTTTTAACCAAGGAACCACAGGCAGCACTGTCCCTGCTAAAATCCATGAAGGGTTAAGTAAGCTTTTGGGGCAGTACTAAAGCTATTCTTTCCCAGCTATCAAGGAAATGCAAGCAGACACTACTCCAGAATTTCTAGGGAGACATTCCTTGTCAGGACACTAAATTCTCCAAGTAAGGTATCCTAAGCAACAAATAGATGTAAGGAATGAATAGTTCAAAGCAACATTACTCATGCAAGATGCATGCAAGGAAAAAACTAGGTTAGCCAAACTCCCTCCACATAAAGGATGCTAAATGAATGCTCAACCAAGAAACACTTTTGTAAATGAAAACACAGGTAGTGTTTTTTTCCAGTGAACATCCCTTCTCAAGGCATAGTATCACACATTCATTACGACTTCCATATTTCAGTTGCCTATGTCTACATATGACAGAAATGCTGCTAAATGTCTGCTCTTGGCAGGTTTCCTGCCACACATAATTTTATATGATGAAAGACCATCTAGGTTTTTTCCCTTGTAAAAGGAAAAGTAAGTTACTTAGACAAGCCAGGGCTGAATGAGCTAGAGTAGAAATCCTAGCAGCTCAGCAATTGGACTCCTGTTCATCAGGAAGGGATCCTCTATAGGTGGCATGTCTCTAAATCACACAATCAACTGGACCCTGGTCTGCAACCTGCACTTCTGTGACTGACCACAGCTTTTCTAAAGCAAGACATGTATTTATCTCAAGACAAAAGGGACCAGATGTTTGTTTTGGGTGTTAGGAGTTCTATCAACAGCTGAGTGGATCAACTGATGGAGTAAATATTTCCCCCAGTTAGCTCATTAAAGAGTGTGGCTGCCTCCCTGAGGAAGCCAGACCAGCATGAGCTAAGTGAACAGGTGGCTTAACCCAATACAGTAGAATAAAAACTAAACAACAAAAAAAAGATTCAAAGACAGCACTGAGTCTGAGCTAGTTTCAATCCACACATTCCATCCCAGAGAATGCCCAGTGTTGTGATGCTGGGATTATAGAGACCAGTGATGGGAATCTTACTGGTATTGAAATAGAACTATATATCGCCACTGCTACATTTTGCCAAGTATAATGGATATTTGCACTGTGATTTCAGTATACTTTGCATTGCTTCACTAAATCAGAAATAGCATATCACAGTAAGTATCTCCACATAATGAAATCTGATATTAGACATTGCATGCTCTACACATAGAATATCTAAATGAGCCTGGTCAAAGAATACTGGACTCTGACAATTTCTCCTCAAGCCTGTGGTACAAGCACTAACTTTGCTCAAAACACAAAATGACTACAGGACATAACTAAAGCAAGGACTGTCTCAAGTACAAAAAGATAAGGCTTTGGGCAAGCTCCCTGTAAAACTAGGAGAGACTATTACTAACTTTCCAAAAGCCTGATACTTGACTTCTGTGACCTTAGTTCTATCCAACATAAAACAAAATCCCCTTCCTAAGGCAGCTGCCAGTAAGCTGGTCTCCCAATCTATTCCTATGTTGCACAATTAGAAAAATTATCTCTGATCACAAAAGGAAAAAAAAAAAAAAGGTCAAACACACAACACTATATTACTTCCACAATGATGCTATTTTAATATCTGTAATTAGAGGTTCTCTCAGGAAGCATATCCTGACAGAATACACATAGCTGTGCTCCTTTGTAGCAAGTTTAGTAAGATTTGACCTGAGAAAGGCAAAAGGTTGTCTGGATGCTTCCAGGTACTTCTTCTATGATACAAAATTTTCAGCAACTGGGCCATTTTTTGCTGTCTTGCATTACCTAATCCCTCTTCTGTCCCCCTATCAACTATAAACTTATTCAATTTTTTAGGAGACAAAAAGACCAAAAGTTATTATTTTTTTAAGCCAAGTCATTCTAAATGTTCCACTTATGCAGCCACTGAAATAGCCACTGAGCAGTGTCAGGATACAGGATCATTGGCAACTGAAGAGTAATGAGCACTTTTGTACAAGAGAGAAAGAGTCAGTCCTTTCCACAACATGGAGCCTTGTCTTTTGATTTCACTGTAAAGGTGAAGCAAACAGAATTGCTTAATTTCACACTGAAATGAGCTATGGAGATTAACACAACCCATCCACAGAATGGTTGAGATTAGAAGGGACTTCTGGAAGTCACCTTGTCTACCCCTCAGCTCAAGTGTGGCAGTCTGGAGCTGGATCCCAAGGACCATGTCCAGACAGATCCAGTATCTCCAAGGATGGAGACTCCACAACCTTCCTGGACAATCTGGCAATATATGGTCACCCTCACCATGAGAAAGTCTATTTATCCGGATCTCAGTTATACAGACAGGGATCTCCAGCTGGAAAGAGATGATTTCTTAAGCATTTCCTTAATCTGAATCCAGCATACACTTACTTTCCCATGCACATTTATCCTAACACATTACTCAAACTGATTATTTTTATTTGGTGTTTTATTTCGGAACATTCAAACTAAACCAGAGAGATGTACAGAACATACATTTTTATAGATTTCACCTTTCAATGGTTTTTGAAATATTACTGTGGCTTTTGAGAAAAAAAACAGAGGAGCAGAAGTATACTATGTTCCTACTAAATATTTCCAACTTATTAGCACAAATCCCAAATACTTCATCCTCAAGGGATAGAAGAGTTTATGAGTTTATTATGGTAAGACCACAAATTCACATACAGCCTTTTTCTTGTTTCTATGGAAATCCTTCTAGACTTGGAAAAGTTGTTAGCCACAAAATAATATGATTTTCAGAAGAATTTACTTCTGCAGATCAATGTTTCTGAGATATTGTGCATTTGCTGTGACGTTTACCCATTCCCAGAAACAGCCAAGTGGACCAGATGCCTAAGGAAAAATGCATCAGGTTTGGTATCAGAACATCATGAGGTCAAAATTAACCACAATCAGAGGCAGAAAAATAATTTATTTTATAGGCCTTCTCCTCTGCAAGGCCAGCTTTACAATCTCAATGTCACTAAAGAGAGACAAGTAGCAGCTTCTATTTCCTACAGAACAGTTCTCTGAGGAGTCCACATGATTACTATTAGCAACACAAAGAAAAACACTGAGAGACGGTGCAAATGATCCAGACCTTTTCAATATGATTTGTTCTGGGTTCAGAAACATAAGTTCTTGAAGCAAATTGTCATGGACTTGAATTTTTGGTTTGGTTTTTTGTTTGTTTGGGATTTGCTTTTGGTTTTTTATTTGTTCTGTTTGTTACTTGGTTTTGGTTTTTTTTAATTTATATTAAGAAAACACAACAAAGCTGAAAAATGCCAGACTTTGGACCACATTCATTGAATCCTGATGGGACACACCATGTGAGGATACAGTGAAAGCACAAAAGCAGCACTGTGTCCTCCCATGCTCCTTTGTGGCTCCACATCTATTGATGTTTAATTTCCACATAATAAAAGAGCTTGCATTCACTGCAACACTAGCTTGTGCTTCCTGATATTAGGATCAAGCTTAGACACAAAGCACACTCAGTCACAATTCAATGAACAGCTTCTGACCCACAGATGAGAACAAATCTACCAGACACTGTACGCCTTCTTAAACTGTTACAACAGTAAACAGTGCTGCAGTTGCGCATGCAATGCTCCTCTTATCTTTCCCATGATACTTTTCTGTTCCATACAAGTCCAAGTTCCATCACACAAACACAAGACACATTAAAATTTAAGGTGGCTGGCCCTGAGATCCCAGAAGTTAAAAAAAAAACTAAGGTCATGAGTTTAATTTGCTAGCTGAATCTCTACCCTTCACATATAAGACAAAGCCTGTTATTTTTATAACAACACAAGCAGACAGCATTTCTGGTAATTACTTTGGAATTTCTTGGCTCTTAAGAGTTCAAGTCTGACTTGAACTCTTAGCTAGAAGAGGGACGGGATGGCAGCCTAGAGCAGCAGGTATGGTCAAAACAGGTATTATACATATATATACAGATATTATATTGCCTTACTCTGCAAACTTTGTTTTTCTGTTCCAGCTGGCAGCTTTTGGCAGTGCTCTAGCCAACAGAATAAAGGGAAATTCTGAACTGATCCCTCTATACAAACTTTTTGACTTCATGACCTTTTAAACATATGCAGTTGCTGATCAGGATCATGACATCTTCTCACAGATAACACATCAAGTACAACGGATTTCCAAGGAAAGGAATTACCTTCATATTCCTCCTCTCCTCCACCCCAAATCTCACTCTGCATTTTGGTTCTCTTTAATGCAGACTCAAGTAATTTTCTCCCATAGAGAAATAAAGGGGTCAGCCAAGCAGAATTATATTGCCACTTCCTACACATAATTAGGCCAGGGCCATTAGCAGTAAGAACATGTACAGACTGAGTTACCTGTGTCTGGGAATACATTCAAACCCTTCAGCTGGGTTTTTTTCTACTGCAAATAGAGCATAAGGTTGTATGCTGATGCTCCACAAAAGGTGTAGCAGAATCCCTGCATGCCAAAAAAATCAGAGACAGGGACAAATGGGGTCATGAAGGCAGTCAGAGAGCACTGCCTCTGGAGTGCTCCACTTTTTCTGGAGGCAGCAGAAACCTCCAGAAAAAAGAGGGCCCTGAACACTGGGCCCAGCCACACTGGCATAGGTGGGAAAGGCAGGCAGGAGCTTTTTGCCTTCTTGGCCTTCTGGTCATTAGCACAGCTAGGGAACATGCCAAAATACTGAAACAGCACCTGAAACTCAACCCACAGTAAAGTAAAACACCTATTTTTGAACTGACAGCATTTCCTTTATAAAGCAGGCTGGCTGAGTAAATGAAAGTATAACCACACCTAATAAAAGTGTCTATATACATAAATACACACACAGGCACATACATATGTCAGCATTTCTATTAGATGTAATACATGACAGTCCCTCAGGAAATCCACCTCTCATGAAGAATTCAAATTAGTTATTTTATCAGTTATGATACCTGCAGTAATACCTGAGACAGTTACTTAATAGCTGAGCATTAACATCGCATAAATACTGCAGAAGGAAAGAAAATTAAACTTCATGACAGTAGCATTTGTCCCTAGTAACAGAGAGAAAAGCTCAGGACATGTGCAGACACTAGGACTTCTAACAACATATGCTGTATGAACACACATCATCAAAACAGCCACGAATTAGGCATCTAAATAAAGAGGATAATTTTCAAACCCTTCAGCAGATCTGGAAGATATTGCAGAGTCATCAATGTTTATGACCTATGCAAAGTCACCTTCCTCTCACACAATTTTCTAACAATAGGTACCTATACTTGAAAACAAAACCATGACTTCTGATGGAATGTTATTGCAGATGCAAGATACAGCCATTTATTTTTTTATAATTAAAAATGTCTCTCTGCTTTATTAAGAGGGTCTCCCACAAGTCTTAGTGAAGGCTGACATTAGATTGGTATTACATCCCAACTCTATACCAATTTTCTCAGTCAGGTCCAGGGCACAAGCAGCAAGTTAATGGTGATAAAACAACAAACTTGTTTAGCTGAATATATTCTGCCATGTTAAGATGGATTGGATACATGCTTCACTAACTCCACTAGTAACCACAGCTGTCAACTGCTAAGTGACACCAAACAGCCAGATAAAGAGAAAACTGGTGCATAAAAAGAGCAAATGTATTTTAAAACTGCCATGGAGGGTGCAAGCAATAGTGGAAATCCTAAAGGTGAGACAGTTAGCAGGGGTATATGGGGTCAAGAGCTATTGACAAGGAATGAAAAAAATATTTTAAACCCACCAATGAATAGTGGAACTGCTCTGCTAAGATATAAAAGCACTCTAATTAGTGCCAGGATTGACATGTTTCAGGATTTTTACTGCTTAATTTTCAATACAGACATTTGTGTAGCCCTGAGGTCAGACAGCCCAGCAAGGAGGGAAGGCTAATCAAAAACTAACCCTTAGAAAAATTAGCAGAGTGAGACCACTAGACACTTGAGAGCCTTTCTCTCCCCATAACAGGCCAGACACATCAAAATTTCTCCCTTCAGAAGGCAAACTGTTGGACAACTCCTCTAAACCATTATACTCAGTCTCCATTTGTTTTTCATTTTCACAAGGACATAGAGGAAAGAGAAAACTGGTTAGTGAGGCAATCTTCAAATATGTTCTCCACGAAGAAAATTGAGACCCACAAAGGAAGGAACAAGATGGTATCTTGTGCCTTCCACAGCACAGAGGCAAGACAAAGCAACCTTGCATCATCCTCTGGATTTTCATCTAGCCTGTCATTTGCCTGCCATGAAGGGTTGTTTTCTCTCTCTCTCTCTCTCTGTCTGTCTGCCTGTCTGTCTATCCATCTGTCTGTCTATCTGTCTGTTTATCTATCCATATCTATCTATCCATCTATCTTCTAGTATTTAACTACTTTTTTCCCAACAGGAAAATAAGTCACAGAAAAAAAACTATCCAATGGGTGTACATAACATCAGTTTTGAGCTTTGCATGGAATAAGCAAAAAAGAGATTTAGCAACCTGCTTGCAAAAAAAAGACACATACAACTGCAGAGAAGGTGGTATAAATCTTCAGCCTGCAGAACCCAAATTTGCTACTGCCCAACTGCTGACTGAAGGCCTGTGTGACAAAATCGTGTGGTCTCAGTTGACTGCCTACTTCCTTCAAATGTCGTTCTGGAAGAAAGCAATCACAGCTTCTTCTGGAAGAAAGCTGCACTGCACAGCAGGCTCCAGCTACTGAGGCATCCCTGTGCAGCAGAGGGACAATTTGCAAGTTCAGGTTGATGCTTCTGGAGAAACTTGAGGAAATTAAAAGGAGAGATCGAAGAAAGATTATCACATGGATAGTTTAACCTGGATCACATAATTGCACAGAACACAAGAATGTATTTATTTTGAACTTGCACAAGGTCAAAAATGAGTATACTGAAACTACAAAAAGCTTTGCTATAGGATTGAGCTGAAACTAAGACCAATTTTTTTCCGCTTATATGCTACATCCTCAAATTAAAAGGAAAAATTAATTGATTCAAAACATCATTGTTGAATTGCAGTTCTAAGGATTTGGTCAAATTTTCTTACAGTGCCATTTCCTGCACTACAGTAATTATTGAAAAAGTCTCAATTGTCAGTAGAAAAAAAAAATAATCTCTCTCTACTAAGGAGAAAATCACACATTTTAAACCCACAAGATTCATAGTTTTCATGGATTGGTCAAGCCTTTAAATATTGCCCCTTTGTTTTGTTTTTTTTTTAAGAAAAACTTAATGGGACAAAGCCATGACCACATTTAAGTCAGTGCTAGGATGTAGAAGACATGCTAGTTATGATTACTTGAACTGTTGCTATCGTTAATACTGCTATTTAGTATCTAATACTTTAAAAATAAATTAAAAAAATTAACGATGACTCTTGTAATATGATCTCTACCTAAGCATCAAAGCATGCAGACTGGAGACCAAATTTGCAAACATACTATGCAGGAATCTTGGTCACTGATCTCAGAAGTGCTGAACACAGAAATGATCACACTTCAAAGGAAATTGCAGACACTTTCTGTTTTTGAAATGTAGAGGATAGCTGTCACATAAAACATGAGGTTGTCTCAAAAAAAAAAAAAAAGTTTTAACCTCAGCCTACAACACTAGCTACAAAAAGAGTTGCAAAACTTCTATGTTATTGTCCCTTGTAATTTGCTGCATTTAAAGTAACGACATTTTACTTTTGACACTCTAGTACTAATAGTACTCAAAATGCAAACACTGTGGAGGAAGACAATGCAAAACTTCTACATTAAAATTTAAGTTTTACTGTAGAAGTTCTCTGAGCCCACTTCCCTTACATGAGAAACAAACTCTGATTTATGGCCTTCAGGTGATAAATACTACCTTCATTAATGAACAAAGCATACAGTAGAAGAAATAACATTCTGACACCTGAAGTCAAACAGATGCACTAGGATTTTAGGTAATGTTTTTTGTATCACACTCTACTGTGATAAAACCAGACCTAGAACACCATCTAATTTATGAAAGCTTTCAAAGCTGTTCACAGATTGATATTGCTTGATCCAGTCTCTGCCAATAAGTATTAACGTCAACAAAGTTAATTGACCATTTCTGAGATTAGAATATCAAACACCCAGTGACTGCCTGAGATACAATAACACACACTGCAGGATAAAAAGCTTGCATAAGGGGCATGGGTACAACAGCAGATAGCCAGAAAAAATACATAAACACTCTCTCCATTTGTCTTGCTATTTTATCACCTTCAAGAAAAGAGCTTTACTGCAGTTGGATGCTGCAAATCCATTTCTAGACAAGGGGAAGTCTTTTTACCCACATGACCATGTCAAGTTTTTATGCCTATTGTTAGTCTGCTCTCCTGTAGAGAAAATCTCTGCTAAAAGATTTTTTCTCACTTATGTACCGTTTAAGCCATTCACTGATTTTAACCAGAGAAGAACAGATTACCAGAAGGTGATTAAGTTCTCACGACTTTTGTAAAGTAAGCCAGGCCAGAGAAGGCAAAACTGCAATTTGAACATCTTTAGGCTCAAACCTCTTAAAATATGCCATCCAGTTTCCATAATTGAAAATGGCACCCCATGTGTCATGAAATCAGTCCAGTCTGTGGAAAGAGGAAGCTACATGGAAAAAATGCAGAGGTACATGGAAAGACAAAGAAAAACATCAAATTTTGACCTCAAGACACAACTTCACAGAAATTTTCACTAACTGTGCTGCTCAGAAAATCACTTGCTTGTAAGAAACAGCTAAAGCACATGCTCCCCTAAGATGCAAACTTCTGGAGCCCAATCTAAGATAACTGAGTACATTTTATTTCTCTAAAATCCATCTGTATTTTACTAGGAAACTCCTTGCCACATGCAACACAGTTAAACTGTACAGAGGACAGATTTCCCAAAGAAAATCCATCAGGACAGGAAAGAACCTTTGAACTGCCTCTTCATCAAGGTCAACTGGCTGAAAACTGGCATTAGATTAACAACATTCATATTATCTCCTACTGGACTTACTCAATTTCAATCTGCTCAGTACAAAGTCACATCATCCTGAAAAACACTCAGTGGTCATACCCTGGCATAATTCAGGAAGAGATTAGATGCTTAAATGGAAAAACAGCTATATCTGCTGTTAAATTAGATTATGAATTTGTGCAGAAAGACACCTTGTGACAGAAATTGAAAGCTAACTGCCTGACAGTAGGAAGGATTTCTCCCCATGGGTACAATATCCATTACAGTGTTTTTTTGCTTTCTCCACGGTCTTGAAATTGGAGACTGCTGGATATGCAGCACTTCTTCACAGCTCTACATTTAATCACTGGTTTTCCATTAATGATATACATATAGTACCTAGCATACTAACACATAAAAACTAGCATACATAAACCTTTCCACACACTTTCTTAAAGGAATGATCTCTAAGCAAAGCCCATACCACTGGTATGTGTGGAAGCCCACAGAAAGACTTCTCCAACATTGCAAAAGGTACACTTGGAAAGGGTCAGAAAGACCACCTGAAACAGATATTGTGTCTTTGCATATGAGCAGGAGAGAGAATAAACTGCTTTTAAAGCATTCCTGATGGAGACTTCACTAGCAGGTTCAGAAACCTGTCCATGGTAACTCCTCCATCTCCATGCCACTGAAATTAGCAACCTGCTCGGACAGCATCCGAAACCAACATGGTGAGAGGACAACTCCATGCAAAGCTGAACCAAACCACAGCATCTCCAGGTCACCAAAACTTCATCCCTTCATGCAGTTCATTAAAATTGATAGAATTATAGCTCACTGATACACAGCTGGTGAAGATGAAGCAGATTAATAGTTGAATGTGTTCTCTGTGGAACCTGAAGTTCTCAGAAGTGTTACAGAGGCACTCCTCCAACCCTCCACCACAGTATTCCCCAAAGGAAATGCTAGGGAAAAGAATAAACTGGGCAAGCAACCCCCCCACATAGCATCCTCCACAGACCACCATGACCATAATTCCACTTATCTTTAATAATGTAAAATGCAGGCTATATTGCATTCTCCACTGCCTTGTGCTTAGGGGAAAAGCATCAGCCCAAGAAGCTTGTACACATCACTCTCACCTTACCTGCACCACTCAGACCCACAACATGCTGAGCAGCATACCTCCCATCATCTAAGCCACCTAAATTAGTAAAGACAATATCACCTATTAACTGCATTATGCCAGGTTTTTAGAGATATGAATTTGGCTCAGTGAAATGCCTAACTGTGAAACATCAACTGCAACAGTCAAATCTCATCAAACACAAGGATGATTACATGATACTTACATGAAACAAACATCTCTCAAAATTGTGTGGCTGAGGATCAGTCTCCAGCTACAAGATATTGCAAAGGCAAAAACAGAGAACTGACCCCAGAGTTTAATATATCAACTCCACTATCTTGCCATGCAGTAAGTGTGAGGAACATGAGAGTGTTCCTACAGTATAAACAGATAAGGGAGGAACAGAGGGCAAAACAGTTTACATTTCATTTTGTCCCCTCAACTATCTGAGAATTCTGCAATAGATGCCTGAAGAGGGTCAGAAGAAAGACGGAAATGTTTCTGTATAGCAACCATAATGCAGATAACACCCAAAACTGCAGTGATATAAAAATCACACATAGCACTTTCTCCTGCTTAAGCTCTGTTCCACTGTTCAGAATGCAATCTAACAAAGCATTTCACATACACCATTAGCACCATTCTCAGCAGACACATAAATACATATCTAGGCTGTAACAAAAACACACTTTGACAGAAGACTGGAGGGCAGCTTGGCAAGAGTAATATTTTTATATTCCTTAGATGTATAAATATCAATATACACACACACAGAGAACAACATAAAGCTATGATTTCTGATCTTGAATCAGATATAGCTAAATGCACATGAACACCTAAGAAATATCCTATCAAAACGGATCCTTCATACATAAATACTCATTTTTCTACACGTACATAAATAGATAGATCTATCTGCCAACTGAACACCAACACACACGCGTTTCCCCAAAGCAGCCCACTGCTGTATCTCCCCACGCTCCCGGCCTAACAGGTCGCATAGGATACACACTTCGCTACACGAAGACGGGGGAGTCAAGGAGTGAAGGAGAACTCCCTGGAAGACCGGGTGGCTCATCGCTACCGCTGTCCTGCAGTCTTCCAGCCCGGCGTTCCCAGCCGTGCCAGAACTCCTTTCCCCGGAGCCCGGGCTGCGCCCCGCCGGGAGCCGAGGGCGGCTGCCCAGCGCTCAGCTCGGGGAGCGCCTCACCCGGAGCACCGGCTCCCTTTTCCGCCCCCTCCCCACCCTCACCCAGGCCGCGGCGGCGATCCCATCTCATGGCGATCCTACCTAGCGGAGGGCAGGAGCCGGCGGCCCCGCCGCCCCTCCCTCGCTCCCTTCCGCGGGTGCTGGGAGCCGCGAGCTGGGAGCGGGCGTGGGGCCGGGGCCGGGGCCGGGGCCGGGGCCGGGGCCGGGGCCGGGCCGGGCCGGGCTGGGCTGGGCGGGAGGTGCCGCCGCCACCTCCTCGCCGTTGCTGACTCAGGAGCAGGCGCCGTCCCTCCACGCCGCTGCCGAGGGGCGGCCGCCACGTTCCGCGCAGGATCGCTGCCCACAGACCCCGCCGGGCACGCAGCGCCCGCCGCCGCGGGAGCGGGCCGCACCTGTGGGCAGCCGCGGCCGCCCTGGGCACGGCAGGGGAGGGGTGGGAGGCGGCCCCCGGCGGGGAGGTGGGGTTGGTCCAGCTCCATCCCAAGAGGGAGTGGAGGGGGGCTCCTGCCGGCTCTAAGGCGAGGAAGTGCCGCTTCTCCATCTTGAGGAGGGGGCGAGCGGGAGGCGCAGCCCCCTTGGCGAGGGGTCCCGCTCCCACTGCTGTGCTCCGTGGTGGAGCCGTGGCACCTTCCACGGTATTGCACCGACAGGGCTTTTACTGTTCCATGGGCGCGACCTGGAGATAGAGCAGCGAGAGGTCTCCCAGGTCTGAAGACCTTCGGCAAAGGTCTGAAGGTGTCGAGCCAAGAAGCTGTGGCGGAAAGGCAGCCGAGCCCTCTGCCTCACGCCCCTTTGGGTACCAGCATCCGACAGGCGACCACGGTATTGCTGTTGGTCTGCCAAGGGGCCTCGAAGGTGGGATCCCACACCCAATCCCTGCCTGCAGGTCTCCCTGCTTTTGCTGCCTGCACAGCTTTTCGCTGCTCTGTTTCCACGTGCAGTGTTTTGGGGACACTGTCACTGCTGGTGGAGATTTCCCACGGTGACTGGCTGCTGGGAGACTGCAGCAGGCCAGCACCTGTCGGGCATGAGCTGCCCTGGGGCATACTCCCCAGCTCACACATCCTCATTCTACCTTCCTTCTGATCCTTACCTTTCCAATTTTCTGATAAACGTTGGGTTGGGGAGCCAATGCTGCTCATCTGGCGAAGTCCCATATCCTAATGACAAATACCTCTGTTGGAAGCCTCTGCAAGAAAACCCATAGCTTATGGAGAACAGCTTTTCAACAAAACATTTAGCATTTCTCTTTGATTTTGCTCTATCCTTGCCACATTCCCATTTTCAGTTTGCAGTCAGGGCATGCAGAAATGGTTTAATTGTGTCTTAGATTTTTACAGCTCCACTTTAAAATAATAGACCAATTTGATTCGAAAAGAGGCATTTTTCTACTCAACACCAAAGTCCATGTGACATAGAGAAGTGATTTAAGTATATCTGCCTCAGCAACATTTTAAATTAAGCAACTTCATGTTTAAGTGAAAGAAAACAAAAAGAACAGTGCATTTCAAACTTGTAAAGGTTTCATGCTGCTTTGCACCAGCCCATCAAGGTCCCAGAACTTCTGTTCCACCTGTTAGTGATGCTTCTGTACTGCCAAGTTCTGCTCAGTCTTTAATGGATTGCCAGTGCTTGGCTTGGGGTAAATAGTGTTTTGCAGGTACTACAGGATGAAGAAAAAAAAAAAGAAACCATTTTAAAGATGTAAAAATGTAATCTCTTGAGTGAACAACAGCTTTTACCTCTTTGTCTGATTCTCACCCTACCAAACTGTTTTCAACAATGGTCTGTTATGGTATTTTCTGAAGCTGCTTATGTCTTCCTCAGTATGGGAAGGTCGTGACTCATGTGCTTGCTCTCTAAATTAAGGAATGATATCTCAGAACTCTAATAGTGGATTCCTTCTGAATGTATATGAAAGAATGTAAAGGAGCTGTCTGTTGACTTCCTCCCCTGCCCCTCCCATGTTCTTGTGCCAATTTTGATTCCACAGTTCCTGTAATTTCTGCATGTTGTCTGTTTTGGCCAGCTTAGAGAGATTGAGTCTACTTATTTGAAGTAAAAAGGTGTCATGTGGATCCCTAAAAAAATGTTCTAATAACAACACAAAAGGTAGAGACAAATTATTTCTGTTGGTGACCAAGTCTACTTGACTTGGAAGAGGATGTATGTGCAGAGAGAGGAAGCCTGGATATCTTTCCTTTGTGGCAGCCTCATTTGTCATGCCTTGGAGCCTTCCTGCCAGCACTGGGACTCGATTTATTCACTCAGTGGAAGAAGAAAATTGTCCTCCAATTCTTCATATGGTTGTGTGATCCTAATTTTACTGACTGCCACCAGATATAGTGGCACCATTCTTTTAAAAATTATTTTCTCTGCAGGAAGGATTATTCACTCAGTGTTAGCACTTTTTAAATGATCTGTGCAGGTATGCAAAAGGCTCCTTAGCACAGCACAGGCTTAGGGACAAGTCTTCTGCATGTTCTGTCAGGAGCTTCTTCCCACTATTTTAACTAAAACAGGGTGAAAAGGATGAAAGCAATAACTCTCCCTATTTTCTTTCCCTGCACAGGGGTAGCTGATCCAGTGTCCTTGACTTTCCAGATTGTTTTCTCCACTGAATAATCAAGAAGCAGTTGCTCCTATGCAAACACAAAGGATTTGAAGCAAAGACCTCCTGTTTGAAAAACCCAGCAGCAGCAGCACCTGGTGCCTGTTCTTCTGCTAGTCTGCAAACTTCAGAAATGCTATGAAATGGCAAAACACATCATGAAGGCAGGATTTTTGCAGATGATTAAGGCTAAGAAGGCATTTTCTTGCTGAGCCAATTATTGCCTTTCATAAAATTGATAAATTAATAGGCTTAATCCTCCAAAAATAATAGTCTTAGCATGCTATAATGCCATCTGAAAATTATTGACTCTTAAAAATGTAGCCTTCTAGATAAATGTTGATCTGGTTACCTCCAGCTGCCTTCCCACAGTAAGTCCTTTTATTTGATCAGACAAAAGTCTTGTGAAGCTGTCATCACCCAGGACAATTAACTCAGTGTCAGATATCCAGGTTCATTTTAGAGTCTGCCTCTGACATGCACCCTCTATCACTGCCAAGTGCACCTTATGAGCACCTTCTTGCTGTGTCAGGGAAGCCCTGACCTGAGGCATAACACAACATTATGGTGACATACAGGAGGTTCCTCCTACCACAGGGGGCTGGTGCAGACCTTCCAGTCACCCTGCACCCTACTTGCCTTTCCCTTTTCAACTGGTTTGATAAACTAGCTGCACAGAAGTTTTCCCTGTGACATCTGTTTGCCACTTAGGTCACATTACTTATTAAATAGTGTTGCACTTGTCTGAAAATAACATTTTCCCACCTCCCATTTAAATAGGTAAAATATCTTCATCTGTTTCAAAGAAGAGTCTATCAACACTGAAAAAGAGTAGTATTCATCTTCATCTGAGACAGTTTTGGTTTTTTGGTTTTTTTTATTCATCAATAGTTGCAAAAGTTTTTGACAGCTGGAATGAGGTGAGTTCCCCTTGGCTGCATTTGTCCCCTGTGTCAGTTGTTCTTACATGTCATTTCTACTGCCAGCCCAGGTAAAGCTTCTGCCTTGAGAAATTGTGTTTGAGTAGATTTTTATTGGCTTCTCTGTCCTACCAGTGGCAGTATCGGGAAATCTAGTAAGAGTGCAAAAGGTTAGAGTGACATGGTGTAATCCTTTCCTTCTTTCTGTTGTTAAAGTATGTTATATTTTATCTAGTCATTTCCCTTTTCCTTAATCAAAACTGTAGTTTTGCAACATTTCTGTATGTTATTAAGTCCATTTCTTGTTGAGTATGCATGAATCTGTAAATAATGACAGTAATGATTTTACCATGGGTTGTTGCAGATGCGATATTACTTTCATTTCAATTGTAATGTAACAACATTCCTGCCTATTGCATCTTCCATTTAAGCCTCCCATTTTCGCAGCCTTACTGAAATGACAGCCTCTTTGTAAACAAGTTTTTGTTACTCACGATTTCAGATTATTTTCTACAGTTAAGATCAGATTACTTTCAATAGCTAAGAGCATAAATGTTCTTTAGAGGTATACTGTTAATCATGATAAAATGACTTCCTGTTATTACTGTGGTTTTGCTTCTCCCCCTTTTTCAAAAAAATCCATCTAATTATTATTTACCTCACAGTAGTTTAACATTTCCTTATTTTGTTATAGATCTTCTGTTTTAGTAATTTCAAGCTATTTTCATTTAGAAATGTTTAAAGTTTTGCCTGGATCTCAGAAGTTGCTTTTTTTGATACCTAAATCAAAGTATTAATAAAATAATGCTTCTGACAATACATAATTTTATCAATAATATTATAATAATATCAACAATATTATTGTTGTTACTGATTATCAATAAGAGATAATCACTGCATATTCTTGTATTCCATGTTTGTGTAAATCCTTTGGCATGGATAGTTTCCATGATATCATATCGCTGATTCAGGAAAAGAATTTGAATTCTAAGTTATAGCCTAATAAATATTTTGTTAGGTTATTTATATTAGGTTATTATTGTGTTATTTTTTGTTGTTTATTTTATTGTATATAATACATAATTATAAATCATTATTTAATTATATATTATAAATATTAATTTATTATCTATATATTTGTTATTGTTTTATTTATTTTGTTATTATAACGTTAAATATTTATGGTGTCATCTTACCAGTTTGAGTTGCCATATTCAGCAGTTAATTTTGCCTTTTACATCAATGTAAGAGGTAAATTGTTACAAAGACTGTCACTTGACTGTCAGTAATTTTGGTACTTATTAAGTGGTTTAAAATGTATTTAATTAACGATGTAGTGCTTGCTTAATATTCAGTAGTCAGTAAAACATTCAGCATTTATGTTTTTTTTTTTTTTTTTTTTTTTTTTTTTTTTTTTAATAATATGACTCCTGTGTTGTAGTTCAAAAAGGTTTTTAAAAGCTGTATGCAAGATTGTCTCATTCTGGAAGAATGACTAACAACTTAATTGCCCCAAATATAATCTTCTTCTTGCCTGTCTTTGCTATTAGAAAAATGAATTGTCTCTTACAAAGTGTTATGACTTTGCTTGTATCTAATAAAAATATTACATCCCCACTCACTCACTCACTCAAAGGTGAAGAAGCACTACTGATCAAAGGAGGGAGCAGTTAGTCAGCACAAGAGATGGATCTGCAGCTTAGGCATGATGCTAAGTCACTCAAAGTTCTGAAAACTCTTTTTTCTTTTATTTCTTCTCCAAATTAAAAACCTGTCCTACAACATCACCCATTAATAGCATTTTTCTTTTCTTTCAAAATAGTCCAGAAGGTACACAGAGAAACAAAAGTAGCCATCATCTAGAAGGGCGTGTAAATGTAATGGTGCTTCTTTGCATGAGTTTATCATGCTTTCCCTTTCTCAGGGATCCTTAGGAATGTTAAATTCCCACTCCCTGTCTTCACCTTCCTCATGAATCCTTTGGCTGCAGCTCCCAGGGAAGGATAGGAGATGTAAATGATGAAAGCAAACCTCATGGTTTTTCTTTCCTCTCAGCAAGAAGGAAGAGAATGTGAAGCAAATAAAAACTAAGAGCACTCTTTGCTTTTGCTGGCATTGTCACTCACAACCAGATGTAGGAGAACAGGGAACACTTGCTTTGTCAAAGGTACAGGTGTAGAGACACAGCTGGTGCAGCAATTCCATAAAAATGGCAGTAAATATGAACTGAGATTGTGAGTCTTAACTAGACTGTCTTTTTCTCCATCATATGACCCTAATAATTAGACTTCCAAATTTCATACCACTGCTATCACTTAAATCACAGTCCCGGTTCTTAGCAATGGAACACTCCCTGTCACTTAATCTGGACCAAGTAATTTAATTTAACATCAGGTTCATTCCTTGTAAAAAACCCACATAGGTTAAAGGTGTAAAAAAAGCAAGTATAAAAGACACAGTTTGGCAATGTGGGAAACCACAAACGAGGTTAAACCACACTTTTCTCTATCATCATTTCCTTGGAAATCTAAGTAAACAAAAAGCTTTTCAAAATGAAAAAAAACCCAAACCAGCCAAAAAAAACCAAAAAAACAAATCAAAAAACCCCCACTAAACCAAAACCAAAACAACAGGACCACAAAACCCCAACTCTTCCCCCCTAAAAAAAACCCAAAACACAAAGAAAAAAAAAAACTCAACCAAGCAAAAAAACCCCACAAATACACTTTATTACTGGAATGTTTGAGAGCTGTTCCATAAAAAATAATATGTATCTGAGGATTTTATGAGCTTTTAGTTATTTGGGAGCATAAATGAATAAATCTAATACTGAGTTTCTGCCTTAGCTGTCATGAGACTTTACAATGATGTTTCTAAGCCAAGTTACTCCTTAGAAGCTTTCTGGGTATGTTAAGAATAGGTCCTTAAAAATTTTATTTCAGTTGTCATATCATGGTTTCCCTTCATGTAGCCAAAAATAATGAAGGCCTGTGTCTAGATGTGACTTTCCTTTACACCTGGGCAGTCCATTGAGGCAGCAGGAGACCAGGGCTCCTGTTCGAGGAGGATGGGCTACTTCTCACAGTCTGTCCCTCTCCTCAATTTGAATGTTCTTAGTGATTTCATGTGATGCCATGACCTCCTGCAGCAGAGGCATGCCCATGACTGTGGCTATAGGTCATGAGCACCCTCTTGTATGAGCAGAATGAGCCCCCTGCCTCAGCTGAGGGCACCGTGCAATGCCCAGCAAGGCCAGGCCAGCAGTAGCCAGCAAGGTGAGAGGGGAGGAAAGGGTATGTGGTGAAACAGGAGGTGAGAGGGGCTCTTACCCCTCTGATCCCTGCAGCTATCCTCCTGTTGTGTTTTGAAAGTTTATTGTTGTTGCCTGCAATACATATTTGGTCCCCGTAGCATTAATTAGTCCTTATAAACAAGTCAGCAGTAGAAAACAGAGGAATTAAACACACTGACATAGTTTGCACACATCAAACTAGAATAAAATGACTGGTCCTGCTGCCTTTTTGGCCCATGGTGACAAAGGTACTCAACTGAAAATTGTACTGCAGTACCAGCCTTCCTAAAAGAAATAGCTGACTTGAACAGGGAAATTAAAGCAGATAAAAGCTTTTGAAAATAGAAATGGTGTCATCATGGTTCATTTTTATAACCATATCACTGTACTGTTTATAGTTACAGGGAGATGTGTAGGGCTCAGAATGGAAAATCCAGGCTATTTCCAATTATGCAGGATGAGCTTCAGTGTTTTTGTATCTCACATGTAGTTTTATCTTGAGCAGAATCTTTCATGTAACATTCATGCTTACTCTCTTTTATGTTGGAGAGCTGATTGTTAAAATTACATGTCAAGGGTTTCTTACATAAGCACAGTCAAGCCAAATGTTCATTTAGTGCAGTACCCTGTCCTGTATTGTTGCCCAAATCAGACAGCTAGGGAAAAATATATATGGTAGCTTTTACATTTGCTCAGCATCCAGCTGGTTTTGTCTCAGTGCTTGTGAACTGATTGTGGTATTTCTGTGTATTTCTAGTCCTTCAGCATCCAAGTTTCCTTTGACCCTGTGTTAGCTCTTAGTTTCTGTACCATCTGTTGGCAGAAGTTACAGGGCTCTTAGGCTTCAAACACTTACAGCTTGGTATCCTCAAAAAAACTCAGATAAAGCATAGGGAGGTTGAATTGTCAAATAAGTGACTCAGAACAGGCATCAGAAAAGTCTGATATCCTGAACCTACCCTAGAAAGGTACGGTGCATCATATTGCTTTACACAAATTTTTTTCAGTATTGCTGAAATTCTGCAGTATATTTTTTCTGTTTCCATGCAGCCATTTTCCAACACACAGAAGCATGTTCTATGGGTAAGAGTGCAAGTCTTCTAGAAAGGTGATTTTGGCCAGTTCATGGCAAGTCACATGAAAATCGTGGACCCAAAATCTTGCTAATGTTTGAGATAAACATTCCAATTTCACTTTTGTGTTCAGGTCAAGCCTAGAGATTTATCACCATACTTTGTGTCAACACTTTTGACAGTGTTACTAGAATGTTTTCTGCTCAATTAGCAGTGTTTTGAGGTCCAGCGTTCACATAAGGCTTGCAGCATCCTAGTGAATTCTGCTTGTAAATTTAATGCCTTTGGTTCATAATAGTGGTAACTTAAGAAGTCATTCCTCAACTACAGTTAATATTATTTAATTTGGTCCTAAATTAAGTATGATGATTATGAATTTGCAAATCTCTCCATGGAGATGTTTACACATCTGACTACTAGCATTCTTAATCAGCTAGCAAACTCAAAACTCAAAATTCAATGTAAGTTGCTAAAGTCTGTTTAAAAGAAAGGAGACAATTTGACAGAAGAAAAAGAATTACTAATTATATTATAAAAAACAAATAAAGAATATCAATTTACAAACATAGATCCCAAAAAATATCAAGACAGAAGAAAAACAATTCAAGTTTTTATTTTGACACTTAATTCTCAGGATTACTAGAACTTACAGCAGAGAATGAACATCTATTAAAAAATTACTCTTTCATGGAGGGAAAAGTGTTTTTTATTCAGATTCATATTCTACTTCAGAAATATGATCTGTCATTTCAGACAGCAATAATATTCAGAAAGGTTTCTAGATTATACTTTATACTGCCTATTAAAGAATAAATATTATTGTAACTAGGATGATATAATGCGCTATAGCACCCTGTAATATTTTGTGAGTTTTTACAAGATAAGAAGTTAGTAATTTTCAGCAACTTGTTTGTTATATCTGAAAAGTAGAGGTAGTCTTATTTTTTTCCATTTGAAATAACTTAAAGCTTTGATCTTAGCAAACTGTGTTCTAATGAAAATACAGGGGTTTATTTTTTTAATATATGTGGACTGCAAAATTACAAATAGCATTTATTTTTTCCATGCTATCTGATGGAGGTCATTAAAGGCTCAGTCTCTGAATACAGGTTAACTGTGTCTACTGTGCATTTCCTTCTAGTTTAGGCCCTTAGGCATACTAGTGCTCACGTAAAGCTCTTTTTGCAATTTTGTGAGCAGAGAAACGTAAACCTAGTTTAGTGCACTTCCTATTCTATCTCTTTTTTCATTTATAGGCTGTTTGGTCTCATTTTGTCAGCTCACATATTGCAGCAGACATTTGCAAATACTGTGGATTCTTTTTAACAAGTACCTATTCTACAATGCAGGAGATTTTCCCCATTGGTAAGATAATATTGGCCTTAACGGTAGAAAGCACTCTTCTCTGATTCAGTTTTTGTTGGTCTGGGTTGGAATAATTATAATTTATAATATATATATAATTTATAATATATAATTTATAATACAGTTAGGATCAGGATATTCCTATCTTTTGCCAGAAGGTACTCAAGTACTTTATTTCATATAGCCATGTCATATCCAATACATAGCCATGTCATATCCATTTTATGGTTGGTGAGTATCCTCTCCTTTTATAACAAATTTATTAACCTGGTTAACTCAAAGAACTCCACTGATTATGCCCTCAGGATTCAAATGCTGTGTCAAACAAGTTATATTGCATATATGTTCAGCAGGTAGGAGGACTATATCCCTGCAGTCTTGACTTGTAGCTGCTGTATTTGATGACAACTTGTATCCGTGGCAACCAATGGTGTGGAAGAATAGTGCCAGAATCACCTGAGTAACCACGGAAACCAAAACAATGTCTATGGATAACTGACTATCTAACCTACCTACCTACACAAAATAGGAAATAATTGATATTTAATACCTGGAGACACTGGCCTGAAACTAATAATTTGAAATGGGTTATGCCTCATCATTATAATCATTATAATTTTTATCGTTAAATGTCTTATCATTGTAATCATTATTGGGGGTTGGAACTTGTTCTTTAAGGTTTCTCCCATCCAAGCTACTCTATGATTTTATGTTTCCAATACATGAAGCAAAAAGCTACATACAATACATATGATAAAGAAAACGAGATCACCTTTCTGTAGCCTTTTCCTTTCTGATGACACCTAGGTCAAGTAAAATAGCCTTGCACTATGAGCATATTGTTTAGTCAGTGTGTGTTATAGATGTCATATAAAGAAATACTGAATTCTGATCTAGCCTTGGTTTGTCTTTGATATAAAATATTTATTCTTCTGTGTCATTCAAGAAACAGGTGTCAAATTGTGTCAAGTACTTCCATAGTGAAAAACTATCTATGTTGCTGTCTTGAGTAAGATGTTCAGATCAAGACTAAGAAATGGGGAAAGACAGTTTGAAAGAAGGACTGTGAAAATACTTTGATCTGTCTGGTCTTGACTGCTCTCTAGAGCTGCAATAGAAAACTGTAACTGGCTTCAGCTGTACTCTGGGAACTGCTGTGGGAAGCAAGTCAGTGTAAGCCCTGCTAAAAAAAAAAAAGAGTTTTTACAGTGTACTTTTATCTAGGAACAACACAGCATCCTTTGAGAAGAAACTGGCATGGAGGAGAGGAGATCTAAGACTCGGTACAGGAGGCTTGATCCTTTCTTTCTTCCCCTTGAATTCTCATGCTGCATCTTTTGTATGGGTCTGGAGTCCTTACTGCTGAGCCTGGTGGGAGAACGTTGTAGGGTCAGAGTAGAGGGCAGTGAGGGTACTTCAGTGAGATTATTATGCTTGCAGCTGAAGTTTTATATCTATGAAACTGCCTTTGCCTCATAGTGGCCAGTTACTGCATCCAAAAGGGAAGCATAAGAGCCATAGAAGATTTATTCATGCTTACAGCTCCAGACTCATCTCAGGCTGTTAGGAAGCACTGTATCTGACAAATTTATTAAAACAGGGAAAAGCAAAGAATGCCAATAGAACATAGTAAGAGAACCTTGGAATGTGATTGCAGGGAAAGGAGAAGGTGTTGTGATGATGTCATTGAGCTTATTGCAGGACAAGCCACCAGCACTGATTTAGGGTATGAAAGCTGCTTTAATCAAAGGACAGAAAGGCAATTACAGCCAGAGACTTTTACAACAAGAAATCAGATACTGAGATATCTAAAGTGAAATTAACTGCTAAAAAGACTTTCAATTAAATAGGTGACAATGAGAAAGCAGCACTGTAGGTCATTAGGAAGCTGAAAGAAATATCTGAAAAGTGAAAGGTGAGAGAGACTGTTGTGAATGAGTGGTCTAGGTCACTTAGAGAAACACGGATCAAAATACCAACAAAAGCAGGTTAAATATAAATTTGCCAAAGCACAAAGTTTGATGATAAGGTTCATTGTATTACTATATACTATACTATAAAGCACACAAAGTAAAATCAGACTAGAATCAGTCTAGAACGGTTTACATGAAGCCTAGGGATGCTCTTTGTTAGGAAACAGGACCTCAGTAGACAGCAGAGATTCCTGGGAGTAGACAGTGTTTGCAATGATCTGAAGGAGAGCTTAACTGCATAAGAGGCATTAATCAAGGCTTTAGCCAAACAATCATTCCTAAAATTGTTAAGCAGCCCAAGGGGTGGTGGGGGGATATGCACCTCAGCAGAGGAATATGATTACTTTGCCTAAAAATAGAGAAATAACAGGTTTATTATTCCTGGGGTGAAGGTGAAGGGTTTTTTTTGGATACCCTTTCTTACTAGGAACTTCTGATAACATTTGAAAACTCCCAAAGCATAGCCATACGAAAGGATGGCTCCTGAAAATGAGGGTCTAGAAAAACCCTGGTTTTTCTGGTTGGAGAAACTGGAGAAATACATGTTAGCAGAAGAAACAGAGAAAACAGTGCTAGGATGGGTATCTAATAGAATTAGTACATCATAAATATTGAAAACTGAGCTTCTAAGTCAATTAGGAGATATTTACTGAAGCTAATGTGAGTAAGACTATGGCAGATAACCAGACTACTCCTGGAAAAGTGTGATTGTAAATGACTGCTCTGAAATAATGGTTCGTATGTGACCTTGTAATTGTAAAAAATATAAGCTTTATCTGTCCTTGGAGCCTTCATTAATTTAGGCATGATAATAAATTGCACCAATGGTTGTTTTGTGAAACATGCAAAATTGCTACTTCATTAGAGGTGGTTTGAGAGATTTTCTAATTTAGTACTTCATGGCACTAAGAACTTTAAAGTGTACAGATATACTAGAATACCTAAATATTATCTTCCAAAAAAGCAAAAATCTCTAACAACTAGATTTTAATTTCACTTTTTCTTTAAAAAAATCTAAAAGGATTCCTTTACTTTCTGCAGATAATTGAAACAAATAATCTGCACATAGAATGCAATAACTAGTTCAAATTATTAGAGCACTATGTGCAACCTAGTAATTTATTTGAAAGTTAGGATCAAGACTGTATTCATTAACTAAATGAACGTTGAATATTAATTATCTCATTCTAAACGATTTCTCTTTACAGAACATGTATGCTTTGGCCATTGTATCATAGAATCTGGAAGCATTAAGGTTGAAAAAAATCTCCAAAATCATCAAGTCCAACCTTTGGTCTATCTGGTCACCATTCACTTCTAAGTGATTGTACATGCAAAACTCCATGCCCATTTATTATCTGAGTTTATATGAGTTTGTTGCAGCTTTCTTTTAATACTCTTTTCAAAAGCCTTTCCTTCCTCAAGGAGTATGGAAACATCTTTTTACTTTTAGGTAGAAGTGGAGAAAAAAGCCGTTCTTAGTATATAATTACTAAAGGCTGAATTAGCATTCACAGAGTTTGGCAAACCAGATGGAGTGAAAGACAGTGCTATGTGATTGATGTGGGAAGTCTGGAAAAGAACCAGAGGGAGAGGTTTTAGAAGTTTGCTCTATGGTGTGACATTCATATTCATATATTTTTTACTTAGCATTAACTTTAATTTTGTTTTAGAAAGGGCAACTATCTGATAAAAAATATTTCTCTACTTAGATATGAAAATAATTAAACAAATATATTTGTTACAATATTTTAATTATTTCTATAATTTAAGGACTATTTAAAGACTAGAAGAGCTCTATGAAATTAAATGTATCTATTTACCTACTAATGTAGGAAACTACAAACTTCTGATGACCAAAGGCTAAGGCAGTTAAACTAAAATAAACATGAGTTCCAAGGAAAAATGAGTGAGCAGCTAAGAACACTAGCAGAGAACAGATTCTTTATCCCCACTTCCTCCACCCATTCTTCTTTATTCTGTTTTAAGGAAGTATTTTTACATTTACAAACATAGTCAGGGATGTAGTAGAGGCCAAAAGTTTTAATGAGTTCAGAAAGAATCAGTCATAAGACATATGCCAACATTACTGCTATAGAAAACTATTTTGATAACAACACAGATTATTCAATAATTTTGTCTTGTAGCCTGTTGTATGGTTATTACTGTTGAAAAGAGTGTCTGCCATGCAAGCAATACAACAGAACTCTGTGTTTACAGCTCATGGGCAGTATTCATTCCATGATTATTTTCACTCGTCTGAAATGGCAAACATTTCATTAGTAGTAAAAAAAAATTCTTTTTTGAAAATCTCTTTGGTGCTAGTCATATTCATTAGGTAACATTATACCCTGTAATGTAACAAGGTACTGGAATTTTTGGTGGGAGTTTAATATTGTTTAAGTTGAAGTGAAGCTAAAGGACAGCCCTGGAAAGAAGGACTTGGCTTCCTAGAACCTTAGAGCTGTCTCTGAATGAGAAAAGACATGCCTGGATGACCTAAATAACACCAACATCCTAGTTCCTCTAGCGCATCTCTTAAACCCTCTTGGTGTTATCTGGCATCATAAGGATGACAAGACTGACTCCAGGAACATCTGGATCAACAGGCAGCAAGAATGCTGCAGAAATGCAGCTGCTGTGCAAAGTTTTACTGCCATCAGTAATTCGTAACAGGGGAGTTGTTGATGACGCAAATGGTGTTGTACCTGAACAGTTCAATAAAACTGCCAAAAAAAACTAGCAGAAACCTGTTTTAGTCCAGATTTGGGGTGCCCCAATTAGGGTGGGGCACTTCACATGCATGAATTAATATATACACTAGCAATTCTAGACTCTGTGTACAAGCTCTGCTCCTCAGTCATCACTGACCACTTGCTATTTTTCTCAAAAGCCCCCATGGAGGAGGGTTTAGCTTGCCTGAAACACATTCTGCAAGCAGATTCACTGTGTTCCCACAAAAAATAGTGTTGCCAGTAATGAAGAATTTATTTTCTTCTTAGCCTTTTAAGACTTTCTTAAGTGATCTAGTGATTTAACTTAAAAAATTAGGTGGGGCAAATGAAAAAAATATTTAAAATTATTTAAAAGCTCAGTGAAGATTGAAACAACACTAAAATCATTGATGTAAATAAGCAATGAAATCCAGGGACAGAAACAGTGAGATTACTAACAGCTGGTACAGGGTACAACAGTCTGGAGAAAGGCAGTCCTAGGGTCAGAATTTCAGCACTCATTTCTGCAAATATATACAGTTTCCAGAATAAAGTTTTCTAAAATTCATTGCACAGAAGTCAGGACAGCTCAGTCCTGGGGCATGTGTGTGTTGATTGTATGCACACACATCCAGTATCATAAACATGGTGTGAGCAGAACACAGACATTCAGCTGCTTTTCTACACTGGCATAGCCATGATGTACCCTTGGTTCATCTCCAGGCATTGCCATCACTTTTGGCATTTGCATGACACAAACCTTCATGGCAAACTGGAGTGCAGACTAAGTAACCATTCCCCTTGCACCTATAAACAAAATGCACCTATAAACAAAAAACCACATTTCAGAAGTACTACAGACAACGCAAAGAAATGTTTAAGGATTAAGAAGAGAGTGACGTACCGGTAGTATTGGCTCATTTTTAGGTAGGTATTGTGTTTATAGGAACAATTCAAAAGTTTGGATTTTCCATTAGTTTATGTATGTTCTGCAGTTAGTAAAAAGCAAAGAGAATCTGTATTTCTGTTGAAGAGTGACAAGTAAATAGGTTGTAACTAAGCTGCTAGTCAGAATAGGGAGATGAATAAAGACAGAGGGTTTAAACCAGCAGTCCAGAAGAGCTTCATCCAGCAGCTGGCCAAGAAGCTCCCTGAGCTGGCAGGAAGCTAGCACTGCACCAGAGTCAATAAGAGTGAATAAGATAGTACAAAAAGTGATTAATCCATCAGCTGTGATATTGATCCTGTACATAGTGATAGAATGGATGCTTGTGGAATCATTTCTTGATGAGGCTGCAAGTTGGGTTGATAAAGGTAATATTTTTGATGTAAAAGACTTTTTCTTGTGAGTCATTTGACTTAGTGTTCATGGCATCTTGATCGATTATCCAGTGTGATAATCAACTTGGCACTAATGAATTTAGGACTGATTAAGTGACAAGTCCCAATAGTAATTATAAATAAGAAATTACTGAATGAGTGTGTTTCTCATGACACCCTGCAGAGATCCATTCTTTAGCTTCCCCTGCTTGATGATTTTATCAGTCTTTGGGAAAAAAAAATCTAACATAAGTGATGAACTTCGCAGTTATGCTGAAATATGAACTGTTTCATTTTGAGATATTTAAGTTGTAAAGAGACCATGTATTAGGAACAGTTCTTTATTTCTGCATGTGCCACAGAATACAGCCTGTCAACAACTAAAATAAGGTGGGGCAGTGGGTTGTTCTCTGCCAGTCAATTAAATATGGTTTAAAATTTTTTATTTACTTGTGGGAGTAAAGGCTGGAACAGATGCATGCAGTACTAACTTGACCTGCACTTGAAAGCAAAGTCAGGATCATGTGTTCAGTCTGGAGTGTGAGTGGAATAAAACACTATGGAGGTATCCACTAACCCAGTTTTTCATGGGATGATGGCAAGGTATAGAGGTGTCTTCAGTATCCAAAAACTTTCTTCTTGGAGAATCATCACAACTATTCCCCTATTTGCAGCTGTGCAGCTGTTCTAGCTGGGTGGCAGAACCTGTCCTGTTGAGCCACAGGTCCACAGGGACAGAATATACTTGCATATCTCTCAGAGGAACAGATTTTGCCTGTATACAGTTATTATTACATGATTTTTAAACAGCTCAATTTTCATACCAGTTCAACTATGTTGGCTTCATTGGAGCTATTCCCTGAGAAAACAGACGATGAAAGCTTTTTCTGTTTCTTACTGCTAAGCTAATATGACCTATTAGACAGAACCACATGGCATGCTTTTCTTTGCAGCATAGCCATTTTTTAGAATCATGTAATTTTCCTGGTACCTGCTTGTTTGCTGTCTCTTGCTCTCCCTCATTTGCACCAGTCTTCCTTTTTTTTTGTATAAAAGACCATTGAAAATACCAGCTTAAAGTAACACTTTGGCTTGTGAGGACTGAATATTTTAATGGAGATCTTTGCAATGATGAAGTGCTCCATAAAAGTTGTACCAGCACATCTTGTAGATAGAGTTTATGAAGGAGTCAGAAGAGACAGGGCTGAGAGGACTAAGGAGAAGGAACTCCATGTGCTGGCTTTGCTACCAAGGGTAACATTATAAAAATACAGTTTCTATGTGCTTTCACAATTTTAAACAAGTTCTACCCATTTTTCTCATAACACCTGTGATTGTTTATAGTATAATGACCTTCATGTGTTAAAATTAACATTTTAGCTATTAAAATTGATCTTCATCCCTGTCATATCCCTATGATTCAAAGTGGAAGCACTGCCCTATTATCTTGTAGATAAATCACTTGCAAGGTACCTTTATTATAGAACTAATTTTATAGTAATCGAGACAGAATAAACCCTTTCATGTGACTTTCAGTTTGATAATACATGGTTAATTTAGCTCATAGAGACATTGCATATTAAGCCCCCTGACTGTGATATTTTAACCATACCAAATAACAAAGTAAAACTTTAATATATCAGGATGCCAGCATTTCTAAGCGATGAGGAAGATTGCTACAGTCTGACTGCTAAATATTTCTCTGTGTTGAGAATAACATTTCTGTAATGCTAGGTGATTTAGGAGAGGTTCAGAAAATTTTCTGTCTGAATGAAAATATAAAAATATTTATATGTTGTGCATGAAACAACTTGAAGATAGCTGTCATGTATTTTGTAAACATTAATAACTTTTATTATTATAGTTGTACTCATCTGAGCAATTAATAGAAGATGATCTCTTCCTTTTCTTCTTCCCACTCATCCTTTGGGTTTGCCTTAGTAACTCAGCATTGGTAGCGAAGGGAAAATTCTTAAAATTAATATGAAATGCACTTAATTAAAAAGTAAGATTTTAGGAACCAGGACTCTAAAAGGCATGCTAGAAGTTATGGAAAGTTATGAAATGAAGGAAGAAACTGGAAGCAAACATTAAAGTGTGTTAGATTTTGTTTGAATAGTTGTTTTGTAGTCACTTCAAGTTCTCAAAATGAAGAAAAGTCAAGGAAGACTGAGATAAGTACCATAAAACTCATAATTCTGGTTTCAGTCCTAAAAAAGAATTCAGGTTGCTTCATTCATTTATTACCAAGTTGGAGCTTTCAAAACTGCCAGTGAGTAGCCAAAGTAACAAGTTGCCTAAAAATTCTGTCATGTCAGAGCATAACAAATATTGCCTTGTACCATTTTTTAAAACTGTTTGGTGCACATTTTTCAAACTTTTCTCTACACTTATTTAGACCAGGATTATCCAGGATTTCAATTATCCTTAAATAATTGAAATATATTTGAAAACTGAAAATCTATGCTCTAAAATATTTGATCTCTATAAGAGATATATATCTTCACTACAAGAAACCATTTTTGCACACCTCAAATGGCAAGTATTGCTATCTAACTTTTTACAGTAGGCAGTTAGTAAGGACTGAATTTTCAGTCATTTAAGTTGTCAGCTTCTAACTTTTTCTTTTATTTTTCAGTTTTATATAGTTCTTACAGATAATTTTCAGAGTAGGCTAGGAGTCTTTCTTGGCCTAGTATTTGTACCTTGAAAATTCCAAGATATTCTGAGGACTCCTTATAAAACCAAGAAAGAGATTCTCAAAGAGATCCTAGAATATAGGCGTAAAATTGATGAAAAGAATGCAAAGTTAGCAGTTGCCATTCTAGTCTCTAACACTAAATCCGTTTGTAGTCCTGGCCTTCATCAGCATCTATTGCCAGTGTAGCCTTAGCCTGTTACCAAGATATTTCAGGACACAAGGCTGTCTTGAGATTGCACTTTCCTTCTCTAGTGTGTATCATTTAGCACTGGTGAAATTCAGTGTCATAATAAGTTACAGGTTATATATGATATGAACATATTTATTTCTTTTTTTCATGGAATGACAAGAACAACTAAATTAATGAAAAGTGCTTCAGTATAACTATTGTCTAAATTACTCCTTTTTAAACATAACTAAACAACCACCTTTGTCTGAAGGAATTGATGACCTTTCACTGCAAATCTGAGAAAATAACTTGTGGGTTTATTTCTTTATTTGTTGTTTTTTAAAATTAGTTATTCAACATTATTTCAGGCTTTTGTTAAACCTCTGTGGAAGAGCTACAGAAACAGACTGAAATATTTAAGATAAGCACAAAATTTTTAGTATTTTTTAATATCTCCTTGGTGTCAGTAAACACTAAATAAATAGTGTTGCATGTTATTATGATCCACTTAGTGAGAGGTGTACATACTCAAATTAAGGTTCAGACAATACCAAATGTCTAAGCCAATAATACATATTTTATTTAAAAATAAGTGTGAGGTAGAGAGTTAGAAAGAAAAGACAGGAAGGGGGGAGAGAAAGAGAGAGATCAAGCACAAGATAGTCATCCCCATGAATCCAACTGCATCCCATTGGTCCTTCTTCACTCTTGCCTCCTCAGTGGTGGGGGTCCCCAGGTTGTTGGAAGCTTTTCACTATTTACATACTTTAGCAAACAAAAGATTTAATGCTCATTGGCTACATAGTTCTCTTATTCTGTTGGTTAAATGAGTCCCTCACTTCTAATGCTAATTAGCCCCATGCTCAGTCTTTCTTTTGTGTGAGTGGCTTTTTTGAGTTGGTGGGTTGAGTCAATGTTTGCAATCCCCCTCAGACAGAATTACATTTTACCCAGTCTGAGCTGATTTCAGCACAGTTTCTGGGTTGCCTTTTTTTGTGGCAAAAAAAATCTGTATTCTGTGCATCCATTTCCATGAATACATTTTGCTTCCCCAGCTTTGTTAATCTCCCTCAGCTTTGTTAACCCCCAGGAGTCTGAGATGACATCCAGACCACCTCTATCATATCTCATAGGTCCCTTATCTCATCATGGTGGCTTAACTTACAGACCAGGTTCCAGGTAGCCATGAAGACAAATTGGGGGGAAGGGGAGACTTCAGGGGTCGCAGATGCCATCTATCCCACAGTTTGGAGTGACCTTTTTTTGACTGTTGATATGCGTATGAGCACTTCTTCACACGCTTAGCCACAGTGGGAATTTCTGCCTGGGTGCATTAGTCAGATCTCATGTCCACTAGGACTGGGGTTAGTGCCCTACAGTCACTTATCTCCTGGCAAAGTCTTTCTGTGTCCTTAGCAGTATTTGAGGCAGGTAATGGTGCTATTTATGTCCTTACACGTCTCTGTAGAAGATTGTTAATAAGGTGTTTTAATACAAGTGAGTGTAGTTTCATTTTAGTCTCATTTAAAATATATTTAACCCCCTACCATGAATAGGTGGTCAATTTCAAGGTACAAACTCTGTGTTAACAGCAAAATGATGATTAGAAATATTTACTTATTTAGTGGTTAAATAGAGAAAGCTGTAAGAAAGGCTTGAGGGGAACTGCAGCTCTAAATCCATAAAATACTGTGGGACTGCTGCCATCTTCTGGAATGTGAGACAAAGACATGTCACTTCTACACAATGAAATAATTTGACTTGCAAGAGCAGATGAGTTAGCTTTTTTAGATATAGAATGATCAGAAATTATTGCGGGCTGGCTCAGTGGCACATGGCTTCCTGTCAGTACCATAATCCAATTCCACACCCTTTTTGTAATTGGCTTCTAAACAGTGGGTTAACATCATTCTGCAAGTACAGAAAAATTCTACTCCTATAATTTAAGCTGTGGGGAAGCTGCTTGTAAACACTTGTTGCGCTCTACATCTGAGACGTTTCTCAGAGTAATTGCCTTGGAGAAGAGTGATTTTTTTTTTATCTTTCATTTATATCACTGATTGAAGTGGCTTCTCATGGTTCATGGCTAGGACTTACTGAAGTACTCTGATAATACAAACATATAATTCAGTAGATGTATGTGTGTCTGATGTATTCCGTAAATAACTTTATTGCACACTTCAGCTTTTTTCTGCTTTATGAAGTAGAGTGACAGGATGATTCATTTGCTCATTTTCTTTTATACTCACTCTGTATTCTGTGTGCTTCTTTATCCTGTAAATCAGTTGTGGAGAACATATGAATTTGATAACCGGCAAGAAAAGTATGACTGATTTTGTTATGAATGACAACAAAGAATTGTTTTCTGTCTCCTCAGGTGAGCATAATTTATTATCAGGAGGCAAATATTAAGAAGTTGCCTAGCACTAGGGTTATTAGGGACAGGTTATATTTCAAGACCACAGAAAATAAACACAGTAATAACCCTTAGCTCTTCTTGAATGGTGTAAATCTCACTTTTAAAAGCAAACAACAGATCCTGCCCAGCCTAAAGGTCCTGCACAGCCACCTACTAGAATAAGCTGTTTAATGCATATACCTGGTCTTGAAGGGCAGCAACACTTACACCTGCTCTCTTAAGTATTAGCCTGAGGCATAGATAAAGCTGGGATGTTTTCATCAGTTTTGTTTGTTTCTTACCATTTTAACTCCACTTCATATTAGATGCTTCCAAACCAAAAGTTTTGATTGTCTCCTGGGGATTTCTTTTGGACAACACATGCAAACAAACATAAAATAATGCCTGGTCAAAGCTACCTACTGCGTGTGTGTGGTAAGAGAAAAACTGCATCTGACTAACCAAAACAGGATATATGGGAACTGGGAGGGCCTTTGGAACAGGGCTACGAAATGCAGGTTGTGTAATGCTTGGCACCCTGCCTTGGGTTTATCTTTGCTGTTAACACTGGCCATCAATTTTTTTTCTCCAGCACCTGACTGTCCTATAGGGAACTACTTCTGCCCTCTCACTGCCTCTAACTTGTAAAAGATGATATTGTACTCTTGGTGCAGCCAAGAACATCTACCTGTTGGGTCACCTGAAGTAACCCCAGGTCTTGAAGGAGTCCTCCACACTGAGGTGGGACAGCTGAGGAAAGTGTTCCAGAGTCTGAAGGTATTTTGAGTATGTGATAACTGGTCAGTGAAATGCACCACCCTGTAATAGCAATTAAAAAAAAGAATTGGACCAGCTCTGGTCAGCATTTACTGGTTAGTGAGAGAGATCCCATTTTGTCAAAACTCTCAATGTATTTCCTTGTCATAGTAGCTGAAACACAGCCTGGTGGTTCTGAGGTAATTTATTTGTGATATGCTACAGTTTATGTTGTACAGAACTCTTTCTTGTTCATGATACCCCAGGCTTATGTTATACTTTGACAAAAATAACTTATTTTTTCTTTCATTGCCATGGAAATCCACAGAATACAGGGTCAGTCTTCTGTACTTTCCTTTTAGCATACTACTTGATAAAAAAATTATTTCATATTTATAATTCTTGCTTAATTTTTAACTGTGTTTGACTGGGATTCTTAAACCTGAGAAATTTGACAAAACGAATAAGTGGTCATCAGCTTTTAGCTCAAGCATTACTTTTTCTGTCGTAAACAGTATTATGTAAAAGATTTTTTTCATAATTCTATGGAGACAACCTGTCACCTGTCAGTCAGTAGGTGTTACCCAAGTTATGTCCCTGCCCCTAGGAAACATTAGGTACAATTCAAATAAGTACAGCAGTGTAATTTATTTATTTTTTGACTTATTATCTTTTAACCTTATGAAAAACTGCTTATATATTCTCATGCTAATGTTTTTTGCTAATGTTTTTAACAGTTATAACTTTGTTGGCACCACTGTTATTTATGGAGAGCAAAGGAATTTATTGCTTTCAGGCTGTCCTGACATGTTCCCTTCTCTTTAGAGTAAAGTGTTCTTTTTCTCACTGTACTTCTGCTGCCAAGTGGAAGATGCAGAGTGTATAATATCATGTAGAGATGACCTTTGAGCTGTTCATGGGAATGTAGTGCACAACTATTTATAAGTCATTCTAAACATAATCAAATTTTAAATGTATTGTCCTAAAGGTTATGAGATAGAAACTCCTTGTGCTCACAAAGGAGCAGGAAGAAGTGGGTGGAGGGGACTCCAGATGTTACCCTGACAGGTTTCTCCCAGGCCCTCACAGGAGCCATCAGCTCATCGAGGGCCAATCTCCACAAGCCCAGAGGAGCACATGGACACTCAAAGGCAGACAGGTACCAAAACTGTGGATTCAGAGTAGGGGCCACCCTGCCTGGTCCATCCCTGGACAGCCCCAGGAAAGCCTCAACCCCACTGTGTAGGATGACACACATTGCGATGAGTCAAATCTAGAGAACCTTTTGAGCTGTTACTTAGGAAATCAGGGCACATTATAGGAAACAAGGCAGTGCATTTTGGGATTTCAAAGGACTTATTCCTTTGAATCTTATATGGGATGCTTAGGAGAGAAACCAAAGGTGAGGAAAGAGACAGATTTAGATGATTTTGGGAGGATAGTCAGTGGGGGAAGCAGGAGGGAATAAGAGGTCTGGTTTCATGTGCGCCTCTTTGGCCATGACCTACTCCTCATCAGTCTTCTTACTAAAAGCCTTTCTAATCCTCTTCCTATATGAGGGATTCTCCATTTGGTATGAGAGGGTGGGGTTTGGGAGGGTCTGGATGGCAGTGAGCGGAGCCAGATCATGGGTCCGGATTGCCCCTGTGTCTTTGTGCCAGCCACTGGAGGTACCAGAGCGACTGAACACCAGTGCCAGACCCGGAATAGGTCCATGGGCCACAGGGGTGTGTGTGCCCCTGGTGCCAGTGGCTGGACTGGGCACTGAGTGTGCAAATAAATGTCCATTACCACAGGTCAAGCGTTCACCAGACAGGGAGGAGATGCAATGGCTTGGGATCTGTGGGTGCTTCCGAGGGGGAGACCGTGGTGGGATGGGCTACCAGGAGAGCCCCAGCTCTGGGTATCCACCGATGTATCACCAGGTATCTCCGTCCTGCTAAGTGCAAGCTGCTTCTGCTCATGGTCTGCTGCTTCTTCTTCACTCGTGTTTGAATTCATGATGCCAAAAAGCAGAGATTTGTTCAGAGTGAGGATGGATTAGCTAAGTAGTTAGAAAAATGAAGTGGGGTTCTGTGGTCTGGGAAGAAATGGAAGCCTTGCTGCTCTTTCCCACTAGAGGTCTCTGCAGATAGCGCTGAGAAACCTGAAAATCTCTTTGCCACTGACAGGGCTGCTGATGTCGATGTTTCTGTGCAGACAATTGCTTGCACGACAGACGCTGTATAGACACTTAATAGTCATAATGTAAGTAGATCAAATTCCCCCAATATTGATAGGTGGTAATGTTTGACTGATTGTCTTCTGTGATACTGCAGCAGGTGTGGCTCTCAGCCGGTGTCTTCCGTTAAAAGGACTAATTCCGGTTTCATAAGCACAAGAAAACCAAAAGGACCAAACAACAGAGAGCCTTAAAAATTAATAGTGAGTCGTTTTTGGTTTCATAAGGATATTCACCCTAAGTATAAAAACCTTTATTCTTAATAGATCCCTATTTCACTGCTTTTTAATTCTGTTAATTTTAGCAGAGTTACTGATGACTTGAACTGGATTTACTGGTTCTTCCATTTCTCAGATTTCTGTAATTGCATTTGTTTGTGTGATGTCTCCAATGTGGCTAGCCATCTGTGAAAAATAACTGACATTGAACACACTACTAAAATTCACACTTATTTAGATAAAGCCTGCTTTGTTTAAAAGAGCATTGTAAGGTTGAGTATGGGCACAGGTAGAAATGGACTGCTGCATGCTTTGGGAAGATGGTGTAATTTTTCTCTTCAGACCTGAAATTTACATTTCCAATTTATTACTACATGCAAATATTCGGTTTCTGTTTTAATTCCCAGAAATGAAAACTTTACCATATTTTCTAGACTGTCTCCAAATTCAGGATTGCTAAGTAAGCAGCAGAAATGAGCATGCCCTGCATAAATGGGACAGAGTAATACTCTAAGCACATAACAGAGGGAGAAGTACTAGAGCAAAATTTCTCAGGGATAAGTAATTTGCAGAGACCCTTTGGCTATGTTTAAATGGTAGGGCTGCTGCGCTGACTTTGCACACAACTAACAGCTGGGTGCATCTGAACAGCTCCCTGCCGTGCCTGTTCTGCCTTGGTTTCCACTGGAAGGAGGGTTGGATGTGTAGGCTGAGGACAGATGGACCTCGGGAGCCCTGAGGGAGGCCATGGAGCACATCCAGTGATCAGGTTTGATGTAGATTTGACACTTCTGAGGCAACTGCAGAGAAGGCAAGAAGAAAAATCCTTTCTAATACAGCATCAATCTAATTAATGTTGTGGAGGATTTGGGTAGTGAGTAAAGAGGTTAGATACAGGGACACAACCTCCTGTGGAGTCTGTGATTGCAGAACAGCTTGGAAAGAAACAAGTCTTCACTTTCAGATACTTTCAGCGAGCCTCAAGAGCTGGTGCTGTGTGAGCAAGGTCTATTGGAGTAGAGGACGTGACCAGAATACAATGACACAAGACCTGAGACTGCTGGGTTTTTGAGCACATCTTGCAAATAAGGTGTGCTGGTCTACTCCAGCGAGGAGAAAACTCTTTTACAGATGGTCAGGCCTCTCTGCTGCCTCTGGTTCAGAGCTTGCAGATTCAGGTCTCATATCAGCAGGATATTTTGAATCACTGTGCAGCATTCTTTTCTGCTATGACATTAGATATGTTCAGGTTACTCAATGACTTTCAGGGTTTTTTTTGTTTGGTTGATTGGCTTTTTTTGTTTGTTTTTCGTGTTTTTGGTATAGTTTTGTATGGAGGAAATCTGTTGTGTTTTACATATCAAGGGTCATAGAAGTATATGAATCACTTAATTCCTGTAGTTGTAGAAATCTTGCTATTACTAATTATCTAAATAATACTTTTACATGCTGGAAAATTTAAATATAATTAGTTCTCAATAGAACTCAATAGAAGTAGAGAAATATAAGTTGGTAGCTCTGCCAGAAAGGGTTGTGTGTCCCAGGGTAACTCATCCTGAAAAATATGCCTAAAAACTTTTATTTAAAAGTGATCTCATTTTGTCTTTGAGGATATCTGCTGGGTTCATTGAGCTTTATGCAGATGTAGGGACCCCTGCATGATTCCAGTCATCCCCTTCATTCCCAGAACTGTCTAACTACCAAAAGCCCAGGCTTAAGGCTGGGCATAAATGGAAATATGCATGAAGTGTATTCCTTCAGGTTTGTTATTGCTGTAACTTCAAATTAAATGGTAAGTATTTTATAGTGATTATCAAACAAAATCTGAGAGTTTCCTATTGATAGTACATTCATTTGTATATTGCATAGGAGAATAAAAGACAGCTACTGCTCCTCAAAATCAAAATGAGCCAGTGAACTTAATGTTGTGGCAAAGACAAAAGTGCAAATCATTTTATTAAATTATGGTATATTTTACAGCTCCATTCAGTAAAATATTTAAACCAAATTACAAAAGCAGGTGCCTTGTTCCATTGGATACCCACAGCTTTAAAGGTAAATGTGATTTAAATGTTATTCTGAAATACAGCCACTGAGCTGCATCTATGCACCTGAAAAACATGTAGGCATTTCTTTTGCAAATAATAGAAAATTGCTCTGAAGGTATAGAAGTGGAATTATATTGCAATGTTGGCTAATTTTGAAATATCTTATTTACAAAGATTTATGCAATATCTGATGCAGAGTTAGAATCCTCCTGTAGCACTATGCAGCATTTCTCAATTTTAAATATGTATATTCATATTACTTTTTATATATGTATGTGCCACATCTTTCTTCTCATTAATGAAGTTTGACAATTTGTGACAGGACAGAAAGGGAATTCATTATATTTAGTAATAGAAAACCCATTTCTCATTTTTCGAGAACCAAGCAGCTGCAATGAAATTGCCTAAACCACTATATCACAATTCCCCACCTTTGTGGTTCTTAAGGTCACCCTCAAGGGTCTTCAATTTCCTTATGTTCACAGCTTGGCACCTGGTAATTTTCAGAATCAGAAAATATAAGGAAGCTATATATTTTTATTCTAAGAAGGATTTTTTTTTTTATTTGAGAAGAAATAAATCTGTCAGGTTGAAAATATTAAAAAATCAGAAGCTTGACTGTAATAATCACAGCAATGTCAATGCCAATTTTGTTTAGAAAACTTTGGAATTAAAATTTTCTGCATGACAGAGAAACTTTCCTTCTTTCTGAAAGGAGTTGTCAATGTGTAAGTGAAATGGGCAGTTATTTTAATAATCAATGGAGTATAAGAGTAATTTATGGTAATAAGACTGCAAGGCACCTAGCATTACTTTTCCTTAAAAAGTTGCTCAGTATTCTGAATGCTGACAACTTCAGAGGACTATATCAGCTGAAATGAAAGAATTTTAGTAATTTACATTAAATTTCAAGGAATTTTCTCTCTATATAAAACCATCACATACTTTGTATTCCAATATTAATTATTGAGGAAATGCAACAACAGGCAATAGTAGAGAATTCAATTAATTTCCTAAAGAATGTCTTCAGACAGTCTCTGGGTTAATAAATTCCAGTGTCATAAATTGAGAAAAATACATTATTTGGGCTCTGCAATGTGATAAAAGAAAATGGTGTTAGATTTTTTTTTTCTGACCTAATTTCTGCCAACAATAATTTTTCTTTTTCTTTCAGTGTATGACTTGAAATAAAGTACAAACATTCATCTTCCAGTTATATTTTTGCTATTAATGTAAGTAGAAGACACTCTGAAGATGAAGACAGTAATTAAAAACAGTAAAAAAATTTGATAAATAACATGTGGAAAAACAAACTGCTTTGTATTTATTCACTCTGTTGCAATACAAGCTGATCCAGAAATTCAGTCTTGAATACTACCATATTGTCATAATCAATGGCACTACTGACAATGCTGACAATGCTGTCAGCATCAGGTTTCTGCTCTTCTGTGTCCTGCCCTGCTCAACCCAACCAGCAGTCCCTGCTAGGACTTGCCTTCCCTCAAATCCTCTGCTCCCAGTTCTGGGTTGGCACCTTCAGGTCCTTCAAGGAAAGATGTCTGAAGTGTGCAAATAATTGAAAAAGAGGGAGCAAGGAAAAGAAGTGAAATTAATAAAGTTTGTTTGTGTGTTTGGGGTTTTATTCCTATTTTGATAAATAAAGAAGCCTTTTACAGCTCCATCAGGCAATATAGAATTATTTGCACAAAAACCACAGCCATTTCAGTGCTGTGATTAGTACACAGATTTTCTAAGAGGTTATGGAATATACCTGAGGAATATTCCACTAGCTTGTGGTTCTTATGAAGACTGAAGCAGTGCTCCCTCTATGTCTTGCTTATCAGTAGGGTTAAGCTGGCACTGAAATACTGAGAATTATCTTTCATGGATGTCTGTAGCTATAGCAATAATCAGCTAACTATCAAAACAAATAGCAGGTAAATTCTTGCCATGATGCTACTTTTTATACTTCTAATAAATTCCATCAATATCTTGTTTTATAGTGTTTGTACTGCACGCAGCTTGTCAATATTAATTATTCTTACAAAAAAAAAAATTCAAATCCTAGTACAAACTGTTGGATTACAGTCCAAAGTCAGGGATATGATTAATTAATATGATCAGCACAAATGTTTTAATCCTTCTGGATGTACCCTGTGACATAATTTATTTCTGAAATGCTCATAATATGAATTATGGATGTATTTTTCCACGTATGTACATACAAGGATTGAAATCAGAAACCATCTCATCTGTGAGTGTTTTCTTTGTTATACATCTCACTGAAGGGAGCAAACTCCATGAGCAACTCTGGTTTTCCTCAAAATGCATGTTCATTTTTGGCAATATCTTTCAAAGATAATCTTTCTGTATCCTTCTGTATGAAAGTGGATTTTATTGGACCTGCTAGTCATACCACTAGAGTACAGTAGGAAAATCAGCATGTTCAATAGGCATCTATAAATTTACTGGTGCAACTAATTTTAGGACTGAAAAAGCAAGATGACAACAACAGCAACAATAAAAAGCAAACAAATGTCCTTCTCAAGTTTTTATATGGCTTTAAAAATATATTGGTCCTTATTTAACTAATATATTTGATAACATATTTTCTCCTTGAAAGTAATTAATTGTCTTTTTTACTTATTTTTTTTTTATTCTACCATAATGACTTTGTTTTATTCTGAAAAATGTGAAAAAGGATATTTTGGTACTGTGTTTGGAAATTATATAAATGCAGATGTGAATGGTGTTACATGAGTTTGATGCTGATACTTGTTTTATATTGGAAATATAGAGCATTTTTTCCCTAAGTAATATTAAATTTAATAGCAGATACTAGTGATTACTATTATGATTGCTACTGTATTTGTCTGTCTATAGTTTTGAATTTCTTGTACTTCACTGATGAAACTTAGCTGAAGCAAGTTACAATGCAGAATAACAGCTTTGATTTTTATCAGTTTCAGATGTTATAGTTATTGGGAGAATTTTAAAAAGTATTTAAGAAAAGTATTTAAAAGGAGAACCATCATTATATTTTAGAGTTGCTGCTACTCTGAGCATCTTTGAAGTGCAATGGGAAGCCTTTGTTGTTAAGAGCATCATTATTTGAATGGTTGGTCTGCATGAGTAGGTTGTGGTTACTGCCAGTATAAATCCAGATTTGGAGATGAGATCATTAATGGTGAGAATTATGGCAACATCACTAAGTCTTTGTAACATTTTATTTTATAAAGGTTGATTTCAGAATTATGTGGTTGAATTTCTGTCGCTATTGTTTTAGATGTTTTGTTGTTTTGGATGCTGTCCTGTGAAATCCCCAGGTCTACTAGTTTCTAGCACTGTCAGCTGCACACTTGTGCACTTAAAACTCTTACAATCCTCTGTAACTCACTGGTGCTCCAGCTCAATTGTGCATGGAAACAGCTAAGCATGTAAATATATATCACATCACTAGATGTCCTCCTCCCACAAAATTTCTTCTCAGTTAACAAACTGATAATACTGTGTTTAAAAAAAAAGGACCTGGAATCATGTACAGCAATAACAGATGGTCAGTGCCAACTCATGTAGTCACAAATGACCTGTTCCTGAAAAACAACCTCAGGGTAGGTCAGAAGAGCTCTGCAGTTATGAAACATGTTCTGTTGCCCACGTATTGGACCATTAAAAACTGCAGAGGAACTTCCTATCACTGCAAGTGGTGCAGAAGCAGGTCGAGCCCCTTGCTGGTAGCTTATAAAATCGCAGACTGCCTGAATATTTAAATCTGATTATTCCACAAGTAGCATTTTGATTACCCTAAGCACCAGTTCTATGGTGCCTTCTGATTACAGATGCATAAACCTTCAAGAAAATTTCTTGCTTGAGTTTTGTGTGGCCAGTAGCCCACCTGTTCTTTGCTGCTGAGGAAATGCAGGCAGCCTTCACTGGTGTTTAATGCTCTGTAAACCAGGCTTTTGGTTTGTTTCCTACATTGTGTTTTATACAGAGACGGAAGGCAGGAAGGAAGGCGGGAAGGCAGGCAGGCAGGAAGGAAGGAAGGCAGGCAGGAAGGCAGGCAGGAAGGCAGGCAGGAAGGAAGGAAGGCAGGAAGGCAGGAAGGCAGGAAGGCAGGCAGGAAGGCAGGCAGGCAGGCAGGAAGGAAGGAAGGAAGGAAGGCAGGAAGGAAGGAAGGAAGGCAGGAAGGAAGGCAGGAAGGCAGGAAGGAAGGCAGGAAGGCAGGAAGGCAGGAAGGCAGGAAGGAAGGCAGGAAGGAAGGCAGGAAGGAAGGCAGGAAGGAAGGAAGGAAGGAAGGCAGGAAGGAAGGAAGGAAGGAAGGAAGGCAGGAAGGAAGGAAGGAAGGAAGGAAGGAAGGAAGGAAGGAAGGAAGGAAGGAAGGAAGGAAGGAAGGAAGGAAGGAAGGAAGGAAGGAAGGAAGGAAGGAAGGAAGGAAGGAAGGAAGGAAGGAAGGAAGGAAGGAAGGAAGGAAGGAAGGAAGGAAGGAAGGAAGGAAGGAAGGAAGGAAGGAAGGAGTGTGTGATGGAAGGCAGTGGAAAAGAATATCCATATTTTTTTCCCCAGGACTTAGAGTGGTTCCTGACTCCCTTGCCACAAACCATTGAAATGACATATGCATCTTAAAAACTGCTGCATTACTCAAAAATGCTTTAAAATTCTGATGACATAAAGGAATACCAAAGTAATAGCTTCAGGACATGCTGGTTGTGGATATGTATAGTTTGAGAAGTTGAAGGATACCCTGGGTCTTGAGGAAGAGTGATATTTTAAAATTTTGCTATTTCTGTGACATTGGTACTGAGGACTGGGGCACTGGACAAACAGGGTTGTTGGATTTTGTCTGAGACCTGAGAGACTGCATTTTACAGTAAATTCACATTGAAAGATATTAAAATAAATGGGGTAGATGAAAAAGTGACCAAAGTTTCTGAGGAACCATTTTGAGAGTGCTTCCTGATCTTAAAGAGACACTTCTTTACCCTCTGCATGGTATCACAGAAAGAGCTCTTTCAACAAAAGACAGTCATGGCCCAGTCTGAAATACTGGGACATGAGTTTATGGCTGAGGTTATATTCTAGCTGTTCTTGCTTTCTGAGAATTTACTGGTATTTTCAAAGGATTTTCAATCTTTTTTCAATAAGCATGGTAGAGATGTTTTATTCTCCTAGTGCCATATAGTTATATATCTTTAGTAGCTTCTTTAAGATTTCAGTGAGCAGTGAATTCTACGAGATTGCAATAAAAATGCAAGATTTTACAGGTGTTTGCTGAGATGTGATTTTCAGATCGTTATGTGTAGCTTCATTAGTTTTCCTAACATACATCTTCATAGCTGTCTGCAACAGGTACAATATTTTGCTTTATTTTTGGTTGACACATATTCTGAAGAGATGGAACAACTTACAGCCTACATATAAATAAAACAAGATAAAGACATCACAAGACAAAACTATCAATTGTGATTCAGGAACTTCATGAAGAAATAGCTGCTGGTTTTTTTTATAAAACTGTTACAGAATTGTCCAATCTGAAGGAGTCCTTTTTTTAAGGACCACTGTAGTAACCAAAGAATTGAAGGGATAGAGTTGCTCATTAGCATCTAGGAAAATGTTCTTGGAAGGAATGGGAAATGTGAGAAGAAGCCTGTGTAAATTTGGGGAGGAGAGATAAAATTAATTCAAAGAATCATTAAAAGTTTAGTAAAAGAAATAATTTTTTTTGCAATGGGACTCACATCTTTGGGAGTATTAAGGCTTGGTCTGCAAAGTCTGGCCTTACACAAACTCTGTCAAAAAGAGTCTTACTCCAAATAGAGTAATTGTTCCTGAGCTGTTACTTAGCAATATCCTGTGAAATGCATACAATGAAAGATAGAGCCTGCAGCATATATAAGAAGGTCCAAATCATTTTGGTTAACCTCCTATAAACCTGAGATCAGCCATGAGAGGGCCTTACAAGTTAGCTGTTCAAAAGCACAGTGTAATAAATCTGTGTAGCATCACAGGTTTTGCTTTTGATTTCATTTCTAAAGTTTTAATTTATCCTTGTTATTTCAGTCTATTCAATCTCTTGTATTTTACTATGCCCCTCACTGACAGATTTAGGGACCCACATGCTGATGTTGTGTCAGAACTGAATATCAGTCTGCTTTGCAGTATTAATCATTACCTTATTCATTATAATTAGAGTGGGGAATAAAACCTACAACAATAAAAACCCCAGCAGTGCTGGAATTGAGCACTGAGCGCAGTGAGGCATGAGTGTAACCTCATGTAGAATTGTGTTATTGGGTTCCCCACCAGGTTGGAGTATTTTAGCTTCTTCTGTCTCAGCTGTAGTCTTCATCCACTCCTGCCTTTTCAGCCTTTATGAGTAATTAATCACACAGCTGCCACTGTCCTAGTGTGGTCCCTAGTATCTCTGCTTTTTTCCATATCTGCAAGGTTCTTAGGTGTTTCTGTAATGCTTCTAATGCTCCTTAGATGAAGGTTTCCTTTGGACTCCTCTCCATGTTTTAGAAAAAGTGTGTTACCGGAACAAAATTGCTTCCCCTAAAAAGACTTTTAACTCTGTTTCAGATGTTTCATAATGAGCACAAAACACAATGAGAAAAATAACCCACACAAAGTAACGAGAAGATTGACCTATTTTGGATTTTTTTGAATAATAGGGATTGTGAAGAATTACTTTTCACTAGTCATAGGCTCAAATTATTTTGTGATAGAATATTCAAAATAGTTGAGAAAAAAAATAAAAATCCAGTTTTCTGCCCAGAGCACCATGCTGGAGATGAAACACATCTATTAATCCTACTCTATTATTTTAGTATCAGTGACATGCATCCCAGGAAGCACAGGAAAGAATAACTGACAGTCACATTGTCCCTTCAGAGACAAGTGAGTCTCTCCTCTTCCAGATGTGTAAGAGAAACTGTAGGCATCTGCTGGGATCTTCTGGTGCAAGGGATAGTGGCTCTGCATCTGACCTATGTCATGTCATGTCTGCCACTAAAGATTGTCAAAGCTGTATTTTCCTCTGCCTGGAACTGCAGTGTCATGGATGCAGAGAGACAGGAGCATTTTAAACTGTTTTCTGAAAGACTCATTTCAGCTCCATCACTGCTAGTTTTCTGGGTTTGGTTTTGAAGGCACACTGTCCTTTGTCTAGAAGACATTCCGTTAATATATGTTTTTGTGATCAGCCACATTTGCTGGCTAAAAATAAAACTATTTCTATCATTTATTTGGGTCACATTAACAGAAATTTCCTTTCTGCCTCAGTGTTGTTGAAGTACTGAAAATTGCCTTAGTTTTAATTTTAATCTTTGCTCTGTTTTTTTCATCTCAACCACCCATTCTAAATTGACCAGTTAATTTTCTGGGCTTTTACTTGTTTGTATTTAGCAGGATCATGAAACAGTTTTAGAAAATGTCAGCCTTACAGTGCTCTACTGCTCTGAACAGACAGTCATCTGAAAATAAACAACAGTAGCACTGGAAAATGCCCCACAAGAATTGCTAGCGTTATTGTATGACCTTTTTCTCTAGTTTGATTTTGAGATATGACAGCATTTTACAAAGTGAAGGTAAGTATTCTTGGAAAAGGTGCAGAGTATTCTGGCTTTGTAAGACTTGAAATGAAATGCTGCACTGAGTATCCTTTTAAGATTTCAAATACAGCTTTTCTTTTCTGATCAAGTTTCTCATTTCAGTTAATTATATTGACCCTTTATGCCCCTGGACTTGTTCACACTTCAATCCCTGCTTTCAGTGTGTATGACCTCGCATCACCTGTCTAACAAGTGGATCTAGAAGCTCCCAGCTGGCTGTAGTTACAATTCCCACACTGGTCAGTAACACAGGGAGCATTATAGTTAGAGAGTGAGTGCTCAAAGGCCTGAGGCATCTTCTTTCCGCCCATTCCCCTCTCCTTCCCTCCCTGCTGCCATCCTTACCTTCTCCACAGTCACAGACACAGCCCAGACATTGTCCACAGTTCTAAAGTTTCAAATACATTATTTTAAAAAGTGGAGAAAGGCTGGGAATACTATGATATGTGGTAAAAATTGTTCTTCTCAAAAGACTAATACCTTTGACATCACTTAAGAAGAATGAAGTACTGTATTAACAGGCTAAAATAATATTCAAGTGTTTTTTTGTTTTGTGGTAGAAAGGCTTATTTTATTTATTGGCCGAATATCTTGAGGGAAAGTTTTAACCTTACTACAGAATCACAGAACCGCAAGGTGGGTAAGATTGGAAGTGACCACACTGGGTCATCTGGTCCAAGTGCAAACATCTGCAAATAAAACAAACAAACCAAACCAAAACCCTGCCAAAAACCCCTGCCACCCCACTTTTCCATAATGGAGGCAGTAATGTGGGAATAGCTAGATCTCTAATCCTACTAAAATCATATTCTGTACTTCAATATAGAGACCCAATACAATTAGATTAAAGGAATTTTATCCCTTCATTTTTCCATGTTGCTTATGAAATTTTGATGACATACTTAATTTCCCACTTCTCAATTGAAAAATACAAACAAATACTTAATACTGTAATTATATCATGCTCAGTTGAAGAAATATACATATAGATATTTCTCAATCTAGTAGTAAAATGTTTCTTTTTAAAAATGGAAATAATTAAGTAATGGGTTAAATTTCCAGGAGTCATAAAAAAAGTCTTCATTGGGTAAGCACTTTAACTCAGTTTGAAGTCTTTCTAAAGGATGATCTACTTTAGTTACAAGTAATTTTGCTGGTGGAGGAATTGCTGGGTAAAATTTTATTTCTTTGTTATCTAGGGAGTCCAAGGGAATGAGCACAATTCCAGTCTTTGGAACATTAATGAGTCCTTGCTTCTTAACAAAATCAATTGCACTTCTGCAACCTTTTTTATAATGAAATAAAAGGGGTTTTTTCTTCCATAGATAGAGCAGATGGCAACAGAACAAAATAATGACAATTACAGCCCTCCCCCACACCACCTCCTTTTCCTTTTAAGTAGTGTTTGCCACTTGTAACTGGTACAGGTACAATCAAATAGAAAGGGGGAATTGCTAGAGAAAAATCAAAATATATCGAAAACACTCTTCCAATCCATGAAATGAATCAATTACTCTAATGCTGTCTTTCCCCTGACATCCCAAAGAACTTCTTGCATTTGTGGGGAGCGGGATACATTGCAGTTCTGCTACAACTTAAGTGGTGGCAGAGACCTGAAAAAGTCAGAACAAGTTTTGTTATGGTCAAAAAAACCCTTGGCCTGATGTCTTGGAGTGCAGTGGTACGTTTGATGTCATGCTACAATTTCAGGAATTTACCCTTGAAAATATTGTCTGTGGGTGACTATTCCTGTGGTGGCAGACTAAAAGCTCTAGGAATATTGCCAGGAAGTGATAACATACTTGTGAACATGCACTTTTCAGTTTCTAGGCTGGAACAGAATTCTCAACTTATTTGAACATATATATGAATAACAATTTTCCTAATGATGGTGAAGAGAAGAGATAGTGTAAAGAAAACTTTTTAATTTGTGCTGAAGTGCTTTTTTTGCTGATTGTTTGAGTTCATTGTTGCAGAATTTGGCTGCAGGAGGGAAAACCCCTGATGTGAATCCTGGCACACAGGTGTCTCATTTGGGATTTCATTGGGAAGTGGAAGTGCTCCAGGCTGTGATGGATGAGCCCCACCTATAAATTTTATCCTAAGGCTAAGCAGATAGTTTGCCTATAAAATGAAGAATTTGAAGGGTCAAAAACCTGTGATTCTACTTTGCCTTTTGTTCCACATATGGAAATTAAAAGAAAATCACAACAAAGATGGTGGTTGTTAGGAACATAGCACGGGTGCCCTTGGCTTTAAGAAATAAAAAGTCCTCCACATTCCATAACCATACAGACACCAATGCACCAAAACCAGGCGAAGGTGCAATGTGTGTGCTAAAACTTCAGAACAAGCTGGCCATTGCATATCCAACACCCTTTCCAGCTCTTCTGGTGTGGTTGGGAGTATGATGTTGTTAAATCCTCTGTAGGAAGTTTCATGCTGTGTCCATTAATGAGCCAGCTGCTGGTCCTTTTCATAACATTAGATATAGTTCAGTTTCACCATAATTGAAACTCTTCTGGCTGTAGTGCCACTTAGGCAATGGACAGTTTAGGTCCATATAATGTGTATTTTACTGCAAGAATGAACTAAGCAGCCCTTCAGGCAAGCTCAAAAATAGCCCTCACAACAGCATTTGTCTGCAGGTGAGCCCAAGAGTGCCAGATTTTTGGGCTTACTTTTTATGTTTTGTGGGAGCTGAAAAGTTCTAGTGGTATTAATGTTGTTGTATGTAACTGGGTTAAACTGATCACTGTGTTGCCCTAGTTGGTTTTGACTTCTCACGAGAAGAATGCAGACACGGGTGACTCCTTCACACTTTGTATGTGGGACTTACAAAAGGTCTGTGAAGCTGCTGCTCAGCATGGTCATGGCTGGGGTAGTTGGTGTAGTTATGTATCCAGACTGAGGACTTGAAAAAATTGCAAGAATGGGTATTGACAAGGGTTTGTAGTTAGCCAGAAGCTAAATGGTTTCCAATTCCAGCTGTGTGTACCATCAGTGGGAGTTAGCGGCGTACTTGGTGGTTCTCATCCCGTTTAGGAATAGTGGGACTGTGGTCTTTTAATTATATTCAAAGCACATCTGTGACAATGCTGCTTTAACTGTTCAAATTGATTATGTCTATTCATTTGATACATTCATGATTCCTCAAAATATACATTTTTTAAAGGGCATTGTACCAGTGTAGTACCTTTTCTAGCAATAATGGATTCAGCTGTGTACTACAGCACCAAATAGTGCTCTTGATTTACCAGCCAATGTAAAACCTTTTCTGCTGGGACATTCAAGTGTTTATTGGACTTCAGCTCTGTATGAAATAAAAAAAGGAGTCCAAGCTTGTAATATATGACAGCTTTCAGGCAAAAGCCCTCTATATGCATTTAGACTTGATGTACTTTGTCTGCAACAACGATGTATAAAAGATTTTTTCCAAGCTTATTATTAATTCTCTTAAATTGATAAAATGTTCTTTTAGTCCCATTGGGATATTCTCTGATGTGCTCATAGGCATTTTCCTTATCCTTCTTCCATTTCCTTAACAGTGTTCTAATCATTCTCAATTATGTTTTTGCTCAAATTTTACAAGCAAATGATGTGTCTGCATAGCTGCCATTATATTGCAGACGTGAGTTTTTAGGAAGGACTGAGAATGGAAGGAAAGATAATCATAGTGGTGTCCTTGCAGCATTGCAAGAGTATATCTAATTGCCAGTTTTCCTACGACTGGAAGTAATCATTCTTTTATACAGTCAGTTAATGGTTTTACCTTTAAACATTATGACGAAGTTAACAAGAAGAATTATGAAGAGGAATTAGTTAAGTGTGAAGAATTATGTAATTGTGAAGCCCATGGGTCATTTGGCAAAGAGAAATGAAGGAAAAAGGTTGACTTCAATCTGCTGAACTATCTATGATTGCTATGTCACTTGCCCAGTGACACCTCTTACTGAACTCTGCATAAATAAATACCTTTTAATATTTTTTTTTTCTAGAAGTAGCCTTTCCAAAAAAACCAGTTTCAACTGGGAAAAAAATTCTTATCTCAATGTTTCTGCTTAGGCAATAATGATAAAAATTAGATCTACTAGGAAAACGCTTTTTAACCTTTATTCGTAGCATAAATCAAGAGGCTCATTTTTCACAGTCTCTTTCTATAGAATTCAATTAAAGGTCAGATTTGTAATGGGGGATCCTAATTATTAATGTATTGCCTATTTTGAATTATTAATGAGTTGACATATTTGCATAATGGGTAAAGAAAATGCCTAAGAACAACTTTTATAGCATATTAAAATCCTTCAAAAATATTTAATCAAAGTCTTTTTTCATGCCCTGGAGGTAATTTAACTTTTTATCATTATGTCAATACTTAACAAATAAATTCAAAATATTTTACAGTTAAAAATTAGTGTAGTTATATATCACAAAGGGGAATTAATCTTGTACTGAACTAGTACACCAGTCATGAAATGGGAAGCTTCAGACTGGGCAACTCTACTGTAAAAAGAAGATGCCACCATGGTCTGGACTGAGCATTTTACGTTTTCTTGCAAGGGGCAGTAGAAGTTTAAGAACTGTGAAATTTGCAGGATCAGAGTGGAGACAATTGTTATAAGCATTTGCCTAATATAATATCATTTATTTCAGTGTATTAAAACACTGATGGACTAAATTTTCCTCACTGAGATCTATGCTGGGATCATCTGTATGTATTACTACTACGTACTAATGAAAATATATTATCAGAGGATGATGAGCAGATCATAAGTTTAACTGTGGAAACAGGATTGCTAAATTCTTCCACCAAAAGTTTCAGGTGTCACCACTGTATCAACAATGAGTGCTTGCATTGTTAAAATGCTCCAGTGTAGGTGAACCTTATGATATCTCCTACCTGGGAAATTATGGAACCTAATATGATGATCAAAGGGCTTATTTTGATGATAATTGAATATTTATTTTGTTTATTTGCTTTCTAGAAGATAGACTGTTTTATGGAGAAGTCAAAGGTTGTTCTTAATTTTTGTTACTACGAATTTGCTGTAGTAGATTTTTGTTCCTAAGGCAAAATTGGACTCCTCACTTTGCCTAAAGTGTTTCTTGTGATAAAATGGTGTTTAGAAAAGCTAGAACTTATGCCTGAGTTTTTTCTAGGTGGATTTTTTTTCCATATTTCCACAACTGAACCATTAATGATGAGATCCATGGATGAAACATTTGAATACACTTTATTGTAACTTCTCAAAGAAACACCTTGCAGAATCAAAAACACTTCACAGGATTAAAGATACTTCTAGTGAAGATTTTACTTCTTATTTCAAACTAACAGAAATGCAAAATCTCAGATTTTTTCACCCATATCTGTTATCATTCCATTCCAACCATTAGCTACTGAGTAACACTCTGGCTAGAAGCCACTGGGAAGATCCTGTTCTGCGGTTACTGCTACCACAAACCACATTATCATTAAATGCTAAAGTCTGTCTATAGGTCAAGGTCAGGCCAGGGAGATGACTGGGGAAGAAGGTAACTGTCATGGAGAAGTCAGAGTTTTCACTATACCGTCAGAAAAACTAAGTAGAAAGATGTAACTAAAAAGCCCCTCTGTAAGAAACTGGAAATGGTTTATGTGCAGTGAAGGAGTTTAACTTCTAATCAAGTGGATTCTCTATTAGTGCTTAATAATTGGTAGCACTGCAGCAGTTTCTCCTCCATTTGCTGGAAGATGTCTTGCACAGCAGGAGCAGGGTGATCAAATGGCACCTTTTGCACCTGACCTTGTGTAAGCAAAGGGACATTTCACCAAGAGGACTGCATGGCCTGTTTTATAGATGGCATAAAGCCTGTTCAGTTCTCACTTCACAAGACAGCAATTCAGGATGTAATTGTCACTTGGCAGACTTTTCAGCCATAAAGAGGAACCATTGGAGATAATAGGAAAGGGATCAAAGAACTCAGTGACTCCAAATCCGTGCGTGCCTTGTTAGCACACTTCTGGATAGTAGGGTCCTGTGACTTGTAGGCTACCCACAGACTCTTTCCAGGCAGACTCATTCTATTATTCTCCACTCTTCTGCTTCTTTTATTGTCATCTGTGCACTTGTAATGACAACTTAAGTAACATGACTAATATTCATCAGAAATTGTTCATCAGTTCAGTCACAGGATGAGACGGGGAGAATAGGGAAGTCAAAAGTTTGATGCAAATCTCAGTTACTGGGATGGTGCTGTGCCAGACTGGTTACATGAAGCAATTTCAATATGAAATAAATATTTTTAATTTCCCCTCACCACAGAGCAGAACACATGGAAATAGTGCAAATTTATGTCCAACTCCAGAATGATACAGAGCAATTCCTTGTAGCATCCTGAAAAACCCTACCTGATATGCTTCATTTCATGAACCTCAAGATTATTCCATGGGTCTCAGTGCTATGTAACTTCAATTACTGATACTTAGCAAATGCTTACACTCAGCTGGTGGTGTGAGGTGATTTAATCTGCTTGCTTTTAATTACATCCTGTATTCCAAAGGAAGCCTTCTTATGTTTTCCTTTTCATCCCTCCCCTAATGTCTCCTTTTACAACATGTCAATGCCACTCTGCTTGGTAGTTTCCATAAATTTCTTAACTCCTGCTGACTTGTCTGATTCCTCAGGTTATTGAGGTTACCAAACCAATAAAAAGGAATGGCAAATAAAAAGTAAAAAGAAAAATGTTCACACTGGGGTCTAGAGCAGGTTTCTGCAAAAGATCCTACTTAAATTCCCTGAATAATCTTGAATATAACATAGAAGATTTTCTATAAGAGACCCTAGCTCATGCTGCTGTGAGGGCTATTAAGCTGCAGCTGCAGTCCAAAGTTGGAAAGACACTCAGAAGGAGCAAAAGAAAATAATATAATTCAGGGTGAGAAGATGATCTTTAATTTGTTTAATAAGGCAAATGAAAGCTCCTTAAGATCTAGGTAAAATGCTTCCTGTTGTAGAACCTGTACTGCTGATCATGCATTATTTTTGCTTGGGCTTTCAGAAATGAAAAGAAAATTTAGAGTGATCAGTTTTCAACACAAAAGATCATTTCTTTGGTTCATATTACTAGAACTCTGAGACTCTGCATGAAATTTCACAAAGTAGCATTTAATCCCATTTGAGACAGAAAACCTGAAGATTAGGGAAGATTTTAAAAAGTGTGAATGTATCTATATATATATTTGCTGCATTATTGGTATTAAATACACAGTTACTGCTGAAAGAAGGGTCTAGATGAAAATAAGTGATTTGTACTAGAGTAAAGCTGAGAAAAGAGAAATATTTTTAGATATGTCTGAGCAAGTACATAGATTGAGCTAAAACTGCAGTGATCTAAAGCCTGGAATTAGCTGGGACCTCTGTTCTTTTAGTGACTATTTACAATTTCTTCTGCCCTACACAAAAAGAAGAGAGAGGAAAAAAAAGAAAAAGAAGAAGAAAGGAAAAGGAAAACCTGATATCTCCGGAAAGGAAAATGCTAATGATATTACCTCCTGGTGGAATTTATACCACCTTGTTACACATGCATGGTAAATAAATTCCATTGCAAGTAATGTTCCACCAAAGAGTATTCACTTCAGAGAAATGATAATGATCTCAAAAAAGCTGGGCAGTGAGAAATGTGCTCTAAAATCCTGCAGCACTGAGCTGCTGCAGTTTCATTTACACTTGCAGCCCATCAATAGTGAATGCACTTTGGTTAATCACCTCTCCCCTGTGATGAGGGCTGTTGCTATTTCAAAACTTCCATGAAAACCGAAAAGCAAAGTTATTAAATGGATTTGGGGTGTGTATGTATGTATACATATTTTATTAACTCTGACCTTGTTTGGTGAGAACAAACTTTGACAGAGAAAGACAAACAGAAATGCTTCCATATAGCATTTTTCCATAACAAAGGCCTGCCCTATAAATGCCTGTGGAACCACAAGAAACTTAAGCTGGTGGCAGAGTGGCTATCAGTAAATGACTTGTTGAAAATTTAATTCTCTGAATACATCATGTGGTTTAAGAGGACATTGTATTCTAGGGTAATCCTCCGTCCTTATGCTGTTTCTTCTGGATGACAGCACTTGCAGCTCTGGGGCTTGCAGCCCTTGATGGGAGCGAGATGTGCAAAAAAAAGTAGAATTATTGGCAGATGTTTTTAAAATTTTAAGAAATATCCCAAACTCTGTTACTTAAGTGAGGAATTTTTCTGTGTAACCAAATCAACTGAAAGGAGTCAGCAAAAGCAAGACATATACAGGATTAACCCATAGAAAGTGGGAATTAGTTAGGATGAATATCCAGTGGGCACTTCCTGTGTTTGAAATTGTCTGTAGCATAGTTTGTTAATGGTATTGGAAATGACAGTTTTAATGATATTCACTTTCCTGTTAGATATGCAGATGATGCCACCAGATCAGGTAAATCATGTAATAGTTTGCTGATCATTTTCAACAACATTAGGTTTTCTTTCTGTAGTTCCCTTCTGTCTTTCTTAATCTTTTTGTGTCTCCTCTTCTTCAACAGAGCTGCTTGTGACAGACACTAGGATTTATGATAAGTGAGCACTAATGCAATTCAGGATTTGGGATTTGTAGAACAACGTGAGAGGATAATGAGATGGGTTTAAAAAGTCTCTATGATAAACAAACCAATCGCCTAACAGTGGTAATTATTACATTAGTAATTATTTTTGAATGAATAGGCATAGAAAAGAACATTATTTAGATGCATCCCAAAACTTTGTCATTCAGAGTAAGAGCTGCAAGGAACAGTGCCTTTCACAAATGAGAGACCCAAAACAGCCTATTGAATATTGTCACACTGGATATCTCATGCTTCTTAAAAAATGTGTTTTCTCTGTAATTTTTCGTAGCACTTTTTAAGACACAGCTTTTTATTTATATTTGAAACATACAACTTTAAAGCAATATTTATCTGAAAAATAGCCAGCAGCCATTTAATCTTAAAGCCAGGGACAGCCCAAGACTCCAAGGTAAAAATACTCAAACTTTTGGAAACTCGTCTACCACACCCAGATTCAGGGTCAACCTGTGAGAGTACAGGAACATAATATGAGTTCTGCTCATTTTAAATACCACAACTTTTTGTACTAAGGACAGTTAAATGGAGGCAGTGTCATTGCTGATTACCACTTTATGGTTTTTTTCCCAGTTAGTAGCTTCCCTTTCAAATCGTAGCTGCATTCATATGCAAATCACAGTTCAGCAACACAACCTCTTAAAGTGGGTGTTCTAGGAACAGCAGTGCTTTAGGTATAAGCAGTCCTTGAAGCATCTCAAACCTTCATGTTTCTTTAATTTGCCCTAGGCTCTGGAGAGCCAAAGACATATAAATACCTTGGATGCAGTATTAGGGTGAAAAAAAATCCTTCAGTTTGATGAGTATTGAAATCTGAAAGAGTAAGGCAAGAGTAAAGTAGTATCTATAAGGCTGTAAGCTGAGAAATAAGTAATATGTTTTATACACACTGAATTACATTTATAGATGATTATGACTTCATGTGCAGTTGGCACTAAGTTAAGAGTAATCTCTCTTAAGGATGTGAATTTTCTTTTATAGCTGCCTCCAGGTGTATCTGTTGTACCTGCCACCTCCCTGCAGCTGTCCTGCTTCCAAGAGAAACCTGAAAAACAGCTGGAATTTTCAGGATTTTTTTTTTTAATAAATAATTTTCAGGAAATGGTTAACAAATAGTTTTTAATTCCTGATATCCTGACTTCAGCTAGGGTGGAGTTAACTTCTCAGTAGCAGTTACAGTGCTCTGCTTTGGATTTGGAATGACAGATATGTTAACAACACACTGTAAGTTGTGTTCATTCTAAGCACCTTTTTTTCTCATCCCATGCTCTAGCAGTGAGGAGGTATGCAAAAAAAACAGACTGGGAGGGAACATAGCTGGGACATGTCACCTGAATGGACCAAATGGACATATATACACCATGGAACATCGTGCCTGGTGTATAAACTGGAGGAATTATCAGAAGAATGGATGGTCTGGGTTTGGGAAGGGGGGTCTGGCATTGGTCAGTGGGTGGTGAGCAATCGCATTGTGCATCACTTGGTTTGGTTTTTCTACTCTTTTATTATCATTATTATTATTATTATTATTAGCCATTATCATTGTACTGCACTTTATTTTCAGTTATTAAACTGTTTTTATATCAACATACAAATTTTACTTCAATTCCACTCCACTGGAGAGGGGGATAAATAGGGGAGTTGTGCAAGCATCTGCTGGTGTTTCATCTCCAGCTGGGCTTAAAACCTCGACACCTGTTTATCCAGTGATAACATGTAAAGCTTCTGCAGCTCCATAAACACAGCTCTTGAAAACACGGCTTTGAACTCTCCAGGCACTTCAACAAAGTCTTTCACCTGCTAATTCAACCAATGGCTTGATGATTAAACATTTGCTTCCTGTGCTGGTTGTTACTGTTTCGTAGGCATAAAAACTGCAGGTGGCAGCTTCCCTCTCAAGATTTAAAACAACCCCTCCTCCCTTTTTTTTTTTTTTAAAAAAAATTATATTATAAAGATATAATTTATATTATATTATATTATATTATATTATATTATATTATATTATATTATATTATATTATATTATATTATATTATATTATATTATATTATATTATATTATATTTACACCATATTATATATATGGTAAAATATATGGTAATATAATATAATTAATATATATTTATGTATATATTTTATGAAGGTTACAATAGACCCTGTAGAACAGAGAAGTCTTTAAACTGTGTAGAAAATCTTCTTAATAATATGATACTCCTTAAGGTCAGAAGAGACTTCTACCCTCTCCTCACCCTGAAGTGTTGTACTTTTTAATGATTTCTATTGAGCATCAATATAATCTCTCAAATTCCATTTTACTCTCTTTCCAATCTGGTAAATGTAGATTGAAGATCAAAGATTTACAGCTACCCAAACACAGGAGTCCAGATGTACCTTGCCATCAGTTTAAAAAATAAAATTGTAAGAACTTGTGAGCCTCTACCCTTGTTATTTCACTCTGTGCCCCAATGAGACCTCATCCTCACTTTTAAGCTTAAATAAAAAAAAGATATTGTTGATCTTGAATCTCCTCTTCATTTTCACAGTAGGTAATCACAAAATTATTTCATATTTAGCACTGATGTTCAGTACTTGTTAATATTTTGAGCATTTGAAAATGATCAAGACTACCCCTCCTGACCCCAGCTCTTAGCTATACAAAAATAGTTTGTATACTGATTTAGTAGGACAAAACACTCTGGAGATACTAATTAGAGATCACATAGAAGCATTTCACACACTGTTTAGGTCTCTTTACATTTATTTAGATATTTGAGATTTATTCTTTTCTCTATAGTGCTTATTTTTTGTAATTATAGGTTTAATTACATATGAAAATGAATGTGGTTGATAACCCTGAAATACCAATCTTTCTAATTTTTACCCTCAAGAGAAAAACAGCAGCTTTAGGCTCAGCATTGGTAACTTTTGCAAAAGCTTTAGTCTCAGTATTGTTAGCTTTCTTGTACAGGTTCCTGACGAAAGATTCCATGAGGAAGTCCCATATTTTATTGATATTTTTCACATTCAAACTTGCTTCAATAATTAGACATCACAGTAACCTGCAGAATATGACTGATTTATGGTTACTCTTGTGACTGTCATGCTTGGTTTTGTGCTTAGTTTTTTCTTCTTGCACAAGCACTCCACACAGCCATCCCTTTGCTTTTAATTTTCATTCTTATCTCATATTCTCTCTGCTCACTGCCGTTTTTTCTTTACTGTGGTCATGTTGATCATCTTATGTCTCTCTCTGTAATGAACTTGAATATCCAGGCTGGAGTGATCACAACACAGTGAGTCCAATATTTTCCTCCTTGGGTGCTGCATCATTTTCTTACCACTGGACCCTTTCTCTCCTCCCCTAGTGGTTGTGGATTTCATCCACGCATAGTCTGTGGTGGATTCCAGAGCAGAACAAAGTGAGTGTTCACTGGCCTGGGAGATTGATGGTGTACTGTAGGAGGAGTAGGAGTTAACCTCTAAGGTGAGGTGGACTGTGGAATTGGCTTGCCTTTGTAAAGGTGACAGATGGATAGGTGTTCTCTCAAGGTGAATTAGAAAAATAAATATTATCTGACAAATATTTGAGGTGATTACTGCAACGGCAGAACAAGTCTCTCTCTGTGCTCATATTTACTCTGGTTTTCCTTTTGCTATTCATCCTTAAATACCTCTGTTCTCTCTAAAGCATTTAAAGAATATTGTATATGAAGCCATTCACACCATTCACAAACCATAGTTCCCCAAGACCTATCCACAGACATCCAGTTCAGACTACAACTAAAGAACAACATGGGCTGCTTTCTTCAGCGTGCTGTGCACCTTAGTAATGATATTCTCCTCACTAATTTGTGGGAAGGAGATTTTTCTCTTCTGTCTCCTTTATTTGCACTGGTTTTAATTAAACATATGCTCTGACTGGGACATGGGTAAAAGGACAGTTGTGCTGCTGTTTGAAAAGAGCAGCTTGCTTGCTCGGACAGTTTTCCCAAGCTTTCAGAGCTCTAATTAAAATCCACTGAACACATGAGCAATGTTGGCACAGTACTTTGGAAGTGTTTGTTACAACAGTGTCAAGGAGTAGATAAGGTTTTTAGGGGATTAGTGTAAGGTGTTTTGTTTCAGGTGGATTATTTCTAATGAATGGGTCCTCTTTCTTTTCTTCTGCCTAGGAAAAAGGGCCTTATTCAAATTTTTGAAAAAATATTTTATTTTGAGGACCTTGTAAGCAAAATAATTATCCTATTTATAATTTCTAAGATATTTTTTAAAGGATTGAGCAATATAGCTTTGTATTTACATTCCTGATTAATAATGAAAGCCTTCAAAAGTTTCTGTAAGTCTGTGAAAAACAGAATATGGCTGCACACACTGGAGGCAGAGATGTGATATCGAAGGAAACCTTACATATGCTGGTGAATAGAGAAGACTGGAGTGCTCATACTCTGTGTAACTCTATTCACTTTTTCCTTATGTGAATGTGATGTGAAAAATAATTTCCTGCATCTCCCAGGTATTGCTCTTCTGAAAGGGTATGGAAAATAACCACAGTGCTGCTCATGTCCTCACTTTCAGCACTGTTTGTCCTGAAAACATGCAGGAAAACTAAGTATTTGAATATCACCAAAAGAATGAAAAAAAAAAAAAAGAAATAAATCTATTTTATTGGAAGAGTGTATACCTCTATTGCATATTAAATTTTAAGCTGTATCTTTTAGCTTTCAGTACTGTATTGACTAATTAGTTGTATGTGATTGGTGTAATTATCTTCTGGCAATAAATTGCAACACATATTCATAGTTACATGGATTTCATCTTCTGTGAAATGGTCCTTATAAAAACAGTAATAGTTGGTATGTCATTAGAGCATATCAGCAATTAATCCTTAAAATGATCAATGGAATGAATGTCCTTTTCCCTCTATCTCTGGTTTATTTATGTGTTCCCATTAATTATGCCTAATTTTCTGTTGGCACTTTTCTTCTTAATGTAATTCAATTTAAGCATATCTTTCCAGAGACTTATTAATAGGTAGGGTCATTTATATTGTGTAGCACAAATATTTTATAATCCACTAATCTTGACAAAAAGGCAATGCCTTCCTCATAAAAAATGTATGAAGAGTAATGGTTCCCTATTAATAACTTATTAGGTCAGATCACACAGTTTGAAGTGTCTATTACACTTTAATTTTATCAGATTTCTTCCTTTGGAACCTGCTACTTTTTCTTTATCTTTTATTGAGATTATTTTTAACCCAACAGCTGGATCCCCTGCCAAAAGCAGCTTCCTATGGCTGTTGTTTCTGTAGTACTATCTAACCAACCAGTTTTATGTACTGGGCTTTATGGAAATTGTACAATGCACCCAGCAGTGGAAACTCGGGTTACAGTCCTGCTTGAATTTTATATTTTCAGTAACAATGCTATGCCCATGACAGTGACTGGTTCAGCTTTCCTGGTGAAGCAGGACTTTGACTGATAAATGCCATTTGCTTTTGCTCATTAAACTCATTAGATAATGCCTTGTCTGAAGATAATGAGTGAAAACTTCTTCAAAAAGGTGTGTATGTCTATTTCTAAACACAAAACTATGGCTTTGTGGGGCCAGGCCACACTGGGGAGCTGAGGGGTGAGCAGGGCTTTGGGATCCTTTCATCCTGATTTGAGGACCCACCCCTGTGAGCCATTCTCCTGATATCCACGTCCTTCTGGGGTTTGATTTCCAAGCAGCATTAAGGGATAAGCTCAGCTCTGTCATTTACCTCTCAGCCCTTTTAGTTCAGGGACTTGTGACAGAGGCTGGTTCAAATGAGTCAAAAGCAGCTTCTTCAAAACAAACCACTATCTATTCTTTCATCCAAAGGTACGTAGCATGCAAAGGGAAAGGCAATAGCAATGAAGGTTTACACACACATTTTCTCTTTCCTATCACACAGCTTTACATTTATAAGCTTTTTCTAGGCTTTGGAGAAGCCAACCATCATGCAGAATTTTCTCTGTTTTGCTCACTCTCCCCTTGTCAGTTTTCACCAGCAGCTCCTGGTGACTTATGGAAAGCTAAGCTAGGTTTTGTTGTACTTTCTGATTCCAGCTTTATACTTGGAAAATTGTCCTTTTTCAGTCTTTCTGGACTTAAGCTGGGACACTCAACAATTCTTTTCAATTCTTCTGCAGCACTCTCTGATAAGAGTTTATTTTTCCCATTACTAGATTTTTTTTCACCTGCTTTCTGCTTTTGTTAGACAACTTCCTCTAATACAGCTCTGAACATACATAGTTTGTTCCTTCAGCTTATCACAGCTCCTGTCCTGAATATTGCTTTACAGACTTCCACTTCTCAAGTGAAAATGTGTTTCCAGGATATCCTTTTGCCAATTTTCAGGCTGCCTTCTCAGTTTCTGCTTCGTAAGAAATAATTACCTCAGTAATTTGAGTTAGATTTTAAAGAATTTTGTATACTCTTTTTTAGGACTTGCAATTTTCTTGAGGAGTCAGCAATTCCTGTTAAGAGTAGCTGTGCCTGCAAAAGGTGAACTCTTCAAGACAAGAAGCCTGGAGTCAGTCAGGCAAGGTAGAATGTCCACTGCTCACTGTGCACAGTGGTGTTTTGGTGAGGCTCTCTTGCTTACTCATTGCTATGATTTCTGTAGAAACATTTGAGGATCACAGCAGGAGAATTATCTGCATTTACTATGGAGTTTTTTGTTAATGTGAAATGCAGAAGTATCTGTCAGTACAGCTACAGGCACTATTATTTATATATAGAAATATTTTTCTGATTATCCAACCAAAAGGTACATAGAGGAAAATTAGAAAATATTGTAGAATTGTCCAGCTTCTGCCACTGGAATGGATAAAATCCATGTTCTAGCAAAATTATTTCTAAGGTAAAGAAGTTTCTGACTGAATATGAAATTATCATAAAACTCAGCCTGTATTAAGGAGGTTGTTGTTCTGGTTTCATGCTCTATAGTCTCATTTAAATCTGTAAATGCTGATATGAATGACATCTCTGCTAATATTCATATTTACTATGGCTGGTGTTGTCAAACAATTCAAATTCAAACAGAAAAGTCTGGATGATAAGTCACATAATGAAAAGGTTGTTTAGTTGTGTTTATTTATTTATAATTTGGAGCAGAGGATGGAAGCAAATAAAATTTTAGAATAAATTTTTAAATTTATTTTTAGAATAAAATTTTCTGTTATTACCCAGAAGAATGAGCTATCAACAAACTTGGAAAGGCAGCAGTTCACATTTGGGGTGGAATAATCTCTTGCAACAGTAGAAATTGCATCTGGTCAGATGCAAATCAGTATTTTAGAAAATAATTTGGGTAACCATGTGGTCCCAAGTGATTGACAGGTTGAGAAAAGTGATGGTACCCATGAATTTAGCACTTATGGGGTGTGCATTCGGAGTATAGTCCATGCTTTGGGGACACCCTCCAGCTCCAGGCCCAGTGCAGGAGGGATTTTGACAAACTGCAGAACTGTGACACTGAGGTAGCCAGAGGGCTGGAACACAGAACTTACAAGCAGAGGCTGGGAGAATGGAATTTCTCCAGCCTGAAACAAGGGTGCCAAGAAGAGATTAGTGATATTTATATAAACTTTTGGGTGGTTGTAGAGAAGGCGGAGCCTGAGGTGCTCAGTGGTGGGACAAGCAGCAGACATAAGCTACAGCTAGAGAAGTTCCATCGGTATTTAACCACAAATTTCTCTGTGTTAGGAGTGGTAATGCACTGGGACAATTTGCCCAAGGGGCTTGAGAGCTGCATGCCATTTAAAACAGCTGCTGGAGACTGAGTAGCCTGATCCAGCTCTGAAGAGGACCTTTGTTCCTCTGGCTGACAATGTAAATTTACTCATAAAAGGTGATATAGAACAGGTTTAAAAAGACAAGGATATGGACAGGATAAAGAAGTACTTGAACCAAAAATCTCTAATCCAGCTACCTCTTTCACCAATGTACCTCTTTGCCCCCTGACTTCTTTGTTCAGACTACCTGTGCTTGGGGCTCTTTGTGTGTGCTCCAGTGCACACATTTGTAGAGAGCCTAGCAGGCAGTTTCCAGCCAAGAGTATAACAGCACCTCTGACTTCTTCACATCTAATCTTCAAATTTACAGAACTTGTGCTAAGGAAGATGTGAAGTTACTTTGCCTTGCACAAGCAGTGTTTAATTACAGTTAGAAACAAAACAGGCAGTGATCATAATCAGACAGTAAAATGAAAAGCTAAGTAAAATTTGTTCTCACTTTCCCTCGCTTCTTCTCTGATTAGATCATTGATCTTTAAAAAAGTTTGTGTCAAGATTTTATCCAGAGATAACTATTTGATCTCTACGTAATGCTCTGATTAAAAAAAATACAAAAAACCAAGAAATACCAAACAAAAAAACCAAAAACCCAAAAACTTAGTTCTCTCTTTCTGGTTGGAACAGGCCAGGTAAAAAAGCCTGAATCTTAGCCCCATGCAGTGACGTGTGGAGGCACTCCTGCTGCATGGTAAGTGGAATAAAAGACCTTTTTTGGGGGTTGTTTGAAGCATCAGCAGTTGCAGGCAGAGGTGTTTGTTTTTCTTTTGAATGAAAGCTGTGGAGTAAAAATAGACACTGGTATTTACTGGAAATTTAAGTCTGCTAAGTTCAACAGATTTGGAAAGTTCACTAATCTCCATCAATTAAAAAGGCTACCTCATTGTTGCATAAATTGGGACAATGTGCTCTATTACAGAGCCTTCTCAAAATACTCATTTTGAAAAAATGCTACCAGATTAAGTCTGAGTGGTGCTTAATAGTAGCAGTCAAGGCTTTTAAACTGCTACAATTCAAACTATTTCTAAATATCTTATAAATGCAGCAAGAGTTTGTTACCTGTGTCCCCACATCTGATTCCTGTAAGACAGTGTCTGGAAGTCAGGAACAGAAAAACAATACCTAAAACTTTGAATGCCTGAAATAGCTGGAAGTACATGATATTCCCACAAGATTCTCATACTGAAGATTATGATCTAGAACAAAAGAATTTGTTCTACATTCTTATGAGTGAGAATAACACACACCATTTACTTAGTAGTGTCTTCCTGAAAATACTTGGACATATGGGAAGTTTCTTGGGTTGAGTTCCTCTCAATTATGTTTATGGCAAGGCTTCTGTTAGGTTTCCTGTCAGCAGCTTTTCATTCATCACAGGACTAAAATTCAGAATATTTCCAGGAGCAGAAGCAACATGCTTTGGTTCTGTACAGATGACAATGGTTTTAATACAGAGGTCTTCAGAACTATGTATAGCTTTCAATTCCAGGCAGAACTCATGACTTTCCAGTTTTCCATCAGTTATTATTTCAGAGACTTCTTAAGATTTGTCAGAGGGAGGTGGTCTGCCCTTTTTACAGTGCATGGCATTATAGCAGAGCACACAAAGACTTACAATCTGGTTCAGTCCAAGTCAGAACCGATAGACTTTTCTTGGAGGTTTAAAGCAATCATTGCAGTCTGGATGTCATTTAGTACCAAAGTTAAAATGGTGTTACCTGTGTGTACAGTGCTAACTGAAGGAGAATTTGAATACTGAAGTTTCTTTCATCTTCAAATGCTACAAGTGTCCTGACCCCTCTAAAATGATTCTTTAAGGGAAAGTAGAAGTGGTAAAGACATGTAAAAACTGATGAAGATTTATTCATATTCCACATTATATATGTAAACATAAAAAAAAATTGTCATTATAAGCTAGTGAATTTAAACATGGTAAGTCCTAATGGAGGAATGTATTAAACATTAACCCCCCTATCCAAACATTGCTTAACAGTTTTAATGTTATGACTTGATCTAAATCTAAAAAATCCAATACCAGACAGAGTAAAGATGAGAATAGAAGCAAGAGACCCAGCTGTATAAGTAGTGCTGTGGAGAGAACAGCTTTCATGAAAACTGCATTAACTACAACACTTACAAAGATGGGTAGTTACAATAGTTCTCTGCAAATTTACATTAATGATTTTTTGGTATGTTTTTCCTTTTGTTATAAAAGCAAAGAACAACTAAACATGTTTTCACAATTCTTTTTCCAAAAAGAGTGCATTCATGTAAGTACAGTATTCCAGTCAGGAAAATTAATTTAAAAGTAGATGCAAGCAGATTTAATGTCCCACGTGATAAAATGACATTACTCTAGATATACTAAAATCATGTTGATCCTGAGTAAATACTTTGTGGATTAAAACATTTTATTTAGGACAATAGTTGTTATTACAGGAAGCTAAGAACTTAGGTGACTTTTTTACGACAAGACAAGATCAAATCAAAGAGAGAGAGTAAGAGAGGGAAGAAGAGGAAGAATGAAATCCTCTATACTTCTTTTGGCCAATTAAAGCTAGGCTGTGCAGGATAAGTACAATAAAATGGATCTATTATCTCCCCTCACAGTAGGGAAGGCAGGAATGGAACTTGGCTCAGGCCACTTATCAATGCACCTGCTGGCTGAGCTTATCTGATAAAAGAGGAACAGTCACTGAAAGACTGAAGCAGACTTTTCCTACCCACACAATGCCAGGGCCCCAGTATAGGATGTTTGGTATACAGGTCAACATGACCCAAACATGAAGCACCAAACTGTGGGGAAAACATGAATATGTCTGGATTCTAGGGGCCACCTAGTTATCTAAAAAATGCTGTGTGTGATGATCTTTGAATTTACTGATGTGTTTGGTATAGGTAACATTTGTTTTAGAAAATAATATACAGGGTAATGCTTGTTTAAGGAGTGTTTTAGGGAAGAATATAATCCATTTTTCCTCTTAAATATATGTTTCACCTGCCCTCAGAAATGTTACCCAGTTCCAGTCGTAATAATTATAATATGAGGCATATTGTAATGCATACAATTACACTTAACTTTTTGAAATCAATATGTAAGTCACTATATAATACAATTCAAACAAGTGTCTTGAACTTCTGCCTTCACAAAATCAATATTTAGCAAGATTCCTGTAATCATCCAGTCTGTTTACATAAGAAAATGTTATTTTCACTGCTCTGTTTGAGGTAGGAATAGACATAATACGTTATCCAATTTTAAAAAAATGGAGGAAAAGAGCTGGGAATAGCAGATCCCTTCCTTATTCATGAGCCCTGGAACAAGTTCTCACAGAGTCTCAGTATCTACTTTCAACTCAGTTATGTGTTTAACAGTAATGAAATCCATGATGATTTTTTCTGCTTCTTTGTGGTATCTTTTTATAGCTTACTTTTACAGTAGGGAAAAAAAGTACTTTATTGTAATTCAAGCTTTACAAGTGCATTATAGTGCTTTGTAAGCACAGATTATAAACAATTAAGACTGTGAAACCTCAGAACATTTTAAGGAGAAATTAGAAAATCTGAAGAAAGTAGAAACAGTAGTCATTCAGTAGCATTTCTCCCCTGTTTTCATAATCACCTGTGAAAAACTTGAGAACTTCTCAGGTGCAAAAATATACAAAGCGTCTCCTAGTATCAGAAAATGTCTTCTTCATCTGTCACTACTGGGTGTAGCATAGTATCACTCAAATGTTTCTGAAATTGATGCAAGTCTTGGGACAGATTAGAAAAAGGGAGTGAAGTTTTTGTTAGCTTTGTGGCTTGACCTTCAATTACAGAGTTTGTGGCTGCAGTTTTCAATAGGTGTGCTGGGCAATTTTCATTTTCCATTAACTCGTAGACAGAGTGATGTGTGTGAAAGTTAACACTGTGATACCGAGAGCAAATGATAGCACATTGCTAAAGTACAAACCATTTGATTTTGGTGTAGAACTCCCTTTTCTTTCTCCAGATATTTCTATTGCAGCTTAATTGCTGCCTCCAAAATAACTGAATAGCCAATTGATTATATTTCTTTCAACTTCAAAATAACAAACAATCATTTGAAACATCTTGGCATTTCTATGCTTTGCTGCAACAATGGTCACAGGGGAAAAACATCTCTTTCAACAAAGTCCTTAACTGTTGTCTAATTTCAAATAGGAGCTATATGTCCTGGAGAGATAAAATTATTGGTGAATTTTGGAACACATGGTCATATATCTTGCTGGAAAGGCTGAAAAGCGACATTATTGTTGTAATACCACAGTCTTTTTGGAACAAACCACAAAAACATACATGAAAAAAGAGAAAATATTTTGAGAACTTTGCTCATGGAAGCAATGATATTTTATTTTAAAAACAAAAATACTTAAACCTTCTGTTTCTGTGCTGGCTTACATTAGACAATTTTCCCTGAGCAACTGAGAAAATATCACTCTGTAAAGCACGCTTAGTAATTCATGTATCAAATTTACTTATCCGTTATCAAACACCAATTTTTCCTACTTGCATCAGTGTTTCCTCACTTGTGTTGTTACAAGGGCACAAATACTTTTGTGGTAACTATGTTAGCAAGGAAAGTATCAGAGATGAAGCACAAACTGGGAACATTTCAGTATCTTCTTATGTCCTCTGTAATTAATTTTGTGTAAAGATAGGGGATGGGATACATTTGATTCAATACTCATTTCTGGTACCTGAGTTGATTTTCTACAGTTTCTGAGTTTCTTTACTCTTCATTTTTCTTTCTGGATAAATGTTCTGTAGCATGCATCCTTATGTCGTTGCCTGTGATCTTTTGAATGGTTTTAGAGGGATTTGGGGATCATTGTTTCAAACAGGTTCACTGTTAGAAATGGAATAAATTCAAATTATTAACATTTACAGTACTTATTATTGGTTTACAAAATTGTGGTTAATTTGATTCAATCTCTCCCTTAATTTTGGAATGAATAAAGAAAATCTGACATGCAATTTAAAGTAAGGCATGGGTGGTCATGCTGAGGCAAATTAACTGAGACATTCATTTAAAATAAGATTTGGGAATATTTGTGCTAGGTATAATTCTATAAATGTTTAGTATTGAGGGGTGCTGCTGTTATCATGTCTGTGACCCTCTGATTCCATTAACCCTGCCTCTCTGTCAGCATGAAGTTACAGACTATAAATTAAAAAAAAAAACCCTTTTTGTTTGTATATTCTTGTTTGTTTGTTCTCATTTAATTTCTTTTTCCTCTGTGTTCTGGTTTCCACAGCTGGGATGTGTATTTCCTAACATTAGGAAGCTCCCCTTAGCAGCTGGAAGAGAGAAATCATTTTAAATTTATAAAATATGAAATCCAGCATTCCCGTGTATCAGAGTTTGACATGAGAAAAGAGTGAGTCTTAATAGATATATAACAGACATCAGCGGTACCCAGCTGCCAAGTACCTGTGTGTGTAGTCAGGCTCTGCACAAGTGAGCATTTGGTTGGAATGTAGCTGTGCTGGGATGGAAATCTCCCTCTTTCCCATGTGCTGTGCTAAATGTGTGCCATGTGATGGCAGCATTGTATTAACCTAGAAGAGCAAAGCTGCTGAGAAGGAAATTCTCTCCATTTTTCTTAAAACAAAATTAAAAAAAGAAACCCTCACCGAGCTCAACAGCCGAGAGAGAGCTTCTACAATCTGCAAACAGCACAAACAGATTTAACACTGAATTTTTCTACCCAATGGAAAACAATAGAAAATAATGAAAATATTTGACATGCCACCAATAAGTGTGGGCTTACTACTGAGGCAGAGTTGATAATTTAATGAAAAATATTTTCCCTAGTAATTATAATGATAAAGTGAACATGGTATAAATGAATTACGAGCTCAGAATAATACTGTTATTGCATGTATTTCAGTAACAGGCACTTATAAAGTGACAGGCAGATTTTTTTCCACTGTTGAAATAACCAGTAATTAATCACTATTTGGATAGACTTTCAAGTAGAAGCATCTGAAATCTCCAAGGGCTTCAGTTTTTCTGACATCTCCAAGATGTTATAAGGAGCAGAAGGTACTGTTAACCTTTGGCACCTGTTAGTGTGGCAAGCAATAGTTTCTTAAAATATCCAGGTTTTAATGTTGTTTTCATGTAAGGAGTAAAATAAAACAAAATAAATGTTGAATGTTCCTGTTTATCCACTTATATTATTCTTAAAATTCATAAGCTGGTAAATGATGTAAAAATTCCTCCTTTCCTCTCGAACTGGATTAACTCTCAGTTCACTGAAGAGAGTGTGAAAGTGCTTTTCAAACCCACACAGCGGTGCTTTTACGTGCAATGCCTTTCCTTGGAGGGAGGGCAGTGTAAAAGCAACCCTGAGCTTGCTAGAGAAGAACGAAGGATTGAAACAATGAATTTGTTATTTGAATTCTTCTATCCCTTGATTTCAGCACTATGCACATATGTGACATCCCTGCCTCTTGGGGTGTGGGACTCGAGCTGAGAACCCACGGAAGTGGAAGCAGGAGGAGGAGGAGGAGGATTCCTTGGTCTCAGCCCTGCAGCCCATGCCCTCCCTTGCTTATGGTCTTAAATGCATGGAAAGCTTTGTAGGGCTGCACTAAACAGGGCTCTACAGGGAATAATCTCAAATTATACAGCACATAAAGTGGCTTCTCATGAATTTTTACAATTAATCCGTGGAAGTATATGTAAATTAAAATCTGTTGGAGTTACAGAGGAATGTACTTTCTGAGAAATTATGTGGGATTTGTTTGGGGGAAGGAGAAAGAAGCACATGCTACAGGATTTGCACTGCAAGTGTTTCATTGTCTTTCAGATTTAAGGAAAGTTTGGGTTGGAGACACATGGAAGAAAATCTCATGTTTACTGTAAAATGTTTTTATACTCTGGGAAAACCATGGGTGATTAAATTATGTATAAAAATAACTTTTTTTTAATAAGGTCCCAAGGAAGCATGACACACATATATAATTTTGAAAAAAGTTTTCCTTGAAATCACTAGGTCATGCTGCATTTAAGCTTTTATCATCAATGCCATAAAGCAAATGTTAACCTTACCAGTCATGTCAAAATTACTAAGTTTTTAACCAAACAATGTGGTAGCACCAAAGTACTTTGGATTAGGATCATTCCACACACCAATGAATCATGTTCTGTCCCATTGCTGTATTTTAAAAAGAGAAAGAATAAATCAGGAGAGGAGAAGATAACACCAGCAATTAATTCTTGAGTTATATCAACTTATACCTCTCTGGTATAAGTCAAACTCTGGAGTGTGAATTGGCCAGAAGTTCCTTCTTGAAGATCCAGTCTCAGAATTGCTTTTCACTTTCATGTGACCAGTCTAAGCTGAATCATGCTGGTAAATAAATAATTAGCAGACTCATGAATAAGCAGTAACTGTAGGAAAGGGGGTAGAGATCTGGGGTTTTAACAAGGTAAAGAGACATTACTTTTTAGATTTCTGTTTTGGCTTAATCCTAGGAGATGTCCACTAAATATGCAATTTAAAATCATTCTAGTCCTAAATGAGCTATCGGTTTCATTGGCATTCCTCAAGCTAAACAGATGGGAAATTAGATTATTGCCTAGAACATGGCAACAAGAGTAAGAAGTGCCCGAGTTTAAGTTTGTTGAGACTCTGTGCCTAAATTAGAACAAGCCCATTGTGTATGAGCTTTCTTACTGTTTACCCACAGGAGTGAAAATTAATTCCTAATATTTTAAATGCTTTGAAAGACCTCTTTGACATAGGAGAAAAATATCGTGTACGAGTAGTATTCAGAACTGAATATTCACCACACTTTCCCACAAAATAATTTCAATTTTAAAGCAGGTCAGAAGGTAATTGTGCATTAAAATGCTTAAAGACCTCTTTAATAACCATTCTAGTATTTATTACTGTTGATTAAGTGATTGAAAAGTTTGGGTGGTAGACATTAAGTGAGGTGGGAAATACATCTGAGGAGATTCACATTATGGTTAAGAACAATATTCCTTGAATTGTCATTGATAATCACCTAAAAATATTGAGCAGCATGATTTACTCTGTAGAAAGTACCATTTACTGTCTGAATCTCCCCTTATTCTTACGATGAGGTTCCTGATACTTCAAGTTGGAGTTTGGCACATTGTGGTTTCTTGTATTGTTTTTAACACATCTAGGATTTTTGTAATGTAAATTTAAAAAGATAAATTCCGGAATATTCTCTGGATTTGAGTTTTGGGGTTTTTTTAGGCTACTATAATCTTCCACCGAGCAACGGTTTAAACATGTGTTGTTATGGTCATAGTGCATGTTAAGCTGCTTTTGTTTTTCCTGTTAGTGTTTCATATCTATCTTCCAAGAGCTGACTTAAGAAGGCATAAAGAGCCTTAAAGGGACTGCAGTCAGTACAGCCACAACTAGTATGGATGGTTCACTAGAAATCACATTAAAATTGAAACACCAGCTCAAATACGGGCTCTGCCAGAAGCCTGTGCTTCCACCTGTTTTTCATGACAGTAGTGTAATGTCCTTTGCCTTTGGCTGGCTGATAATACTACACAAAATTTGGTGTTGTTCTTCCATGTGCTACAGCAACAAGTCTGACTCTTAAAAACACCAGGTACTGAATGAGATGGATTGGGGTGAGAAGAGAGAGAACTCAGGCTCAGAAAACACAACCTGTTTTTTTCTCTGACCAGAGGTTATTTGTACCATTTTTGTTACACAATTATCTTTTTCCTTCATCTAAACAACACTTATATTGTTCTGGGTGAAAATGGCAAGATGTAACCTGCTTATTGCTGTCAGCTCAGAAATTGTTTTTTTATTATAGAACAGGATTTTTTTTTTTATTTTATCCAGTGCATTAATGGATATCAGAAGAAGAGTAAAACTGTCCAGCAACTCTCATCTTTCTGTCTGATTATGTGTCCTTTTTCTACCCTTAAATACCTATTCCTGTCTTGGCTGACAGCTGGGTTTAAGAATGTGCTTCTTGTATGGTGGGTCAGTGCCAAACCAGAAGACACAACTCCTTCTTTTCCCAATTCTTCCCACTGTAGCATAAGGCGATGGAAACCAAAATCCCACATCCCTTGTTTTCCAAAGGAAAACCACGCTGAAATATTTCATTTTGTGTGTTGTTGACGTGCTCCGACTGTGTCGAGTGGCTGCAGCAAACTGTGAATGATGATGTGTGAAATGAGAAGTCCCTGTCCAGTGCACAGCAAGAATAGAACTCTGAGATCCTTGCCCCACTGCGCTGCTTGATATGCGCTTTTGTCTACGCTATTTTATACCCAGATATGCAAGGCTGCCTTTTCAAACACTCAGTCAGATTCTTACCTACATGCCAGGGTTTTACTTGCTTAGCAGATTTATGCAAATTCTTCATCCAAAACATTGCTTTGGAAAACTTTCCACACTTTATGTAAATTCAAAAAAATTAAAAAAAGAAAAAAAAGAGAACCTCAAACATCTTCCCCTCTCCAAGATCACCCCTCCTAACAATTTGCTGCCCCTGACTTAAAAGTGAATCAGCTTCCTGCCTACATTTGCTCATTTTCTTTTCAGTTGCCAATTAATTATTGAGCCTTTAGAGAATATCCTTAAAACAATGGTAGAATCCTTCACATTATCTAGTAATAATTATATTTCATTTAGACTGGATCTTAACCAAGTTAATTTAAAGCATTTGGAAAAGACAGTTCTTTGTTGATTTTTTAATTCCCTGAGATATTGTCATCAAAATTTTGTCTTTTGAATTAAAAGTTGTAGTATAAGCCTGAAATTTCAATCTCCTGCAATAGGATATGCAGATGGGCCAATGATTCTTCACCACCTGCTGTAAATGTTACTAAGGTAAATTCTTTGTTTAGCTCCTCCTACTAAATCTGCTGTCCTTAAGTGACTACTTCCTTGAAAGTGGCTCATCCTTTACTCTCTTGCTTCACATCTTGCAGTCTATTACTCAGCAGTTTTGAAAGTAAAGTAAAAAGAAATAACAGAGCTGCCTAAACAAGGTGAGTTACTGGAAGCCGAATTTTCCAAGTGTCTTGGTCATGTATTACAAGTTAACATGCAGCCTGCCTTCATGGTCTGGACTGAGTTTTACAGGCTTTGCATAATCATAATTTTCTGTTCTGTCATTTGTCTTGGACCAGCTACTTTGGCAGAACAAAATTTTCATTTAAATCTTTTCTGTTTTCCAAGAACTGTTCCTCTCCTTTCCAGGAGACCTGAGCAGTGAGACAGGGCATGATCCACAGGGAGAAATATCAATTACCCTAATCCTCAAATTAAATGCTGGTGTTGGTATGGGTGTGTATGTGTATCTTCAATGCATTACTGCATGATTCATAACAAGCAATTTAAAATTAGAGGTGTCCAGTAGGAGCCTCTTAACTCCTCCTAGCTTTCCTTTTTGGAAGTCTGCAAAACTCTTCTGCTTTCCAATTTTTCACTTGGTGTGATTTCTCATTTGATCTCTTGTCTGAGCTACCCAAAACATGTGGGAGGAGTAAATCTTGAGAGAGCTTTCCACTCCCAGTGATGCAGAAATAATATATTTCTCTGTGTTTTCCATAAGAAAGGGCAAACAACTCTTCCCACTGCAGAATACCTTAGAGCCAGTGACAGTGCTCTAAGTTTGCTACTCCAGCATTGCATGTTGCAAGAAAGAATCATATTTTCACATAAATAGGTTAAATCCAGCTAACTGAGCTTTAACATAATTCTCCTAAAAGAACTCATAATCTGTTCTACTTTTAAGTTCATGATACTTTAAAAACAAACATTATTATCTGCTTTGAATCCTAATCTCTCCACAGACACTTTTGTTCTTGGTGATTCCAAGAACCACCAAGAACCAGAGTGTATCGAAAATAATTAAGGAAATAAAATTTATAAGTTGAGGATTGCTCAAAGGAACCCTCTTCATGACACAGAGAAGGTAGATGTCTGGAGACATCTTCTGACATGACAAAACCAATAAAATTATTGTTTTTTAAAGTTAGGTATATTCAGTCTAATGTATGCATTGCATTTTGATTAACAATTGGTTCATTACCATTGCATTTAAATCTCTTTTGTCAGAAACTGAGGAAACACAGGATACTAATAGTCATCTTTCACACGAAAAAAATAAATCTGAAGTTTTCACAAAATGCTAAACCCACACCACTACTGTAATTTTGTACATCAATTAGAATGAATTAAAAACATTGATTATACAAATCAAAAATCACAGTAATTTCTAGTTAGTATTTCTACCTCCCAATCATAAATCCCAGTGTAGTAAGAATTTATCTATTTTTATTAACTTTTCATAATAAATTTTAAATTATTCTAAATTGAAAAATTAATTGTAATTGAATAATTTTTTGAACAGTGTGCAGTGGGATTGCTGAATTCTAATCAATACTAAGAAGGCTTTCCATCAGGTTCCCTAGAGTACCTGTAGTATAACTAATAAAATTAAATATTGATGTCAGATGTCTTTTACGATGTGCATGGGATTTCACTCTTCAACAGTATTTTCTTTGGAAAAATTAATCTGCAGTGGTCCCTTGCTAAATACAGGCATGTAGCCTTCAAGACATAGGTAAATCTGTGATTCTGCTCCATTATATCTGCATAGTGCTAGATCTAGAAGAGGGAGCTATGTTATTCACTCCAGTGCTCAGTTCATCTAAGGAACACGATGAGATGTTAGAAGGATTTGACTGTTTGTTTAATTCAGTTTATGTTTAGCACTCTGTAAACATTTTTTGATTCAAAACTTGAATTTCTAGGCTAAAGGGCAGATTGTTGACAGCCTTGAAGATCTGCCCCATTGCACCAGACATTGAGAACTGTGGATATGTGTATCCACAATAGTGTAGCAAGTTTTTTCCCCTATTTTCTTGCTTAAGCCTCTGTGTTCCAGATGATACCTGTCTTCCTGGTGTGTACCCAATAAGGACACAACAGATAACTATTGCCAAAAGCTGATATTGTGAGTTGATTAATCAAAACCCCATTGATTTATAATCCTTATGACTCTTTGGAAATTCACTAAAAGCATTGTATGATCCCCTGTGTAACTGATTTATGAAGTCTTTCATTCAATATGATGTATTAGGTACACACTATTCATAGTTCTTAGCATAAAGCAGTGCATACCTGTTCTTTCATTCAATATAACAAACTACATATCCACTAAGTGCAAAAAGGGGTGGAGAAGCCAGGAACTAATTTATATAGTGAGTAAAGCATAGTAAATATTTATATTTCAATGTTTTTGCTTAGTAAGTTTATTTATAAAGTCGGTGAGACAAGACACTTTTCCTATATTACATCTCAAGTATCACAGACGCATACAGATAACCCATGTAGTGAATATAATTGTTGAGGATGTTGCTGTATTGTTTGTTTATCTTAGTGAAGAAAATAGTATTTCAGCACCAATATTTGTTGTATAACTGCTGAATTCTCCAACCACCTGTAAAATATTTATAGAACATTTATGATATTAATCATGCCTTAGAATGCCATTCATCTGCAACTCAGGTGTGGACTGAGCATGTCCATGGCAATGGGCTGGAATTCTCAAAGCTCACTATCAGGTTCACATCCACTTTTCAAAGATTAATTAAAGAATCAACTTTTAATATAAAATAAAAAGCACATGCATTTATGTCTGCAGCCTAATGATAAAGCTGTAGACTAGCATTAATTATATCCCATATAGCAAATTATGAAAAATAGCAATTCCCTGAAGTCTTTATCAAAGCATAACACAGCATCTCACAAAGGCATAATATATTATTCCATTTCATCTGGCAGATTCCCACCCCTCACCCCTCAGATACTGTAACATGTCCTATACCCTTTTCTTAGCTGTTTGTTTGTTTGTGTTTTTGTTTGTGTGATTTTGGGGGTTTTGGGGGGTTATTTTCAGTAGCCTCTTTTCCATTGCTGACTGTACATCCAATTTAGAACCACAAAAATGATATTTGGTGGCTCAGTTTGGAGCTTACATCTACCTCCATAGCAATGAATAAGGTGACTTCCCATTCTTAGTGCCACCTTTCCTCAGGAATGTACTTTGGTTATCTACAAAGATAACAGTCATGCACTAAAAGCAAAATAAAACCACATAATAAAAAAAAAACCATTGATGGAAAACAATTTTTCTCATTTTTCTTTTTTTATTATCATATTTTCAACTTGTACTAATTTAAAAACTGCCCCACCTCCCTCCCTTTATGGCTGATTAAAATTTGGGTTTACTGAATGTCTTTCTGTGACCAGTGCTGACCAGGTTTTCCTTTCAGAAAACCATGCCCTGTGGTGTTTTTATAATTTGCTCTGTGTGTAGTCTAAGAAAAAGAAATTTGACTGAAAGGATCAGACCAAAATTTTTGTCATATTTTTTGAAGTGGACTTTCATATTTCTAGGCTAATTGTGATAAAGAGGCAGGATCAACTTGGTCTAACCATCAGGTCATTCAGAAATCTTTAGAGTATTAGAAAAATCAAATTCAGAAAAATTAAAAACGTTCCTTAAAACAAAACCAACTTAGTATTTGAGTAGAAATACTCTTGCTGGAAAAGCTAGACTGTGCTTCTCCTCTTGGTGATGTATTTCTCATATGAACAGCAGATGGGTTTCAGTGGTGTGTCCTTGCTGGGAAGGGTTTGGTAAGCATGATGGCACATCCAATGTCATTTTTACAACTGTCTCGTATAGACTGCCAAGAGCTTTACTTGTCTTGCTGTTGCTGTAACTGAACAGGTCATTGAGATCTTGAAGCAATTTTTTTCACAAAAGAGAATGACCAATCCAGAATAATGAAGTTCCATGGCAAAGAAGATAATGGAAATAGTGTCCTCTTATTCTCTTTCCCTCTGTTGAGAGAGGTGAATGAGAATCAAGTTATTCAAATATTATTTTCATGCTTTTTTCCTAAGCAGGGTGCAGCATGGGAGAATGGGAAATTCAGCAGATTGTGACAAGTTTTGGAAGAAGCATTTATGATAAAAATCAGAAGAAAACTAAAGCAGTGAAGAGAAATATGAAAGGAGAGAGGTGAAAAGGTAGACTGGAAAAGGGTCTGAAGAGATAGAGGAGATTAAGATTTTGCAGAAAGAGACTAGAAGAACAAATAAGTGTGTTGGGGAGAATAAATACATGGTACTGAAAGTTAGAGTTTTGCTGGGGTAAGGAACCAGAACACAGGATGAGGAGGGTTACATACAGTATACACATTTTTTTTATTGTCACCTTATTATTCTGCATCTCTGTCTTTATTAAGTGAAAGTGAAGTGAAATGTGTAGCAGGAAAGGTAGGATACAGCATTACTATCAGAGACTGGAAAGGAACTGGGAAGGAAGAGGGAAAACAAAGCAGAAACTAAAGGAAAGGTGATAGGATGAGAACAATGAGGATGAAGAGCAGAATTAAAAGACTGAGAGAGAACAAGAAGAGGTAACTTTTAGGAGCTGCAGCAAGATCCACTTTATGCATGCAAACACCAGCTTTAGTGATCATCCTGAAATGCACATGCATACTAGTCAAAGTAAAACAGAGAAACAGTACATAACAGTACAAAAAAAGTGGAGTCATGAATAAGTGTAAAAATAACAGAGCTGTGTTAAAATCAAGGTAAAGGTTTTGACAGTTTGTTCTCTGTTATCATTGTGTGAAGAGCAAGTGACTTTTTCTCTCTTATTTTAAATTTATAAGTGGTAATGTTTTAACAATATCTGTATTCTGAGAAACTGCTCTTCCAGGAGGCACACAACAACTGAGCCAGAGCTGGTGGCCTGCATGCACCGATCCTCACCTTGCATACACAGAGATGAGGCTGTGTGAATTACAGAGCAGTGCAAAGGAGCAAAATATTGCTGCTCTGCATGTCTGCAATGGGGAAAAATAGGAGATGATCGTGTTTTATGTATAGTTTTCTGTCCTTACAAGCTGCCACCTGGGAAGCAAACAGCTCATGGAGAGTGTTGTTTTTCCTTTCACAGCTGGCAGTTGCCTTTGTTCAAATAAGCCCAGAAATGTTTGCAATAAAGGCAGAAATGCCCTCCAAGAACTTACTGAAGGATACTCAGTAAATCTTTCAGAAAAGCCTCAACATCATAAACCACAAACAAAAGGTACCAGAAGATTCCTCTTAAACAGGAAGAAAGATAAGTTTGGATACTGAGGTTGCTTTCTTAAAAATTCTGAGTGAATAAAGCAGTCTTGACAGAAAGTTCCCAGTTATGGATTACCTATAAAAAGAATAAAAGAGATGAACACTGAAGGTTTTTCATGGCTGTAAACAAATAATTTGTGAGCACACTGTGCTCAGACCACAAATAGAAGCAGGAATTAGAAGTGCCCCTAGCTGACCAGCATATACATATATCATTGGTCTGGTGTAATGAAGATTACCTGATAAAGATCACAATATGACAGTTTTCCTTTTGCATTGGCTGCTGAACAGCCAGAAACTGTTTTCTGCGGCCAGCCAACTATTGATCCAGCTCCCTCCTGTCAGTGATGCAGTTAATGGGAATTCCACAGGCAAATAAAAGCTACATTTTGTCTTCATTTTCATCTGAAATATGAGCTGGTCCTTTGTACTCTAGACAGTCATTTATTACTCATTTTCCTTTATTGATGTTTATGAGCTGAAGCATAAAATGATTCTCAAATGTAGTTTAATTGAGGCAGCAGTTGACACTGTGACCATGATTACTGCTGCACCATCAGCTGCATTAAATCCATGAATCAAGGTTTGCTTTTCATTGGTCTTTGAGGCAGCATACGGTAGAAAGTATCCTTAAAATGCAACTGTGCTGTGGCTGGAGAAATATGTCGATTTGTCTTCATAGGGACTGAGGGGGAAAAAAGTGCCCAAAGTCCTTAGCAAACAGCAACAGAGCAGTAAAGTGTTTCTTATTACTTTACATTCAAAGACTCCTACCACTCCCCTACCCAGGGTCTTAAAAGTTATTTGTAAAATACTCTTTCTTATATGCTTTTTTAATATTTTTCTCACTGAATTATGAGAGACAAAATGAATAGAGGGAAGAGCTGCCATACACAGCAAGAGGGGAAGCCAAGACACTCAATTCATTTGTAAAATGGTAAGGACAATCAATACTGTGGGGAAGTATTTTTTATATGCAGTTATTAACTCATAAGCTACAGTATATCTCATCTCATTTCAACAACAGCTGAGGTCTCCATTTCCCCCTGGAGACCCCTGCAGGTCCCATTATGAGAATCATAAATAATATGTGCTAATGAGATATGAATTGATTATGTTGGAAAAGCTGACATTTTCATCCATCATTCTAAATGATGTTTAACAATGGATTACCAGCCAGTAATTCCTCTGATATGAGATTAAATAAAATAGCAGGCTGTTTCAGCAGGCTAGCTCAAGGAGATGGCAATAAATCTGCTCAATTACTGTATTACCAATCCGTTTTTCACTGCTAAGGATATTATTATTTCATTTAGACTTGTTCATGCATCATAGATTATTTTATTTCAGTCAGTCAATGGGAGAAACTGCAGTATTTTATTCACTGAGCTGCAAAGAACTGGGCTTTGATAGAGTACAGTATGCGCGGCTCAGTGGGCCTCCAGCGGATAGAAGAAATGCTACCGAGCTCCTATCAGATCAAAAATACATTGTGAAATCCACATTTCAGGAGCCAGCATTTTGTTTTCAACCTAATTTACTTTACTTATCTGAAAAGTCTCAACCGAAGGATACTGCCTAAAAAGCTGATCAATTGAAACAAAATTATTGGCTCCTCTAAGATGATTTGTACTTCACCTCGGTCCTGTAGTATATTGAGAATTAGATCATTCAGACTATCCTTTGGCCTGGCAAATTAGATTGCAAATAACTGTAATACAAATGATCCTTTTTTTTTTCCCCCCCTGCTCAGGAGGGAGGGAAAAAAATAAATTAAAAAAAACATGTAAAGTTTATTAACCAACTCCTATCATAGAGTTCTTTCCTTTGCCAGCCTTGGTCTCACAGTCTTGGTCAGCCCCCCTTACAAGAATGTTTAATGCTTTGCACTTCATTCAGCACCCGTTGTAGAACCCCACACAGAATTTTAGTAACTGCAGCATATACTGAGTAGCCTGGGGCATGCCCAGTGTCCAGCCAAGCCGCCTGGATATGATCTTGAGTTTTACCCATCTGCCCTGGTCTGCAAATCAGTGCAGCAGGTGGTTTGTGGCCAGCACAACACTCATGCATCACCAATGATCCCTGGTATTCTACCAGCTGTTTTTCTGTAAAAGAAGAAAAGATTGACATGATTATTCTTCCCCTCTCTAAACACTGGGAAGGCCACAACCTTGCAATGCAAGCAGTAATCCATTCCTTGCAAAGAGGTACTTACCCCAAATCTACTTAGGTTCCTCTCCAGACCTCACCCCTTTCCTCTACTGATGGGATCCCTTAGAGGAAAATGCTAATAAGGTAGTCTTTTCTTCAAGACCAGGACTTCAAGATCAATTGTACTTTAATTGAGAAAAGTCCGTATGAAGTGCAGCAGTTGGGTAGGAGAGGAGAAATGCATGGAACAGAGTTCATTTCTCTTATAGTTTTATCACTCAAGGGTCAGCTGAGAAGTGGCAGGTGCTGAGGTGCAATGGAAAATATGCTCCAGCAGTAAGTTTCATCCTTGATTTATTGTTTCTCAAGCCCAGCAGAAAAATTACCTGATAGACATATTACAGAATATTGTACCTTTGGAAGCATAACTCCCTGTATAAATGCAGTCCTGGAGTCCAACTCAGCACTAAGGGAAGCAGTAAAGGGGGTATGTGTGGATAGGTCTTTGAAAATACAGCCTGAATCTCAGACAAAAATGCAACGAGAACTATGAAGTATGAAATTTTTGGGGGGGAAGTAGAGCTAAACCTGGTATCATTATGCCTCTGTGTTGACTAACTACCCATTAAAAACAGATACAGTAGAATTAGGGAGCAGACCTGGAAAGATGACAGGGATCATATCAATATGGAGATACTTGTGCAAAATACTTGTGCAAAGAGTGCTGAATAGAATATGCTGAATTGAATAAACTTCTTCAATTAGGAAAAGACTTCTTAAAGAGAAAGAAGATACTATAAATCTAAAATACAGAAAGTTTTTTGAAGTATTGATCAAAAAATAAGTCATTCAAAGAAATGGTTGAGCAATATTCAAAGAACCAAGATATTTTTAAAAACTCCCAGATTTAGATTGCAGTTTTCATCTATTGTTTTCTGTATATCTAAATGTAACATAGATTACGTTATTCAATGAATAATATTTCCATCATGTCTTAAATACAAAAAAAAATCCATGTAAAATAAAGGTATTTCTATAACAGAATAATATCTGAATCATTGAAGATGATATCTCAGTTTTCTCATAAGGATCATATGAATGAAATAACATCTGTAGCATGTCTGTGAGTTCTGTTTCATAGTAGTAGCACACTAGATAATGTGGAAGTTTTGTCATCAGACTTCCTTTCTGATACCTGCTTCTGTTTTCCCTGCATAAGGAGTACTGCTTCTTTCTTACCTGCTTTACCTGAACTTGAATATATTTTGATCAACCTTTCCAGATTTTAGCTCTGTGCCCAGAGTTTTGATGCACTGGTACAAGGCACAGGCGATATGTGTCTGTTGTTATTCAGCTGACTGTGTGGCAATCAGTATTTTTGCAATAACTTTTTGGGATAAGTGTTGGATATTTGAAAAACTCTTTATGAGGGGTTTGTTTGTTTGGGTTTGTTGTTTTGTTTGTTTTTTTAATTTAGCTTTGTATTTTAATATCAAGTGCTTCCATAAGAATAGGTTAACATTAAAAAGTTGCAGGGCTTTGAAAACTGGCAGGTTTTCTATCCAGTAGGAAAGACCTATCCATGTACTCACTTTCTTACTGTAGTTGATGAACATTGACATAGTGACTGCTAATGTGATTAACTGCATTAACTATTCTGAAAAGATAGTAATAATTGCGATTTAGGCTGAAGACTTTACTAGAGTTGTAAATCCTCAAACTGTCAAGATGTTTACACTTAAGTCAGTCACATTTCACTAGGCAGTGTCAAGCTGGGACCTAAATTTCAGGGGTTTCTGTAAAAGCAAGTGTCAGTTTTTAGGGATGACTTTATTAATTTCCATAATTACTGTTATTTTAAGGTAAGATGTTATTTTGAATTTATGCATCTTGAAGCTTAAGAGACACGAGAAGCAGAAGAGGCTTTTGGCACTCAGTCACCTCCCCAGGATGGATATAGTAGTCAGTCAACTTTAAGTAATTAATCTTGAGCCTCTATGAAGTAAAATCTTGTAATTCTCAGAACACAGTCTTGGGGTACTACAGTCTTTCAGTTAGAGAGAAAGAAATAATTTCTGCAGCAAGAAAACTGAATGAGTTCTAAGGTTAAATGTATAAAAGTACAAATCCTGTAACTCACAACCTGAACTTTCATAGTGGGTTCTATGATGGCACTGACAGTTTAAAAATCTTAATGGCATAACACATCCTGGTGAATCTCAAGCCACACTGCAAAGTTCCTGTCTATTTTCACTATGAACTCTCTCTGATGTATAGTGTAAAATTACACGTTGGCACGCATAAATGTGCACAAATGTGACGTGGCATGTCCTGGCAAGACAATTCTCCAAGCTAGCTGCACATGAACTAATTATTTAATCAGTTTTGGGAGGTTTTTTGAGAAGCCTGAACTAATACAGACAGTTAAGCTGTAAATCAGGATGTATAATTATGATGGAGATAGGAGAGGATCAAGTTGTGACATTTGAGGTTTAGTCACTCAGAGCTGAGCTGAGCTGACCTTTGTGCATGGTGCAACTGAAGGCCTTTACAACAATTAGAGCACTGAATTAGAGGTAGAATTTGCCTCTAATGTGTCTCTAAGACTTTTAATTCCAAAATTGCTTGACCATGCTGTTTAAAGCACATCTGAAACAGGGCTACAGAATAAAACCCATTAGATAGTTTTTGGCAAAAAGTTAATATGCATACAATGTGAGATGTAAAAAAAAAAGTCAAATGACAGAGTTGATATTAAAAACAAATATTAAAACCAAATCCCATAATTTCACAGGATTTATAATTGATCTCAATGGCTATGAACAATACTTTAAATGATGGAACTATTTGATTTAAATATTTTCCATCTGTCTCAACAACAACTTCATTTATAAGATGCCAAATACTATTTCTTATTATAGTTTAAACTGCCGATGCAATTGTAAACACTAAGAGTGACTCCAAGTATGTTACAAGCCAAGTTTCCTCTTGGTCTTAATGGGTAACTTATTTTTAAGGAAATTTTGCATTGAGATTGTGAGTTCTTTCAGCAATCTGGTATAAACAAGCACAGGATATTAATGGATATTAATGTTAACAGCCGAAAGCCTCTGCAGTGGTGTTTTCTCAGTAAGAATGTGTTTCTGCTAAAACTCAGAGGTCCTTACTAGTGGTATGGGAACTACAAACACAGCATCAGTGTCAGTGTTCAAAAGCAAATCTTGGGTCTGTGCAGGTTGTAACAGTGATACTGATACTTTTCCTCAGTGTTTATTCATAGCTGCATAATGTTCATCAGTTCATGCTTTCTCACAATCATTTCAAGTACATTCAGGGCTTTGCAAATCAAGAAACACTAGTCTTTAATACCAGAATTGGATTAATTGGCACATATGTTTGGGGTTTTTCTTATTTATCAATTTTTCTTACACATTTTAAGCTTGAGAAGCTTATTCACATGGATGCATGGCTGGATATTTAAAATGATTTTCATTTAACCCCCACTCTTTTGGTGACAATAATTCATCACCTTCTGGGGTGAGGAAAGAAAAATTTTCTTTTTTTCCCAGTTCTTCTCATCATCCTAAAACTGAGATGTGCCTGCTCAAGTCCCTTGCATTCTTCACCACACCTCTGAGCATGTGGAGTGAACCTCTGCCTGTCTCCCTTTCTGAATGTTTTCTTCTACAGCAGCAGGAACAGGGGCAAATTGCTTCATGACAGATGTTGCTGTGTCACCTCCTCCTCCTGGTGCCAGCCCTGGGTGCAGAGGGAAGTCCAAGGGCTCTGCAGTAACTTCTGAAACTCATTCACATCCCAGTCAGCACAGGAGATGCTGAGTGGGAAGGGACATTTCTTGCAACAGGTCCCTTGAATGCTCACTTTAAACAGGCACACTCAAAAAGAATGGAACTTTTAATCAGGGAAAACTACTAGTAGTTTATGACCAACAATATTAAGCTTTTCTCACCTCTCTTTCTTGCTTCCAGGAAACATTGGTCCACTAGAATTGCTCTGTTATGTAAAAGAGTGTTATGTAAAAGAATTTTGGAGATTTTCTGCAATAAGATTTGTAGGAATCCATTCCTGATGTAAAAGTTGATCCTAGCTGATCAGACTTTTCACTGAGTAACTGGTTCCTGTGGCCTGAAGGCCAGACTGTCATGTCTATTTTTCTCTTTTAAATTAGTATATTATGAATGTGTTTAAAGACTGTATTAAATAACCTTAAATTCTGTAGTTCTTCTGTGAAAAGACTGTGTTTTAGTAATAGCAGCTATTACAAGTACCCAGGCAGTAAAGTGCAGTGAAATCACAGATATAAAGGAGTCATGCCCCCAAATTAAAGACAATCTTAAAAACAGAAAAAAATACAGATTTATTGCACAATCCACAAAAAAAAAAAAACAAAAAAAAAAAACTTCACAGTTTAATGATAATTCTTGGCTAGCACAGTCAGCAATATCAGATTTACAATAAAACATCTGGGGAACACATGAAGAAATAAACTTATTCAAACAGAAAGAGAGTAATTTGTGAACATACTCTGTCTTCCAGTCTCAAAACTGTGTTGATTTGTGGAATCTTTTTATTTCTTGCTTGCTTGCTTTCTTTTACACAGCTGAAAGTTGGTTCAGAAGTGCAGAGATGGGGTAGAGGTCAGAGATCATATTTCTTTTCTCATTCACATATTTCATGTCTGGAATTGAGAGAAAAAAAAGTGCAAAAAAATACAAGCTTAAACTTTTCTCATGTATGTCATGGATATTCTTTTTTATTAAGAACTTAATTTTGATTCCCCATCTTCCTTTCCTTTTCCTGGCAGAACCGTGGCATTGGGGTCTGACAGCCACCACGTGTATTTGACGCTGCTATAAACTCGTGCTTTCCCCTCGCAGCTGTTTCTGTAAACACGTGTGAATAGTCATCCTCCTGTGCCTTGTGCTGAGCCAGCCTTGCTTTTCTTGGAGCCTGGCCAGCAGCTAATGGGAAGGCAGCGTGTGTGGATCCGTGTGCCCCGTGTGCCCCCAGCTCACCCCAAGGCTGCAGCCCTTGGCCACGCGTCTTTCCCTTCGGGCGCCTGGGACCGTATCCACTCCTGCTGCTGCAAGGCAGGATTTCACTTCCCAGAGGATGGAGTGAGCTGCAGGGGTATCACAGTTACAGGGCATTTGGTAGTGTTGTCATAATATTAAAAACCTGTAGCTTTCTGACTCAAAAAAGTTTCAATTGCTGGGAATTCCTCTCAAAATCCTAAACGTGTGCGCACACACGCGTGTGTGTAATATCCATATTTCATCTAGTTAGCGTTGCTGTTTCTTCTTTTTCTCCATTACTGTGATTTTATAGAATGAAATGCTGCAAAAAAATAAAAAAAATAAAAAAAATAAGAGGGCTAATTTAAGAGCAAATCCACCCTAAAAAAGTAAAAATCAATCTCTCTCTCTTTGCACAGAGAGCCCAAGGGAATAGAATACAAGGAATCATGGGTATCTTGCTTCTAGTTTTTGATGTATGTTCTGATGCAAAAGATTAATGGTTTTCTCTTGGGGATAAAGGATTGCAAGGTCCGAACAGCCAGAAGTTTGTGTATCTATTTATCTAATGGCAAAGAGTACAGAAGTCAGCAATGGGCACCTTTTCCTTGACAACAAATGACAAGTAAGCCATTCTACCACAATGCCACCATTGTTTAACTCCTTCTGAATTTATAGAAGGCAGAATAAAAATGGAGAATATTATACTTGCTGCTGAGTCAATCCAAGTTTGACCCAGGAGTCTCTAACTAAATACTTTTTTGAAGTACTAATGAGTAATTGAATAGTTTTGGTGATTAAAAATCAGTTTATAAGGCCAAACAGACTTCTGTTTTACTTGTCATCCTTGGCCTTTGTTCCTTTTCCTCTCATTACACATGGATCCCTCTCAGAAACTATATGAGAATGCCATCCTTTGGTAGCCACACAGAAGCAATGAACAAACCAAGGCACCTTGACTTCTTGGGGCAGTGACTGTGGATGGTCTGAGGTAGTGGGTAATCCTTTCCCTTGCACATTACTGGGTGGTTATAAGAGTATTTTCTATTTCAACACTTCCATCTGTTACAACAGTTATTCATGCAGATAGTTCTGCAATTTGCTTTTCTAACATGCTCAAATCAGTGAGTAGCTAAAAGTACCTCAATAAACTACAGCAGATTTTTCTTGAGAAAAGAAATCAGATTTATGGTAAGGATTTTAAAAGAAAGGTCTGCAAATAATTTCTGTAATATTTATTGCAGCCAAACTGTGTACCTAGCCCTAATACACTGTGAGAGCATTAGCAAAACTGTAATCTGAAAATGTATAATGGTGAGATTAAAATCTGAAACATTCTAATGACCCACACAAATGGAAAAAAAAATAAAATATTAAATTTCTGCAGTATTTGGTACCTGTTGTTAGAACTGCCTTTGGTGTAAGTTAAACACCAACACCAATGACCCAAGACCATTATCAAGGAGTACCAGAATGGAGTGATCTCAGTCAGGAAATTAAACTCATGAGCTCTCAATTAATGCCCAAACACAGCCTGGCACACAAACTAGTTACTTAATGGAGTGTATAGCTAAGAAGAGGTATAGGGCTGTACAATTCTGTTTATAGTGTCTGCACATGGAAAAACTACAATTCTAACAAATTATGCCTTATATAAATGAGAAATTACCTACTCAAACCTAAGGATGATATGTTACATTTCCTTTAAAATATTAATTTGAAATTTATGGCATGTTTATTTAATCTCTACCCAGTGGTTAAAAGATAAATTAAATAAAAATGTATTTTCCTCTCTTACAGACAAAATACAATTACTTGAAACAAAGGCACTAGGACCTGTTCAGATTTTATTAAATTACCTTCAAAAGAGTCAAAAGGGAGCACTCATTTACAAATCAAGTTCCTGCCTTGATAAATTCTGGACAACATCTGTAATCAGTGAAATTCTCATTGTTACTTCTGGTAAGACGATATGCTGTATCTAAACCCGTGGAGTGATTGTTCATTGTATGTGCTACTTTCACAGTGGGTGTGAATGTGGAGGGAAGAGCTTCAGTTTGAGATCAGAGTACAGAAATTGCTTATCTTGCATATTTTATTTGTTTGATCCCTTTAAGCTGTTTGACCTCTCATTTCATTCTGTGGTGGGAACCTCTTTCCCAATGTTACCCTAGTAATCAGCATTTTCTGATTTGAATAACAATGCCAATTCAGCATTGTGAGGAATTGCATACACCTATTCACTTGTGCACTGCAAACTCTTTTTCCGATGATTCACAACAAAGTGTGATAATTAATCTGGTTTAGGCAGCTCTAGGAATATATCATCAAACCCAGGAAAACAGAAAAGAGCAAATAGATGACAATCTAGCCTTTAGCTCATTTTTATGGAGATGGAAGTGGACCATAACAAAGGTCAAATTCAAGGTCAAGATGGAGACCATTGAAGAAACTCTGATGGGGCTGGTTCTTCCTGCAGGTCCATTCAATCTAACCAGCCAGGTGTATAAATAGAGCCCTTCAGCTGCTGGCCCAACCAGCCTCTTCACATCACAATCAGCAGACAAGCACAAGCAATTTACTGCTGAGATCATTTCAGAGATACGCTACAAAAGGCACAACATAAGTTAAACTGAAAAAAACTTTGGCTATAAAAATATTACCTGCTTTTTCTAGGCAATCACTAGTCTTAAATTAATGGCACTTATTAAGATTTGTTTATAATTCAAATAGTAATTTAATAACTAGTTAGGTCAGACTTTTAATTATTATTGTAATGCATAATAGCAAATTATTATCTATTTTTACCTTATATATGTTTCATAACTAGATTTGTAGGTGTTTAATTTTATGTAGTAACTTGAGATGGTACAAATTAATTGCAGGCTGCTAATTCAGTAATGATTTGAGCTGGGAATTTTTTACACTACCTATTTTATTACATTAATGGTCCAATCCCGCTGCTACCAAAATTAATAGGAAAATCTCCCACTGATTTCAGTGAATTTCAAGTTGTAGCCCAAATTGTAAATAGTAGCTACTCATTTTTCCTCCAAAGAAGGCAGTGTAGTGAATGGTAGACCAGTTTACCAACAAAAGTATCTTTCTTTAATAATATGATCTGTTGTGTTTATACAGTATAATTTCAAATTCTGACTTCTAGCCATGATGATTTGAAGATGTTTTTCTTAACAAAAACAGAGGGGAAATGAGTGGTTCAAAACGATACAGTCAAATCTAGTTAAAGTCATATTTCACTGTGTGATAATAAGTGTTTAAAACAAGAGGGTAAGTCATAAAAAACATATTATTTCAAGTTCAAAGTTAATAATAGTGCAGTTATTCAAGTAAGTTCAGTAATTCTGATGGTGCTTAACAGCGCCACTATAATTAACCCATTTTTATTTCCAAACATTTTTAGAGGTTTAGTACACAACTGTTCAAAATGGAAACATGACAATGTCTTGCAGGTGTATTTTTAAAACAAATATATTCATTGAATTTTTAAAGTAGTTTAAATCCATCACTTATGATTGCATGGGAGATAGCATTCCTGAGAGTTTGAGCAATTTCTTTAGTCATTTCAGTTTTTTTCCTTTTCCTGTTCTTCATGTAACTCTGCATTTGAGTAATGCCTACGTTTGAACATCCAATGAAACAAGAAAAGGTTTTGTATCATTTTCCCTGCTACCAATGCTAAATTAGTGATCATCTGGCATTCTGTTTCCTACTGTCATGTATAGAACAAAAGCATAATTTTCAGACAGCTTTTATTTTTTTTCTCACAATTATTTATTTCTATTTCCTTGTATTTGTACATGTAGCAAATTTCTTATTTATGGCCTGAGTACAGTAGGTTATTATTCATTTTACTTTAAAGACAATACTATTTTTAATTACTTTGAGTGCTTAAATGACAACTTCATCAGGTTCAAATGGTGAAGTTTTATGGCTCTTTTCTAAAATTAAGACTGTACATTTACACTGCAGGATGCGAGTATCCTGTTTTGTCTTAGAGAGGTTCAAATACTATCTTCATTTAGGTGTATCTGAGTTCCCTCCAGTTGTGCATTAAGCAATCTGACTTAACATCTATCACATGTAGTTCAGGCACCCTCTCATCTCCACCCCAGGGAGAGAACTGTGTGCCTAGTGGCGTGTTTTGTTTTTATTTTAAATGTCCAAGGAAAGTGGGTAGTGTTAATGGCATCAGACATCCATTTCCTTGCAATTAGCTGTCTGTGTTGTCACAATGCCCTGCTGCCTTTAAATGCTGTGGGCGAGGAAAGAGAGAAAAAGGATGTGTTCATCAAATTTTATTTCAGTCCCATTTGAAACCCTCTCCCCACATTTTTTTTTTTTTAATTTAGAGATTTACGCTAGAGCTTCATATAATCTTTTTTTTTCCTGAAAAACTTTTTGTCCACAAAATGCAGATTCATGTTTCCTAAGATATTTTGCAAATTCATGTTGAACTATTTTTGATCAGTGAAAACTTGGCAAAGAATAGCCTTTGCATTTTCAATGGAATCTGTTTATATTTGAAATATCAGTTTTGTAAGGCAGGAGAAAACAGTGTGATTCCTGCAATTTCCTCCAATGTGGAGACTGTGTGTAATCAAACAGATGGTTTTCTAAAAGGAAGCAGTAGAAGAGCAGCATCTCCTAGCTGGCTGAGGCATAGCCATTTCAGAGTCATGTAGATTCAGTGGAATATGGCTCAGGCATACAGAGGGTCCCCTTTTTCCACTCTGTTTGATGGTTTTCAGATTACCTCTTTCTGCTGTCTTCTTTCAATAATGCTTTTGCCTGTAGTATAATTAATTACTCTTGTAAATGTTTTGAATTTTAATTCTTTACTGTATTTTCTCATTGCTTCACTGTCCACTTTACTTTTTGCACTTGTAACTTTGGCCTTTGATAGAGCATGTGTCCCAAATAGGTACATGTGATTTAACCTACTGTGCTGCCAGGAATGTACCAGTCTGTGGGCTCCTAACTCAGGTGCAGAGTGTTTTCTGACATCTGCTGGGGGCTCCTCATTGGCAAAGAGCTCAGAGGAGCAGAGGGCCTCAATGGCCTTGTGGTTTCTAACAGGACTAAGTCCTTGGCAATGTTTATATACAGTTATCTGCTTTTTTTTCCTCCTTTCCTGATTATATGGAAGCTCTTTATAAAAAGCATTTTGATTGCACCAAAGTGTAGCTATTATAATTGTGCACGAGAACTGGGGGGGCAGCATATAATGATAGATATTTTTCATCATGGATGAGCTGCAATCATCACAGTATGCACTTCCTCTCAGCCATATAGCATGGGGAAGCTCACTGTGTAAATTCTAAGATGGTATATTAAAAGGAAATATTTAGGGATGTAGCAGTCGATGAAAAATAAATTGGAAGTATGCTGAGTTAACGAGGGAATGACTTGCAGCCCTTTTAAGTGTGACATGTTTTCAAAGAAAGCTGCCACAAAACAACCTTTCAGCCAGAAATTTAAATGCAGGTTTATAGTCTGTGGTGTTGTAAACAAAGGCTGTGTTTAAACTGGGACCCTGAGAATATCTAAGTTTCTGATTCTCCCATTCCCTCCTATTACTGCATGCCAAGCTCATATTCAGGAGGCTCTAAATACACAGCATCCGCTTGCTTGTGATCTCTTTGAAGAATATATCAGATGTAGAGAGGGAAGAAGAGGTGGAATTTCTCTCCTGGATGGTCTCTTATGCCCAAGCAGTGCAGGGATCTAAATACTTCAGCTTCTCAAGGCTTGTCTGTTAAATGAAGCCAGAAGTGGTTACCAACTCTTCATGATTTGGGTTGCATTGGCCTGTTTAAAGACCTCGATTCCTGAAACTGTGTCTTTCAGAGGATAGGGAGAGAGTGCTAGTTTTCCATTTTGTAAATGAAATGGAACTGGGAAGGGCTTTCACAGCTTGAGCAGGGCATGAAGGCCAGGAAAGACTTGGTACAGACCCATTTAACAGAGTTATTCTCTGGTTCTGGCATGCTTTAGGCCTGGCATGCTTTAGGCCTGGTATCTTTTGGCAGTGTCACATGCAGTTCTCAGGAAATCCAGTGCTGGGGTCCAAGATCTAAAAGATGAATTCTGCCTTTAGGGAAGGTGACTGGTATACCAGGCCCACAGTAAGTGGACACTTGAACCCAAAATTACTCAGAAGTCTGTATTATGGCAAGGCTCCTGCCATGCTCCAGTCCATGGTGTCCTATGTCTCTTGGCTGAACTGCCTTGCATCTGCCTCTGTTCATCCGTCTTGCTTCTTAAAGAGAGTAGCACATCTTAAAGAGCTCCTCCCATCCAGGTGCAGGCAGGATGGGACCCTTGGTGTTCTAACAGGAGACCTGTCTACCAGAAGCTGCAGCAGAACAGCTGTGCTTTCAGCCTGGAGCTCCTGATGTATTAGATTGGAAGTTTTGGTGGGGCTAGGGGCAGGAGTAAGGATTGTTAGTCCTCTGGTTTCTTCCTGGTATGGACCTCAGCACAGCAGCTGAGGTACCATCCACTATGAAGTTACAGATTTCAGAAGAAAGCTCGGGTTCCTTCACAGACCACTTGTTTCAGAGACTACCAGCAACACCATTTTGGGGAGGGGGGTGGTTTTAGGAGGCAAGGAGGAAGATCTACTTCAGTATTTTGAAAGGTTAAAAGGTTGCTGGTGGCTCTGGCTCTGATCACATGTTGCTATTTGGACATGAACTAAAGGCAGTGCAGGAAACCCAGTGTACTCTGAGGGACAGCAATTTTTTATTCCTTCACCTGGAATTCAAACAACTAGCCTTCATCTCCCAGCAAAGTTGCCTGAATCCTGCAGAATTATATTATACTGCTCTTAGGTTGTCAGCTATTGCAGAAAACTAAATAATCTAAATCTAAATACATTCACAGGCAAGTAAAAGAGAGCGAAAAATGAGAAATCACTGACACTTTTTTACATATTACCTATCCAGTGAAAGTCTTATGTAAAATGCAAAAACAGACCAGAAAGTAAATAAGAACCTGAGCTCCTTTGTCACTGATCAAATTCTGCTCTTTCCACTTATGTTTTCTTTCTTTTCTTTTTTACCCTTTCTTCACAATATTCTTCAGCCATAGTCTGTACAATAGAATACATTCAGCTAAAAAAGGTGCTACAGACTAGTGTCTAGAAGGCAAAATATGAGTGTGAGTGTTAAGGATCTGGACCAATACTAACTTTCACCTCCTGCTACTCTTTAGAGTAGAAATAGACATCAGTTCTGCTGCTTTGGAAAAAAGAAACAACTTCCACTGTATTTTGGGTAGTCTGAACTTGGTTTATTAGTCATACTCAGGGAGTAGCAACTAAGTAAACCTATCAGGAGTGAGGGACAGGGGAACACCTTTCTCTCAGATCCTCTCCGGCTTTTGAAGATATTGCATCCTAAACCAAAATCCTTCGTTAGGCTTTTAAGTCCTGTTACAGAAATAGACATGTAGTTATGGTAATAAGTGGTGTGGAGTAGTATCTGTGGAGTGAAACAATTTGTGCTGAGGATGTCATGTCTGTGCTATACACATTTGATGGATTTTTGCTTCGGTCACAGTCCCATGGGCTGAAATCCTATTTGCATTTAGACTGCATGAGGTGCCCTCCTTGAGAAAATCTCAAAGCTTAGTTTCATCTGAAAGAGGCCTTGTCCATGTGTTCAGGGAGTGCTCCAGGATGCAGGCAGATGCCTGGTGAGGGTGCAGTCAGGGGACTCAGTTCAAAAGCACATCCCTCATCCAAGCTCAAACACAGGTACACTCAGCATACAATCATGCACAATCAAGCACTGGCAAAATTTGAAGAAGTACTTAAACAATTTATGTGTATAATAAAAAATTCTAGTAGCAGTCACACAGCGAATGTGTGCAGGTTCTTCTTTAAGCACAGTGGTATTTTTACAAAATCAGATCATAATTTCCTACACGTAATCTCTTGTGGAGGAGATTTTGAACTGAAGTCCTAATCCAATATCTGAATTTAGCTAAAAGAATATACTTGCTTATTTGGTTTTCAGTTTTGAAACTTACAACCTGTGTTTCAGCAAATATTCCAGATCCTTCCTTCCTTCCTTCCTTCCTTCCTTCCTTCCTTCCTTCCTTCCTTCCTTCCTTCCTTCCTTCCTTCCTTCCTTCCTTCCTTCCTTCCTTCCTTCCTTCCTTCCTTCCTTCCTTCCTTCCTTCCTTCCTTCCTTCCTTCCTTCCTTCCTTCCTTCCTTCCTTCCTTCCTTCCTTCCTTCCTTCCTTCCTGCCTTCCTGCCTTCCTTCCTTCCTGCCTTCCTTCCTGCCTGCCTTCCTGCCTGCCTTCCTGCCTGCCTTCCTGCCTTCCTTCCTTCCTGCCTGCCTTCCTGCCTGCCTTCCTGCCTTCCTGCCTTCCTTCCCTCCTGCCTTCCCGCCTGCCTTCCTGCCTGCCTTCCTGCCTTCCTGCCTTCCTGCCTGCCTTCCTGCCTGCCTTCCTGCCTTCCTGCCTGCCTTCCTGCCTTCCTTGCCTTCCTGCCTTCCTGCCTTCCTGCCTTCCTTCCTGCCTTCCTGCCTGCCTTCCTGCCTTCCTGCCTTCCTGCCTTCCTGCCTTCCTGCCTTCCTTCCTGCCTGCCTTCCTGCCTTCCTGCCTTCCTGCCTTCCTGCCTGCCTGCCTTCCTGCCTGCCTTCCTGCTTGCCTGCCTGCCTTCCTGCCTGCCTGCCTGCCTTCCTGCCTTCCTGCCTTCCTGCCTGCCTGCCTGCCTTCCTGCCTTCCTGCCTTCCTGCCTGCCTGCCTTCCTGCCTTCCTGCCTTCCTGCCTGCCTGCCTTCCTGCCTTCCTGCCTGCCTGCCTTCCTTCCTGCCTGCCTTCCTGCCTGCCTTCCTGCCTGCCTTCCTTCCTGCCTTCCCTCCCTTCTTCTTTTGCACATTTTTAGCTCCATGATAATTACATTCTTGAAAGAAGGTCAAGCATTACACAGTATAGTTCTGCTTTTTTTCCTCTTTTGTCTTCAACCATTTCTCTGCTGAATTTTCTGATATAGACTCCATCCTTTTTTGACAATGTTATGTCTGGTAGCATTGTGGGTTTCCTAACAAGCAGTGGGAGAATTAGACTGAAGGATGAGAAGAAGCTTGCTGTGGATGATGAAATTGCTTAATTTTAGCAGCTAGTTGTTTTCTTGAAAGACTAACAAACTTTGGAATTTAAATTGTGTTTCAGTACATTGTGAATTGGTTCTTGGTATGTTTTTAATTATAACTGAAACAAACCCCATTATATTAGCTAATTCTTGGATGTAATTTACCTAAAATATCTTGGATTTTTTCTTTCAACTATGACAGTAGAAAAGAAACTAGATTATTTTTTACTGTGACAAAATCTACTTTACTTTATTGTTTGAACAAATTGAGGAAGAAATACAATATTAAAAATATTTTTTAAGTAGAAAAGGCCTGACATCACATTTTACTCATAGTAGGAATTTTCAGCTGAGAAATTCCAATCCTATTCTCATGACTGTAAGAATAATGAGCTATGGTGATCAGAAACTTTCCATAATTATTAATATTTACTTTGAGACAGTCGGAATTTGGACCTGACACACTACACGCTTTTCAGCACTCTGGAGCTGAAAGCTGTTGCATTTACTTGAGAGGGAACTGCATTTTTAAACTGATTTTTACCTACTTCTGTATTTTTCTGCCATTATTGGAAGACTCATAGAAGGAAGACATATCCATATCCATATCCATATCCATATCCATATCCATATCCATATCCATATCCATATCCATATCCATATCCATATCCATATCCATCTCCATCGGTATGTGTAGATGACCAAGTGTTGTGTGTGTGCCTTGATCATCTGAAGATCACTTAGATTCAAGACCTTGCAGAAGGAGTTAAAGTTACCCAGTAGTTTCCTCCTGCAGTGAAACAGTGGAAGACAAACCAGGAGAAATTTCTTGAGAAAAAAAAGAGGCAACAGAGGATGAGTTTTTTGAGCCTTAATGAAGTAAAACCCTGTCCAACATCTGTAAGAGAGCTGGCTGGGTTAGATTTGCAGGACTGGCCTTAAATCATTCAAAGAGGTGGCTCTCCACATCATAAGAATTGGTGCACATGCACATTTCTAAACAGGCAATATGGATTTGAAATACAAAAAGATGCCTGACTTTTAACAAAGCTCTCTGGCTGCAGATGGAGATTCATTAAAATACTTAAAGGATCCTCAAGAAATCAATCATCAACAGAATCTAATGAAACAACTATTTTGCTAACCATTTTGGCATTGTTTGGAAATAGTCTAATAATCTTACATTTACTGCAATGACTCTTTGCAAGGCTTTTATTAATAGTATAGAAACCATTATTATTATAAAAGACATTTATAATTAACACTTTATGACAGAATGATTTAAGAGAATAATATTCATTGTAGCTAAGCAGCTGTGAAAACAAATAAAGTGGTAATGCTAATTAATTTATTGCATTAATGCAAATAATGTGAATTCAGAGAGCTGACAGAAAATAATATGTTAGTAGCTAATAGCAGATTTTTCAAAGAACCATGACACATTTTAGGCTTTCAAAACTGTATTTGTCTCAAAAGCACTGAAAAGTGTTAAAAAATAGCCACTTTATTGATGTGCATCTTCAGTGTTCATTATAATAAAGAGCAATCTTGCGAAATAATACTCCGGGATAACCTTTTGACCCGCAATCAGTGAACAGAAATCCTTATAGTTGGTAAATACATTAGCGAGACTCAAATAAACAAGGCTATTGTTCTACCCTCAAT